>NC_133123.1:162847974-164047974 GCF_033568475.1 Henckelia pumila
CGCTTCTTACGGCAATATTCAGAAAGCATATATATAATATTGGGATGCGAAATCTACAGCGTATGTGAAGAATCGATCGTATTAACATGAGGGGGAGTTTACGTGGCTGCACTCTTTTTTTCTTGCTATGGTTTTTATCCCACTGGGTTTTTCCTAGTAAGGTTTTTAACGAGCCAGTATACAAACACGTAATATCACGATCATCATCATAAGGGGGAGTATTGGAAATTATATATTAAAATTAGATTGAAAATTATTGTGATGGTGATGTGATGATATTTTAATTTTTGATTATGTAATGGATGACATATTTATTTTTGGACATTTCTCAATTGAGGATCTATAAATAGACCTCAACATTTGTGAAGAAATAACACAAGTTTAGAGAGAAGATTTTATAAGTGTTTGGTTTGATATATATTTTGAGTTTTAGATTTTTTAGTTTTTACCATAAATTTTTACTTTTCACAACACCATCTTTAATTTAATTAATCAATAAATTGTATGCACTCTTGGTACTCAAGAAAATCCAATGCGCTGCATCTATAAATATGCTCCCAATCATAGAATTGAGGAAATACGTTTATACCAAAAATTATAGTCGGCCATCTTGCCATTCAAAATTGGCGTTGGATTGGATTAAGGTCTATTTGAAAGTAGTTGTTGAGGTCTGATGCGTTCAAAAATTTTCGCATCACATAAATTACCTTCAGCCGGTAATTACGAACCAATTTTTTCAATAGACTGAACCAAATGCTACCCAAAATATTTCTGTGTATCAAAGAAAACATGTGAGATGGCTCGCCCGAAGGCGAAGCGCCGAAGCCACTCCGATGCTCAAGTCAGTGCAGGATTCAATAGAAAAGATGTATGAAAATTGCAAAGAGGAAATATGAGAAAGAAGTGTAAAAGACATATATGAGATATGTATGAAAAAGGTTGAGAGAGATTATGGAAAAAATACAACCTACCTCAATAAGGGTTATGGATCCCTTATTTATAGGAAGAGAGCCTCGATCCAAGTTCATATAGAACTGTAATGTATAATACAACTAGATTTATGCATATCCATGCAATATTATAATATATCTCTAAAATATAAATAAATATATGATAGGATTTTTACAGTTTTGTGTTTTAAACTGTAACAATCAATTATTGCATAGTGATCTTTCAAATAAGCAGGAATACGAGACTATAGAGTGTCAAATATTTCTTACTACTAGATCTAAATTATTAAAATATGGATGGAGACCTAGCCATATGCATAGCTAATCCATGTACCAAACATTTTTATGATCATAATGAATACAAAATCCTAGTCTCATCAGAGGATTAGTAAGTCCTACCCCATTTATAATATATATATATATATATATATATATATATATATATAAACTAGCCCCGATAGGTGTATTGGGCGATCGGGAAATTCCGGGTTCGTCTACCCAATGCTTTTTCCTTTCTCTCCGGAAGGTAGTATTGATGATATGATAAAAATCCTATCATATCTTTATTTATATTTTAGAGATATATCATAATATTGCATGGATATGCATAAATCTAGTTGTATTATACAGTACAATTCTACGTAGACTGAGACTCTCTTCCTATAAATAAGAGATTCATAACCCTTATTGAGGTAGGTTGTATTTTTTCCATAACCTCTCTCGACCTTTTTCATACATATCTCACATGTTTTTTACACTTCTTTCTCATATTTTCTCTTTGCAATTTTCATATATCTTTTCTATTGAATCCTGTACTGACTTGAAAGCCGGAGTGGCTTCGCCTTCGGACGAGCCATCTCACATGTTTTCTTTGATACACGGAAATATTTTGGGGAGAATTTGGTTCGATCTATTGAAAAAATTGGTTCGTGATTACCGGTTCAAGGTGTGTGATGCGAAAATTTTTGAACACATCAAGGTCGTCCTTTTTAACAGCCCTATCATACGATAATAATACGAATTGAAGATTTTAAAGCGTGTATCGAATGTGTCATGTTTCACTTTCATAACGAAAAGCAATTATTTTTACGTACATGAGAAAATGTCTAAGTTGGTGGATCACACGAACATTTGATAAATGACCAGAAGTTCGATTTTTCTTACCAACCAATACTTTTTCAGGCAACCCTGTCGCATATGATTTGCTCAATAAAATTGACCTAATTACATGGTTTGCAGACTATATTAGCCAAATATTAAACAAGTGTGCACCAAAAAATAATGTTTGTGAATTTCATCGTCATCAAACAAAATAATAATAATAATAATAATAATAATAATAATATAATAATAATAATAATAATTATTATTATTATTATTATTATTATTATTATTATTATTATTATTATTATTATTATAATAATAATAATAATAATAATAATAATAATAATAATAATTGTTAAATCCATGAGTTTTTGTGATAACAAATAATAAATCATTGTTGTAGAGCATGCTGCTTTTTTTTTTTTTTATGTAAAACAAGTCATCGACTGCTTGCTTTGAAGATCACTCGTCCGGTCACTAAGAGTCACTCGCCTGGTTGCATGCAATATTCAGCACTCGTCTGGTCTTAATAAGAAAACCACTCGACTGGCCACCATAACAAGATCTATTCGGCTGGTCCAAACAGTCCTCGCACGTTCACTTTTCAAGTATATCTTTTCCAACGGCTTCAAGGAATGTCTTCTGTTTTAAGCTACAATCGATTAGAATCACATCTTGCTTTTAAGTAGAAGTTTAGTGTCAAGACATGCACAATCAAAAGAAATCAAGAAAATCAGAATGTTTTCCCGAAATTCTCTCTGATAAGCTTATGATCAGAGGCTGTCTGCGACCGTTACATTCTTGATATGGAAAGAGCCAAACCTCACATTTATTGAAGTATACTACATTTCAAGAAAAAACAACGTCAACGGTAACTTTTCATTAATGATCTTCAGATGAACGTCGAGTCTCTCCATGAAAAGGATACTATAAATAGAGATTGCTTGTGTAGCAACCCGTATCCTGAATTAATAATTAATGGTTAATTAATCAAGTGATCATGTTTACATTAAGTAAAACATGATTAAGGGTTTTTCAAAGGGGTCTAAGGAATTAAAAAATGGATCCAGAACACTCAAAAAAGGCCGAGAAGGTTCCGAGGGTTCGGAGGGATCGGATGCTCCGAACCAGGTTCGAAGGTTCCAAAACTAGAACGGAGCCAATGCCTAAAAAATGGACGCTTTGATGAGTTCAAAGGCTCCGAACTCAGATCGGAGGCTCCGATCTTGTATGACCAGTTGTCCGAAATTAATTCATCATTGATGACGTCACTGAAAGGACTTCGGATGCTCCAAAGGTGGATCGGAGGCTCCAAACTAATGTCGGCAGGTGTTCTCTGGAAGCTAGACACGTGGTTGGTTGGGAGAGTTTGGACACAGGGATCGGAACCTCCGATCCGGATCGGAGGCTCTGAACTCGATATCGGACGCTCCAATCTCCGTCTATATAAGGGGGTGCCGAGCTCATTTGTGAAGTGCATTTTTTCCCCTTTCCTCTCTTCTTCTTGTAGTCTTTTAGCTTTTAAGGGCTTTCTAGGTTGTCCTATTGGCAAGCCGGAAGTGGCTAGGCACTACAGGGATAGTAGCGGTGTTGTGTCCAAGTTTTGGGAATATCGCCATCAGCGGGCTGAAGACAAACGAAGGTATAGCTTTGGCTTCCTAAAAATATTTAGGAGTATATTATAGCTTAGTTAAGGATTTTAGAGCTTAAATAATGATGCATGAGTATTTTGAATTGTAGAGCTGTTGATAGGCTTGGAACCTAGAGTGGGACTGCTAGGACTGCCTTTAGTAAGGTAGGTAAGTACTGATTGAGATTGTCAGCGGGTATGCATGCTTATATATTGCATTTATGTGCCATGATTGCATGTTTATGTTATGCTACACGTGCATACATCTTGATTTAGCCAAGATCATTGGCTTACCCAGTATAGGGGATTGCTCAGCCCCATTTTCATGTGTGGATGGGAACCATAGTTTTGGAACCCGGATATATTTACGGTTATATGGTATGGGAGTCACCTCCTGATGCGACGGCCCAATGTTCTACATACCATGGCGCCTAAACTGAGCAGTTTTTTATTCCCAATATGATACCCAGATATTCATTTGCATGCATCATGTTTGTATGTTTACCCGTACTAGCGTATTGAGCTTTATAGCTCATGTCCAGCATTTTTTGTTTTCTGGACACCCCATTCGATGGGGAAGTTGCATGTGCAGGCAGTGCGCTCAAAGACTCGGAGTAGTCAGTGATCAGGAAAATACAACATGATTAGCTGTAGGATTTATTGTTATTAAGATATATTCGATTGGGATGTATATTGATTTTATTTAACCGATTGTATTCTGCCGGTCAGCATTTATTTAAGCTTTCCACAGTGTATTTTGATTAGTGTTAATTGTATGCTTAATTAAGTTTTAGTCTTTGATTAGTAGTGTATCCGGGTTGGGTCACTACATTTATTGGTATCAGAGCATGCAAAGAGACTTTTGGGACATAGTACTGAGACTTTTTGGTAATCCTTGTAGGAATGATGAGACCTTAAATGTGATGATGATGAGACAATTAGGATGTCCGAAAACTATCATCATCAGCAGGATTTTTCAAGATTTGGCTTATGGGATTCCAGCATGTTCGGACAGGGGCGAGGGATCGTTTCCGAGTTATCGAGATTTTGACTCATATGGATTCTAGCTTTGGATCGAGTACCAGATGTCAGAGGCAGTGGCAGAGGATTGGTTGGGACACACTTGACGCTTGCGTCTATGCCGTTCGGCCATGATGACACACCTCTGAAGATTCTCCACAAGCAGTTGGAGAGATTGTCATAAGGACCTTGACTAGGGAATGCCTTGAGTAGTTAAGGCATGACTGGTAAATTGCGTAAGGTATTTAAATTCAGGTAGAAGTTAATCCAATCAGTATGCTTGAGTCGATGCTTTCGGCAGGCAGACAAGAAACTTCATGTTCAAGACATGTGATGGATGCAAATAGATTAGATATTGTGCTAAGGAGGTCTGCTGACATGCATTGATGCAGAGCATAGTTGGAAGGCTAATAATCGAGCGCAAATCATTTCGCGGGAATATCTTGCTGGAGGTCTTTGCAGGATATCGTGAGGAAGGGATTGGCCAGTATGCTAGCATTGATGCTTGGACATATGATAAGCTTCATGCTCAAGATCAAGAAGTGCATGAAAAACCAGAAATGTTTAAATATTGTATTAAGATTGGTTGTAAACAATATTTTAGTTATAACTCATGAATCATCAGCTACTGGTTGTATCATTTCAAGTTTTCGATTGTACATTTTTCAATTTATTGGATTCTAATGATTTTGTATTACATGGGATTGTAATAAGAATTGTACATAACTTGAAACAAGGATACATGTATTAATTTTGGAAATTCTTGGGTTGACTCCAGTGTATAATGATCAGTGTTAAACTGTTGTGACTCATAAGGTTTGAGTAATCCAATTGTAACTACTTGCCATGAGGTTAGTCTAGGTGTTTTCTAAGATGACCTAGTTAGTAGTTTGACTTTGGTTAGTGTCATGGATGATGCGATTCATCAGGGGACATAAGTGTTTGTTATAGGCGGGTTTCCTTAGAGCAGTTGGCTGTTTTGACCTCTTTAGGTTTTTGCCTTGTGATGATGGATTTTCTTCAAGATGTCAGGTCAAGTAATACCAAGCGTTGTGGACTATGACCAGGACTAGACGTGAGGAGGCGCGACCCTTAGTCGGTATTGCTCTGGATGTTTTCATACTTCAAAGGTTGTTTGGAGGCCTTTGTGCTCCAGGGACTATATAGGAAAGACTACTCAGTCTGGAAATTTGGCAACAGTCACAGCAGGGTATGACTTTGGATTGGATAAATACCAGGTATGGTATCAGGGTTTAGTTATCGTCTGACTTTTGTTAGAGATACAGATTTGGAATTCTGCTGTCTGAGTTAGTCTTGGAGAGATGTTCATGGACGCGTGGTTGTTCTGAGCAGATAGGTTTTGACTTTTGATATTTTGATATCACTAGACGGGTAGATATAGTAGGTAGACAGATTTCTACCAGTGATGATTGGGAATATCATCTGATTTAATCAGAGATACGATTGGGATTCCATGTGATAGGATTAATCCAGTTTATTGGATTGTAAGCTGGTTTTGGGAAATTGACTCGGATATGGGTATTGCTCAGTGCTGATAGAATTCATCAGTAGTGGATTATATCAGGTGCTAAGGACTGTACTGGATTGTTTGAGGTAGGAGGGAAGCGTGACCTATGTCGGTGTTCTCTGGAAGGTTGTTCCGGATTTGGGCTATCGGTGGGAGGTTACCTCAGTCTTAATTTGTCGCACAGTATTAGCAAGAGATATAACTACCAAGAGCATGTTCAATGATAGTTGGAATCTTTTTGGACTTGTTGTAAATATTGGATTTGGCAAGTCCTGTGTTCATCTCGAATGAACGAGACAGTTGATAGTATGTCCAGAATGGTGCAGGATTGGTACCAATGAATACTTGTAACTGTTGTCAAACTCTATTGGGAATAGGTAGGTCGAATCAGGTGTGATCCTTGTGATTCCAAGTGTTTGGGATTAGCAAACTTGTGGCAGCGAGATCAGAGATAGTGATCGAGTCATGTAAGTTTTAGTAATCAATGATCATCTGATTTGGGTTGATACTGTCAAGCCGAGCGTGAGCCACAGTAAATCGAAGGGTTGATAAGTTTATACCGATCAGTGATTGATTTGGAATATAGTAAATCGGGATGTACTTGGGATGGTACTATAAGATGATGTTCTTAGTAGTTGATCCTTGGTAATGTTTAGTAGCAGCGATTCGAGTGCATTTAAGATTCTCTAGTCGTTGGGAATCTCCAGGAATGCAGGGAACAAAATTTTTGGGTTTCTGCAGATCACGGGAAGTAGTTGTAGTTTGACTCTTGCGTTCATAGTTAGATTGGTAGAGTTTCTGAGGTTATCAGTAACGTATTTGATCTAAGCATTGCTTGATGTTAGCAATGGTTGACCCAGTTTGCGAAAATGGGGTTAAGTAATTATTCCAAGTTATCAGTAAACGACAATATTGAGGGCTGTTAGCCGAATGTTTTGCTAAGAATATTTGATTTTTCCGTTGGGTTAAGATTCAAAAAGTATTGTGGATTCTAATGGGCTTTAGCAAGTGAACATCAGTTGTTTAGTTGTGAGATGTGACAATAGCTGAGACTTGGTTTTTAGAGTCTTGCAGGATTTTGTCACTAATCTTCCAGTAAGATTCTGATGTGCTGTGTCATGGGAATATTAGAATGGATTGAGGGCAATTGTCATAATCCAGTACGAAGGACAATGCATCTTGTATAAAGATGGGTCACATCAGTACGAACTAATTGTCAAGGTTATTGCATTTCAGCAATGGACAATATTCGGGTATGTGATGAGTAGAAAATTACTTCAAGAATGGAGTATTCCAAGAGTAAATTGGTAACTAGTGACTCGTGTTAGTTCCACAAATGAAGTGTTCGTCAGAGATCATAGTCTTTTCCAATTCATGTCAGGGCTGATGCATTTCAGCAGAAACATGAGTTAGTGAAAATGTTGAATCCGTTAGGACTAGTTTCCTTTAAGATTAGTTGGTCAGATCTCGCGAGGATAGAATTAGCAATGATGGTGTCATCAGAGACTTCGATATGAGTTATACCAGGTGCAAATGACTATCGAGTTTTGAGACGAGATAGGAAGTGTTTCCATATGCTGGTGTACTGTGGAATGTTTGTTCTAGTCGAGCATTTTGGTGGAAGCTTGCCTTAGTCTCGATGTGTGTACAGTGATTGCAAGTATGTATAACTATCAAGAGGATGCTCAAAGATAGCTGAATCTTATAGAGAGATTTGACTAGCCAATCGATTGAAACTCATAGGTAAGTAACATGTGATCGATGTAACGTAATTCATCAGAGATGTTAGTCTCACCGTTGCAGCATATGCGTATGTCTTCGCAGACCAATGGTTAAGGGAGGATTTTGTGACATGATTATCATGTGATGAGAGATTAATCATGACACAATGTTGAGTTATACTGAGAAACTTGAAGTACGATTTGTACTATACATGATGGTTTGATTTCCCAGTAATTGCGCGAGAAGCTTGTTTTGCTTCAAGGGAGCATGGGAAGGATAACCAGTCTAGAAATCATGTTAAGCAGTTACGTTGAAGTATAGATTTATTTCAACCTGATTCTCTTGAAGAGAGATTCATGATTCGCTATATCAGGATGGTGTTGGGATGGGTATTCTACACCGAGAGATTTTGGAACCATTAGATGGTTGGATTTAGTTAATGATTCGACGAATGTCGTAAGTCAGCTAGGTTATGACTCAGGGTTCGTCAGTTTAAAATTTTCCTTGGGATGGTGATCTTGAGCAATCAGGTGTTGTGTTCTATTTTGCTCATGGTCAGTTGGTACAAGAGCAGTACCCAGAAGTTGTGTGTGAATCAGTTGGTACAAGAGCAGTGCCCAGAAGTTGTGTGTGAACTATCGCCTGATTGATTTCAGTGAGGAAATCAAGTAACAAAGAACACTGTGTGTTCCAAGATATTGATGAGGTATTGAGATCGTCAAAGTGGCTTATCTGGAAACATACTAGTTTGACATGATGACGTCGGGATACGACTAGGAACCAATGTCATTGAAGAACTATCTTTGGTTGTGAGATATGGTTATGACAAGAATTTGAGCTGTCGAAAGCTATTCGACCAGACTTGAAAGTAAGGATCTATAATACATTCTCTGGATTTACCTTAGATTTCGAGGACGAAATCTTTAAGGGGGGGAGGGGGGGGGGGTGGGAGAATGTATTAACCCGTATCCTGAATTAATGATTAATGGTTAATTAATCGAGTAATCATGTTTAGATTAAGTAAAACATGATTAAGGGTTTTACAAATGTGTCTAAGAAATTCAAAAATGGATCCAGAACACTCAAAAAATGTTGGAAGGTTCCGAGGGTTCAAAGGGATCGGAAGCTCCGAACCAGGTTCGGAGGGTTCGAACCTAGAATGGAGCCAATGCCTAATGAACGGACGCTCTGATGAGTTTGGAGGCTCCGAACTCATATCGGAGGCTCCGATCTTGTATGACCAGTTGTCCAAAATTAATTCGTCATTGATGACATCACTGAAAGGACTTCGGACGCTCCAAAGGTGGATCAGAGGTTCCAAACTAGCATCGACAGGCGTCCTCTAGAAGCTAGACACGTGGTTGGTTGGGAGAGTTTGACCGCAGGGATCGGATGCTTTGATCTGGATCGGAGGCTCCAAACTCAAGATCGGACGCTCCGATCTTCATCTATATAAGGGGGTTGCCGAGCTCATTTGTGAAGTGCACCTTTTCCCCTATCCTCTCTTCTTCTTGTAGTATTTTAGCTTTTAAGGGCATTCTAGGCATCCTATTGGCAAGCCGAAAGTGGCAGGGCGTTACGGGGATAGTAGTGGAGCTGTGTCCAAAGTTTGGGACTATCGCTATCAGCGGGCTAATGATGTACGAAGGTATAGCTTTGGCTTTCTAAAAATATTTAGGAGTATGATATAGCTTAGTTAAGGCTTTTATAGCTTAAATAATGATGCATGGGTATTTTGCATTGTAAAGTTGTTGATAGGTTTGGAACATAGAATGGGACTGTTAGGACTGCCTTTAGTAAAGTACGTGTACTGACTGAGATTGCTAGCGGGTATGCATGCTTATATGTTGCATTTATGTGTCATGATTACATGTTTATGTTATGCTACACGTGCATACATCTTGATTTAGCCAGGATCATTGGCTTACCCAGTATAGGGGATTGCTCAGCCCCATTTGCATGTGTGGATGAGAACCATAGTTTTGTAATCCGGATATGTCCACGGTTATATGGTATGGGAGCGACCTCCTGATGCGACAGCCCAGCGTGCGACATACCATGGCGCCTAGATTCAGCAGGTTTTGATTCCCAGTATGATACCCAGATATTCATTTGCATGCATCATGTTTGTATGTTTACCCGTACTAACGTATTGATCTTTAGAGCTCACGTCCAGCGTTTTCTGTTTTATGGACACCCCATTTGTAGTAGCCCGTAACCAAAATCAGTAATTAAGGAATTAATCATAATTACTTGGGTAGAGTTCGGAAGCTCCGAAGGTGAGTTCGGAAGCTCCGATCAGGATCGGAAGCTCCGAACAGGATCGAAAGCTCCGATCGATATTACGTCAGGCATGACGTGTGGCAAGATCGGAAGCTCTGATCAGGACTGGAAGCTCCGATCACTCCTATCCGGAATCAACAAGTGATATTTTGACACGTGGCAGATCAGGATCTTCGGAAGCTCCGATGGCAGGATCGGACGTTCCGATTGAGGTTCGGACGTTGCGATCAAGGATCAGAAATTCCGATCGTTGTCTATAAATAGAAGGCCGAGGCTTCACTTTCATTTGCCAATTCCGAGTTCTCCTTTCCATTCTAGTCCTTTTGGAGCTGTTCTAGTCTTCTTAGGCTTGGTCCGGAGGTCGGCGAGACGTTCGGTAGTCGTAGCGGAGTTGTGCCCAAGTTCTGGAGGCATCGACATCAAAGGGCTAACGACGGACGAAGCTATAGCTTTTGCTTCCTATAAATATTTGGGAGTATGCAATAGCTTAGTTAAGGCTTTTAGAGCACTTTAATGATAGTAGTATCATTTGGCAGTGTAGAGCAGACTATAGGCGTGGACCTAGAGTTGGTAGAGCTTGCACTGTTTTGAGGTACGAAAGTACTGTTCGAGATATCCTGACTGAGTATGCATGTATTATGTGACTGCATGATTTATATGCCATGATATTATGCTGCATTCATTTGCATCTTGCTGTATCTCTTTCGAGATGTCTGTTAGTAGGGTTGTACCCTATCCTGTTAGTGGATGGACTTTCATCGATTTGGGTCCGGTGTATCCACGGTTATCTCGGTATGGGAGCCACCTCCTGAAGCGACGGCATAGAGTGCTACATACCAGGGCCCGGTCTATCTCTGTTATCTGATCCTTGACCTCGAGTCTATAGGGAGTTCACTTTGCATGCATGTATACTCATACTCTCGCACTAAGCGTTTTATGCTCACGTCTCGTACTCTGTATTTTTCTGGACACCCTATTCCATGGGGCAGGTTTGCGATTGGACGAGGAGGGTGGATCCAGGAAGGGCTAGTCAGTGGTTGGCCAGCTGGAGCTTCGTTTAGGTTTTATTACTGTTATATTGGGTTTATACAGCTATTCGATTTGGTTGTATATTATTGGATAAATTATAGATTCCTTTACTTGGGATTGTATATTATTTATGGTTTCCGCAGTTTCTTTCTGATATCTGTTTAATTAAGTTAATTGCATGCATAAGTTCTGTTTAGTAGGTGATCCGGGTAAGGGTCACTACATTTATGGTATCAGAGCATGCAAAAGAATTCTTGGGATTTAGTCTCATTATGAGGTATTTTTGTAGATGGCAAATCATGACGACCGGAGTTCTCATGGCAGTGTTGGTGGGCGTTGGGGTGATGCCGACCGGGAGCCTCGTCGAGAACGGCGTCATCGTCATCATGACAACGAGCGTTTCACTGTGCGTCGATTCTTAGCTATGGGTCCTAAGCCCTTAGTTGGAGTCCGGAGGATGCGGAGAACTGGTTAGACCGCATGGAGACGACTTTTCAGACTTTCCAATGCACCGAGGAGCAGAAGGTGGAGACCCTTGGCTATCTTCTGGATGGGCGTGCGCGCAGGTGGTGGAGGTTTACTTCTGCACCTTTTGTTGCGGCGAGAGGAGTGGCCACCTGGGCCGAGTTCCGCACAGCTTTTCAAAAGCAGTATTTTCCTCCTGCACTCCATCAGTCGAAGGCAGGCGAGCTACTGAGTTTGCGACAGGGAGCCATGTCTATCGATGAGTATCAGCAGAGGTTCTTTGATCTGCTATCCTATTGCCCCGAGATTGCTGATAGCTCAGAGATGAAGTATAATCTGTTCCTTCAGGGCCTTAACCCTGAGATCCATGACCGTGTGGCGGTTGGCAACGACATGTCCTACGAGGGTTTGGTGAGCCGTTATCACCAGGCGGAGGACAACATTCGGCGGAACAGATCTTTCCCTCAGTCGAGGCCTGCTAGTTCTTTGGGTCCCCGTGCCCAAACTTTCAAGAAGTCTGGATCTTCTTCTTCCTCTGGTTCTGGAGGTGTTGTTCATTACGGTAAGAAGGACAAGTGTGATCACTGTGGGAAGAACCATCCATCCGACAAGTGCCGAAGAGCTTCTGGAGCTTGTTTCCGTTGTGGAGAGACTGGTCATATCCGGAGGGATTGTCCACTGTCTGGGGGAGGCGGTTCTGGATCTAGTTCAGGATCGGGTTCTCAGGCCACCGTACAGCAGAGGTCGCAGGGACAGTCTGCTGGGAGTTCTCATTTGAGGCCACGAGCTTTTGGCCAGGTGTTTGCCCTGAGACATGATCAGGCTGTGGAGAAGAATGAGAAAGTCATCGCAGGTACATTTCTGCTTTATGGTATACCTGCTCTTGTACTTATTGACACTGGTGCATCTCATTCCTTCATTTCTGCACGTTTTGTTAAGAGGCATAAGTTACCATGCATTGCACTAGACGTAGTGATGTCTATTTCTACTCCGACGGGCCAATCTGCTTTGGCTAAGCGTCTAGTGATGGGTTGCCCTTTAGCGTTCGAAGGGAACATTCTGTTAGCGAATCTCATGGTCCTGGCGATGGATGACTGTGATTGCATTTTGGGAATAGATATATTGACTACCTATCGAGCTTCAGTGGACTGCTATCAGAGATTAGTACGCTTTCATCCGGAGGGGAGTGAGAGCTGGTTTTTCTATGGTGAGGGAGCGCGACCCCCGATGCCTTTGGTATCAGCTTTGAGAGCCTGTCGAGCTCTAGAGTCTGGTGGGGAAGGCTACCTTATCTATGCAGTTGATTTTTCCGCTGAGAGTATTGGGATAGAGAGCATTCCTGTTGTGGATGAATTTCCAGATGTGTTTCCTGATAAGATTCCGGGTTTTCCTCCTGCTAGGGAAGTCGAGTTTGGCATAGAGTTGATGCCGGGTACTTCGCCTATTTCTAGAGCACCGTATCGTCTGGCTCCATCAGAGATGCGTGAGTTGAAGAATCAGCTACAGGATCTTTTGGACAAGGGGTACATTCGTCCTAGTGTATCTCCTTGGGGAGCTCCTGTTCTCTTCGTGAAGAAGAAGGATGGGTCGATGCGGCTGTGCATTGACTATCGGCAGCTGAACCGAGTCACTGTGAAGAACAAGTATCCGTTGCCTTGTATTGATGATTTGTTCGACCAGCTGCAGGGCACGTCACTTTACTCCAAGATTGACTTGAGATCTGGGTATCATCAGTTGAGAGTCCGTGATCAGGACGTAGCCAAGACTGCATTCCGTACTCGCTATGGGCATTACGAGTTCCTAGTGATGCCATTTGGTTTGACTAATGCGCCGGCGATATTCATGGATCTGATGAACCGTGTATTCAGGGAGTATTTGGACAAGTTTGTCGTGGTTTTCATTGATGACATCTTGGTGTATTCACGTAATACAGAAGAGCATGTTTCTCACTTGCGGTTGGTACTGCAGACTCTTCGAGATGAGCAGTTGTATGCTAAGCTGAGTAAGTGTGAGTTCTGGATGGATAGAGTGGTCTTTCTTGGCCATATCATATCCAGGGAGGGGATTTCTGTTGATCCAAGCAAGATTGAAGCGGTACTTAATTGGTCGCGTCCGACGACAGTTGCTGAGATCCGTAGTTTTCTGGGTCTAGCAGGGTATTATCGTCGCTTCATTCTGAACTTCTCTCAGTTAGCTCGACCGTTGACGCAGCTTACCCGCAAGGGTGTGGATTTTGAGTGGTCCTCCGAGTGTGAGGAGAATTTCTGTGAGCTTCGACGGCGGTTGACTTCTGCGCCGGTGTTGGCATTACCGTCAGGATCTGGAGGGTATGTAGTTTACACGGATGCTTCTCTTCAGGGGTTAGGTTGTGTCCTGACTCAGAATGGGCATGTGATCGCATACGCTTCTAGACAGCTGAAGCTTCACGAGGACAACTACCCAGTCCATGATTTGGAATTGGCAGCCATTGTGTTCGCTTTGAAGATCTGGCGTCATTATCTGTATGGCGAGAAATTTGAGATCTTCACCGACCATAAGAGTCTCAAGTATTTGTTCACTCAGGCGGAGTTGAACATGAGGCAGAGACGTTGGATGGACTTGCTTAAGGACTATGATTGCGAGATTAAGTACCATCCGGGAGCTACTAATCTCACCGCTGATGCTTTGAGTCGCAAGGTGCGACTATCCGCACTTCAGAATTGTTCGATGTCTAGTGCGATCAGTGACTGTTGTATTTCAGGTTATACCTTCAAGCATAAGAAAGGTATGCAGAGTATCCAGATGTTTGCGATATTATCTGAGCCAGCCTTGTATTCGCGGATCCGAGATACTCAGATGTCTGATTCGAAGACCCAGCGTTTAGCTCGTCTAGCTAACGAGGGTAGCTCGTCTGGATTTCATTATCAGTCAGATGGCTTTCTGTGTTTTTCTGGTAGGGTTGTGATTCCGCAGGATGAAGAATTGCGAGAGGAGATTTTGTCTCAGGCGCATCGCACTAAGTTGAGTATTCATCCTGGGAGCAACAAGATGTACAAGGATCTACGTACTCGTTTCTGGTGGAAGGGAATGAAACGCAGTGTTTATCAGTTTGTTTCGAGATGTTTGGTGTGTCAACAGGTCAAGGCAGAGCACCGACGACCTGGAGGATTGCTTCACAGTCTGCCTATTCCTGAATGGAAATGGGAGTTTATCACAATGGACTTTGTGACCCATTTGCCGGTATCCCCGAGAAACTGTGATGCTATCTGGGTTGTGGTGGACCGACTCACCAAGTCAGCGCATTTCATTGCCTATAGCCGAGAGTACTCTGTGGATCGCATGGCACGGATGTACATTCAGGAGATCGTTCGACTTCATGGAGTGCCTGTGAGCATTGTCAGCGATCGGGACCCCAGGTTTACTTCTAGATTCTGGGGGAGTGTTCAGCGTGCGATGGGTACTACTCTCAGTTTGAGTACAGCCTATCATCCAGAGACTGATGGTCAGTCAGAGCGCACTATCCGTACTTTAGAGGATATGCTTAGAGCGTGCGTCATGGATTTTGGTTCAGCCTGGCAGGATCATTTGCCGTTGATCGAGTTCGCTTACAACAACAGCTATCATACTAGTATTGGGATGGAACCTTTTGAGGCGTTGTACGGGCGACATTGTCGTACTCCACTCTTCTGGGAAGAAGTGGGGGAGAGATAGGCTGAGGGACCGGAGTTTATCCAGCAGGCGATAGACATTGTTGATCAAATCAAGAAACGGATTAAGACTGCACAGGATCGTCAGGCTAGCTATGCTAATATCAAGCGTAGGCCTTTGCAGTTCGAGGTCGGGGAGAAAGTGTTTCTGAGAGTGTCACCTTTTCGCAAGATTCTCAGATTTGGCCTTAAGGCCAAGTTGTCTCCCAGATTTATCGGTCTGTTTGAGATCTTGGAGAGCATTGGCGATTTGGCTTATCGACTAGCTTTGCCACCGCATCTATCTAGTATTCACGACGTGTTCCACGTATCTCTGTTGCGACGGTATGTGGCGGATGAATCTCATATTCTGCAGCGGTCTGAGGTTCAGGTAGACAAGGATTTGACTTATGTTGAGAAACCTCTTCGTATCCTGGATTATAAGGATAAGGTTTTACGGAACAAAGTCATTCCTTTGGTTTTAGTTCAGTGGCAGCGCCGAGGCACTGAGGAAGCTACTTGGGAGCTTGAGGACAGGATGCGTAAAAACCATCTTGAGTTGTTTTGATTTCATTCTTTAAGTTGTATTCAGTTGTAAACTCTGTAAACGTTTGATTTGAATAAAGAATGTTTCCGATTTCTGTTCTTGCATTCGGTACTTAAGATCTGATTTCGAGGACGAAATATCTTAAGTGGGGGAGAATGTAGTAGCCCGTAACCAAAATCAGTAATTAAGGAATTAATCATAATTACTTGGGTAGAGTTCGGAAACTCCGAAGGTGAGTTCGGAAGCTCCGATCAGGATCGGAAGCTCCGAACAGGATCGGAAGCTCCGATCGATATTACGTCAGGCATGACATGTGACAAGATCGGAAGCTCTGATCAGGACCGGAAGCTCCGATCACCCCTATCCGGAATCAACAAGTGATATTTTGACACGTGGCAGATCAGGATCTTCGGAAGCTCCGATGGAAGGATCGGACGTTCCGATCGAGGTTCGGACGTTCCGATCAAGGATCAGAAATTCCGATCGTTGTCTATAAATAGAAGGCCGAGGCTTCACTTTCATTTGCCAATTCCGAGTTCTCCTTTCCATTCTAGTCCTTTTGGAGCTGTTCTAGTCTTCTTAGGCTTGGTCCGGAGGTCGGCGAGACGTTCGGTAGTCGTAGCGGAGTTGTGCCCAAGTTCTGGAGGCATCGACATCAAAGGGCTAACGACGGACGAAGGTATAGCTTTTGCTTCCTATAAATATTTGGGAGTATGCAATAGCTTAGTTAAGGCTTTTAGAGCACTTTAATGATAGTAGTATCATTTGGCAGTGTAGAGCAGACTATAGGCGTGGACCTAGAGTTGGTAGAGCTTGCACTGTTTTGAGGTACGAAAGTACTGTTCGAGATATCCTGACTGAGTATGCATGTATTATGTGACTGCATGATTTATATGCCATGATATTATGCTGCATTCATTTGCATCTTGCTGTATCTCTTTCGAGATGTCTGTTAGTAGGGTTGTACCCTATCCTGTTAATGGATGGACTTCCATCGATTTGGGTCCGGCGTATCCACGGTTATCTCGGTATGGGAGCCACCTCCTGAAGCGACGGCACAGCGTGCTACATACCAGGGCCCGGTCTGTCTCTGTTATCTGATCCTTGACCTCGAGTCTATAGGGAGTTCACTTTGCATGCATGTATACTCATACTCTCGCACTGAGCGTTTTATGCTCACGTCTCGTACTCTGTATTTTTCTGGACACCCTATTCCATGGGGCAGGTTTGCAATTGGACGAGGAGGGTGGATCCAGGAAGGGCTAGTCAGTGGTTGGCCAGCTGGAGCTTCGTTTAGGTTTTATTACTGTTATATTGGGTTTATACAGCTATTCGATTTGGTTGTATATTATTGGATAAATTACAGATTCCTTTACTTGGGATTGTATATTATTTATGGTTTCCGCAGTTTCTTTCTGATATCTGTTTAATTAAGTTAATTGCATGCATAAGTTCTGTTTAGTAGGTGATCCGGGTAAGGGTCACTACACCATTCGACGGGGCAATTGCAGGTGCAGGCAGTGCGCCCAGAGACTCGAAGTAGTCAGTGATCAGTAAAATACAGTGAGTTTAGCTGTAGGATTTATTGTTATTAAGATATATTCGATTCGGATGTATATCGAATTTATTTAACCGGTTGTATTATGCCGGTCAGCATTTATTTAAACTTTCTGCAGTGTATTCTGATTAGTGTTAATTTCATGCTTAATTAAGCTTTAATTTCTGATTAGTAGTGTATCCGGGTTGGGTCACTACAACTTGAAAAGAGAAGTATTACCAAATATTTATCTTTGCAACTTGAATCTCTCATTGTGCTAGCAATCTTACTTGAGCACTCACAAACACCTTATTTACTTTTCTCATATCAACACTCACTTATCAAGAAAGAATATCATATTTTCATGGATCATCCAAGGGTTTTCATGCTCCTCGACCATTTCAAACAGAAAGCTCGAGAAGAAGAGTTTGAGAGTTTGGATCTATAGATTCTAACAAAGATGTGTTTTGTGAAAGTTTGATAAGAACTATAATCTTATTTTATGGTGTACTAGGAGTTCCGAGTAAGGAATTATATAATTTTTAATATTGGAGTTGGTATGTTATAAGACGTTGCAATAACCAAATTCCTGTAGTGAATTCTTTCCTGTGTCGAAGAACGGGAGACGTAGAAGGATTTATCCTTCAAACTTCATATCTCTTGTATTCTTTTCTCTCACTAACTATTATTTATGTTGTTGATACACTTGTGATTTGAGTATAAGAACTTCATTGAAGGCTTTTGAAATATTTCCGCACTTTTAAGTTGTTCTAGTGACTTCTGTTGGGGATCGGGTGTGTGTGTAGAGGGGGTGGGGGGAATACACAATTTAAAAATTTTCTACTTTAAAGATATGAGGTTAAGTAAATGTTAGTCTACCTAACCAATTTTTCTCAGCTTCCTATATGAATAAGAGCTACTAGATAGTAGTGCGGAAACGGCTCTCACTGAGCTAGGTGATAATAATGGACATATGATGCAATGCAGTAATGTAAATGTGCACAAAATTGTTTATGGATGTTCAGAGCTCAATTTCCTTCGTCACCCCTTCTTTCTCACGGGAAGAATACAATAGAAGACTTTGGTTATTACAACGTCTTGAAATACACCCATTCCAATTTAGGACTTATCACTGCCTAAAATGGAACTCCTAGATTTACACTGATACGATCCAAATTTTTTATCATACTTCTTCGGATGATGATGTGTAAGACTAAGCTTTGGAATATTAGATTCTCAAATCCTTGGAGTAAGATTAGTGATCTTCAATCAGTGACTTGGATTTGAGTAACCCCTGAAACGATCTCTTGAAGATCAGATTTACTTCTGTTTAGTGAGGGTTGAGAGAGCAATAGAATGTTTAAGAGTTCTTGGTGCTCTGGATCGAAGAATTTGATAATGCGCTTGTTCACTTCTCTTGTCTTCTTCTCATATTCCACTTATATATATATTTCAATCTTCTACGTCTCTTTTTCTTTGATATCTGCACTTCTTTCTTAGTTGCTTTGTCAATGTTGTTAGAAGTGTCTTTTCAGGCAGATAATTCAGCAGATTATTTTCCTCTTAAAGTGAAGTAAATTCTGCTGGACTTTTGAATATCTGTACTGGAGTTTTCGTTTTGTATATTCAACATGTCTTCACAATAAATGCTATGTACAACTAACCTCTAAATGAAGTTCATAACCAGAATTTCGCCTCGAAGTGCAATCAAATATGTTCTAGAATAACTCAAAGAATCTCAAGATAAATCATCAAACTCACAAAAATTTTCACCACTCCACATACAATCCACAAGATCATGACTCAAAGTGCGCAAAATATTCCTCATTCTTGACACATTAACTCAAAACAGGATATACATGTATAAGGCCAAAAATCATCAAATCTCAAGTCGATATGTAAAGCAAGATCAACATCATCACCAACTATCAGTCACTACTAAATTTTATTCTTTCTCATCTATGAATTTTCTTCCAAAAAAAAAAAAATATTTGCCATACTCAAGGACTAAACATATTTTCTTCCAATCACACAACAATAAAAACATGCAAGCCAACTACTCCCCCCGAACTTAACCAAAAATATTTTCCTCAATGTAAAAAAAATTCAAAGGAAAAACAGAAAACTTCCCTGACAAATATGCTTGCATGAGGACTGAGGGTAAACTGACATTTCTTGTATTCTGCTGCTCTCCGAACTTGATATAGTCAACAACCAAACGTATTAAAGTACCTCGCAAAAAAATAAAGACCACGAAAAATTAGAATCAACAATGGAAGAAAAAACAAGAATTAAAAAAAACAAAAAAAAACAGAATAATAAAATAAAGTAATAAAAAAAATTTAAGCAAAAAAAAAAACATAGTTCTTAATTTATAGTCTCAAGCTAGACTTCTTACCCAATACTCTTTAATGGTCAAAATAAATAGTGGTGCAACAATTAATGTCACCCACTTTTTAATGTTTTAACCGCTGACCATTTCTGTGAACGTACCCTTAGTAGGATCACTAACCTCTATAGCGCCAGAAGGATACACTTTAGAAACTTTGAACGGTCCTGACCATCTAGATTTTAGCTTACCTGGAAAGAGTTTCAATTTGGAGTTATATAACAGTACCGTGTCTCCCTCCGCAAACTCCCTTTTATGGATTCTAGCATCATGCCATTTCTTTGTTTTCTCCTTGTAGATATTGACATTCTCGTAAGCTTGGTTCCTAAATTCCTCCATCTCATTGAGTTGCAATAGCCTCTTCTCACCTGCAGAATTAAAATCAAAGTTTAGAAATTTTATTGCCCAATATGCACGGTGTTCAAGCTCAACAGGGAGATGACAGGCTTTACCAAAAATCAGTCTATATGGTGAAGTGCCAATAGGTGTCTTAAAAGCAGTTCTATATGCCCACAAGGCGTCATCTAAACGTAAAGACTAATCTTTCCGACTCAAGTTCACAATTTTTTCCAAAATTCTTTTTAATTCTCTATTTTAAATCTCAACTTTTCCACTTGTTTGTGGATGGTAAGGAGCTGAAAATTTGTGAGTGACACCATATTTACTCAAAAGATTTTCAAACTGTTTATTACAAAAGTGTGTGCCACCGTCACTAATGATTGCTCGAGGGGTTCCAAATCGAGTAAAAATGTGTTTTTTCAAAAATTTTACCACAACCCTAGCATCATTAGTGCGCAAAGCTTCTGCCTCCACCCACTTCGACACATAATCCACAGCAACAAGTATATATTTATTTGAAAATGAACTTGGAAAAGGGCCCATAAAATCTATGCCCCAAACATCAAAAATTTCACATTCAAGAATATTACTTAAAGGCAGTTCATGCTTCTTAGAAATATTACCAGTCCTTTAACACCTATCGCATGCAGAAAGATACTGGAAAGCATCTTTAAATAACGATGGCCAATAAAAACCAGATTCAAGTACCTTTGCTGCAGTTTTCGTTGGACCAAAATGCCCACCTACCTCTCTGTCATGACAATAACTCAGAATAGATCTAATTTCTTCTTCAGCAACACATCTCCTAATAACATTGTCTGCACAAACCTTAAACAGAAATGGCTCCTCCCACATATAATGCTTAACATCAGCCAAAAATTTCTTTCCTTGATAAAATGATAAATTTTGTGGGAGGATGCCACTAACAATATAATTTGCAAACTCATCATACAAAGGAAATTCAAGAACATGAAACAAAAGCTCATAAGGAAATTTATCATTAATCTCATCTATCTCTATAACATGCTTATCAGTTAATCTTTCTAGCCTAGATAGATGATCAGCCACAACATTTTCTACACCTTTTTTTTTTATCTCTAATCTCCAAATCATATTCTTGCAACAACAAAATCCATCTAATCAAGCGAGGTTTAGCATCTTTCTTTGCAAGAAGATATTTAAGTGCAGAATGATCCGTGTAAACAATAACTTTAGCCAAACAAAGGTAAGAATGAAATTTATCAAATGCAAATACTATAGCCAGAAGTTCTTTCTCAGTGGTGGAATAATTCTGTTGTGCCTCATTCAAAGTTCGAATAGCATAGTAAATGATGTGAAATACCTTATTCCTCCTTTGGCCAAGAACTGAACCTACCGCTATGTCACTAGCATCACACATAAGCTCAAATGGCAGTTCCCAATCCGGTGCTACCAAAATAGGTGCTGTGATCAGCTTCTCCTTTAGCGTTTTGAATGCCTGCAAAAAATCAGAATCAAAATCAAAATGTGCATCTTTAGCTAACAGACTAGATAGTGGTTTAGAAATCTTAGAGAAATCCTTAATGAATCTACGATAAAATCCAGCATGGCCTAGAAAACTACGAACTCCCTTCACTGATACTGGTGGAGGTAATTCTTGTATCACTTGAATTTTTGCTCGGTCCACTTCAATACCTTTTTGAGATATTTTGTGTCCCAAGACTATACCTTCTTGAACCATAAAGTGACATTTTTCCCAATTAAGCACCAGATTAGTCTCCTCACACCTCGTCAAAACAAGATCCAAATTATTCAGACATATATCAAATGATGAGCCAAACACTGAAAAATCATCCATAAAAATCTCTAAACAATCCTCTACCATATCATGAAAAATAGACATCATGCATCGTTGAGAAGTTGCAGGTGCATTACATAAACCGAAAGGCATTCTCCTAAATGCAAAGGTGCCATAAGGACAAGTGAAAGTGGTTTTCTCTTGGTCCTCAGGTGCAATTGCTATTTGATTATACCCAGAATAACCATCCAGAAAACAATAAAAATCATATCCTGCAAGCCTTTCTATCATTTGATCAATAAAGGGAAGGGGAAAGTGATCTTTACGTGTAGCATCATTCAATCTCTTGTAATCTATGCACACTCTCCATCCAGTTACTGTTCTAGTAGGAATCTGTTCATTATTTTCATTATTAACAACAGTCATACCTCCCTTCTTGGGCATACATTGGACTGGACTTACCCACGAACTATCAGAAATGGTATAGATAATACCTGCGTCCAATAGCTTGATAACTTCAGTTTTTACCACTTCTTGCATCTTTGGGTTGAGGCGTCTTTGTGGCTGTACCACGGGGTTGTATTTTTCCTCCATCAGAATTTTGTGCATGCAAATTGAAGGACTAATCCCCTTGATGTCCGCTATCTTCCATCCAAATGCCTTCTTGTGCTCTATAAGGATCCTCAAGAGCTTTTCCTCATTTGTGCCTGTCAAAGATGAGGAAATGATCACTGGCAAAAAATTTTCAGAATTTAAATAAGCATACTTAAGATGAGAAGGTAAAGGTTTAAGCTCAAGAGTTGGTGGATCTTCAATCGATGGCTTTTGTGGCTTGATATCTCTTTGCCCCAACTCTCCAAGATTTCCACTTGAACGTCGTTTGTAAGGAGGATTAGCATTCAGCTGTGCAATTATCTCACTCTTCTCCTCGTCGTGCTCATCCTTGACTTTTGGATTCACTAGACATCCCTCCAAACATTTCTTATATGAACCTCGCAAAAATTCAGCAGACAAAGCATCAATAACATTTATACTAAAACACATGTGCTCATCGTGTGGGTGTTTTAAAGCTTTAAAAACATTAAAAGTGACTTGATCCTCTCCCACTCGGAGGATCAACTTCCCCATTTGGACATCAATAAGTGCTTTCCCAGTAGCTAAGAACAGTCGTCCCAAAATCAATGGCATGTCCTGTAACACCCGAAAAATTTTAATACATAAATTTGCATGCATAATTAGGGAAAATGATTATTTAAAATTTATATTTGGGTTAAATGACATTTATATGTTATTATGTGAATTATATGCATGATTTAAATTTATTTTATCATTTAACCCGCAGTTATTGTATTTTTATATTTTTGAGAATTTTATTGAGTTGATCGCGTAGACGGGACCGTGGACGGACGAGATACCAAAATTTTTAGCCAAAAATATTTTATGAGTTTATGAGCCTTAAAATAATATTTTAAGGTAGTTTTTCAAGAAAATTTTAGTATTTACTTATATATTTAATTAAGAATTGATTTTTGGCCAAAATAAGTCATTTTAATGACTTTTATTGATCTTTAAAAATCATTTAATTTTATATTTCGGGATTTAATATTATATATCAGATTAGTAGGTATTTTTAAAAGTTTAAAATCTTATATTTATGTTATATTATCTACCTAATTATTTTATATTAGTTATTATCCTAAATCTACCCAAAATTTAAACCCCAAAATTTCTCCCTACCCTACGTTCTCCATCAGCCGACTCCCCCACCCCAATCTTCAATTTTTTCATCGGCTTCCAATAGAAAGCATAGTCCATAGCCGATCCTTCAAAGATTTTTGGAGTTTTTGGTTCGTTCGTCGTCCCGGAGCCTCGTATATGCATCAACCTTCATCAATCAAATAAAAAGGCATGTTTAAATCTTTCTTTTGGACACCATATAAGCTATTAATCAAGCATGATGTTTTTTTTTAGATTTCATATGGTTAATTTGAAATTATGCAATTTCATGGATGTTTGATGTTGTTATTGGCATGGTTCACGTTTTTCTTCTACATGGCTCGGTCCAGGGGCTAGGGCTTGGTCAAGAGGTGAGTTAGGGTCCTAGGAAGAGAACCATGGTCGGGCTAAGGGCTGGAGTTGGCCTGGTTCAAGGCTGGGATCGAGATGGGTCATGGGAGTCGGCGGTTTAGGGTTTCCCAGAAGCATGGATCGCCAAGGCTTTGTAGGGATCGGTTGGGACCGTGGTTGGTCCCGTTGGAACCGCCCAGACGTGGGCTACGTCTGTGCGGTAGAGCTCCGGCCAGGGGGTGGCCGGAGCTGGCCGGCAGCAGGCCATAAAGGTCTGCTGCTCACGGCCATGACCTGCACAATGGTGCAGGTCATGTTCGTGCCTTTCGGCCCATTGAGTCTTCAATGGGCCGGGCTGGGTTCCGGGTACCGGGCTGGGTTAAAAGAATGTCGGGTCAAGTTATTTGGGTTCGGGTCCATGTTACGGTAGTCGGGCTCGGGTATTTTTATTTTTAAGTAATTATTAGTTTAAGTGTTTTTTTGGACCAAATAATTAGAAATAAAATTATTTGGGCCTCCAAATAATTTTATTTGGGCTTTCAAAATTATTTTTAAGTTAGCCCAATGATTTTTATGGGCTCGTGGGCCCATTGGAATTTTTGGGTCAATCAGTGATTTTATTGGGCCAGTCCTGGAGTTTTATGAATTAATTAGTTAAAGGGCCAAAAATATTTTTATTTAAGCCCAAAAATATTTAAGTATTTTATTTTAGTAAAAATTATAATTTTTAAAATTATTTATTTAATTATGAGCTTTAAGTTAGTTAATGGACTTTAAGTCAGTTAAGGGGTTTAGTAGAGAGACTAATAGTCTGGACCAACCCATGGAAAATAACTAAGTCCGAAATATATATTTAATTATTTTTATGCATGAAGTTTATATTTTAAGTATAAGTATATTTATTATGAAAAATAAATTAAATATATATTACGGACAATTTTCAGTGCATGCATTCATGAAATTTTATAAGATATGATTATGATTATGTATGAGTTGAGAAAAAAAAATATTTTCTTGATGAAAATTGAAGTAGTGTGACATAAGGGTGGTTATCCACCATATGATATATGATTTATGCGGTAGTTTACTATCATAGGAGGTGATTTATCACCGCCACGTACGTTGGTTTATGAGATTGATCAGTCTGCACAGATAAGCGTCACACTTACGGATAGGACCATAGACTGTTTCATAAAATACTATGCTCAACTATGTTATGTATGATGAAGAAAGATGATGTTTATGTTTAAGATTTATGATTCAGCATTTATGATAATGAAAAATATTTCCATGCATGCTCATGTATCAGGTATATGTATTAGTATGATTATGTGTTTCATTATTTTAAACCTTGTTATCCAAGTTTAGACATGTTGAGCCCTTAGGCTCACTACGCTTATATGGTGCAGGTGAGACAGATGAATTTTATGTAGCTCCTACCGGTGGTGAGGACGTATGAGCTCACGGAACAGTGGCCCTGTGACCGTTGCAGTTTTTATGAAATGTTTTAAGATACATTTATTTTATTTTGTTGAGTTTTAAATATGGAATATTTATTATTTTGTTTCATGCATGAAACCTTTTTAAATTATTTAAATGTTTATTTTTAGTTTAATTACTACGTGTAGCAGTAATTGGTTTTAAATGTGATACATATATGTATGGGCATATATGTATTGTTATTATTTATAAAAAAAAATTTCCGCATTTAAGTTTTAAGAAGGTTTAGACGTTTCAATTGGTATCAAAGCACGGTCCTTGGAGGGTGTCCATCTGCCACGTGAAGCTCAGAAATCTCACTGTCGGTCTGTAAGTTTTAAATGCTTTAATAAGATTTATTAGGAGCTTATGTATTAGTTTAAGAATTTCATACTTAGTAAAACTTTGAAACTCTAGCTATGCATTGCGATTTACGAAAAGAAATATGTGGTGGTGCAGAATGCCTCCGAGACAGGTTAACAGACGCGGGGGACCTCCACCTTCACCTCCACAGAACCCTCTTTCAGCATTGGAGCAGGCCAATGCAAACATGATGGCTGGGATTACTGCTCTGTTGGAGCAGCAGGCGGCATGTCCGAGGCTTTCACATGAGGAGGACGTGGCTGAGCGGTTCCAGAGGAAGGGACCAAAGGAGTTCTCGGGCACTACAGATCCGCTAGTTGCTGAGGGATGGATTCGATCCCTCGAGATCATCTTCGATTACATGGGGATTACTGATGCTGACCGGGTCAAGTGTGCGACATATATGATGAAGGGAAATGCAGCTCTTTGGTGGGAGGGCACTGTCAGGGGAGTACACCTTCCTACCTTGACTTGGGTAGAGTTCAGGAGTATCTTCTACGCCAAGTACTTCACGGAGGATGTGCGCAGTCGCATGATCCGAGAGTTTATGAGTCTCCGTCAGGGGGACAAGTCAGTGGTGGAGTACGTGAATCAGTTTGAGAGGGGCTGTCACTTTGTGCCCTTGATTGCGGACAGTGCACCAGAGAAGCTTAGGCAGTTCATTGAGGGATTGCGGGCGGAAGTCAAGCATGATGTTCGGATGATGGACGTCACTACATATGAGGCTGCAGTTAGCAGAGCTTTGCGTTCTGAGGAGGGAAGAAAGGAGATTCAGAGAGAGCAGCAGGGTAAGAGGCAATTTCAGCCAGGATATCAGAGGGCGACTTCGCAGCCTCCTGCAAAGAAGCAGTACGTAGGGCCATCTAAGGGCCCAAATCAGCAGAGGCCACAGGGTCAGCAGCAGCAAAGGGGCGGGGCCCCTAAGACTGGAGGAGTTCCGGTTTGCCCGCAGTGTCAGAAGCCGCACACCGGGAAGTGTTTAGTGGGGTCCAATGTATGCTATCTTTGCAAGGAGCCAGGGCATGTGTCTTACAACTGCCCGAAGAGGAAGAACACCACTGGGAGGGTGTTTGTCATGCAGACTGAGGAGGCAGACCCAGATACCTCCTTAATCACCGGTATATCCTAACTTATGCTTTTAAGAAATTTTTGGGAATTTACTTCATGATTTTAATTTGCATGGGTTATCTGTTTGCATGGTTAGAATAAGACGTATTTTACTTGTGTTTAATTAAGAGAAATATTTATAACTTTTATTGGGAGAGAGTAAGTTAGTATGCGATTCTTGGGATTTTCTGCATGCAGGGAGAATTCTAGTAGGAGGAAACTCCACGTATGCATTGCTAGATTCAGGGGCTACGCATTCGATCTCTCTGGAGTTTATCAGACGGATAGGCATTACGCCCGAGGTTACTGAAACGGGGTATGATGTAACCATGCCGTTTGGACAGGTTCTTTCTAACACTAGTATCTGCAGAGGCTTGGAGATGGATTTACAGGGGCGCGCTATCAGGGCAGATTTAGTGGTCTTACCGTTGACTGGATTCGATCTGATTTTGGGTATGGATTGGCTATCAGTCAACGGAGCAGTGATTGATTTTCGGCAGAGAACAGTGGTTGTGAAACTAGAGGAGGGCGACCAGTTTGTTTTCTATGCATCTCCGAGCAGTGAGAGCTCGCCTGTGATTTCTTATACACGTGCGAGGAAGTTATTGAGACGTGGTTGCCAGGGGTTTCTCGCCAGTGTAGTCACTTCATCAGAACCACCCAGCAGATCATTGTCAGATATAGAGGTGGTTCATGACTTTTCAAATGTCTTTCCGGAGGACGTTTCGGGAGTTTCACCAGCTAGAGAGGTGGAGTTCAGTATTGATCTGATACCAGGTACTGTGCCTATCTCTAAGGCACCGTATCGACTTTCTCCTACCGAGATGAAAGAGTTGAAGGATCAGATTCAAGAGTTGTTGGAGAAGGGATTTATTCGTCCTATCTTTTCTCCTTGGGGAGCTCCAGTGTTGTTTGTGAAGAAAAAGGATGGTAGCATGAGACTTTGCATCGATTACCAAGAGCTCAAAAGGGTCACTGTGAAGAACAAGTATCCACTGCCGAGGATTGAGGATTTGTTTGATCAGTTACAGGGAGCTTTGGTGTTCGCTAAGATCGATCTCCGATCTGGCTATCATCAGTTGAGGATCAGAGATGCAGATGTGACCAAGACTGCTTTCCGGACACGCTATGGGCATTACGAGTTCTTAGTAATGCCGTTTGGATTGACCAATGCTCCAGTGGTCTTCATGGATCTCATGAACCGCGTATTTCAGCCATACTTAGATCAGTTTATCATAGTCTTTATTGATGATATCTTGATCTACTCGAGGAGCATTGAGGAGCATAGACAGCACTTGCAGACAGCATTGCAGACTTTGAGGGAGCATCGACTATATGCGTTATTCAGTAAGTGCGAGTTTTGGCTAGAGCAGGTGGCATTTCTTGGCCATATAGTTTCGAGAGATGGGATAGCAGTGGATCAGACGAAGGTGCAGGCAGTGCAGGATTGGGGAATTCCGAAGAATGCTTCAGAGATTCGCAGTTTCTTGGGTTTAGCAGGCTACTACCGGAAGTTCATCAAGGGTTTTTCTTCTATTGCAGTTTCCTTGACTTCCTTGACCAAGAAAAATGCGAAGTTTATATGGAGTTCAGACTGCTAGAGGAGCTTCGATCAGCTTAAGGAAGCACTCACTTCTGCGCCAGCATTGGCGATGCCAGTACCCCATGAGGAATTAGTGGTGTTCACGGATGCGTCTAAACTGGGCTTAGGCGTCGTGCTTATGCAGAGGGACAGAGTCATTGCTTATGCGTCGAGACAGTTGAGGATTCATGAGCAGAACTATCCGACGCATGACTTGGAGCTAGCAGCAGTGGTTTTTGCTTTGAAGATCTGGAGGCACTATTTGTACGGTGAAAAGTGCAAGATTTTCACAGACCACAAGAGTCTCAAGTACTTCTTCACTCAGAAGGAGTTGAACATGAGACAGCGCCGATGGTTGGAATTAGTGAAGGACTACGACTGTGACATTATCTACCACCCGGGTAAGGCTAATGTGGTGGCTGATGCGTTGAGTCGGAAGACTTCAGTGGTATCCTGTTTGACAGTACAGTTGCCACTTCAGGAGGAGATTCAGAGATTTGGTTTGGAGTACTATTCGAGCGGTCACGCACCGAGTTTGGCAGTGTTAGTAGTACAGACGAATCTTCGAGATCGTATCAGGGATGGACAGCCTGCCGATGAGGAGTTGCAGCGATTGAGGCAGAAGGATGAGGCCAAGGGCAATCTTATTTTTTCTGTCAGTGATGGTATTGTTCAGTATCGTGGTCGTATGTGCGTACTGAATATTGATCAGCTGAGGACTGAGATCCTGACAGAGGCTCACACATCTCCGTACTCCATTCATCCAGGAAGTACGAAGATGTATAAAGATTTGCAGACATTGTATTGGTGGCCCGGCATGAAGAGTGATATTGCAAGATTCGTATCTGAGTGCTTGACTTGTCAGCAGGTCAAGGCAGAGCATCAGCGTCCAGCAGAGTTGCTTAATCCTCTACCCATTCCAGTATGGAAGTGGGAGAACATCACGATGGACTTTGTAGTTGGCCTCCCGAGGAGTACTAGAGGATGTACAGCTATATGGGTGATCGTGAATAGACTCACCAAGTCAGCTTATTTCTTGCCGGTGAGGACTACTTACTCCTTGACACAGTATGCAGAGCTTTACATCAAGGAGATTGTTATACTGCATGGCATACCAGTGTCGATAGTATCAGACCAGGATCCAAGGTTTACATCTGCTTTTTGGAAGAGTTTGCATACAGCATTGGGGACTAGACTATTGTTCAGTACAGCGTTCCATCCCCAGACAGATGGTCAGTCTGAGAGAGTGATCCAGGTTCTCGAGAATCTACTGAGAGCTTGTGTCATCGACTTTCAGGGCTCTTGGGAGACTAGATTGCCGTTGGTGGAGTTTACCTATAATAATAGTTTCCAAGCGTCAATAGGTATGGCTCCTTATGCAGCTCTCTACGTGAGGAGATGCAGATCTCCCGTGCATTGGGATGAGGTTGGTGAGAGGATTCTACTTGGTCTCGAGATTGTACAGCAGACTGCAGACATTGTGATTCAGATTCGGGATCGTATGAGGACTGCTCAGAGTCGTCAGAAGAGTTATGCTGATACTCGACGACGAGATCTTGAGTTTGTAGTGGGTGATCATGTGTTACTGAAGATATCACCTATGAAAGGGGTGATGAGATTTGGTCGAAGAGGTAAGCTGAATCCGAGGTATATTGGGTCTTTTGAGATCTTGGAGAGAGTTGGCATGTTGGCTTACCGTTTAGCTTTGCCACCAGGGCTTGCGGCAGTGCACAATGTTTTCTATGTATCCATGCTGCGGAGATACGTCTCGAATCCGGCGCATGTACTGGATTACGAGCCTTTGCGGTTAGCACCGGATCTAGTATTTGAGGAGAGGCCTGTTCGGATCTTAGCCAGAGAGGAGCAAAGATTGAGGACGCGGGTCATACCGATGGTCGAAGTCCAGTGACAGAATCATTCCGAGGAGGAAGCCACTTGGGAGACCGAGGAAGACATGAGGACTCGCTACCCGGAGTTATTCGAGTAAGTACTTTAATTTCGAGGACGAAATTCAATTTAAGGGGGGGGAGAATTGTAACACCCGGAAAATTTTAATACGTAAATTTGCATGCATAATTAGGGAAAATGACTATTTAAAATTTATATTTGGGTTAAATGAAATTTATATGTTATTATGTAAATTATATGCATGATTTAAATTTATTTTATCATTTAACCCGCAGTTATTGTATTTTTAGATTTTTGAGAATTTTATTGAGTTGATCGCATAGACGGGACCGTGGACGGACGAGATACCAAAATTTTTAGCCAAAAATATTTTATGAGTTTATGAGCCTTAAAATAATATTTTAAGGTATTTTGTCTAGAAAATTTTAGTATTTACTTATATATTTAATTAAGAATTGATTTTTGACCAAAATAAGTCATTTTAATGACTTTTATTGATCTTTAAAAATTCTTTAATTTTATATTTCGGGATTTAATATTATATATCAGATTAGTAGGTATTTTTAAAAGTTTAAAATCTTATATTTATGTTATATTATCTACCTAATTATTTTATATTAGTTATTATCCTAAATCTACCCAAAATTTAAACCCCAAAATTTCTCCCTACCCTACGTTCTCCATCAGCCGACTCCCCCACCCCAATCTTCAATTTTTTCATCGGCTTCCAACAGAAAGCATAGTCCATAGCCGATCCTTCAAAGATTTTTGGAGTTTTTGGTTCGTTCGTCGTCCCGGAGCCTCGTATACGCATCAACCTTCGTCAATCAAATAAAAAGGCATGTTTAAATCTTTCTTTTGGCCACCATATAAGCTATTAATCATGCATGATGTTTTTTTTTAGATTTCATATGGTTAATTCGAAATTATGCAATTTCATGGATGTTTGATGTTGTTATTGGCATGGTTCATGTTTTCTTCTACATGGCTCGGTCCAGGGGCTAGGGCTCGGTCAAGAGGTGAGTTGGGGTCCTAGGAAGAGAACCATGGTCGGGCTAAGGGCTGGAGTTGGCCTGGTTCAAGGCTGGGATCGAGATGGGTCATGGGAGTCGGCGGTTTCGGGTTTCCCGGAAGCATGGATCGCCAAGGCTTTGTAGGGATCGGTTGGGACCGTGGTTGGTCCCGTTGGAACCGCCCAGACGTGGGCTACGTCTGGGCGGTAGAGCTTTGGCCAGGGGGTGGCCGGAGCTGGCCGGCAGCAGGCCATAAAGGCCTGCTGCTCACGGCCGTGACCTGCACAATGGTGCAGGTCATGTTCGTGCCATTCGGCCCATTGAGTTTTCAATGGGCCGGGATGGGTTCCGGGTATCGGGTCGGGTTAAAAGAATGTCGGGTCAAGTTAGTCGGGTTCGGGTCCATGTTACGGTAGTTGGGCTCGGGTATTTTTATTTTTAAGTAATTATTAGTTTAAGTGTATTTTTGGGCCAAATAAGTAGAATTTTATTTGGGCTTTCAAAATTATTTTTAAGTTAACCCAATGATTTTTATGGGCTCGTGGGCCCATAGAAATTTTTGGGCCAGTCAGTGATTTTATTGGGCCAGTTCTTGAGTTTTATGAATTAATTAGTTAAAGGGCCAAAAATATTTTTATTTAAGCCCAAAAATATTTAAGTATTTTATTTTAGTAAAAATTATAATTTTTAAAATTATTTATTTAATTATGGGCTTTAAGTTAGTTAATGGACTTTAAGTCAGTTAAGAGGTTTAGTAGAGAGACCAGCAGTCTGGACCAACCCATGGAAAATAACTAAGTTTGGAATATATATTTAATTATTTTTATGCATGAAGTTTATATTTTAAGTATAAGTATATTTATTATGAAAAATAAATTAAATATATATTACGGACAATTTTCAGTGCATGCATTCATGAAATTTTATATGATATGATTATGATTATGTATGAGTTGAGAAAAAAAATATTTTCTTGATGAAAATTGAACTAGTGTGACATAAGGGTGGTTATCCACCATATGATATATGATTTATGCGGTAGTTTACTACCATAGGAGGTGATTTATCACCGCCACGTACGTTAGTTTATGAGACTGATCAGTCGGCACAGATAAGCGTCACACTTACGGATAGGACCATAGACTATTTCATAAAATACTATGTTCAATTATGTTATGTATGATGAAGAAAGATGATGTTTATGTTTAAGATTTATGATTCAGCATTTATGATAATGAAAAATATTTCCATGCATGCTCATGTATCAGGTATATGTATTAGTATGATTATGTGTTGCATTATTTTAAACCTTGTTATCCAAGTTTAGACATGTTGAGCCCCTAGGCTCACTACGCTTATATGGTGCAGGTGAGACAGATGAATTTTATGTAGCTCCTACCGGTGGTGAGGACGTATGAGCTCACGAAACAGTGGCCCCGTGACCGTTGCAGTTTTTATGAAATGTTTTAAGATACATTTATTTTATTTTGTTGAGTTTTAAACATGGAATATTTATTATTTTGTTTCATGCATGAAACCCTTTTAAATTATTTAATTATTTATTTTTATTTTAATTACTACGTGTAGCAGTAATTGGTTTTAAATGTGATACATATATGTATGGGCTTATATGTATTGTTATATTTTAAAAAAAAAATCGCATTTAAGTTATAAGAAGGTTTAGACATTTCATGTCCAAGTCTTCCTCCATGTCTAACACAAGAAAATCAACTGGGAAAATGAATTTATCTACTTTGACTAGAACATCCTCGATAATTCTCGTGGATATGTGATGGATCTATCCGCCAATTGTAGAGACACTGTAGTAGGCTTTGGCTTACCCAATCCCAAGCGCCTAAAAATAAAAAGAGGCATCAAATTAATGCTTGCACCTAAATCACATAAAACTTTAGTAAATGAAATAGAACCAATGGTGCAAGGTATGGAAAAACTCACTGGGTCTTTTAACTTTGGAGGTAATTTATTTTGAACAATTGCAGAGCACTCCTCAGTCAAATTCACAGTTTCATATTCCTCCAATTTCCTCTTATTTGATAAAATATCCTTCAAAAATTTAGCATAACTAGGCATTTGAAGTAAAACATCAGCAAATGGAATATTAATATGCAATTTCTTAAAAACCTCGAGAAACTTAGCAAAACTAGGTGTAGTGATAGAGTACTTACCTTTTTCGCTCTCCTCATTCTCGTGTTCATTCTTGTCCTCCTTGCCAGTCTCTAATCCAATCTCTTTTCCACTCCTGAGTGTTAGAGCCTTCACTTGCTCTTTAGGATTCTTTTCAGTATCACTTGGCAAAGTTCCTTGAGTTCTCCCAGCAATGATGTTAGCCAACTGTCCCAACTGAGTCTCCAAATTCTTAATAGAAGCATCTTGATTTTGAAGTCTAGTGTCAGTAGATGATATGAAATTGGTCATCAAATCCTCCAAACTCGGCTTCTTGTCTTACTGCGCAAATCCAGGTGGCGGTCTCACGACATTCTGCTGATTCAGATTCTGATTTTGGTTAGACCATGAGAAGTTTGGGTGATTCTTCCATCCTGGATTGTAGGTATTCGAGTAAGGGTTGTTCGGTGGCCTGTTTCCAACATAATTTGCATTCTCAGCTGGCTGAAATGGATTCCCAACTTGACACTCAGTGCTATGATGATTCCCCCCACATAGATAGCATGTGATCGTCTGAACCTGCATTGCTATCACACTCATTCTATTTATTTTCTTGTTCAGAGCTTCCAACTGTCCAGAAATAGCCGTGAACTCATCAATTTGATGAACTCCAGCTGGTCTCTTTGGAATATTCCTATCTGACTGCAACTGGTAGGTGTGTGATGCTATATCTTCCAGTAGTTCATATGCCTCTTCCGGTGTTTTTCTCATGATAGTACCTCTTGAAGCTGCATCGATTGTGGAACGATTAGCAGAAAATAAACCATTATAAAATGTTTGTACCTGAATCCAGACAGACAGTACATGGTGTGGGCATCTCCTCAACAACTCCTTGAAACGCTCCCATGCCTCGTATAAAGTCTCAGTATCATGCTGCACAAAGTTGGTGATATAATTCCTCATTTTTGCAGTCTTAGAGGGTGGGAAATATTTGGATAGAAAAGCTTTTGTCATCATCTCCCAAGTAGTTATTGACCCTGTAGGCAAAGAATTTAACCAAGATTTAGCTTTATCACGTAAATAAAATGGGAATAAACGTAATTTGATAGCATCGTCAGTAACGCCATTTTGCTTAAAAGTGTCACAAAGCTCCATAAAATTCGCAATATAAGCATTAGGATCATCAGTTGCAGAGCCTCCGAATTGCACTGATGTCTGAATCATCTGGATGATTGCTGGCTTGATCTCGAAAGTATTAGCTTGAACTCTTGGCTTTGTGATTCTAGACGTATTGGCAAGAACAATGGGCTGTACGTAGTCCATCATATGTCTAGCAGCTGGCTATCTTCTGCCATTGATTCTCGAGATTTTCTTCGCCTCCTATGAAAAGTTCTTTCAATTTCTGGATCAAAAGGCGCAAGTTCTTGCACCTCACTCCTTCGCATCCACTATAAAACAAATTCCTGCAAGAATAAATAAGAAAAAATATAAGCTCGCGCAAGAATTTTTTTAAAAAATTTCAGAACTGAAATAAACAAAAATAATGGCTAAACTATAGTAAAACAATCTCTTATGATATTGCTAAGAATTAGTCCCCGGCAACGGCGCCAAAAACTTGACCGTGCTTTTCTTTAAACTAAAAAATAGTATAAATATCAATGCACCAATTTAATATATTAGCACGAATTAATCCGCAAGTGTACGGCTGTCAAGTTTTAGTATAAATAGCAAAATAAGGGTTATCGTTCCACCAGGACTAACTAACAAATACCAAATAAAATTATTTAAACTATATTTAACCTACGAAGAATGGCTGAATAATTTAATTTAATAAACTAAAATAAAATTAAAACAATATAAAAACTCAAATTCCAACCAAAAACAATTAAAGCTAGCAAGAAAAAATTCAATAGGAGAAAATTATCAAGATTTCGGTTCACCGTTGCAATCCCCTAAAATTCTCATATTATTTATCATTGAAATTTCATCTATTCCTAAGGTGACGGGTTCTCTTAATTTATTTAATATACTCTCTCGAGCTATATCAAACCTAATATTGAATTATAACAAGTAATTCTCGTTCACTTGTTTAACAAACAATACCGCATTCAAGATTCATGAAAACCACTAACCTTTGATTAAAATAATCTATAGCTATCACACATGTATTTGATTTTATCTCTCGATCTCAATCTAAATCTAAATCCACGACATAAATTATAATATCATACCACAATTTCATCTCTCGATCTCAATTATAGTACACAAAATCATTCAAGGATAGCTAACCTTTGAAAGCATTAAAACAATAAAATATGCACTCAAGAATTTTAGGACGCAATCAATAATCAAACAAAAGGTTTAAGCAATGGATTCCCTAATCTTGATAAACAAAACTTAGTTCATAATCATATTAAATAAAATATGTTCAAAAATATTTCTCAACAATTCAAGCATATTCAATCCAAACTAAAATTCAAGAACAAAGTTTAGAGATAAGGGTAAACGATTCCGATCGATGATTCCTTCTCCGAAATCTGAAAGTGTGCGACTGCCGAAAGGAGGCGGCCTTGTCCTTTTTCAAATCTGATTTCCCCCTCCCCAAAATCTGTACGTGAATATATATATAGGATATATTGATTGGGTTGAGGTTTTGCAATTGGACAAGGATTGTAGACTTTCATTCCTCCCAATCTCCTCCAATTCTCAAAATATCACACGCTACTCTGCTCTCTCCCCAGAAATCTCACGGATGCCGCTCTGTTTCTTCTCGATTCCCTTTTATTTATTTTCAAAAGCCCAGCCCACTTCTTAAATACAAAGTCGCAGCCCATAATAATAAAAATATACGAGACACGGGCTAGGCCTTTTTCTTTTCTTGTGTCGTGACATCGGTGAGTGATGCCGAGGTACCGAAACTATTCGAAAACCTCTATTTTTTCATCGTTTCAAGTCATTTCGCTCGATCGGACCTATACGGCCTGAAAAAAAATTATTACGAGCCACAAACAACAATTTAACAATTAAAATTTCATTTACTCAAGAACAAATAAATTAAATAAATGTATTAAAATATTAACTTATCAAAATTTCAGTATGAACGACATGCATATACATCATTTAAGCATAATTATTCTATATGCCATAATGATCTTATTTCACAAACATGTAAGAACATATAAATCATCAAAGCATATTCGATTCTTAATCCTTAAAGTATAACTGCTCATCTGCAGCAATCTCACATATTAATCATATAAACACATTCACATCTTGAATGAAATACAATCACATGATAGCATTTATAAACGCATATTCTAAATCATACAAATCTCTAGGCTAATGCATATTTCAAGGAATAGGCTATTAAATCTGATAACAATAAATCTTCGTTCTTGGAATCCCGGAGAAATATAATCTTTAACAGACCACCGACTCTCCCAATCGAGGTGGCGTTAAATATCTCAATTTCCCTGATTTTGGTGCAACTATAGTGGGTCATCTAGCTCTGAAAGTGAATCTACAATCTTTTCCACTCAACTATAGTTTTCCAAACGTCATTTCGCAATCTAGGCCAATCAACACTTTATGCTTTTCAAGGTAGGGTTCAAGACGAATGCAACATAATCTTGATGCATTAAATCATACAATATTGTAAAACATCTTGAACATATAATTCACATAATCATTCTGTGGCGCTTAAAATCAATTTACTAAATCACATGCATTAAATTTAATTAATAAATATTAGGATTATTATTTTAGGTTTAATTGATCTAAATTCTTTATGTGAATTATGTGTTAACAAAATATTTTATTATTTGTTCAAATGATTTTTATTGTACTAAATATTTAATTAATGTTTTTAATTGTTTAAGTTATTTTTTAAAATGATTTTTATTGTGCAATTTAATTGTTTTAATATTTTAGAGGTTGAAGCTCTCTTATTTAAATAATTTTAATTATTTAGTTTATTCATTTAAATGATTTTAACTGTTTAGCTTACTTGTTTAAATATTTTTGAGTGTCCAACCTATTTATTTTAAATAGCCTAAGTTTAGCGGTTAGTTATTTTAAATTATTTTAAATGTCTAGTTTATTTGTTTATAATCTTTTTAATGGTCAAAATCAATTTTAAAGATTTTTTTATTTTCGCTTGTGTATTTATTAAATTGCTTTTAAACGTTAGTCTAGTTTGTTTAAATTATTTTAAATCGCTCTGCTTGATATTTAAATATTTTACTCGTTGCCGTGACATCGAAATATGTAAAATGTTTAATTCTTGGATTTTCAAGCTTATGTTTTATTTAGTGCAATTTAATTTATAATCCTATTTGCCTATTGGTGTAGCACTTTTTCTCCAATCACTCACACACTCACAATTATATACATACACCTATACTTACACGCTCAATCTTATTCTTAAACTTAAATTAAACCCTACCCCAAATTAAACTCTCATTCTCATGCCTCTCACGCACACACACATACACGATCCCCATTTTCCATTTCTTCTCCACCAAGGATTGTCTTTCATCTTCTCCATTCCTCAAGCACTCGCCGCTGCAGCTCCGATTCTTCTTCCTTCTCCGGAGAGACAGCCTCTTAGCCAGCTGTGCGAGCTCCTTCTTTCCCCTTTGAGCTCCATTTCAGCTCTAGCTCCAGCCCTCTCATCGGCCTCAGCAGCTCTCGTCCCTTTCGATCGGTTTTCTTACTCAACTAGGCAAGAATATGGTCCCTTTCTTGCGCATTGTGGATTAGGCATTATGTGGTTTACATTTTTAAGATTTTCAGAATGTATATGCATATATATATCTGCCCTGCTCGTTCTCTTTGAAGCTAGCCGTGATGTATTTTTTTTCTTTATGTCCACATTCATGCTCGAAAATCACCATGTTTGATGAGTTGTGGAAATAATTATGAACTTGGAATGTGATGGTATTTATGCTATGAATCCTCGAAATTTCCAGATTTTTGATGCCTTGAGGATTTCGAATTTTTCCAGAAATTTATTTGGGTTTCTTGGTTCGAAAATGTGTTATTTCAATTGTGTTGATTTGGATGGTGATTTAGGAGCTACCATGAGTGATATGTAGTTCACATGGTCGCTCCTAGGATGGTTTGAAGTTGACTTGTAAGTTTGTTTGGAGGTGTATTCGAAACTTGACGTGTAGGGGCTCGGTTTTGGATAGTGGCTGTGGGCTACCTTAGAGCTAGCTTAAGGTGAATCAAGGTGAGTTGTAAGGGCTGGAAATGAGGTTGAATATTGGTCTTGGTCATAGGATTAGAGGCTTGGAAGATTGGAGGATTTATAGCAAAGTTTTGGTTGAGAGTTTGAAATTTTATCCTGTGCAGAATTTTATGTGTGTCAGGGCTGTCCGGGAGTATGTGATTAAGGCAAGGTTAGAAGTGAAATTTCGTTATGGGAGCAGGGCTGGAAATTGTCTTAGATGCCGGGGTTATGTCGGTTCAAGCGGAGACTTATTCGACTAGGATTTGGTTGAGTTCTAGGAATATTAATCATGGTGTGCAGAATTTTGAGTCTTAGGAGGAGGCTGCCCGGAAATGTATACCTAAGGCGGGGTTAAATTCAAAATTTTGATAAGGGCTCCGGTCTGGAACATGTATTAGATGTTGGGAATATGTTGGCGAAAGCGGGAATCAATTCGGATAAGTTTTGGTCGAGTTCTAGATTTTTGATTTATTAGGTGCAGAATTTTTGGAAGCCAAAAAGGGCTGCTGCCTGGAATTTTGATTCTTACAAAATGATTGCTTAGGAATAAAATTAAGAGGATAATTTACCTACTTAGTTCTAAGTGTCATGGAGTCGTGATTTCAAGCGAAATCCCTTTTGGATAAGATTCGAGCAAGTTACAAATTTTACGGGCGAACCGCTCGAATTTGTCTTAAGTGCTATATTATGGTTTAGATTCTCATTCATGGTTTGTTCCCTAAATCACCATCTCAGTCATCCATATGTGAGTCATTTGCATGATCATTGAGAAAATGTTTACAAGTAAGTTATATTTACATATGCATGCTAAGTCCCAAAATCAGAAATGAAAGAAGAAAATATTTTGAACGAAGTGAGATTGTTGTGACTACATTTATCACATGTTTGGACGAGTTAAGAGACGTCTTGACTTCCCTTACCAAAATATTCATGTTTATGGACAAGTTAGGAGACGTCTTAGCTTCCCTTACCAAATTCATGGGTTTGGACGAGTCAAGAGAAATCTTGGCTTCCCTTACCACCCACAGGGCAAGACGAGTTTGGAGACATCCTGACTTCCTTGCAGCATAGTGCACTGCAGCCATGATCATGATCAAAACCACAGAGTCACAACGCAAGGATCTAAGTTCACAGTTCACAGTTTATTTATGACTATGTTCAGTTCAGTTTATTCAGTTATTTATTTTTGACTTAGCCATGCATATGTTTAATTCATGTTCACTCTCTCTTTTAGGAATCGCTTGTTTAAATTAAGGGCACAATAGTATTTTTACTACAAACTATTTTTAATCTTGCATGTGCATGTATATTTAGTACTCGTTATCCCCCCATATTCATGCTGAGTTTTTTAGAATCACTACACTTATTATTTTCAGGTGACATGTATTTCATTGAGATCGAGGGGCAAGACTATCAAGTGGACTGCGATGCGGGCATGACACATCCCTTCAACCTATGCTCGTTTTCCGCATAGTTACTCTAATTTTTATGTTAAGAAGCATTTATTTTTCTTATTTGACAAATGCATATGTAATGTTTTGATAGAATTGTTTTTGGGTATGTAAACATTAGATTTCTAATCTTGTGGATATTTGATATGTCGAACTTCTTTCTTGGGCCTCGTTCTTGTCTCGGTCTAGTTACTTGTGTCGTCAGTCATCTATTTCTTTTATTTTATTTTGTTTGCTGTATGAGACAGGTTGGTAATATAAACGGACAGGTCATGCCGAAATTTTTAATAAAATTTTTAATATTTTGATTTTTTTTTATTTTTTGAAAATTCGTATTTTATTTAGTTTAATTTAAAGTAGAAGTAGGGTCGTTTCACATTCAAAGCAAAAATAACAATTAAATCACATAAGAACATATAAACAGTTAAGTATGTGATTTTAGGAAACTCGATAATCATAAACGATCTCGAGTTGTTCTTCCCATCTTATTTAATGTTTATTCATACCTTTGATCTTGATTCAAACATCTTAAATCTTTGCAAACTCTTGCAAATGCTGATCAACACCAGGCTAGTCAAATTTGTCATCAAATTCTGCTTGATCCATGGTTGCTCGTAGAAGGTTTTCTTGATTTAACTTCAAACACTTCAATTCATTCGAACTCGAACTCGTCGATTCGAATTTGATAAACCTTCACTTCAATTCTGAAATGAAGTATTGCATAGCTCAACATTAGTATCCAATCTTATTTAAGCCTAAAACTTAGCTTAGCAACTTCTAATCTTGCTCAATTAACCGCAATTCAAACCGGCGGCATAACGATTCTAAATCGATAATTCCAAGAGCTTAAACATCAATATTATCACCATCTTAACAATATAACATCACCATCTTAACAATATAACATGACCAATTCAGCAGCACATTCACGTGAATATCAACCCCCAAAATTCAGATTTCACAAAATTCTTCAAAAATTCGAAAACATGTCCGAACGACGATCTTTTCTCGATCCGTCTTAGATATGCTATCGTCATATATACTAAAACATGTTTATACAATCAAATCTTAATTCTAACAACATCTTAAAATTCAAACATGATAGAACTTCATAAAACTTACGTCAAAACGTAGCATTCAAATTCTTTTCTTTTTAGGTTTTCAACTCAAGGACGTGTTTCGAAAGATCAGATGATAAGCCGGTTAGGCGAGACATGATGGCAGATCGTGAATTGGCTATTGCGGCGTCTTGCCCTTGAAGACGATTGTCTAGGCGTTGCACAGTAACCCAGAGGCTCTTTATTATCTTTTCAAGATCATGCTTGAAAGATTCATCGGAGATGACTAATCGAGATTCATTTGGAGTAGCCAAAATGTGTTTCCTAGTATAAGAAATAGGATGGGTTATTGCTGGAGTATCAGTAGTATCTTCAACGATAGGCCAGATGAGAGAAGCATAATGAGCTTTTTCCAAGATTTCAGTGTGCCTAGGAGAAGTTTCACCAGTTCCATGGATCTGTGCAATACTGATTTCTAGAATCTTTGGAGGAGTTTCTTCAAAAATTGTTTCTAGAGAGGATGCAGCACTTGTGTTCTCTATATGATATAAAGTCTGTGGGATAACTTCAGGATCTGATAAAGATTGGAGAACTACAGTTACGGATGTGAGAGGAACTTCAGGCGAGGCATTGTCAATAATGACATCAATGGATACAACTGATAAAGGTTGGAAAATTTATGTTTGATGGAGCACTGGGAATGGTAATTCGGACATGGTGGCGAAGTCCGTGGAGACAGTGGAAGAACACAGTGGAGAAACATCTTGTGCTACTAGAAAGGCTTGTTCTTTAGCAGTGAAGATGGGTTCATCTTCATCAGAAGCGTCTTGGGTATCCAAGGTAGACATCATTGGTTGTGCTTCATCCAGATATGTTTGAATGAATTCCTTGGATAACTGGGAAGAGATATGATGCCTTTCCCAATACACACGAAGATATTGGCCAGTGACATCAGTGGATTTCTTTAGTCTTTCAATGACTTCACAATCATATTTAGCAGTCCTGCTTCGAGGATAGAAGTTTTGTTCCCTTTGAATAATAATGTAGTGAGCAAGGCTGTCACAAAGTTGGACATCAACAAATTTCGATCGGCCAAGTGCTGTTTCAAGATGTGAAGTAGCGGTGAGAACAAACATTTTGTCTTCAAGTTTGGCTAGATAGCTCAACTTCTATTCTTTGAGAATTTGAGAATATGATATTTGAGTTATGTAGTGGAACCATTCATCAAATTCTCTTAACCTGAACCGAACTGTGCAAAGAATTCCTGAAAGAAGGAGCATAGCCTCTACTTTGGCAACTGATGGCGTCTTTGATTTTGGCAGAAGAATCCCTTTACCTTTGTCATTGGAAGCTATGTTGGACTTAAGGGAGGTCTTCTGAACAGATGGCTCAGTGATCATGATCCCTTTAGAGGAAGCAAATAAGGTGCCAAAGGTGCACTGATGTGTGGATCAGTAGACGTGGGTTCTTCTATAGTAGCCCGTACCCAAAATTAAGTTATTAAGTCGTAAATCACAATTTAATTAAGTTAAAACAAGATTAAAGGATTTCTTAAATGACTTCAAGAGGTGTTAAATGAACTCAGAATGATCGAAGTCTAGTTCAGTAAGATCTTGATCATCGAGCAGATCGGACGCTCCGAACATGTAACACCTAGAACTTTCTCGTACGTTGACTGTATGCATAATTAGGATAATTATATTTTAAATAGGATAAAATAATAATAAACTAAATTAAAGGTTTAAACAACTTTTATTTATCATGATTATGTGTTTTAAATTTAATTAGGATTTTAATCCGCGTATTTTAAGTGTTATGAATGTTTTTTGTAGAGGAATATTATTTTGAACGCGTGGATCGAGCAGTGGTCGATCGCGATAAAAGTTTTAATTAAATTCTTGTCCTAGAATTTTAAAAAGCCTAAAATAATTATTTTAAGGTTTATTTTATAGAAAAAATTAGGTTTTATATATATAAATATTTTAAAAGCCTATTTATCACCTAATCGGGATATTTTAAGGATTTATAGGAAACTTTAATTTGGGCTTTTTATTTAATCCGAGAATTAACAAATTTGGGTCCAAAAATTTGATTATGGGCTGAATTTTATTTATTTTTTTAGAAGCTAAAAAGCTGGCCCATGATCCAACCATTTTAGAACCCGTTTGTTGAGCCCTAACCCAACTCCATCTTCTTCATCTTCTTCGCTTCTGAGAAACAGGGAGAAACGCCGCCTCCTTCACTTTCACACACCTCACGAAAATCTTGGTAGAATCTCAAGATTTTTACGAATTATTGATCGGTTCGTCGCAAGCTTCATTTCCATACCCTTATTTCTTGACTTAGGCATGTTCGATTTTCTCTCCTCTCACCATTTAGATCGTATTATGTGCATTGTTTAAGGTTAAAATATTGTTTTGTGCCTTTTCCTGTGGTTGTAAGTTTATTTTTCAAGTTCACGCACGATTTTTGTTGAAAGCTTGATTTTCTCAAAATTTCTGAGGCGGGTTCGAGTGCGGGTTACCCCTGGTTTGGACTTAGGTGATGTTCATCAAGGAAAAGAGGCTGGAATGGTTGAGTTTGGAGGGTGGATAAGTTCGCTGGTGGTCGATTCTTGGCTGGAGTTGTGTAGGGACGTGAGCGCTGTTGCGTTTGGGTTGGGAAAGAGGCCCTCGGCCGAGCCATGGCTAGCAAGGTTTGAGCCAGGTCTTGGGCTTAGGGTTCCGGCAGGACCTTGGGGTGGTCCTGCCGGTGCGACTCCGGCCAAGGGTGGCCGGAGCTAGGTGACTGTGGGGCGTAAAGAAGCTGAGCGGGGGAGTCGGTAAGAGGGGTTGAGGGTTTGCTGGGTTATTTTCTTTGGGCCGTGTGTTTGGGTGAGTTGGGCTGGGTCATAGGTTAGTTGGTCCGGGTCATGGGCTAGTGGTTAGGGTCGAGTTATGGGCCTGGGTCCCGGGTCGGGTCCAGTAGATTTGAGGTCAAGTGTAATGGGTCAATGTTTAATATGGGCTCGAGTTTAATTTTTTGGCTTGAATAGTAAAGTATTGGGCTCCAAATACAATTATTGGGCTTAAAACTGCTGGACCAAGCCTCATGGGCCTAGTAAATTTAGGGCTTAAACAAATAATTACTTGGGTCTAGAAAATGTTTTATTATGGCTTAAACAAATAATAATTTGGTCTTAAGGTATAAATGTGAGCTTGAGAAATTAAACAAGTGTAATTGTGCCAGACTTATTTAATGACTTAGGCTTAGGGGCAGCAACTCAAACTAGCCGTGGCAAACTAACTAGTCCGTAAATATATGTTTAATAGTCGTATATGTAATATTTTGATATGAATATTTTTTTTATAAAAAGAAATTAAATATATATTTACGGGCAAAATTTTTATGGAAAACTGATATTTTAATTAATGATTCATGCATATATTTTAATGTTAAGTAATTGGCATGTGAAGAAAATAATTTTTGTGAAGTTGACTTGAATTGTGGCAATTATGTTCAGGAGCCTACGGATCCCCATGTTAAGGTTGGGTGAAGTGGCATAAGAGGCATAGAGAATCCTCGTGTTAAGGTTGGGTGAACCTCGCAGCCGCGTACACTTGTTATAGATTGATCAATCGCTTATGTTTATGGTCACATTCACTAATATGACCCACAGTAAAGATTTTTATGATTATGACATGCCATATTTATGTTATGTGATTATGATATGATTATGTTATGATTTAGTATTATGCATATGATTTAACGTTCATGAATGCATTGGAATTCCCATGTTTTTTTTATATACATTATGTGTTTGCATGTGGTTTTATTTAGTAGTACTTGTTATGTATTTTATAGAGCATGCTAGGCCTTTAGGCTCACTAGATCTAATTAGTGCAGGTGAGTTTGATTCATTGGCTGATGATGTGGTCCCGACTGGTGGTGAGGATCTCTGAGCATCTACGGCTAGCTGGCTTGCCCGTAACCATTGCATTATTTATTTCCGCACTTTTCTGAGATTATTATTCTGAGGATTGTATGGAACTATTTACAGCGCATGTTTTCCACTTGACCACTCACGTTAAGATTTGTCTATGTTTGGGTATTTTGAACTATGTATTTTCACAATTTGCGATACCGTATTTCGCGCGCTTGCATTTCTTTTAATTTATTCAGGCATTTTAAATTGGTAGAGTTCAATAAATTTTCTATATATATATATATATATAAAATCTCTTGAGTTTTATATCGTTTCAGAACAGGGTTCGGAAGGTCTGAACAAATCGGAGCTATTGTTCCATGTTCAGAAGCTCTACGGAGTTCGGAAGATCCGAACTACGATCGGACGCTTCGATCATCATCGTGGCCAGCTGTCCGAAGTTAATACTTAAGCAGTGATGTCAAGAGTTTGGAAGCTCCGAAGAGAGATCGGAGGCTCCGAACTGCTGCCGGCAGGCATCCTCTATAAACAAGATACGCGGTTGGCAGGGATAGATCGGATGCATGGATCAGAGGCTCCGAACATGAGATCAAAGTCTCCGATCTCTGTCAACATTAGGTGGTGCCAAGGCTCATTATTCCTTGCTCAGTTTTCTTTTCTCTCTCTCGTTCTTAGCTCCTTCTAATCGGTTTTAGGGGTTTCTAGGCGTCCTATTGGAGAGCCGAGAGTGACGGAATGCTACGGGGATAGCGGCAGAGCTGTGCCTAAGTTTTGGGGGCTATCACCATCAGTGGGTTGACGAAGAATCAATGTATAACTTTGGACTCCTAAAATTATTAGGGAGTATGATATATCTTAGTTAAGGATTTTAGAGCATGTTTAGTAATGCATGTATATTTTTACATTGTAGACTTGTATTGCTGTATGGTAGGCTTGGAACCTAGATGGATACTTCTAAGACTGCCTTAGTGAGGTACGTAAGTACTGACTGAGATTGCCAGTGGGTATGCATACTTATATGTTGCATTTATGTGCCATGATTGCATGTTTATGTTATGCTATACGTGCATACATCTTGATTTAGTAGGTATTGTTGTCTTACCCAGTATAGGGGATTTGCTCATCCCCATTGCATGTGTGGATGAGAACATAGTTTTTGGGACCCGGATATGTCCACGGTATATGGTATGAGAGCCACCTCCTGATGCGACGGCCCAGCGTGCTACATACCATGACGCCTAGAGTGAGCAGGATTTGATTCCCAGTATGATACCCAGATATTCATTTGCATGCATCATGTTTGTATGTTTACCCGGACTAGCGTTTTGAGCTTTAGCGCTAACGTCCAGTATTTTGTTGTTGTTTGGAAACCCAATTCGATGGGGCAGAAGCAGGTGCAGGTAGTACACTCAGAGACTCGGTCGAGTCAGTAAACCGGGAAGAGACAATATGATTAGTTGTTAGGCTTATTTTGTTTAACGAGGTTTATTCAATTGGGTTGTAAATTATGGATTTGTTTAGCCGATTGTATTCTGCCGGCCAGCTTTTATTTAAGCTTTCGAAGTTATTTTTGATTTACTATTATTGCATGCTTGATTAAGCACTAATCTCTGATTAGTAGTGGACCCGGATTTGGTCACTACATTTATTGGTATCAGAGCATGCAATAAGAGTTTGGGACATAGTACTGAGATATTTGGATTATCCTTGTATTGTGATGACAATGATTGACGAAGGGACATCAATCAACTTTGGAATGATGAGATACTTAAAGGTTCTCGGGATTGTCATTGCTTAGGTTAATGACAGTGCTTCGCTTTATGAGGATTCCAGTCAAATCGGGCTGGGAGAGAAGAATGAATTTTTCAACCAAGGTACTTCTGAAGATTTGTTGGAGCGCATGGTGTGTGACTATCCATTCGGCTCCAACCAGAGGAAGATTCTCCACTAGAAGTTAGAGATATTGTCATAAAGATCTCGCCGAAGAGTAGTACATTTATAATGTGATGGATGCAGGCAGATCTTGAAGGTTAGATCTTGGGTAGAGGAGGTCTGTTGACATGCATTGATGCAAAGCATAGCGGGAAGATTAGTAAGTGAGCACAAATCATTCCTCGAAAGGAATCTACCAGAGGTCTTTGCGGGAGATCGTGTGGAAGATTTTGGCCAGTATGCTTGTATTGATGCTTGGACATATGAGAAACTTCATGCTCAAGATCAAGATGTGTACAACGATTTAAATGTGTTTGAATACTGTGTTAAGATTTGCTGTAAATAATATTTCAGTTGTAAGCAATTTAATCATTGTATTATTGATTCCAAGCTGTTGGAATTTCTTAGTGGTTGTAACAAAGGATTTGTAATTCGTATTAAACCTGGTTCAGTGGTTTAAAGATTTTCCATTATTTGGATATACAGATAATTCCAGTGATTGTTTTAGTTGATCATTGTTTAACTATTGTGACTCATAGGTTTTTGAGTAATCAGATTTTGAGTACTTACCATGCGGTTAGTTCTAGGTGTTTTCCTAGGATGATTCAGTTAGTCGGTTGACTATGTTTAGTTCCAAGGATGAGGTAATTCATAAGGAGCACGAGAATTGTTCTAGGCTGTTTTTTTTAGAACAGTTGACTTTTTTGACCTTTCTAGGTTGATGCCATGTGATGAAGGATTTTCATCAGGATACCAGGTCAAGTGATACCGTTAGTTGTACACTGTGACCAGGACTAGACGTGAGGAGGCGCGACCTTATGCCAGTGTTACTCTGAGAGCCTTTCGTGCTTTAGAGATTGCCTAGGAGCCTTCGTGCTTCAGGAGCCGCTGTACAAGGGAGGCTACTCAGTCTAGGGATTTGGCAATAGTCGCAGCGGGGTATGACCTTGTATAGATACAAGGTGTGGTATTGAGAGTTAGTTATCGTCTGGCTTTCGTCAGAGATGCAGGTTTTGGATTTCTGATGTCAAAATTAGTCTTGGGAGGAATTTTCCTTGACAAGTGATTGTTCTGAGCAGATATGTAGTGACCCTGCAATGAATCACCTACTAACTGGCAACTAATAGCAGGCATTAAACTTAATAAAGCAAGAATGCTTAACAGAGTAAAACGTGCGAAAACATAATCCATAATTTACATATCAGCTTAGTAAAAAAAATTCAGGCTTAATACTGTAGTGATACAACCATATCAAAAAGCTTAAAAATAAACATTATACAGCTATATCGAATCCTGCTGTATAGCTTATCAAAATTCCTGCTCCCTAGTCTTGCCTCGAACTACCAGCTCCGTCCATCCTGCGACCTGCCCCATGGATTAGGGTTTTCAAGATAACAACTAGGACGTGAGCGCTAACGCCCAGTACATAAACATGAGTATATGTATGTATATGATGCATGCAACATGGTGAATGGTAAAGGGTCATCTGAAAAGTCATGCTCAGTACCGGCGCCACATGAGTGCTACCACCGCATGGATCAACCTCTGGGTGCAACCACACTCGTTTAGTAAACCAGAGTAGTCAGACATGCATGTCCCCGCCTTCGCGGTACTCTCAATGACAGACTGTCGAGTATAGAGCTGAGCGGCTCTATAATCATGTATAACAAGGTATAGGCTCAACGTTTATATGCACATGATATATGAATATAGAAAGCGATAAAACATACATCATGCCACATAATAATCCCAAATAAATGCAAAATATAAACATGTATACTCGCTGGCAATCTCAGTCAATGTGTAGTTCAAGTCTTAGTAGGATCCTAGGTTCCAAGTCTATATTCAAAAGTTCACCGTATCACTACACAAGTTATATAATCATTAACTAAGCTAATAAGTACTCCCAAAACTTAAATAGATTCCCGGACCATACCTTCGTCCGTAGCAAGCCCTTTGGAATCGCTAGTCCCGGATGACTATAACCACGCCTTGGTTATTCCAAAACCTATATTATAACCGATAGGGCTATCAAGTGTATATCTCACACTTATATAACTGAAGAAGGAAACTCGGAAATCGTAATTCAAAATGAAATCGAATGAGCCCTATTTATAGGAAAATTTCCGGTCAAGTTCGGAGCCTCCAAACTCAAGTTCGGATCGTCCGATCCAGCTCGCTGCCTGAATGCGAGACACGTCGAGTTCGGACCATCCGATCGCCACTTTGGGCCGTCCGAAGTGTCCTAAATCTGACACTTATCAAAATACATGGCTGAGTAATCCTGCCTGCTTGGCACAAAGGAGTTCGGGCCGTCCGATCCTGGTTCGGACCGTCCGAACGTGCCTTAACTCCGAAGTCAACAAGCCCTTCTTCGGATCCTCCGGGTTGCTGAGTTCGGATCGTCCGAAGTCCTCTTCGGACCGTCCGAACAGGCCAAAACTCAGGAAGCCAATTCTTGATTCTGAAGTCCAATTAAACCCTCGAATTGGTTAATTACTAACCATTAATCATGTTTGACATATTATTATCTTAAAATAGAATCTGGGTTACTACATTCTTCCCACCTTTAGATATTTCGTCCGCGAAATAAAATCTAAAGACAAATCAAGATAACAATATGAAACATCAAACCATGTTTTATTAAAACAACTGTAATTACATCTTTACATGGTAATCAAAAGTACAAAGCAAACAACTCAGGATATTCTACTCGCATACGGCTCTCGGTTTCCCAAGTTGCTTCTTCAATGCCTCGGCGCTGCCACTGTACCATCACAAGTGGTATAGTCTTGTTCCGAAGAACTTTCTCCTTCCTGTCTGGGATACGGAGTGGTCGTTTGACATAAGACAAATCTGGCTCTAGCTGAACATAAGTAGGCTAAATAACATGAGATTCATCAGTTATGTACTTTCAAAGTAACGACACATGAAAAATATCATGTATACTGGAAAGATATTGCGGTAATGCCAAATGATATGCAATATCTCCGATCTTTTCCAGTATCTGGAAAGACCCAATGAAACAAGGTGATAACTTGCCTTTCACACCGAATCTCATCACCTTCCTGAAAGGTGATACTCGCAAGAACACATATTCACCAGGCTCGAAATGAAGTGGCCTGCGGTGAATATTAGCATAACTGGCTTGTCGATCTTGAGCAGCTTTGATCCTCCGCTTGATCAAATCTACCTTGTCTACAATCTGCTGCACCAACTCAGGACCCTCGACTTGCCGTTCTCCTATCTCATCCCAAAGTAATGGAGTACGACATCGTCGACCATACAATACCTCAAAAGGTGCCATATCAATACTACGATGATAACTGTTATTGTAGGAAAATTCGATCAAAGGTAACTGTTCCTGCCAAGACAAACCAAAATCCATGACAGAAGAACGTAACATATCCTCCAACGTACGAATCGTGCGATTTGACTGCCCATCAGTCTCCGGATGATATGCAGTACTTAAACTCAGAGTGGTACCCAACGCCTGCTGAAAACTACCCCAGAAACGTGAGGTAAATCGCGGGTCTCTATCATTGACTATGCTCACTGGAATCCCAAGAAATCGCACTATCTCCTGGATGTACAAGCGTGCCATGCGATCATAAGAATACTCCCGGTTGTAAGGAATAAAGTGTGCTGATTTCGTCAAACGGTTAACAATGACCCAAATAGCATCACACTGACGTGAAGTCATAGGTAAGTGGGTGACAAAATCCATAGTCACGTGCTCCCACTTCCATTCGGGAATCTCAAGATTCTGCAGTAATCCACCTGGTCGTCGGTGTTCAGCCTTGACCTGTTGACAAACCAAACATCGAGAAAAAAATTGATATACACTTCGTTTCATCCCCTTCCACCAAAATCTAGTTCGCAAGTCCTTATACATTTTCATGCTTCCAGGATGAACTGACAATCGACTCCTGTGAGCTTGAGAAAGTATATCATTCCTGAGCTCCGCAACATCAGGTACAACCACTCGATTCGATAAGCACAATAAACCATCTGCCTGATAATGGAATCCAGATGTATTAACTCCATTGGCTAGACGTTCCAAACACCGAGTTTTAACATCAGATATCTGAGCGTCTCTAATCCGAGAATACAAAGTCGGCTCAGATAAAATAGTATACAAACGAATCCCATTTCTTCCTTTTTTGTGCTTGAGCGTAAAACTCAGTGAACATCACTCTTGAATCATATAAGATATTTCACTAGTCTGAAGTGCAGAAAGTTTCACCTGCCGACTCAAGGCATCAGCAGTAAGATTACCGGGATGATACTTGATTTCGCAGTCATAATATTTCAGTAAATCCATCCAGTGTCTCTATTGCATATTCAACTCCGCTTGAGTGAATAAATACTTCAAACTCTTGTGATCCGTAAATATCTCAAATTTCTTGCCATAAAGATAATGCCTCCAGATATTGAGTGCAAATACAATGGCGGCTAACTCGAGATCATGTACTGGATAATTATTCTCATGCGTCTTCAACTATCGAGAAGCATAGGAAATAACATGTCCATGCTGTGTCAAAACACATCCTAGCCCCTGACCAGAGGCATTAGTGTAAACAACATAACCTCCTGATCCAGAAGGTAGAGCTAGCACGGGTGCAATAGTAAGACGTCTACGCAGCTTGTGAAATGACTCCTCACAATCCGAGGACCATATGAAGGCAACATCTTTTTGTGTAAGCTGAGTCAAAGACCTGACCAACTGTGCAAAATTCTCGATGAACGGACAGTAATATCCAGCTAGACCCAAGAAACATCGAATCTCAGCAACCGTTGTCGGACGAGACCAGTTCAGCACTGCCTCTATCTTACTAGGATCAACAAATATTCCCTCACTAGAAATCACATGATCGAGAAACACTACCCGATCAAGCCAAAATTCACACTTGCTCAATTTTGCATACAGCTGCTTCTCTCGTAACGTCTGCAATACAATCCTCAGATGTCGTGCATGCTCATTCTTGTCATGAAAATAGACAAGAATATCATCAATGAAGACGATGATAAAAATATCCAAATATTCTCGAAATACCTGATTCATCAAATTCATAAAGACTGTCGATGAATTCGTCAAACCGAATGGCATCACCAGAAATTCATAATGCCCGTATCTGGTCCTAAAAGCAGTCGTCGAAATATCTGAATCTCGTACCCGCATCTGGTGGTATCCAGACCTCAGATCTATCTTAGAGTAAATAAAAGTACCCTGTATTTGATCGAACAGATCATCAATCCGCGAAAAAGGATACTTATTAAAACGACCCCACTTCTACTTTAAATTAAACTAAATAAAATACGGATTTTCAAAAAAATCAAAATATTAAAAATTTTATTAAAAATTTCGTCATGACCTCTCTGTTTATATTACAACCAACCTGTCTCAGACAACAACAAAAATAAAATGAATGAAATAGACGACTGACGACACAAGTAACTAGACAGAGACAAGAACGAGACCCAAGAAAGAGGTTTGGCATATCAAATATCCACAAGATTAGAAATCTAATGTTTACATGCCCAAAAACAATTCTATCAAAACATTACATATGCATTTGTCAAATAAGCAAAATAAATTCTTCTTAACATAAAAATTCGAGTAACTATGCGGAATATGAGCATAGGTCGGAGGGATGTGCCGTGCCCGCATCGCAGTCCACTCGATAGTCTTGCCCCTCGATCTCAATGAAATACACCTCACCTGAAAACAATAAGTGTAGTGAGTCTAAAAGACTCAGCAAGAATATGGAGGAGATAACGAGTACTAAATATACATGAACACGCAATATAGTAGCCCGTACCCGAAATCAGTGATTAAGGTATTAATCAATTCATTAATCCTACTAATTAAAAGTAAATGTGATTAAGGGAACTCTTAATGGGTTAATGGAGTCCGGAATTGGATTCAGAACACTTGAAAATGGTTTGAGGGTCATCGAGTTCGGAGGCTCCGAAGTCAAGGTTCGGACGATCCGAAGTCAGGGTTCGGACGATCCGAAGAGTGGTTCGGACGCTCCAAACGTGTTGCTGACAGTCGTCATGGATGGCGTCATTGTGCTAACGTAAGCAATGACGTATTATTGGGTTCGGACGACCCGAAGTCAATATCGGACGGTCCGATCTTGTTCGGACGCTCCGAAGTCCAGTTCGGACGATCCGAACTCCGACTATAAATAGGAGGGCCGAGATTCAGATTCAGACGCACCAATCACCTATTCTCTCTCGATACCTTAGCCTTCTAACTCAGATCTAGGGAATTCTAGGCGTCCCATCGGGAATCCGGAAGTGGCATAGCGATCCAGGCGTCGTAGCGGAGCTGTGGCCTAGTTTTGAGGCACTCGACAGCAAAGGGCTAAAGACGGACGAAGGTATAGTTTTTGCTTCCTAAAAATATTTAGGAGTATGCTTTAGCTTAGTTAAGGCTTTTAGAGCGCTATAATGATAGTAGTATCATTTGGCAGTGTAGCGCAGATTATAGGCGTGGACCTAGGGCTGATAGCACTTGCCTAGTATTTGAGGTACGAAAGTACTGTTCGAGATATCCTGACTGAGTATGCATGTATTATGTGACTGCATGGTTTATATGTCATTGATTTATGCTGCATTCATTTGCATACTGAGCTATCTCTTTCGAGATGTCTGTTAGTAGGGTTTTTCCCTATCCTGTTAGTGGTTGGACTTCCATCGGTTTGGGTCCGGCATATCCACTGGTATTATGGTATGGGAGCCACCTCCTGAAGCGACGACACAACGTGCTACATACCAGGGCCCGGTCTGTCTCTGTTATCTGATCCTTGACCTCGAGTTTATAGGGAGTTAACTTTGCATGCATGTATATTCATACTCTCGTACTGAGCGTTTTATGCTCACGTCTCGTACTCTGTGTTTCTGGACACCCTATTCGACGGAATAGGTCTTTCTCTCAGTCGAGACCTGCTAGTTCTTTGGGTCCCCGTGCCCAATCTTTCAAGAAGTCTGGATCTACTTCTTCTTCCTCTGGCTCTGCTGGTGTTGTCCGTTTCGGAAAGAAGGACAAGTGTGATCACTGTGGGAAGAACCATCCATCCGACAAGTGCCGTAGAGCTTCTGGATCTTGTTTCCGTTGTGGAGAGATTGGTCATATCCGGAGGGATTGTCCACTATCTGGGGTAGGCGGTTCTGGTTCTGGTTCTGGTTCAGGATCTGGTTCTCAGGCCACTGTTCAGCAGAGGTCGCAGGGACAGCCTGCTGGGAGTTCTCATTTGAGGCCACGAGCTTCTGGCCAGGTGTTTTCCTTGAGGCATGATCAGGCATTGGAGGAGAATGAGAAAGTCATCGCAGGTACATTTTTGCTTTATGGTATACCTGCTCTTGTACTTATTGACACTGTTGCATCTCATTCCTTCATTTCTGCACGTTTTGTTAAGAGACATAAGTTACCATGCGTTGCACTAGATGTAGTGATGTCTGTTTCTACTCCGACGGGCCAATCTGCTTTGGCTAAGCGTCTAGTGATGGGTTGCTCTTTAGAGTTCGAGGGTAACATTTTGATTGCGAATCTCATGGTCCTGGCGATGGATGACTTTGATTGCATTCTGGGAATAGATATGTTGACTACCTATCGAGCTTCAGTGGACTGCTATCAGAGATTAGTACGCTTTCAACCGGAAGGAAGTGAGAGCTGGTTTTTCTATGGAGAGAGAGCGCGACCCCCGATGCCTTTGGTATCAGCTTTGAGAGCCTGTCGAGCTCTAGAGTCTGGCGGGAAAGGCTACCTTATCTATGCAGTTGATTTGTCCGCTGAGAGCATTGGGATAGAGAGTATTCCTGTTGTGGATGAATTCCCAGATGTATTTCCTGATGAGATTCCGGGTTTTCCTCCTGTTAGGGAAGTCGAGTTTGGCATAGAGTTGATGCCGGGTACTTCTCCTATTTCTCGAGCACCGTATCGTTTGGCTCCGTCAGAGATGCGTGAATTGAAGAATCAGCTCCAGGATCTTTTGGACAAGGGATACATTCGTCCTAGTGTATCTCCTTGGGGAGCTCCTGTTCTTTTTGTAAAGAAGAAGGATGGGTCTATGCGGTTGTGCATTGACTATCGGCAGCTGAATCGAGTCACTGTGAAGAACAAGTATCCTTTGCCTCGTATTGATGACTTGTTTGATCAGCTGCAGGGCACTTAAGTTTACTCCAAGATTGACTTAAGATCTGGGTATCATTAGTTGAGAGTCCGTGATCAGGACGTAGCCAAGACTGCATTTCGTACTCGCTATGGGCATTACGAGTTTCTAGTGATGCCATTTGGTTTGACTAATGTGCCGGCTATATTTCATGGATCTGATGAACCGTGTCTTCAGGGAGTATTTGGACAAGTTTGTCGTGGTTTTCATTGACGACATTCTGGTGTATTCGCGTAATATAGAAGAGTATGTTTCTCACTTGCGGTTGGTACTGCAGACTCTTCGAGATGAGCAGTTGTACGCCAAGCTGAGCAAGTGTGAGTTCTGGATGGATCGAGTGGTCTTTCTTGGCCATATCATATCCAAGGAGGGTATTTCTGTTGATCCAAGCAAGATATAGGCGGTGCTTAATTGGTCGCGTCCGATGACGGTTGCTGAGATCCGTAGTTTTCTGGGTCTAGCAGGATATTATCGTCGCTTCATTTTGAATTTCTCTCAGCTAGCTCGACCTTTGACGCAGCTTACCCGCAAGGGTGTGGATTTCGAGTGGTCCTCCGAGTGCGAGGAGAACTTCTGTGAGCTTCGACGGCGGTTGACTTCTGCGCCGATGTTGGCATTACCGTCAGGATCTGGAGGGTATGTTGTGTACAGTGATGCTTCTCTTCAAGGGTTAGGTTGTGACCTGACTCAGAATGGGCATGTGATCGTATACGCTTCTAGACAGCTGAAGCTTCACGAGGACAACTACCCAGTCCATGATTTGGAGTTAGCAGCCATTGTGTTCGCTTTGAAGATCTGGCGTCATTATCTGTTTGGCGAGAAATTTGAGATCTTCACCGACCATAAGAGTCTCAAGTATTTGTTCACTCAGGCGGAGTTGAACATGAGGCAGAGACGTTGGATGGACTTGCTTAAGGACTATGATTGCGAGATTAAGTACCATCCGAGAGCTGCTAATCTCACCGCTGATGCATTGAGTCGCAAGATGCGACTATCCGCACTTCAGAATTGTTCGATGCCTAGTGCGATCAATGACTGTTGTACTTCGGGTTATACCTTCAAGCATAAGAAAGGTATGCAGAGTATCCAGATGTTTGCGATATTATCTGAGCCAGCTTTGTATTCGCGGATTCGAGATGCTCAGATGTCTGATTTGAAGACCCAGCGTTTAGCCCGTCTAGCTAACGAGGGTAGCTCATCTGGATTTCATTATCAGTCAGATGGTTTTCTGTGTTTGTCTGGTAGACTTGTGATTCCGCAGGATGTAGAGTTGCGAGAGGAGATTTTGTCTCAGGCGCATCGCACTAAGTTGAGTATTCATCCTGGGAGCAACAAGATGTACAAGGATCTACGTACTCGTTTCTGGTGGAAAGGAATGAAACGCAGTGTTTATCAGTTTGTTTCGAGATGTTTGGTGTGTCAACAGGTCAAGGCAGAGCACCGACAACCTGGAGGATTGCTTCACAGTCTGCCTATTCCTGAATGGAAATGGGAGTTTATCACAATGGACTTTGTGACCCATTTGCCGGTATCCCCGAGGAACTGTGATGCTATTTGGGTTGTAGTGGACCGACTCACCAAGTTAGCGCATTTCATTGCCTATAGCCGGGAGTACAATGTGGATCGTATGGCTCGGTTGTACATTCAGGAGATCGTTCGACTTCATGGAGTGCCTGTGAGCATTGTCAGCGATCGTGACCCCAGGTTTACTTCTAGATTCTGGGGGAGTGTTCAGCGTGCGATGGGTACTACTATCAGTTTGAGTACTGCCTATCATCCGGAGACTGATGGTCAGTCAGAGCGCACTATCCGTACTTTGGAGGATATGCTTAGAGCGTGCGTCATGGATTTTGGTTCAGCCTGGCAGGATCATTTGCCATTGATCGAGTTCGCGTACAACAACAGCTATCATACTAGTATTGGGATGACACCTTTTGAGGCGTTGTACGGGCGATGTTGTCGTACTCCACTCTTCTGGGAAGAAGTGGGGGAGAGACAGGCTGAGGGACCGGAGTTTATCCAGCAGGCGGTAGACATTGTTGATCAGATCAAGAAATGGAATAAGACTGCACAGGATCGTCAGGCCAGCTATGCTAACACCAAGCGTGAAAGAGTGGGTGCCCGGTGAGCCAACTTGTGGCTAAGGGCTTTGATGACTCTTTGTATAAACAATCTTTTGTTTAATATAATTTACACTTTTATTAATGGCAATGACTTTATCTTTCTTCATATTGTTATATTGTGATATACTATTGCTGTTTTGATAAAGACCTTGAATATACTATAGTGTATGTAAGATGTGGTAGTACATGGGGATGTCTATCATGAAACACATCTTATAGTCACTGTATATTCTAAATCGTTCCTAGTCGATTGAGCCGTCCGATAATAAGGATAAGGATCGCTCGAGTTTGAGACTAGCATTTGCGATGCAGAGTACCACGTTTCATTGGTAAGGAACATAGAGATGTTCGAAGCATGCAAATGGATATTCATACGATGAATGATCGAACTACCCTATCCGGACTTTCCAAGTGGTTATCACTTATCGAGTGGATAAAGTCCACGGTTTTGGTTGTACACCATTAGTTCTTACTACTTGAAACATCATTGAGACTCTATATGCTAGTACTGTGCTTTGACTCATTTACCGACTCTATTGGGGTCATCAGGTGTCGGGATTGGGTACAGTTACAACACATATAGGAGTCGATGCTTTGTTGTCAAGGATTCACCACATACTTGCGAGTGTGGATATCCTATGAGATCTGAGGAGATATTAGTGTGACGAATCTCTGGCCAGAGTACATGATGTGTTTTAAGAAATGGTTTCTTAGTAGCACATGCGATGTCACTATTTGATCTTCAAGATGTATTGCATAGTTATCGAATCTAGAACGACTCTCGATTTACCAATGGTTGTTGATTCGATCGGGATATATGGATGAAGGAACCGTACTGTACGCTAACCAAAATCTATTGGTTCTTTTAGGCACTATCAGTGATACCTAGGGAATCATGGGGCGATGTTGCTAGGCGCTCTTACCATGATTCGATGGGCAAGTCGGAAATTGTTGTTCCGAGTCACAAGGAGTTGTGAGCCCACGGCTAGCTGTATCCCTGAACCATTGAGGGTCACACAGAGTAATGGATTTTTAATCCCCGTTGAGATAGTTAAATTTAAAGAGTTAAATTTAATGAACAAAGAAGTTGGACTTCTTATTTAAGAGTAGAGAAGTAAGATTTCCTAAAATGACATAGGGATGGGCATTTTTGGAAACCACTTCGGATTCAGAAAAATTTATCTTGACTTTAAAAGGTGCAGAAATGGTTTCTGTGAACATTGGTAAAATCGGTTTATCAATCAGAGTCACGATGAATTTTATATTAATTTTTGAACATGCGGGCTTTGCTTGTCAGGCTTGAACTTATGACTAATGGGCCCTAAGCTGTTAGCGGCCTACATTATAAATAAGTTATTGCAGTACAGAAATTACCCACAACAGGTCACAATTTTCGAAAAAAACCCTAGTTTTCTCTCTAACAGTGGCCGCCCCCCTCCCCTCTGCTCAGGAAAAAAATCCAGTCTGTGAATTTTGAATTACAGTCTGGTTTAACGGATCAAATTCGTTAATTCTCTTCGTAGAAACTTCTGATAGATTTTCTAGTGCAATCTATCAGAGGGATTAAATCTCTGTTCGTGGACCTGATTGAAGAACAGTTCGTCCATCAGTTCCAGGGATATACACCAAGAGCAGAGTAATCTGTTGGTGTCCATAATCTCGATTCGAGATTGGAGGTAAAAATTTATAATTGTTATTTAATTTTTACACACACAATTTAATCGTAATGTTTTGATACCCATGATATGAAAACGTTCCATATAAAATTTTTAAACTTCCGCTGCACCGGGTATCAATTCTGATTGATCTGATCGCAGTTCTCCAACAGTGGTATCAGAGCCAGGTTGCTCAGATCAAGCGATTAAATTAATCGATTGTACAAAATTTTTTAGCCTCGGTTTTTTGAAACAAAATAAATTTTTTAAATTAAAAATTTTTCGGGCAAAAACACGGGCAGCGATTGCATCGCTGCCCGGGGGGCAGCGCACGGCGCTGCGCAGGGCGGCGCAGCGACATGATCGCTGCCCAGGGCAGCGATTGTCGCTGCCCTAGGGGCAGCCGGGCTGCCCGGCCCGAGCCCCTTTGGGGCGCGGGCTGCCCGGGAGCGTCCCGGACGGCCCGCGGAAAAATTAATTTTTAATTTTTAAAATTAAATTTTAATATGTTAAAATTCTATTTTTGGTCCGATCGAAAATTGTTTTTGATTGGTCCACGAGACATCGGATCGAATTGTTCGAGTCCGAAAATTTTAAAATTGATTTTTGGATAAATTTGAATTTTTGGAAAATTTATATATTTTATCCGTTAAATCAGATTTTATGAAATTAATTATTTTTGGTACAATTGATGATAAGATATGATCTTATAGAAATATTGAGTAAAATATGATTTTATGTATAAAATTGGATTTTATATGTAAAATATGATTTTATTTGATAAAAAGATAAAATATGATTTTGTATGTAAAATAAGATTTTATATATGGAATATGATTTTATCCTTTTAATTTAAATTGCCATTGCATGTTATCCAATAAATTAATTTTGAATTAAATGTTATTGGATAAGGATGATCGATTGCCATGACCAATTTTGTAGGTGTATGTTAGGAATTTACATTTGTTTTTATTGTTGGATTTATTAATGGGCCTGGTTTATGGCCCAATATGAATTGTCATATGTAATAAAAGTGGGCCTGGTTTATGGCCCGTTCCCACCCCTTGAAATGTATCCCCTACTTGTCATGGTTATTTATTATAAATACATTAGACTTAGTGGGAGATGAAGATTTGAAGATGGAGGTGGGCCCAACAGACAATAAAGACAGAAGAAATGTAAATTGGAAGCTCAATGTAATAGGATTGCATTGCATACTGCATATTACCTAGGATTGGACTAAGACTCGTGATTGGCAACCACGGGTCGATTAGAAATGGAATCGATCATCCTATATAATATATGATATTATAGTTGTATGCATGTTTTAGACAAAATTGTGTGAATCCGACAAGCATACAAAATTTTAAAATGATGAGACAAATTTTCAAAATTAAAATCCCTCATTTTAAATATGATTTAAAATTGATATCAAGATAAATAAAGAAAATTTAAAATTGTTTAAATGTTCATACCTTCCATCAACGATCAATGTATGAGATGCTACCCGCGGATATGGTCCGGCTCATATTATTGGGGGGGCCCGTTCGTCGGAAAGCTGTACATTGGATCGACACATGTTGTAAGTTGGGTGGAACTCCCATGGGATCGGCTCATATTATTGGGGGATCCACATGGCGACCGTCCATCACAACTTAATATTGATGGGTCATCTTGACATGTTACAATAAACGGCGTCATATTATTGGGCCCTTATTGGACATGAGGTAAAAACGTGGAGGTTGCTTTGGAAGCAATTGGGCTCTACCTTTTGAAAATTATGGTTGGCTGATATTATTCGGGACCATAGTTTGTCAATTGGACTCCATGTTCTCACTAAGGAAAACAGTTTCCCGTTTTCACTAGAGGGTAGTGAAATCGTTAAAATAGTGGGAGTGAGATTCATAAAATAAATTTTGCCTATTTTATGTCTTAGTAAATTAATTAAACAATCACTGATATTTGTCTGTTTCTTTTCAGTATTTCATTAAGATGAATTCGCGTAATCCACTTTTCTCGATCCTCGAACAAAATAAATTGACTGACGCAAACTATACGGAATGGTTCCGTAAGTTGAAGATTGTCTTGACTTCGGAGAAGATGCTCTACGTGTTAGAAAAATCTCCTCCGAAGGAAGCACCAGCTGATGTAAGTTCGGAAGAGTTAGCCAAACTTGATACATGGTGGGACCATGATATCAAGGTCAAATGCTATATGCAAGCCTCGATGTTTGATGAACTCCAGAGGCGATTTGAGGATACCGTGAATGCTGTTGACATTCATGTACAACTCAAGGAACTTTTTGGGGCTCAATCGAGAGCTGAAAGATTCGCTACTGTAAAAGAGCTAATGACATGTCGCATGCGTGAAGGGACTTCGGTCCGTGATCATGGGGTACGAGTGATTTGGCTCATACAGAAGTTGGTAACGCTTGATTTGGTGTTGGAGCATGAACTCAACGTGGACTTACTACTTCTATCTCTTCCTTCTTCGTTTGAAGGATTTGTGGTGAATTTTAATATGAACAAGATAGAGGCATCCCTTGAAGAGATGGTCAATATGCTTGTAACATATGAATCCACATTAAAGAAGGATAAACCGGCTTTCTTGGTGGGCTCCTCTTCTTCTGCTAAGAAGGGGCCAAGTACAAAGGGTAAGAAACGTTCTGCCCCACCCAAGAAAATCGAACCCGAGAATAAGTACAAGACAAAGGCTTCAAACATGGAAAAGTCCAAGGATGTTTGCCATTACTGCAAGAAGCCCGGTCATTGGAAGCGTAACTGCAAGGAATATCTAGAGCAGTTGCGAACTGCGAAGGGTATGTTCTATATTGAAATAAATGTTTCACTTAATACTACTTCTTGGGTATTGGATACCGGATGTGGATCTCACATTTGCAATGATTTGCAGGTGATGACAAGAAGTCGCAAGCTTAGAATGGGTGAGACCCAGTTGAGGCTCGGAAATGGTTCCAGAGTTGAAGCTAAAGCTGTGGGAGATGTTTATTTAATTTTGCAGAACGATTTTAAGTTACTTTTGAGAGATGTTTTATTTGTTCAAGATTTGATTAAAAACATTATTTCTGTTTCTATGCTTGATAGAGATGGTTTTTCTTGCAATTTTGTGAATGGGATTTGCAATATTTACAAGAATGAATGTTTGATTGGAAATGGACAACTTGAAAACGATCTATATAACTTAAAATTGAAAGACGTTCCAATAAATTATGTTGATAAACCGGCAACAACAAACAAAAGAAAAATCGATAGTCAAAACCCGGCAAACCTTTGGCATGCTAGGCTAGGTCATATTTTCTCAAGGAGGATGAACAAGCTAGTGGGAGAGGGCATGTTTGATATGTCTGATATTAACTCTCTACCTACTTGTGAATCCTGCCTGAAAGGAAAAATGACTAAATCTCCTTTTAAGGGAAAACCTGAGCGTAGTCAAAATCTGTTGGATTTGATCAATACAGACGTTTGTGGTCCATTTAGAATTGGTACTCAATATGGACACACCTACTTCATTACCTTTACTGATGATTATTCAAGTTATGGGTATTTATATTTAATGAAATATAAGTCTGAAGAATTTGAAAAGTTCAAAGAATTCAAGGCTGAAGTAGAAAACAAGCTAGGTAAAAGTATTAAAGCACTTCGATCGGATCGAGGTGGAGAATACTTAAGTACCGAGTTTTTGGACTATCTGAAAGAGAATGGGATTCTCTCTCAGTGGACTCCTCCTATGACACCACAGCTGAATGGTGTATCGGAGCGTCGTAATCGAACTTTGTTGGACATGGTTCGATCCATGATGAGCTTCACTGAGCTTCCACCTTCGTTTTGGGGCTATGCGCTTGAAACGGCGGTATTGTTGTTGAACAACGTCCACACTAAAGCAGTGGATAAAACACCATACGAGTTATGGAATGGCAAAGCTCCTAAGTATTCGTACTTAAGGATTAGGGGATGTCCTGCTTACGTGAAGCAGACAGTGGGAGATAAGTTGGATAGTCGATCCACCTTATGTTATTTTGTAGGGTATCCGAAGAATTCAATCGGATATTATTTCTATCATCCTGCTGAAACAAAGGTGTTTTTTTCAAGGAATGCCACCTTCTTGGAGAAGGAGTTCTTATTGGATAAGAAAGGCGAGATGATGGAACTCGAAGAAATTCGAAAAGAACCCAAAATACAAAATAACGATCCTACACCTCAGGAACCATTGATAGACACGCCTATACTTAGAAGATCCGAGAGGACTTCTAGACCTCCTATTCGATATGGTCTTCTTCTTGAAGGGGATCAAGATGAACCCGATGTTGGATGTGATCCAAGAAACTTCAAAGAAGCAATTTCTGATGCGGATTCAAATTTATGGCTTGAAGCTATGCAGTCGGAAATAGATTCGATGCATACAAACCAAGTTTGGTCTTTAGTAGATCCTCCCGATGGAATTGTTCCAATAGGGTGTAAATAGATCTACAAGAGAAAGCTTGGGCCTGATGGTAAGGTATTGACCTACAAGGCGCGATTGGTGGCGAAAGGTTATACTCAAAGATAAGGAGTTGACTATGATGAAACCTTTTCACCAGTTGCAATGTTCAAGTCCATAAGAATCCTTATTGCCATAGCTGCTTGGTATGACTATGAGATATGACAGATGGATGTGAAGACTGCATTTCTTAATGGAAACATTAAGGAAAAGATCTATATGACGCAGCCTGAAGGATACACATCCATGCGAAGCGAGCATAAGGTATGCAAGCTTCAGAGATCGATCTATGGTCTAAAACAAGCATCAAGAAGTTGGAACCAGAAATTTGATGAAACAATAAAGGATTTTGGTTTCATCAAGAACCCGGAGGAACCATGCGTGTACAAGAAAGTAGTTAAGGATGCTGTGACATTCTTAGTACTTTATGTCGATGACATCCTACTCATTGGGAATGATGTAGGGATGTTGCAGTCAACAAAGATATGGTTATTAGGTAGATTCTCGATGAAGGATTTGGGTGAGGCATCCTATATTCTAGGGATACAGATCTATAGAGATAGATCTAAAAGAATGATAAGACTCACTCAATCAACCTACATCGACACCATATTGAAACGGTTTTCAATGGATGGGTCCAAGAGAGGACATCTACCCATGTGTCATGGAGTTTCTCTATCCAAGTCTATGTGTCCCAAGACTGATGAAGAGATAGAGAAAATGACACATGTACCATATGCGTCAGCCATAGGTAGTATCATGTATGGGATGATATCTACCAGACCGGATGTAGCATTTGCTCTGAGTGTCACGAGCAGATATCAAGCTAATCCCGGTCAAATGCATTGGAAAGCCGTGAAGGACATTCTTAAGTACTTATGAAGGACTAAGAATATGTTCATGGTATATGAAGGAAGAGAACTAAAATTGGAAGGCTATACCGACTCTAGCTTCCAAAGTGACGTGGATGACTCGAAGTCAACCTCTGGATTTGTGTTCATGCTCAATGGCGGTGCTGTCTCTTGGAAGAGTTCCAAGCAGGACACCACAACAGATTCCACCACTGAGGCAGAATACATTGCAGCATCAGCTGCTGCTAAAGAGGCCGTTTGGATTAGGAATTTCGTCCAAGAGTTGTGCGTTATTCCTGAAGTTGTTGGTCCAGTCGCGGTGTACTGTAACAACACGGGTGCCGTTGCTCAGGCAAAGGAACCAAGGTCTCATCAAAGATCCAAACACGTACTGAGGAAATACCACATCATCCGGGAGATTGTGGAAAGAGGAGACATCACTGTCGAAAGAGTGGCCTCTGCAGACAATATCGCTGATCCACTTACTAAGCCCTTGCCAGGACCATTATTTGACAAACATCGCGAAGCAATGGGTCTACGTAGTATGACTAGTTGGCTTTAGGGCAAGTGGGAGATTGAAAGAGTGGGTGCCCGGTGAGCCAACTTGTGGCTAAGGGCTTTGATGACTCTTTGTATAAACAATCTTTTGTTTAATATAATTTACACTTTTATTAATGGCAATGACTTTATCTTTCTTCATATTGTTATATTGTGATATACTATTGCTGTTTTGATAAAGACCTTGAATATACTATAGTGTATGTAAGATGTGGTAGTACATGGGGATGTTTATCATGAAACACATCTTATAGTCACTGTATATTCTAAATCGTTCCTAGTCGATTGAGCCGTCCGATAATAAGGATAAGGATCGCTCGAGTTTGAGACTAGCATTTGCGATGCAGAGTACCACGTTTCATTGGTAAGGAACATAGAGATGTTCAAAGCATGCAAATGGATATTCATACGATGAATGATGGAACTACCCTATCCGGACTTTCCAAGTGGTTATCACTTATCGAGTGGATAAAGTCCGCGGTTTTGGTTGTACACCATTAGTCCTTACTACTTGAAACATCATTGAGACTCTATATGCTAGTACTGTGCTTTGACTCGTTTATCGACTCTATTGGGGTCATCAGGTGTCGGGATTGGGTACAGTTATAACACATATAGGAGTCGATGCTTTGTTGTCAAGGATTCACCACATACTTGCGAGTGTGGATATCCTATGCGATCTGAGGAGATATTAGTGTGACGAATCTCTGGCCAGAGTACATGATGTGTTTTAAGAAATGGTTTCTTAGTAGCACATGCGATGTCACTATTTGATCTTCAAGATGTATTGCATAGTTATCGAATCTAGAACGACTCTCGATTTACCAATGGTTGTTGATTCGATTGTGATATATGGATGAAGGGACCGTACTGTACGCTAACCAAAATCTATTGGTTCTTGTAGGCACTATCAGTGATACCTAGGGAATCATGGGGCGATGTTGCTAGGCGCTCTTACCATGATTCGATGGGCAAGTCGGAAATTGTTGTTCCGAGTCACAAGGAGTTGTGAGCCCACGGCTAGCTGTATCCCTGAACCATTGAGGGTCACACAGAGTAATGGATTTTTAATCCCCGTTGAGATAGTTAAATTTAAAGAGTTAAATTTAATGAACAAAGAAGTTGGACTTCTTATTTAAGAGTAGAGGAGTAAGATTTCCTAAAATGACATAGGGATGTGCATTTTTGGAAACCACTGAATTCGGATTCAGAAAAATTTATCTTGACTTTAAAAGGTGCAGAAATGGTTTCTGTGAACATTGGTAAAATCGGTTTATCAATCAGAGTCACGATGAATTTTATATTAATTTTTGAACATGCGGGCTTTGCTTGTCAGGTTTGAACTTATGACTAATGGGCCCTAAGCTGTTAGCGGCCTACATTATAAATAAGTTATTGCAGTACAGAAATTACACACAACAGGTCACAATTTTCGAAAAAAACCCTAGTTTTCTCTCTAACAGTGGCCGCCCCCCTCCCCTCTGCTCGGGAAAAAAACCAATCTGTGAATTTTGAATTACAGTCTGGTTTAACGGATCAAATTCGTTAATTCTCTTCGTAGAAACTTCTGATAGATTTTCTAGTGCAATCTATCAGAGAGATTAAATATCTGTTCGTGGACCTGATTGAAGAACAGTTCGTCCATCAGTTCCAGGGATATACAACAAGAGCAGAGTAATCTGTTGGTGTCCATAATCTCGATTCGAGATTGGAGGTAAAAATTTATAATTGTTATTTAATTTTTACACACACAATTTAATCGTAAAGTTTTGATACCCATGATATGGAAACGTTCCATATAAAATTTTTAAACTTCCGCTGCACCGGGTATCAATTCTGATTGATTTGATCGCAGTTCTCCAACAAAGCGTAGGCCTTTGCAGTTCGATGTCGGGGAGAAAGTGTTTCTGAGAGTGTCACCTTTTCGCAAAATTCTCAGATTTGGCCTTAAGGGTAAGTTGTCTCCCAGATTTATCGGTCCGTTTGAGATCTTGGAGAGCATTGGAGATTTGGCTTATCGACTAGCTTTGCCACCGCATCTTTCCATTATTCACGACGTGTTCCACGTATCTCTGTTGCGATGGTATGTGGCGGATGAGTCTCATATTCTGCAGCGGTCTGAGGTTCAGGTGAGCAAGGATTTGACCTATGTTGAGAAACCTATTCGTATCCTGGATTATAAGGATAAGGTTTTGCGGAACAAAGTCATTCCTTTGGTTTTAGTTCAGTGGCAGCGCCGAGGCACTGAGGAAGCTACTTGGGAGCTCGAGGACAGGATGCGTGAAGACCATCCTGAGTTGTTTTGATTTCATTCTTAAGTTGTATTCAGTTACAAACTCTGTAAACGTTTGATTTGAAAAAAGAATGTTTCTGATTTCTGTTTTACATTCAGTACTTAAGATCTATTTTCGAGGACGAAACATCTTAAGTAGGGAAGAATGTAGTAGCCCGTACCCGAAATCAGTGATTAAGGTGTTAATCAATTCATTAATCCTACTAATTAAGAGTAAACGTGATTAAGGGAACTCTTAATGGGTTAACGGAGTCCGGAATTGGATTTTGAACACTTGAAAATGGTTTGAGGGTCATCGAGTTCGGAGGCTCCGAAGTCAAGGTTCGGACGATCCGAAGTCAGGGTTCGGACGATCCGAAGTGTGGTTCGGACGCTCCGAACGTGCTGCCGACAGTCTTCATGGATGGCGTCATTGTGTTGACATAAGCAATGACGTATTATTGGGTTCGGACGACCCGAAGTCGAGATCGGATGGTCCGATCATGTTCGGACGCTCCGAAGTCCAGTTCGGACGATCCGAACTCCGTCTATAAATAGGAGGGCCGAGATTCAGATTCAGACGCACCAATCACCTATTCTCTCTCGATTCCTTAGCCTTCTAACTCAGATCTAGGGAATTCTAGGAGTCCCATCGGGAATCCGGAAGTGGCATAGCGATCCAGGCGTCGTAGCGGAGCTGTGGCCTAGTTTTGAGGCACTCGACAGCAAAGGGCTAACGACGGACGAAGGTATAGTTTTTGCTTCCTAAAAATACTTAGGAGTATGCTTTAGCTTAGTTAAGGCTTTAGAGCGCTATAATGATAGTAGTATCATTTGGCAGTGTAGCGCGGATTATTGGCGTGGATCTAGGGATGATAGCACTTGCCTAGTATTTGAGGTACGAAAGTACTGTTCAAGATATCCTGACTGAGTATGCATGTATTATGTGACTGCATGGTTTATATGTCATTGATTTATGCTGCATTCATTTGCATACTGAGCTATCTCCTTCGAGATGTCTGTTAGTAGGGTTTTTTCCTATCCTGTTAGTGGTTGGACTTCCATAGATTTGGGTCCGGCATATCCACTGGTATTATGGTATGGGAGCCACCTTTTGAAGCGACGGCACAGCGTGCTACATACCAGGGCCCAGTCTGTCTCTGTTATCTGATCCTTGACCTCGAGTTTATAGGGAGTTCACTTTGCATGCATGTATACTCATACTCTCGTACTGAGCGTTTTATGCTCACGTCTCGTACTCTGTGTTTCTGGACACCCTATTCCATGGGCCAGGTTTGCGATTGGATGAGGCGGGTGGATCCAAGAGGGGCTAGGCAGTTGTTGGTCAGCTGGAGCTTTGCTTAGGTTTTATTTCTGTTGTTATTAGATTAATACAGCTGTTCAATATGGTTGTATAATATTTGGGTATTTACAGATTCCTTGCCTTGGGATTGTATATTGTTTATGGTTTCCGCAGTTTTATTCTGATATCCATTTAATTAAGTTAATTGCATGCCTAAGTTCTGTTTAGCAGGTGATCCAGATAAGGGTCACTACACGCAAGATTAAAAATAGATTGTAGTGAAAATACTTTTGTGCCCTTAATTTAAACAAATGATTCCTAAAAGAGAGAGTGAACATGAATGAAAGCATGACTAAGTCGAACATAAATAACTGAATAAACTGAACTGAACATAGTCATAAATAAACCGTTAACTGTGAACTTAGATCCTTGAGTTGTGACTCTGTGGTTTTGATCATGATCATGGCTGCAGTGCACTATGCCGCAAGGAAGTCAGGATAACACCCAACTCGTCTTGCCCATACTTGGTAAGGGAAGCCAGGATTTCTCCCAACTCGTCCAAACCCATACTTGGTAAGGGAAGCCGGGATCTCTCTCAACTCTTCCAAACCCATAAATTGGTAATGGAAGTCAGAACGTCTCCTAACTCATCCAAATCCATACTTTCTATAGTCACAACCATCTCACTTTGTTCCTAAAAAATATTTTTCCTTTCATACTTGAATATGGACTTAGCATGAATATGTAAATAGGACATAAATGTAAATATTACTCAATAATCATGCATATGACTCACACAAGGATGATCGTGATGGTGATTTAGGAGACAAACCAAAAGATGGGAAACTAAACCATAATTTAGCGCTTAAGACAAATTCGAGCGGTTCGCCCATAAAATTTGTAACTTGCTCGATTCTTATTCAAAAAAGATTCCTCTTGAAACCATGACTCCATGACACTTAGAAATAAGCAAGGAAATCATCCTTGGAATTTTATTCCTAAGCAATCATTTTATAAAAATTCTATTTCCGGGCAGCAAGAATAAAAGCCTAGAATTCTGCACCTTTACCTTCAAAAATCTAGAATTCAACCAAAACTTAACCGAATTAATTCCCGCTTTCACCTACGTAATCCTAACATCTCAACCCAATTCCAGAACCGAGTCCTTGGTCAAATTCTACTTTTAACCCCATCTTAGACTCACATTTCTGGACAGCCCCAAAGTTCCCAAAAATTCTGCTCATGACCTCAAGTTGAAGCCCAACCAATACTAGCTATATTACTTCCAATCTTCATAGCCTCTAATCCTAGGATCAAGACCAATATTCAACCTCATTTCCTGCCCTTACAACTCACCTTGATTCACATTAAACAAGCTCGAATGCAGCCCACAGCCACTATCCAAAACCGAGCCCCTACACCTCAAGTTTCGAATACACCTCCAAACAAACTTACAAGCCAACTTCAAGCCATCCTAGAAGCGACCATGTGAACTACATATCACCCATGGTAGCTCTTCTGTAACGCCCCGAATTTATCTTAATTGAGCTTAATTGAGTTAATCGGAGATTTCAGAGTTCAAGAGCCGACTTGATTTTGATCAGGATTCTTTTTGCAAATTTCGGATTTTTCAGGGACTAAAATGCAAAAATGGAGATTGTTAGATATTTAATGGGCTTTTGACTTTTCTTCTCCATTCCTTCTCCTTCTTCTTCCCTCTCCCTCGCCTCTCTCCTCCATAGACGATGCCCCAAACCCATTCCAAGCTTTGTGATTTCGATTTCCGGTCGATCCGTCCGTTGGAAATTAATTCTGAAGGCAGATTAACGATCACGACAGCGAGAGCTCCGTTATACCGTAAGTATTTCTCCGATCAGATACGTTTTGTTTATTGTATGTTGTTAGAATCGACTGAGTTTTGAGTATGTTGTTCTTGGCAGAGTTCTGATCGTTTATTCTCAGTCTGTTTTGAATTTGAGCGTCGTTCGAAATTGTTGTGATTTTTGGAAGATTATTCGAAATTTGGGTTTTGGAGATTTGTTGGGTTTGAGCCATTTTTGGGTTTGATGGTTGATTTGAGTTTATTGGATTGATATTTTACTGTCTGTATTTCCGGTTTGATCAGTTATAGCCGTTATGCTGCCAATTTGTGTTTTGGAATATCAATCGTTTATATTGATGAGATTTTGGATTTAGGAGTTGGAATTGAGTTTGAATGGTTGTTTTGGATGGATTGACACACTGGAATTCTTTTTTTTATCTCCTTTCAGATTCAGTTTCAGATTTTGGAGTCCAGAAATTACAGAATTCGAATCGTTGACGAATTGATCGAGGTTTGATATCGAGGTTACTTTATTATTTGACTTGAATCGAATGATGTTTGATTGAGCCTTTTGTGCTTGTAGCTTGTCCGGGTTTCAGCTACGTCAATCAAAGAAGAGGTAAAAGACAACTTTGGAATGGAATAGGACGATTAACTCGAATCCGGAATGATTCGAGTGTCCTAGGGAAAATCACATACTTGCATGCTTCTTGAATTATATGTTATTTGTTTTACTGGAATCAGTTGAATGAGTTTTGATTTGCATTGCATTCATATTGAGCCAATTACCTTTGTTTTGCGGGCAAGAGAGGACCAGAAGAGTTAGATGTTCTGTGGACTATAGTTGAGTGACATTGGTTAGCAGATTTTTACCAATTGTCGAGAAACACTCTCTATATGTGCCCAGAGTCTAGAGGAGAAAAATATACACCGTCCACCTCGATCGGGAGTGTCGGTGTGTTGGTGATATTTTGTCCTCGGGATCCCAATTGAGAAAAGAGAACTTTTACCTATTGATTATCCAGACTTGATAATCCTTGTTTTAAAGACATGAATTGCACTTTATGCAATTGATTTGGAGTTATTGACATGCTATTGGAACTCTTGTTTGGTTATTTCATATATCGCGTTCGATATATTATTTGATATGCATGCTTTGTCTCTTTTATTGGGAATTGTATTCTCACCGGATTATCCGGCTGTCGTTTTGTTTGTATGTGTACTTGACGGCAGGTGGGACAGGATCGAGTCAGAAGAGGCATGTTTAGCTTCAAGAGAAAGATGTAGAAGTGAGACTCGGTCTAGAAGTCGATTCCAGCATGTCAATCTAGTTTATGTGAGAACATGTTTAGTTATCGAACTTCATCGTTATATTGTTGTTGCATGTTCTCGACTTTGGTTGTTGAACTCCAGAACTCTTGTTTTAAATGGAGGAATCAAGTTTGTAACACATGTTTATGTTTCGGAGTATTTTATGGCTTGATGTTCTTGTTTTTTTTGGTGATTCTAGCACTAGAGCAGCCAGGGAGGCGCGCCCGCACCTCGAAAGGGCGCGGCCGCGCATGAGCCAGGGCACCGTGCGCACCCACGCCTGATGAGGCGCGGCCGCGCGGGCCCTTTTAAAAAAAGAAAAAATAAAAAAAAAATATGTTGGCTTTTAATGCTTGCTTATTTTTAATTACTCCTTTAATTGATGTTTAGAACCGAGGTCTCACATTAAGTGGTATCAGAGCGATAAGTTTCTTGGACTGAATTAGAGTGAGCGGGGTAGATCGAGTTTGCATGAATTGAATTCTCATGTGATTGAGTTATTTAATTGTTTGTTTAAATACCATGCGAGCATGCTTTATTATGTGAAGATTACTTGAACTACATGATTTGTGATGTTAATTGTAAAGCATGAATTATCTGGAATATAAACTATAATTGTTTCTCAATTGAAATTGAATATTTCTGAGATAGAAGAAAATTTTTGAATAGAGATTATGGACACGAGATGATTGAGATTGAGATTGAGATGTTTGTGTCCTAATGCTCTCGAATTTAAAATATGTGTTCCTCGATAGATTTTGAACAGGAACATTCTGTATCGAAATTCGATTGAACGAGGTTGTTCTATGACCGAAGAATGGACGTTACTCCAACGCCGATGGAAGCCTTGTTGATGAGGTTCCAGACCTTTCAACCCCCAACCCTGAGAAGTTCAGAGAGTGCAGTGGAATGTGTGAATTGGTTAGAAGAAATCGACTAGTTATTTGATTCTCTGGAATACAACGATGATCGTAGAATTCGGTTAGTTATGTACCAACTGCAAGGGACTGCCAAAATTTGGTGGATTTCTAGGAAGAAGGCATTAGAGAATCAAGGTTTGGTTGTTTTGTGGAGTTTGTTCAAAGCTGAATTTCTTAGGCAGATTCCATTCCAAAAACCGACCGTGTACAGATGGAGTACCACTAGAGATCGTTTGCAACCGAGAGGACGGTCATTCAAGAAGTATGGGAGTAGTTCTTCCAGCTCCAGCGGATCGAAACAGTCTGGTTCCGGACATAGTTCAGGATCTTCCGGTGTATCTTGCAATAACTGTGGAGGTCAACACCTCAGTGAGCATTGCCTTGGGATTTCTGGATGCTGCAATATCTGCCATGTTGTAAAACTTGCGAGTTCCCAGACCAATTACGATTGATACCCGGTGCAGCGGAAGTTTAAAAATTTTTCATGGAACGTTTCCATGGTATGGGTATCAACCGTTCATCGATTGAATTACGTGTGTGTAAAATTTAAATAACAATTAAATAAATTTTACCTCAAATCTCGCAACGAGATTAATGGACACCAACAGAACAATTCTGCTCTTGTTGTCTCTCCCTGGAACCGATGAACGCCTTCAATCAGGTCCACGAACAGAGGTTTAATCCCTCTGATAGATTGCACTAGAAAATCTATCAGAAGTTTTCTGCGAAGAGATTGAACGAATCTGATTCGTTATTCCTTACTGCGATTCAAAATCACAGACCGGAATTTTCTCGGGCAGAGCAAAGGGAGGGGACGGCCGATCGGTTTTGAGAGGGTCTAGGGTTTTCGAAATTTGCTCTCAAAATTTATGACCTGTTGTCTGTAATTTCTGTACTGAAATAACTTATTTATAATGCAGGCCACTAACACCTTAGGGCCCATTAGTCATAAGCTGGGGCCCGACAAGCAAAGCCCGCTCGTTCAGAAATTAATATAAAATTCATCGTGACTCCGATTGATGAAACGATTTCACCAATGTGCACAGAAACCATTTCTGCACGTTTTAAAGTCAAAATAAATTTTCCTGAATCCGAATTCAGTGGTTTCCAAAAATGTCCATCCCTATGTCATTTTAGGAAATCCTACTCCCTTACTCTTATTTAAGAAGTCCAACTCCTTAGTTCATTAAATTTAACTCTTTAAATTTAACTATCTCAACGGGGATTAAAACTCCATTACACTGTGTGACCCTCAATGGTTCAGGGATACAGCTAGCCGTGGGCTCACAACTCCTTGTGACTCGGAACAACACTTTCCGACTTGCCCAACGAATCATGGTAAAGCGCCTAGCAACATCGCCCCATGATTCCCTAGGTATCACTGATAGTGCCTACAAGAACCAGTAGATTTTGGTTAACGTACAGTACGGTCCCTTCATCCATATATCCCGATCGAATCAACAACCATTGGTATATCGAGAGTCGCTCAAGATTCGATAACTATGCAATGCATCTTGAAGATCAAATTAGTGACATCGCATGTGCTACTAAGAAACCATTTCTTAAATCACATCAAGTACTCTGGCCAGAGATTTGTCACACTAATATCTCCTCAGATCGCATAGGATATCCACACTCGCAAGTATGTGGTGAATCCTTGACAACAATGCATTGACTCCTATATGTGTCGTAACTATACCCAATCTCGACACCTGATGACCCCCATAGAGTCGGTAAACGAGTCAAAGCACAGCACTAGCATATAGAGTCTCCATGATGTTTCAAGTCGTAAGGACTAATGGTGTACAACCAAAACCGCGGACTTTATCCACTCGATAAGTGATAACCACTTGGAAAGTCCGGATAGGGTAGTTCGACTATTCATCCTATGAATATCCATTTGCATGCTTCGAACATCTCCATGTTCCCTACCAATGAAACGTGGTACTCCGCATCGCAAATGCTAGTCTCAAACTCGAGCGATCCTTATCCTTATTATCGGACGGCTCAATCGACTAGGAACGGTTTTAGAACATACAGTGACTATAAGATGTATTTCATGATAGACATCTCCATGTTCTACCACATCTTACATACACTATAGTATATTCAAGGTCTTTATCAAAACAACAATAGTATATCACAATATGAAGTAATATAAAGTCATTGCCATAAAAGTGTAAATAATATTAAACAAAAGATTGTTTATACAAAGAGTCAACAAAGCCCATAGCCACACAGTTGGCTCAATGGGCACCCACTCTTACAATCTCCCACTTGCCCTATAGCCAACTAGTCATACTACGTAGACCCATTGCTTCGCGATGTTTGTCAAACAATGGTCCTGGCAAAGGCTTAGTAAGTGGATCAGCGATATTGTCTGCAGAGGCCACTCGTTCGACACTGATGTCTCCTCTTTCCACAATCTCCCGGATTATGTGGTATTTCCTCAGTACGTGTTTGGATCTTTGATGAGACCTTGGTTCCTTTGCTTGAGCAACGGCACCCGTGTTGTCGCAGTACACCGGGACTGGACCAACAAATTCAGGAATGACGCCCAACTCTTGGACGAAATTCCTCATCCAAACGGCCTCTTTAGCAGCAGCTGATGCTGCAATGTATTCAGCCTCAGTGGTGGAATCCGCTGTGGTGTCCTGCTTGGAACTCTTCCAAGAGACAGCACCGCCATTGAGCATGAACACAAATCCAGAGGTTGACTTCGAGTCATCCACATCACTTTGGAAGCTAGAGTCGGTATAGCCTTCCAGTTTGAGTTCTCGTCCTCCATAAACCATGAACATATTCTTAGTCCTTCGCAAGTACTTAAGAATGTCCTTCACGGCTTTCCAATGCATCTGACCAGGATTAGACTGATATCTGCTCGTGACACTCAGAGCAAATGCTACATCCGGTCTGGTAGATATCATCCCATACATGATACTACCTATAGCTGACGCATATGGTACATGTGTCATATTCTCTATCTCTGCATCAGTCTTGGGACACATAGACTTGGATAGAGAAACTCCATGACACATGGGTAGATGTCCTCTCTTGGACCCATCCATTGAAAACCGTTTCAATATGGTATCGATGTAGGTTGATTGAGTGAGTCCTATCATTCTCTTAGATCTATCCCTATAGATCTGTATCCCAAGAATGTAGGATGCCTCACCCAAATCCTTCATCGAAAATCTACCTGATAACCATATCTTTGTTGACTGCAACATCCCTACATCATTCCCAATGAGTAGGATGTCATCAACATAAAGTACTAAGAATGTCACCGCATCCTTAACTACTTTCTTGTACACGCAAGGTTCCTCCGGGTTCTTGATGAAACCAAAGTCTTTAATTGTTTCATCAAATTTCTGGTTCCAACTTCTTGATGCTTGTTTTAGACCATAAATTGATCTCTGAAGCTTGCATACCTTATGCTCGCTTCCCATGGATGTGTACCCCTCAGGCTGCTTCATATAGATTTCTTCCTTAATGTCTCCATTAAGAAAAGCAGTCTTCACATCCATTTGCCATATCTCATAGTCATACCATGCAGCTATGGCAATAAGGATTCTTATGGACTTGAACATTGCAACTGGTGAAAAGGTTTCGTCATAGTCAACTCCTTGCCTTTGAGTATAACCTTTAGCCACCAATCGCGCCTTGTAGGTCAATACCTTACCATCAGGCCCAAGCTTTCTTTTGTAGATCCATTTACACCCTATTGGAACAATTCCATCGGGAGGATCCACTAAAGTCCAGACTTGGTTAGTATGCATCGAATCCAATTCTGATTGCATAGCTTCAAGCCATAAATTCGAATCCGCATCAGAAATTGCTTCCTTGAAGCTTCTTGGATCACATCCAATGTCGGGTTCATCTTGACCCTCTTCAAGAAGAAGACCATATCGAACTGGAGGTCTAGAAGTCCTCTCGGATCTTCTAGGTGCAGGCGTGTCCAGCAATGGTTCCTGAGGTGTGGGATCGTTATTTTGTATTTCGGGTTCTTCTCGAACTTCTTCGAGTTCCATCATCTCGCCTTTCTTATCCAATAAGAACTCCTTCTCCAAGAAGGTGGCATTCCGTGAAACAAACACCTTTGTTTCAGCAGGATAATAGAAATAATATCCGATTGAATTCTTCGGATACCCCACAAAATAACACAAGCTGGATCGACTATCCAACTTATCTCCCACTGTCCGCTTCACGTAAGCAGGACATCCCCAAATCCTCAAGTACGAATACTTAGGAGCTTTGCCATTCCATAACTCGTATGGTGTTTTGTCCACTGCTTTAGTGTGGACGTTGTTCAACAACAATACCGCCGTTTCAAGCGCATAGCCCCAAAACGAAGGTGGAAGCTCAGTGAAGCTCATCATAGATCGAACCATGTCCAACAAAGTTCGATTACGACGCTCCGATACACCATTAAGCTGTGGTGTCATAGGAGGAGTCCACTGAGAGAGAATCCCATTCTCTTTCAGATAGTCCAAAAACTCGGTACTCAAGTATTCTCCACCTCGATCCGATCGAAGTGCTTTAATACTTTTACCTAGCTTGTTTTCTACTTCAGCCTTGAATTCTTTGAACTTTTCAAATGCTTCAGACTTATATTTCATTAAATATAAATACCCATACCTTGAATAATCATCAGTAAAGGTAATGAAGTAGGTGTGGCCATGTTGAGTCCCTACTCTAAATGGACCACAAACATCTGTATGGATCAAATCCAACAGATTTTGACTACGCTCAGGTTTCCCCTTAAAAGGGGATTTAGTCATTTTCCCTTTTAGGCAGGATTCACAAGTAGGTAGAGAGTTAATATCAGACATATCAAACATGCCCTCTCCCACTAGCTTGTTCATCCTCCTTGAGGAAATATGACCTAGTCTAGCGTGCCAAAGGTTTGCCGGGTTTTGACTATCGTTTTTCCTTTTGTTTGTTGTCGCCGGTTTGTCAATACAATTTACTGGAACGTCTTTTAGTTTTAAATTATATAGATCGTTTTCAAGTTGTCCATTTCCAATTAAACATTCATTCTTGTAAATATACTGCAAATCCCATTCACAAAATTACAAGAATAACCATCTCTATCAAGCATAGAAATAGAAATAATGTTTTTAATTAAATCTGGCACAAATAAAACATCTCTCAACAATAATTTAAAACCATTCTGCAAAATCAAACAAACATCTCCAATGGCCGTAGCTTCAACTCTGGAACCATTCCCGAGCCTCAGCTGGGTCTCACCCATTCTAAGCCTGCGACTTCTTGTCATCACCTGCAAATCATTGCAAATGTGAGAACCACATCCGGTATCCAATACCCAAGAAGTTGTATTAAGTGACATGTTTATTTCGATATAGAACATACCCTTTGCAGTTCCCAACTGCTCAAGATACTCCTTGCAGTTGCGCTTCCAATGACCCGGCTTCTTGCAGTAATGGCAAACATCCTTGGATTTTCCATCGTTTGAAGCCTTTGTCTTTTGCTTCTTCTCGGGTTCCACTTTCTTGGGTGGGGCAGAACGTTTCTTGCCCTTCATACTTGGCCCCTTCTTAGCAGAAGATGAGGAGCCCACCAAGAAAGCTGGCTTATCCTTCTTAAGTGTGGATTCATATGTAACGAGCATATTGACCATCTCTTCAAGGGTGGCCTCTATCTTGTTCATATTAAAATTTATCACGAATCCATCAAATGAAGAAGGAAGAGATAGAAGCAGCAAGTCCACATTGAGTTCATGCTCCAACACCAAATCAAGGGTCGCTAACTTCTGTATAAGCCAAATCACTCGTACCCCATGATCACGGACCGAAGTCCCTTCACGCATGCGGCACGTCATCAACTCCTTAACAGTAGAGAACCTTTCAGCCCTCGACTGAGCCCCAAAAAGTTCCTTGAGTTGCGTGTGAATGTCAGCAGCATTCACCGTGTCCTCAAATCGCCTCTGGAGTTCATCAGACATCGAGGCTTGCATATAGCATTTGGTCTTGATGTCATGGTCGCACCATGCATCAAGTTTGGCCAATTCCTCCGGACTTATGTCAGCTGGTGCTTCCTTCGGAGGTGCTTTCTCTAACACGTAGAGCATTTTCTCCGAAGTTAAGACAATCTTCAACTTCCGGAACCATTCCGTATAGTTGGCGCCAGTCAGCTTGTTTTGTTCGAGGATCGAGAATAAAGGATTTCGCGAATTCATTGTATGAAATACTGAAAAGGAAAAACAGACATATATCAATGATGGTTTAACAATTTACTAAGACATAAAATAGGCGAATTTAATTTTATGAATCTCACTCCCACTATTTTAACGATTTCACCACCCTCTAGTGAAAACGGGAAACTTTTTCCTTAGTGAGAACATGGAGTCCAATTGACAAACTTATGGTCCCGAATAATATCAGCCAACCATAATTCTCAAAAGGTAGTGCCCAATTGCTTCCAAAGCAACCCCCATGTATTTACCTCATGTCCAATAAGGGCCCAATAATATGACGCCGTTTAAAGTGACATGTCAAGATGACCCATCAATATTAAGTTGTGATGGACGGTCGCCATGTGGATCCCCCAATAATATGAGCCGATCCCATGGGAGTTCCACCCAACTTACAACATTTGTCGATCCAATGTACAGCTTTCCGACGGACGGGCCCCCCCAATAATATGAGCCGGACCGTATCCGCGGGTAGCATCACATACATTGACCGTTGATGGAAGGTAGGAACATTTAAACAATATTTAAATTTCCTTTATTTATCTTGATATAAATTTTAAATCATATTTAAAATGAGGGATTTTTATTTATAAAAATATTTGTCTCATCATATTTAATTTATTGCATGCATTGCCGGATTCACGCAATTTATGTCTAAACATGCATACAATCATAATATCACATATTATATAGGATGATCGATTCCATTTCTAATTGACCCGTGGTTGCCAATCACGGGTCTTAGTCCAATCCTAGGTAATATGCAGTATGCAAATGCAATCCTATTACATATGCTTCCAATTTACATTTCTTCAGTCTTCATTGTCTGCTGGGCCCACCATCTTCAAATCTTGATCTCCCACTAAATCTAATGTATTTACAATTAAATAACAATGACAAGTAGGGGATACATTTTTAGGGGGTGGGAACGGGCTATAAACCAAGCCCACTTTTATTACATATGACATTCATATCGGGCCATAAACCAGGCCCATTAATAAAACCAACAACAATAAAGACAAAATGTAAATTCCTAACATACACCTACAAAATTGGTCATGGCAATCGATCATCCTTATCCAATAACATTTAATTCAAAATTATTTATTGGATAACATGCTGTGGCAATTCAAATTTAAACAAGATAAAATCATATTTTATATATAAAATCACATTTCACATATAAAATCATATTTTATCTCCATATCAAATAAAATCATATTTTATCTATAAAATCCAATTTTACAAATAAAATCATATTTTATCTAATATATCATAAGATCATATCTTATCATCAATTGTACCAAAATAATTGATTTCAAAATTCAATTTACGGATAAAATATTAAAATTTTCCAAAAATTCAAATTTATCCAAAATCAATTTTAAAATTTACGGACTCGAACAATTCGATCCGAAATCTCGTGAACCAATCAAAAACAATTTTTGACCGGACCAAAAATAAAATTTTAAATATTAAAATTAAAAATATAATTTTTTCCCGCGGGCCGCCCGGGACACTCCCGGGCCGGCCCGCACCCGGGGCGCGGGCCGGGGGCAGCCCGGCTGCCCCCTTAGGGCAGCAACGTTTGCTGCCCTGGCGGCGCCTGGCGCCGCCGCTGGGCGGCGCCGTGCGTCGCCCTGGGCGGCGCCGAGCGCCGCCCCTGGGCGGCGCTGTGCGCCGCCCTGGGCAGCGCCGAGCGCTGCCCTGCGCAGCGCCTAGCGCTGCGCTGGGCAGCGCACAGCGCTGCCCTGGGCAGCGCCGTGCGCCGCCCTGGGCGGCGCCGTGCGCCCCCTTTGGGCGGCGCCGTGCGCCGCCCGGGGCAGCAACAATTGCTGCCCCACCGGGCAGCGATCCAATCGCTGCCCGGGTTTTGCCCCGAAAAAAAAAATTTTTTATTTAAAAATATTTATTTTGTTTCATAAACCGAGACTCAAAAAATTTTGTACAATTGATTAATTCAATCGATTGATCTGAGCAACCTGGCTCTGATACCACTGTTGTAAAACTTGCGAGTTCCCAGACCAATTACGATTGATACCCGGTGCAGCGGAAGTTTAAAAATTTTTCATGGAACGTTTCCATGGTATGGGTATCAACCGTTCATCGATTGAATTACGTGTGTGTAAAATTTAAATAACAATTAAATAAATTTTACCTCAAATCTCGCAACGAGATTAATGGACACCAACAGAACAATTCTGCTCTTGTTGTCTCTCCCTGGAACCGATGAACGCCTTCAATCAGGTCCACGAACAGAGGTTTAATCCCTCTGATAGATTGCACTAGAAAATCTATCAGAAGTTTTCTGCGAAGAGATTGAACGAATCTGATTCGTTATTCCTTACTGCGATTCAAAATCACAGACCGGAATTTTCTCGGGCAGAGCAAAGGGAGGGGACGGCCGATCGGTTTTGAGAGGGTCTAGGGTTTTCGAAATTTGCTCTCAAAAATTTATGACCTGTTGTCTGTAATTTCTGTACTGAAATAACTTATTTATAATGCAGGCCACTAACACCTTAGGGCCCATTAGTCATAAGCTGGGGCCCGACAAGCAAAGCCCGCTCGTTCAGAAATTAATATAAAATTCATCGTGACTCCGATTGATGAAACGATTTCACCAATGTGCACAGAAACCATTTCTGCACGTTTTAAAGTCAAAATAAATTTTCCTGAATCCGAATTCAGTGGTTTCCAAAAATGTCCATCCCTATGTCATTTTAGGAAATCCTACTCCCTTACTCTTATTTAAGAAGTCCAACTCCTTAGTTCATTAAATTTAACTCTTTAAATTTAACTATCTCAACGGGGATTAAAACTCCATTACACTGTGTGACCCTCAATGGTTCAGGGATACAGCTAGCCGTGGGCTCACAACTCCTTGTGACTCGGAACAACACTTTCCGACTTGCCCAACGAATCATGGTAAAGCGCCTAGCAACATCGCCCCATGATTCCCTAGGTATCACTGATAGTGCCTACAAGAACCAGTAGATTTTGGTTAACGTACAGTACGGTCCCTTCATCCATATATCCCGATCGAATCAACAACCATTGGTATATCGAGAGTCGCTCAAGATTCGATAACTATGCAATGCATCTTGAAGATCAAATTAGTGACATCGCATGTGCTACTAAGAAACCATTTCTTAAATCACATCAAGTACTCTGGCCAGAGATTTGTCACACTAATATCTCCTCAGATCGCATAGGATATCCACACTCGCAAGTATGTGGTGAATCCTTGACAACAATGCATTGACTCCTATATGTGTCGTAACTATACCCAATCTCGACACCTGATGACCCCCATAGAGTCGGTAAACGAGTCAAAGCACAGCACTAGCATATAGAGTCTCCATGATGTTTCAAGTCGTAAGGACTAATGGTGTACAACCAAAACCGCGGACTTTATCCACTCGATAAGTGATAACCACTTGGAAAGTCCGGATAGGGTAGTTCGACTATTCATCCTATGAATATCCATTTGCATGCTTCGAACATCTCCATGTTCCCTACCAATGAAACGTGGTACTCCGCATCGCAAATGCTAGTCTCAAACTCGAGCGATCCTTATCCTTATTATCGGACGGCTCAATCGACTAGGAACGGTTTTAGAACATACAGTGACTATAAGATGTATTTCATGATAGACATCTCCATGTTCTACCACATCTTACATACACTATAGTATATTCAAGGTCTTTATCAAAACAACAATAGTATATCACAATATGAAGTAATATAAAGTCATTGCCATAAAAGTGTAAATAATATTAAACAAAAGATTGTTTATACAAAGAGTCAACAAAGCCCATAGCCACACAGTTGGCTCAATGGGCACCCACTCTTACATGCCATCTGCCAGGATACTTTTCTAGGAGATGTCCTCAGCGTTATACTAGTGGGTCTCAGTCGGGGAGTTCTTTTAGACCGATGGTTCAACAGGAGGGACAAGCTCGTGTAGTTCCCTCATTTCAAACGCCGCACGAGAATCGGCCTAGAGGCTCTTCGATTATGAATCAACCTCCGATTCAACAGATGTTGAATCTTTCTCCCCATGAGGATCCGCAGACTTGGGTTGCACCCGATGATGACACACCAGGTAATTGTTGAGTATGATTTTATGCTCTTATTCTGATAGTTCTGTTACGCTCCTTATTCTTAACTGAGGATATTACTATGATGCATCCTCTGCCTTTTGAGCTTTTGCATTCCATAGTTGCTTTTGTCTGTTGTATGATCGCTTGATTTCAGAATTGTACGGAGGAATTCTCTTTGTATACAGTTGATGTCTTAGAATCTAGCCCGGATTGGTTGATAAATCAGTGGTTAGAGAGTTTGCTAGTATTGCCAGATAAGATTCCGGGATTGCCTCTGATTTATGAAGTTAATTTCAGCAACGACTTGAGATCAGACATCATCATTTGAGAGTAGTAAGAAAGAGGTATGGAAGATGGGTTCGGAATGAGGTATGGCCGCTTTGATTCTGTTGTAGTACCGTTTGTATTGTAAACTCGTCTTCAGTTGTATAGACCATTTGAACTGAACCTATCAGAGATGTTAGATGAATTCGTAAGTATTCGATCGGTGGATTTCTCATCCGTTTGAAGATTTGTACTGATCTTTTAGATTCTTGGTTGATGATCACTGATTTCATGCCGAGCAGTGATACGCTATTTTACCGACGGATTTTTGATTGGTTTGAGGTGTTCTTTTCAACCATGTTATATGGAGGTGGAATTTCTGTTGATCACCTCACGACCGACACAAAATGAATTGATCTGTAACGACGTCTTTACCTAGAATTTGAAGATGTTTGAGTCCTATCGCAGATTCTGTGAGAAATTCTTATCGTTCGTAAAGCCGATTACTCAGCAGGATATATTCTTATGTCTGGACTTAATCTTATGAGACCAGTTCTTATAGATTTGAATAAGAGATTGACCAGCGCTTTAGAATTCTGTATTCTTCTGTATTGCATATCTTACGGTGCTTTGCACTTATTCTTATTGATATTTTAGGTTTATTCTTGTTTGGAAGAATCAATTATTAGCCTGAGCATCGAGACAGCTGAAGACGCTCGAGACTCAATGTCTGAATCTGGACTTTGATCTCATCGCGATCTTATTGATTAGAAGATCTGTATCGCTTTTCTTATGAGGAAATTTCCGTAATCTTCCCTGATGTTGGTAGTTATAGTAATAATTTTCCGTACAGACTGGGTATAAGAAAGAGAAGATGATTAGAAGTACTGAGGAATTTCTGATTGGAATCTTTTCATTCCGGGGATATCGAATGCAGCAGCTGTTTCTCTAAGCCAAAAGATATGTTTTTATTTTATCTACTATTGGTAATTCTCTTTGAGTGATGATTGATACAGTTTCGATTTTGAGTTTGAAGCAGGTATGAGAATTCGTTGAAGAAATTTAGATTGGGTTACAGTTTGAGTTTCAGTTCAGTACCGAGATCGTATGTTGGGAGTAATTGTTTTGTTACGTCAGATGTTTCGAGAAAGCAGAGTATCTAGAGATCGACACTTTTGAGTTATTCAGTATTCTTTCAGATGACAGACGGATATTCAGAGAATTGAGGGATTGATCTTTTCAGAACAGATGCAGAAGGAAGTTTAAAGAATAACTACGGATAATCTGGACTGTCCAAAGCTGGTAGCTGAGAGAGAGATCTGATTTCGGTGGTACAGTTTATTATTTCAGAATAGAATTGGGAACTTTCGACAGGTGTTGTTGCAGAGCTACCGGTCAGTCTGGGTTTGAATTGCCATCCGAGTTTGATTGACCGATTGATGAATCTGCTATTGTATTCCCTACAGAATGGTTCTCAGACATGATCAGATGTTAGTGTTTCTGTCAGAACTTTTGTCAGATTGATTGAATGTCGAATTTGGTCATTTTAGATAGAGATCTTGGTTATGGCCTTTCTTTTGGTATAGTCTTCGAAGAAACTTTTGTTATTCTAGTACACCCGAGTTCAGTGATTATCCTCAGAACGACGGACAACCAGAACAGATGATATGGATTAGAGGTTTGCCTCTGGTTTAGAAATTTTTTTTGTATGAGCAGTCTATGCCTTCTCTTAAGCTCAACCTTAACCAGACTTGGTAAATCAAGGTACCGATCCTGAAGGTCCATGGTTCTAATAAGAGGAAGATATGAAACTCCCTGATCCCGGGAGGGGAAAATCTGAAGCATGGTGCTTGACTCTTGCGCTAGCTGACGAGTGTCGCTAACTTTTATGAAGTTCTTGTACAACAAAATCTATCAGATGATTATCTGGATGGAATCTTTTGACGAGTTTTGCGAGCATAATTGAAAACCTCCATTGTATTGGGATGGTTCTTCTTTTGAATCACCTGTTTGGGGACAAGAATTGTTTCGAGGTTTTGATCAGTTGATGATTTTGTGTCAAGAATGAAGATGACTTGGACTAAGCGGTCGAAGTATTCAGATTTTAGATGCAGAATTTTGTATTTTGGTCGGAAAGATCGAATATTTCGGAAGACTTCGAGTTTCAGAAAGATTTGTCAGAGATGAGAAGAGAGATAAATCGTCTCTGAGATTGTTTGAATATCATTAGAGTCCGGAGATGATGGGCGATCTTTCCTACAGACTTGTTTTATTCCGTCTCTTTCTGGTTTTCACGTAGTGTTTTCCATCTTTTGATGTGAATTATCACCGAATCCTTGTTGTTGGGTTACCAGATCAGAATTTCTTTTGCTCTTTAACTGATGAGACCGGATTTGTTGAGATGGCAAATTGCTTGAGATGACTAATTCAGAGTTTCGACCTGAATCAAAACAGTTCTGAGACAAACCGTTTCAGTTTGTATTAGTGCAGTGAAGTTGCTACGGATTTGAAGAAGCAGTTAGAAGAACATAGTTTGTTTGGAGCAGCAAATTCAGGGTTAGTCCTGACAGAAGAATCTTTATTGCAGTCTTGACTCTATCTAGTTCTTATGAGATTGAACCGTTTTGATTTCGAGGACGAAATCTATTTTTTTAGAGGGTGAGAATTGTAACGCCCCGAATTTATCTTAATTGAGCTTAATTGAGTTAATCGGAGATTTCAGAGTTCAAGAGCCGACTTGATTTTGATCAGGAACCTTTTTGCAAATTTTGGATTTTTCAGGGACTAAAATGCAAAAATGGAGATTGTTAGATATTTAATGGGCTTTTGACTTTTCTTCTCCATTCCTTCTCCTTCTTCTTCCCTCTCCCTCGCCTCTCTCCTCCATAGACGATGCCCCAAACCCATTCCAAGCTTTGTGATTTCGATTTCCGGTCGATCCGTCCGTTGGAAATTAATTCTGAAGGCAAATTAGCGATCACGGCAGCGAGAGCTCCGTTATACCGTAAGTATTTTTTCGATCAGATACGTTTTGTTTTTCGGATTTTGTTAGAATCGACTGAGTTTCGAGTATGTTATTCTTGGCAGAGTTCTGATCGTTTATTCTCAGTCAGTTTTGAATTTGAGCATCGTTCGGAATTGTTGTGATTTTTGGAAGATTATTCGAAATTTGGGTTTTGGAGATTTGTTGGGTTTGAGCCATTTTTGGGTTTGATGGTTGATTTGAGTTTATTGGATTGATATTTTACTGTCTGTATTTTCGGTTTGATCAGTTATAGCCGTTATGCCGCCACTTTGAGTTTTGGAATATCAATCGTTTATATTGATGAGATTTTGGATTTAGGAGTTGGAATTGAGTTTGAATGGTTGTTTTGGATGGATTGACACACTGGAATTCTTTTTTTATCTCCTTTCAGATTCAGTTGCAGATTTTGGAGTCCAAAAATTACAGAATTCGAATCGTTGATGAATTGATCGAGGTTTGATATCGAGGTTACTTTATTATTTGACTTGAATCGAATGATGTTTGATTGAGCCTTTTGTGCTTGTATCTTGTCCGAATTTCAGCTACGTCAATCAAAGAAGAGGTAAAAGACGACTTTGGAATGGAATAGGACGATTAACTCGAATCCGGAATGATTCGAGTGTCCTAGGGAAAATCACATACTTGCATGCTTCTTGAATTATATGTTATTTGTTTTACTGGAATCAGTTGAATGAGTTTTGATTTGCATTGCATTCATATTGAGCCAATTACCTTTGTTTTGCGGGCAAGAGAGGACCAGAAGAGTTAGATGTTCTGTGGACTATAGTTGAGTGACATTGGTTAGCAGATTTTTACCAATTGTCGAGAAACACTCTCTATATGTGCCCAGAGATTAGAGGAGAAAAATATACACCGTCCACCTCGATCGGGAGAGTAGGTGTGTTGGTGATATTTTGTCCTCGGGATCCCAATTGAGAAAAGAGAACTTTTACCTCGTGATTATCCAGACTTGATAATCCTTGTTTTAAAGACATGCATTGCACTTTATGCAATTGATTTGGAGTTATTGACATGCTATTGGAACTCTTGTTTGGTTATTTCATATATCGCGTTCGATATATTATTTGATATGCATGCTTTGTCTCTTTTACTGGGAATTGTATTCTCACCGGATTATCCAGCTGTCGTTTTGTTTGTATGTGTACTTGACGGCAGGTGGGACATGATCGAGTTAGAAGAGGCATGTTTAGCTTCGAGGAAAAGATGTAGAAGTGAGACTCGGTCTAGAAGTCAATTCCAGCATGTCAATCTAGTTTATGTTAGAACATGTTTAGTTATCGAACTTCATCGTTATATTGTTGTTGCATGTTCTCGACTTTGGTTTGGTTGTTGAAATCCAGAACTTCTGTTTTAAATGGAGGCATCAAGTTTGTAACGCATGTTTATGTTTCGGAGTATTGTATGGCTTGATGTTTTTGTTTTTTTTGGTGATTCTAGCACCGGAGCAGCCAGGGAGGCGCGCCCGCGCGCCTGCACCCCTTTTCGAGCAGGGCGTCATGCGCGGCCACGCCTCAATGGTACCAAGACTCTGAAAGAATATGAACTTAAGCCTGGTGGTGCATGTTCGAGTCTTGGGGAGGGCATGAAACTCCCCTTTCTAGGTGGGGAGAAGGCCCATGAGTTAGAATATGGCTGGGCCAGAGCAGAGAGCAGAGGCCTGGTCCATTACATCTTCAATCAACATACAATTCAACACAATTAAAAATAACAAATTTTCGAACCAAGCAAACCAAATAAATTTCTGGAAAAAAATTCGAAATCCTCAAGGCATCAAAAATCTGGAAATTTCAAGGATTCATAGCATAAATACAATCAAATTTCCAAGTTCATAATCATATACACAACTCATCAAACATGGTGATTTTTGAGCATGAAAGTGGACAAAAGAAAAAAAAATACATCATGGCTAGCTTCAAAGAGAACGAGCAGGGCAGATATATATATATGCATATACATTTTGAAAATCTTAAAAATGTAAACCACATAATGCCTAATCTACAATGTTCAAGTAAGGAAGCATATTCTTGCCTATTTTCAAAATGCTCAAGAAATGCACAAAAAATGAAGATGGAAAAATTGAAACCAACGACCAGCAGTTGCGAAATCTTTCAAGGGCGAGTTCCTGGTAGGCCATGGTGGTGGTGGTGGTGGTGGTGGTGGTGGTCGATGGCGGCGGTCGGGAAATCTTGAGGGAGAAGAAGTCGTCGGCTATGAAGAAGGGAAAGCGTTGCTGCGGCCGATCGAGAGCTGGAAATTGGAGCTCAAAATCGAGCTCAATGGATGCCGGAAATCTCAACCAGCCCACCTAGAAGGTGCCTTGCCGGAGAAGAAAGGAAGATGGGGAGTTGTGGCGGTGACTTAGCTTGAAGAAGAATGGGTCGATGGGTAGGGAAGAAGAGCAGGGGAAAAAAAAGTCGAGAAGGGGGTGTGTGTTTTAGGCGTGAATGGCGTGTGTGTGTGTGATTTGATTGTAGAATTTAGGGATTAGGGTTATATGTATTAAATTGTGTGTGTGAGGATTTAATAAATAAAAAATAAAATACTACACACTTATAAAAAAATACTACCTAAACTTAGGAAATAGGATTTAGGAATTTAATTTGCACTAATTACAATACAAGCTTAAAATTCTAATTTAAAATATTAAATTGGGTTTTACTAGCCCGGAATTAAAAATGCTATCCTAGAATTAAAAAAAATCAATACTTTAAATATTTTGATGTCGCAACGATAAATAAAATTTTTAAACAACAGACAGAGCGATTAAAATAATTTTACACAACTGGACAAACGTTTAAAAGCAATTTAAATTAATACACAAGAGAAAATAAAAACTTTTAAAATGATTTGGACAATTAAAAAGATTTAAATAAATAATCTAGGCATTTAAAATAATTTAAAATAACTAACCGCTAAACTTAAGTTATTTAAAATAAATAAGTTGGACACTAAAAAATATTTAAACAAATAAGTTAAACAGTTAAAATCATTTAAAAGAATAAACTAGACAATTAAAATTAAAATCATTTAAATATGCAAGCCTAAACCTTTAAATATTAAAACAATTTAAATTTCACAATAAAATTATTTAGACACATAAATTTAAACAATTAAAAACATTAATTAAATAGTTAGTACAATAAAAATTATTTGAATAAATAATAAGATATTTTATTAACACATAATTCACATAAAGAATTTAAATCAATTAAACTTAAAAATAATAATCCTAATATTTATTAAATTTAATGCATGTGATTTAGTAGATAGGATTTTAGACGTCACAATTTCTTCCCCCCTTAAATGGAATTTCGTCCTCGAAATTTCAAACTTATTAACTAGGTTCGAATACCTTAGACCAGATCAACACTAACTTTCTAACTTTGCACCTACATGAGTTGGCTCAAATCAGCTTCCGCTGCGCAATCTGATGCTTACTGATATTTATATCATCAAGGATCTTACTAGCTCTTATTGCAATATAAAATTTACAATTCTTACATCTTCCCAAGTGGTCTTATCCTCAATGAAATTTTATCACTCCTCAAATTTACTTTCGATCTAAATTTATCAACTTAAGAACGTCATCCTACCGCACTAATAAGTTCTATAACTTACAAATTCTTAGACCTTTATATTATTGCACAACCTACATTTTGCTAACCTTATATCCTACGTCGGGATTCCAAGCAATAGAGCCCAAATAACCAATAAATAGTTTATGTCGACCTCAACCATAACTTAAAAACATTCTAACAATCGAAGATATGCTTAACATCTATTTACCAATTAAACTTAACTCATATAATATACAACTCGAGCTCTTAAGAAATTCACAAGTCCTCTAATTAATTAGCGACTAAACTCTAAATTCTTCTAAATAGGACAGCTAAGGGACTATACAATTCTACCTCGTTAGGCCTCAAGATGTGATATGAATCTGACTCATTTCTTTAAATAAATCTAATCTAATCCTTGATAAGAAAATATACTCATAAAATACACTGTTGTTCAGTCCCAAGGTATTAACCGATAATATATAGAATCCCAATAGGTGACTAAGCAGATCTCAATTATCCATTCACCAATTTATACGTTCATCTCTTAGGCATTATTGATTCTACTGAATGTTCAAGTCTTAATTAAATTTTCCAACAGATTTATCTATTTCTTATATCCTAAACGCAACGACTAAGAAATCCATAATTACACTTCAAGTCAAAATATACCACGAGCTATTAGTCACTTATTGGATTAGATGGTCTCTAAGTACCAGACAACTCTTACATATTGCCTGAAGACATATCTCAAATCCCTAGTTCAACTTGACTGCAAGTCTGAAAATCCCAAAAGTTCCCAAATTATTTTATGTACAACCTGAATTTCATATTTCAAGAACTTAGTATATAGTTGAAAACCTCGAAGAATTGTAATTCGATCGTATATGCTTCCTCATTGTTCCTCTAGTACCTCAGTATTTCACCGATAAATAAATTTACAGCTTAACTAGGATACTACCTGAATATTCCATTCGTCATCCTGTACCACTAGTTGATGCATTAGTCTTACCGGTTGACATTCACAAAATCTTAGAATTCAAATATAAAGTACCCAAAAGTCTCTATGGACAACTCTATTTCCCTACCTCGTAGTTGTTCACCCATTTAGCTCACCAAAATCATCTGTTTATTCTTAACGATCCTATTTAGAATTGGAACAAATCATTCAATTAATTTACTACCTAACAGTCTACTCGCTAAAACTAGTTATAATTGATAATCGTCACTCCTAGGATCAAAACAATAACTTAAGATTCTATCTGGCACTAACACTAAATTCCAACGGTCTAAATACTTACTATGCGGTTACGAGCCAATTCTTTACACATGAATTCGAAATGATAATTGAAACTATGATCCACCCAAAATTCTCATCATGATGGATCATGAAAGGAAACAAACACACAAGTAATGTTGTTTAATGCGAAATGAAAACAGTGCAAGCATTACAAGCATACGAGCGGAAAATAAAATCTAGATAGGTGGAAACAACTCGTTCATAATTCAATTCTAGGGATGGGTGAATAATAATGGAGGCTCCAAAAATAATGAATATGAACTGACAAGATAAAAAATTTCATGTTCCCTCATCCATGAGTAACGAAATCATGCTCAAACAATGAAAGTACAATTAAGGCAATCAATGTGACTTCAGTCGAGAGAAGTTCACACAAGTTAATAATCAGGGGAAACAACGGTCCTAAGACATATTCAGATGTCAACCACACATAATTAGATCACCAAAAAGAAGGACAAAGTGAATCTTACTCACATCAACATGTGGCTCTAGAACCGAAGAAAAATTCAAGAAGTGTGAAATATAAACAAGATTTTACTAAGAAGTTTGACCAAGGTCAAAATAGCAACATAGAACGTTGGCTGATGTCATACAAATTCATAAATGAACAAAGGATGTGAAAAGAAATTTCAGATACTCAAAAGTATATGTTGCAATATACATTTTGAAAATCTTAAAAATGTAAACCACATAATGCCTAATCTACAATGTGCAAGGAAGGGACCATATTCTTGCATATTTTCAAAATGCTCAAGAAATGCACAAAAAATGAAGATGGAAAAACTGAAACCAACGACCAGCAGCTGCGAAATCTTTCAAGGGCGAGTTCCTGGTAGGCCATGGTGGTGGTAGTGGTCGACGGCGGCGGTCGGGAAAGCTTGAGGGAGAATAAGCCGTTGGCTATGAAGAAGGGAAAGCATTGCTGTGTCCGATCGAGAGATGGAAATTGGAGCTCAAAATCGAGCTCAATGGATGCCGGAAATCTCAAACAGCCCACCTATAAGGTGCCTCGCCGGAGAAGAAAGGAAGATGGGGAGCTGTGGCGGTGACTTAGCTTGAAGAAGAATGGGTCGATGGGTAGGGAAGAAGAGAAGGGGAAAAAATGTCGAGAAGGGGGTGTGTGTTTTAGGCGTGAATGGTTTGTGTGTGTGTGTGTGATTTGATTGTAGAATTTAGGGATTAGGGTTATATGTATTAAATTGAGTGTGTGAGGATTTAATAAATAAAAAAGAAAATACTACACACTTCTAAAAAAATAATACCTAAACTTAGGAACTAGGATTTAGGAATTTAATTTGCACTAATTACAATACAAGCTTAAAATTCTAATTTAAAATATTAAATTGGGTTTTACTAGCCCGGAATTAAAATACTATCCTAGAATTAAAATAATCAATACTTTAAATATTTTGATGTCGCACCGATAAATAAAATTTTTAAACAACAAACAGAGCGATTAAAATTATTTTACACAACTAGACAAACGTTTAAAAACAATTTAAATAAAAACACAAGCGAAAATAAAAACTTTTAAAATGATTTGGACAATTAAAAAAGATTTAAATAAATAATCTACGCATTTAAAATAATTTAAAATAATTTAAAATAACTAACCGCTAAACTTAGGTTATTTAAAATAAATAAGTTGGACACTCAAAAATATTTAAACAAATAAGCTAAACGGTTATAATCATTTAAAAGAATAAACTAGACAATTAAAATTAAAATCATTTAAATATGCAAGCATAAACCTTTAAAATATTAAAACAATTTAAATTTCACAATAAAATCATTTAGACACATAAATTTAAACAATTAAAAATATTAATTAAATAGTTAGTACAATAAAAATTATTTGAATAAATTAGAAAATATTTTATTAACACATAATTCACATAAAGACTTTAAATCAATTAAAATTAAAAATAATAATCCTAATATTTATTAAATTTAATTCAAGTGATTTAGTAGATTGGATTTTAGGCGTCACACTTATTCTTGATGGTGACACAATTCAGCTGCCTGTAATCAATACATAATCGCATCGATCCATCCTTCTTCTTGACAAATAAAACAGGTGTTCCCCACGGAGAAACACTCGGACGAATATATCCCTTATCAATTAGATCCTGCAACTGCTGTTTCAATTCCCTCATCTCTGACGGTGCCAGACGATAAGGTGCTCGGGATATAGACATCGTTCCTGGTACTAGATCAATACCAAATTCAACCTCTCGAACCGGAGGAAAACCAGAAATCTCATCAGGGAATACATCAGAAAACACGCTGACAACCGGTAACTGATCGATACCCGAACTACTCGTGGATATATCAACTGCATAAATGAGGTAGCCCTCCCCACCTAACTCTAAGACATGACATGCCTTCAGAGCCGAAACAAGTGGCATCGGAGATTGCGCACCCTAACCATAAAAGTACTAGCTCTCACCCTCACCGGGATGAAACTGTACCAAACGCTGATAACAATCCACAGTAGCATGATACAAAGTCAGCATATCTATTCCCAAAATACAGTCAAAATCTGCCATCGCTAAAATAATCAGATTAGCCGATAACACATGACCCTCAAACTCTAGAAGGAAGCCCATCACTAGACGCTTAGTTACTACCTCATGCTCCAACGGAGTAGATACAACTAAATCCATATCTAATGATACAAATGGTAATCTATGCCTCTTAACAAAGCAACTAGAAATAAAGGAATGCGATGCTCCAGTATCAATTAAAACAAGTGCAGGAATACCACATAACAAAAAAGGTACCTGCCAACATGGGATCGCTTCCCTCAGTAGCCTGTTCCTGAGACAGAGAAAACACCTGCCCTTGAGTCTGTGGACGGTAACCAGAAGAACTCTATGCTGCTGATTGCATACGTGGAAAAGTAGAAGCCTGAGATCCAACCTGTGATCCCGATCCACTAGCAGAACCCATGCGCTGAGGATAATCTCTCCGCAGATGTTCTTGCTCACCACAAATATAACAAGCACCAGTAGCCTTCCGGCACAAAGCTGCAGGATGCTTCCCACCACAGTGGCTGCAAAACTCCTCCTCCTTCTTCTTCTTCTTCTTCTTCTTCTTCTTCTTCTTCCCGAAACGGAATATACCTCGTGAACCACGAGAACCAGACAAAGTAGTATTAGAAGAAGACATAGGTCCAGATTGCACAACAGATTGAGCCCTAGGCCCAAGAGATCCACTAGGCTGTCCTGGCATCATCAGATGTGCCCGCATGTTGCTGTTCTCCACTTGACGGCAACGGTTCACCAAAGTCTCATAAGATGTCGGATCATCACAAAAAACAACTTATGAATAGATATCTTGATTCAAGCCTTGCAAAAAGATATCATACTTTGACGCATCATTGTCACTGATATGAGGACTGAAAGGTAGCAGATCAAGAAATCGTTTTTGATATTGATCAATAGTCATTGATCCTTGCCTCAGAGTCAACAACTCCATCGATCGTGAAACTGCTGACAAAAATCCCCCCAGGAAAATATAGTTTCTGAAACTGCTGACAAAAATCCCCCTAAGTCACCTGTCTTCTCTCCGTACGTGCCTGATTAGCCTTGGCATCCCCTCCATAAGCGTGCTCGATCTTCTAGAACAAATTCTAGAACTTCCAGTTTCTGCTCTTCAGTGCAATCGAAATCTCAAAAATCACTCTCGAGTTTGGACATCCAACCTCTTACTTGTTCAGGATTTTCGCCACCCAATAAAGGCTTCGGTCCTACTTGCATAAACTAATTGTTAGTGTAGCAACATATACCTTCATGAGGACGATGTCGATCCTCATGATGATGGCGATGGTGACGATGATGACCACCTCCCTGGACAACACTACCGTAACTCTCGTCGGCCATATCCTGAAAAAAATTGCACATTAAAATCCCAAATGCTCAATAATGACTTAAGACTAGACTAAATCCCAAGTACTAATTTCCAAAATCTAAGCATGCTCTGATACCAAAAATGTAGTTACCCTGCAATAAATCACCTACTAATTGGCAACTAATAGCATGCATTAAACTTAATAAAGCAAGAATGCTTAACAGAGTAAAATGTGCGGAAACATAATCAATAATTTATATATCAGCTTAGTAAAACAAATCCAGGTTTAATACTGTAGTGATACAACCATATCAAAAAGCTTAAAAGTAAACATTATACAGCTATATCGAATCCTGCTGTATAACTTCTCAAGATTCCTGCTCCCTAATCCTGCCTCGAACTACCAGCTCCGTCCATACTGCGACCTGCCCCATGGAATAGGGTGTCAAAGATAACAACTAGGACGTGAGCGCAACGCCTAGTACATAAACATGAGTACACGTATTGAAACATCTACTACTAATAAATGCGGAATTTTTTTTTTAAAAATAATGCTATACATATACGCCCATACATATAGTTATAAACATAAAAGAAATAATATTACTACATAAAAATAACTTAAATACTTGCTGAAAATATCATTATGCATGAAATAAAAATACTAAGTTGATAATGAAAAATTCCCATAAATAAAAAAAATGAACTTGTTTAAAAACTCAACATAATAAAAATAAATGTTTCTTAAACATCAACTAAAATCTGCGACGGTCACGGGGTCCACTGCCAGCTCGCTCATACGTCCTCTCCACCGGTAGGAGCAACATTATAATCATCTGACTCACCTGCACCATATAAGCGTAGTGAGCCTAGGGGCTCAACATGTCTAACCCTTTATAGCAAGGTTAAAAATAATGCATCACATAATTATACTAATACATATACATGTACATGCATGCATGCTCTTAAAAATATACAATGTAACTTATTACATGCAACGACTTAATTCATAACATAGCCTCATCATACTAACCATAACATACATACATAACTAGAGCATGACTTAATCATAAATAACTGTGAAGGTTATATCCGTAAATGTGGCTCGTAAACATGAGCGACTGATCAATCTGAGAACCATCGTACGCGGCGGTGAATAATCACCTCTATGCTGGTAGTAAACTACCTCTGTGCCAGTGGTAAAACCACTTCTATGCCGGTAGTAGAACTACCTCTGTGCTGGTGGTAAACCACCTCTGTGCCGCCACATAACTTCAATTTCCATAACAATATTTTTCATGCTCGATTCATAGACATAAACACATCATAAAAAAAATTTCATGTATGCATGCACTTAAATTAAGTCCGTAATATATATTTAATTAATTTTCATAATAAATATACTTTTACTTAAAATAGACTTCATGCATAAAAATAATTAAATATATATTCCGGACTTAGTTTATTTTCATGGGTTGGTCCATACTGCTGATCACTCACTCTAAGCCCAATAAAATTAATTAAACTTAATTGGGGCTAAATAAAAATATTTAAGCTCATTAACTTAATTAAACCCAATAAAACTCTAGACTGGCCCAAAAATCCACTAACTAGCCCAAAAATTGTCATGGGCTCCCAAGCCCATAAAAATCATTGGGCTAACTTAAATAAATTATTTAAATCCCTAATAAAAATATTTGGAAGCCCAAATAATTTTCTAACTATTTATTAAAGCCCAAAAACCACTTAAATTCATAAACACTTAAAAATTAAATACCCGAGCCCGACCCACCTAATCCGGACCCGGACTCTACTGACTTGACCCATGACCCTACTAACCTGAACCGGACCCAAGACCCAAGCCCGGCCCGCCTACAAACCATAACCCGAAATAATAATAAAAAAATAAAAATAAAAAAAGAAACCCAATTTCCCAAACCCATCGTACAGACTACCCTCCTTCAACCTTTATCTTCGGCCGTACAGCAGCAGCCCCTTTATGGCCTGCTGCCGGCCAGCTCCGGCAACCCACCGGCCGGAGCTCCACCGCCTAGACGTAGCCCACATTCGGGCGATTCCAACGAGCCAAGCCTCGACTAATACCGATCCCTACCCAGGCCTAGCGAAACACTTTCGGAAATCCCGAAAAAAACTGCCGACTTGAAGCAACCAAAGTAAAAGGCTTCGGCCTTCAATCTCTTAGCCCCAAGCGACCGAACCAACATGAATCTAGACCTCTAGGGACCCTAGTACAACCCCTAACCAGTAGCAGCAGTCATGGCCGATCACATGACAAGAAAAAAAACAGAAAACGTGAGGCTCTAACATGGAAGAACATGGAACCGTAAGTATTACACGAAAACATTCAAGATCAACAAAATAATTTACGTTCAACATGCTACATCAAATCTTTTATGAGTGAATCAAAAAATCAATAAAAATCTTGCATAAATGAATTAAATAGCTTATATGGTGTTAAAGGAAAGGAATTAAACATGCCTTGATGATTTATTTGAAGCTAAATGTGCGTGTATGGGTTCCGGGGCGACAAACTCCAACTTTTCTGAGGAAATCGGCTATGGAGGATGTTGGGAGGTGGCTGATCGTGAAGAGAGAATGGAGAGGAGGATGGAGTCGGCTGAATGGAGTTTAGGGTAAGGTAGGATAGGTTTTTGTTTTTTTTTTTAAAATTTGATAATTATAATTAAATTAGGATAATAACTAATTTAGGATAAAATCATACCTAAATAAATATTTAAAAACTCAAACCCAGCCTATTAATCTGATAATAAACCAAAAATCCCGAAATAATAATTTAGAGGATTTTTAAAATTTAATAAAAGTCATTAAAATGACTTATTTTGGCTAAAAATCAACCATTAAATAATTATATAAATAAATACTAAAATTTTCTTGACAAAATACCTTAAAATAATATTTTAAGGCTCATAAAACTCATAAAATGTTTTTGGCTCAAAAGTTGGTATCTCGTCCGTCCACGGTCCCGTCTACGCGATCAACTCAATAAAATTTTCAAAAATATAAAAATACAATAAATGCGGGTTAAATGATAAAATAAATTTAAATCATCCATATAATTCACATAATAACACATATAAGCCATTTAACCCAAATAAATTTTTTAAATAATTATTTTTCCTAATTATGCATGCGAATTTACGTATAAAAATTTTCTGGTGTTACAATTTTCCCCCCCTTAAATTGAATTTCGTCCTCGAAATTCGAATGATCAAACTCTAATAACGGAGTCCTTCAAAATCCAATTTACTAAATCCACTATTACATATCTAGTTCCCAAGTTTCGGTATCCCAAAAGTCATGCTTTTGCTGCGCACTCTGATAAACAAAATATTTTATCCTTCCCAAATCTATTTATTTTAACGTAGTGACTTGAACGTCAAACTCAATACAGCTTACTTAGTAACACCAACCATGCGAATCCTTAAGTCTCATCAAAGATTTCTTAAAAGAATAAGTTAGGATATACCGGTGATCAAGGAGGTCTCTGGGTCTGCCTCATCTGCTTGCATGACAAACACCCTCCCTGTGGTGTTCTTCTTCCTGGGACAATTCATGGACATGTGCCCCGGCTCCTTGCAATGGAAACACACATTCGACCCACTCAGACACTGACCCGAATGTGGTTTCTGACACTTCGGGCAAAGTGGACCTCCTCCTGACTTAGGGGCCCCGCCCCTCTGCTGCTGCTGTGGTTGCTGCGGCCGACCCTGCTGGTTAGGGTCCTTAGATGGCCCCGTGAACTGTTTCTTCACGGGTGGCTGCGAAGATGGTTGATAAGATTCCAGCTGGAACTGTCTCTTACGCTGCTGTTCCTTCTGCATATCTCTTCTCCCCTCCTCAGAGCGCAATGCTCTACTAACTGCAGCGTCATAAGTAGCGACATCCAACATGCGAATGTCATGCTTAATGTTAGCCCGTAACCCATCAACAAACTGTCTCAATTTATCCGGTGCACTGTCAGCAATAAGGGGCACAAAGCGACACCCTCTCTCGAACTGTGTGATGTACTCCACCACAGACTTGTCCCCCTGGCGGAGACTCATGAACTCCCGGATCATGCGGCTTCGCACATCCTCAGTAAAATACTTTGCATAGAACATACGTCTGAACTCTATCAACGTCAAATTAGGTAGGTTCACGCCCCTAACAGCACCTTCCCACCAAGAGGCTGCATTTCCTCTCATCATATACACCGCACACTTGACCCTATCAGCATCTGTAATCCCCATGTAGTCAAAGATAGACTCCAATGATCGAATCCACCCCTCAGCAATGAGCGGATCAGTGGTGCCTGTAAACTCCTTTGGTCCCTTCTTCTGGAACCGCTCAGCCACATCCTCATCATGTGTAAGCCTAGGTCATGCCGCTTGCTGCTCCAACAGAGCAGTAATCCCAGCCATCATGTTAGCATTGGCATGCTCCAATGCTGAGAGAGGGTTCTGCGGAGGTGGAGGTGGAGGTCCTCCGCGTCTATTCATCTGTCTGGGAGGCATTCTGCACCACCACGTTTTTATTTACGTAAATCGCAATGCATAACTTAAGGGTTCTAAAACTTTACTAACATGAAAATCTTAAATCATTACATATGCTCCTTACAAATCATAAGAAAACAATTAAAACTTACAGACCGGTAGTAGGATTTCTGAGCTTCACGTGGCAGATAGACCCCTCCAAGGACCGTGCTTTGATACCAAATGAAACATCTACTACTAATAAATGCGGAATTTTTTTTTAAAAATAATACTATACATATACGCCCATACATATATTTATAAACATAAAAGAAATAATATTACTACATAAAAATAACTTAAATACTTGCTGAAAATATCATTATGCATGAAATAAAAATACTAAGTTGATAATGCAAAATTTCCATAAATAAAAAAAATGAACTTGTTTAAAAACTCAACATAATAAAAATAAATGTTTCTTAAACATCAACTAAAATCTGCGACGGTCACGGGATCCACTGTCAGCTCGCTCATACGTCCTCTCTACCGGTAGGAGCAACATTATAATCATCTGACTCACCTGCACCATATAAGCGTAGTGAGCCTAGGGACTCAACATGTCTAACCCTTTATAGCAAGGTTAAAAATAATGCATCACATAATTATACTAATACATATACATGTACATGCATGCATGCTCTTAAAAATATACAATGTAACTTATTACATGCAACGACTTAATTCATAACATAGCCTCATCATACTAATCATAACATACATACATAACTAGAGCATGACTTAATCATAAATAACTGTGAAGGTTATATCCGTAAATGTGGCTCGTAAACATGAGCGACTGATCAGTCTGAGAACCATCGTACATGGCGGTGAATAATCACCTCTATGGTGGTAGTAAACTACATCTGTGCCAGTGGTAAAACCACTTCTATGCCGGTAGTATAACTACCTCTGTGCTGGTGGTAAACCACCTCTGTGCCGCCACATAACTTCAATTTCCATAACAATATTTTTCATGCTCGATTCATAGACTTAAACACATCATAAAAAAAATATCATGTATGCATGCACTTAAAATATGTCCGTAATATATATTTAATTAATTTTCATAATAAATATACTTTTACTTAAAATAGACTTCATGCATAAAAATAATTAAATATATATTCCGGACTTAGTTTATTTTCATGGGTTGGTCCAGACTGGTGATCACTCACTCTAAGCCCAATAAACTTAATTAAACTTAATTGGGGCTAAATAAAAATATTTAAGCTCATTAACTTAATAAAACCCAATAAACTCTAGACTGGCCCAAAAATCCACTGACTAGCCCAAAAATTTTCATGGGCTCCCAAGCCCATAAAAATCATTGGGCTAACTTAAATAAATTATTTAAATCCCTAATAAAAATATTTGGAAGCCCAAATAATTTTCTAACTATTTATTAAAGCCCAAAAACCACTTAAATTCATAAACATTTAAAAATTAAAATACCCGAGCCCGACCCACCTAATCCGGACCCGGACTCTACTGACTTGACCCATGACCCTACTAACCCGAACCGGACCCAAGACCCAAGCCTGGCCCGCCTACAAACCATAACCCGAAATAATAAAAAAAAAATAACAATAAAAAAAGAAACCCAATTTCCCAAACCCATCGTACAGACTACCCTCCTTCCACCTTTATCTTCGGCCGTGCAGCAGCAGCCCCTTTATGGCCTGCTGCCAGCCAGCTCCGGCAACCCACCGGCCGGAGCTCCACCGCCACATTCGGGCGATTCCAACGAGCCAAGCCTCGACTAAAACCGATCCCTACACAGGCCTAGCGAAACACTTTCGGAAATCCCGAAAAAAACTGCCGACTTGAAGAAACCAAAGTAAAAGGCTTCGGCCTTCAATCTCTTAGCCCCAAGCGACCGAACCAACATGAATCTAGACCTCTAGGGACCCTAGTACAACCCCTAACCAGTAGCAGCAGTCATGGCCGATCACATGACAAGAAAAAAAACAGAAAACGTGAGGCTCTAACATGGAAGAACATGGAACCGTAAGTATTACACGAAAACATTCAAGATCAACAAAATAATTTACGTTCAACATGCTACATTAAATCTTTTATGAGTGAATCAACAAATCAATAAAAATCTTGCATAAATGAATTAAATAGCTTATATGGTGTTAAAGGAAAGAAATTAAACATGACTTGATGATTTATTTGAAGCTAAACGTGCGTGTATGGGTTCCGGGGCGACGAACTCCAACTTTTCTGAGGAATTCGGCTATGGAGGATGTTGGGAGGTGGCTGATCGTGAAGAGAGAATGGAGAGGAGGATGGAGTCGGCTGAATGGAGTTTAGGGTAAGGTAGGATAGGTTTTTGTTTTTTTTTTTAAAATTTGATAATTATAATTAAATTAGGATAATAACTAATTTAGGATAAAATCATACCTAAATAAATATTTAAAAACTCAAACCCAGCCTATTAATCTGATAATAAACCAAAAATCCAGAAATAATAATTTAGAGGATTTTTAAAATTTAATAAAAGTCATTAAAATGACTTATTTTGGCTAAAAATCAACCCTTAAATAATTATATAAATAAATACTAAAATTTTCTTGACAAAATACCTTAAAATAATATTTTAAGGATCATAAAACTCATAAAATATTTTTGGCTCAAAAGTTGGTATCTCGTCCGTCCACGGTCCCGTCTACGCGATCAACTCAATAAAATTTTCAAAAATATAAAAATACAATAACTGCGGGTTAAATGATAAAATAAATTTAAATCATCCATATAATTCACATAATAACACATATAAGTCATTTAACCCAAATAAATGTTTTAAATAATTATTTTTCCTAATTATGCATGCGAATTTACGTATAAAACTTTTCGGGTGTTACACGTATGTATATGATGCATGCAACATGATGACTGGTAAAGGGTCATCTGAAAAGTCATGCTCAGCACCGGCATCACATGAGTGCTGCCACCACACGGATCAACCTCTGGGTGCAACCACACTCATCTAGTACACTAGAGTAGTCAGACATACATGTCCCCGCCGTCGCGGTACTCTCAGTAACAGACTATCGAGTATAGAGCTAAGCGGCTCTATAATCAGGTATAACAAGGTATAGGCTCAACGTGTATATGCACATGATATATGAATATATAAAGTGATAAAAAATACATCATGCCACATAATAATGCCAATTAAATGCAACATATAAACATGTATACTCACTGGCAATCTCAGTCAATGTGTACGTACCTCTAGGCTAGTTCATGTCTTAGTAGGATCCTAGGTTTCAAGCCTATATTCAAAAGTTCACCGTATCACTACACAAGGCTCTATAAGCCTTAACTAAGCTAATAAGTACTCCCAAAACTTAAATAGATTCCCGGACCATACCTTCGTCCGTAGTAAGCCCTTTGGAGTCGCTAGTCCCGGATGACTATAACCACGCCTTGGTTATTCCAGAACCTCTATTATAACCGATAGGGCCCTAAAGTGTATATATCACACTTATTTAACTAAAGAAGGAAACTTGAAATTTGTAATTCAAAATGAAATCGAATGAGCCATATTTATAGGAAAATATCCGATCAAGTTCAGAGCATCCGAACTCAAGTTCGGATCGTTCGATCCAGCTCAATGCCTGCATGAGTGAAACGTTGAGTTCGGACCGTCTGATCGCCACTTCGAGCCGTCCGAAGTGTCCTAAATCCGATACTTGTCAAAATCCATGGCTGAGTAATCCAGCTTGCTTGGCACAAAGGAGTTCGGGCCGTCCGATCCTGGTTCAGACCGTCCAAACATGCCTTAACTCCGAATTCAACAAGCCCTTCTTCAAAGCCCCCGGGTTGTTGAGTTTGGATCGTCCGAAGTCCTCTTCGGACAGTCCGAACTGGCCAAAACTCAGGAAGACAATTCTTGATTCTGAAGTCCAATTAAACCCCGAAATTGGTTAATTACTAACCCTTAATCATGTTTGACATATTATTATCTTAAAATGAAATCTGGGTTACTACAAGATAGGCTTTTGACCTTCGATATTTAGGATATCACTAGACGACTTGGTCTAGAAGGTAGATGGACTCCTACCAGTGGTTATTATGAGTATCGTATGATTTAATCAGAGATACGATTGGGATCTGATAGTCGTGTTTGTGTTGCATATTTTGATAGCATTCTATTGTGAGTTTGCATGCATTTGTGGGTCTTAATTAAGCATTTTGTTCATACTTAAGTTATCATGTCTACATAACATGTTCCTGGTTTATTGTGTAGGACGTAGAGTTTGATTAAGAAACAAGAACAGTTGCGATGCGATTTGGTTTTGTAAGGAACTGAAGAGTTCGAAGCGGCATCGAGTCGAAGAAGAAGCAAGATTCAGCAAAATTTCAGAAGACTTGAAGAATTGGAAAAAAAGATGAAATTCGTAGGCTAGGCACGCTCGCCCAGCTGAATGGCGCGCCCGCGCGATGGTCTGTAGCAAACAAGGAATTTATGCATGGGATTGGCGTGCCCGCGCAGGAATGTGGCGCGCCCGCGCCACTCTAAAGAATGCAAGATGCGAAGAGGCTGCGCGCCCGCGCGATGAAATGGAGCGCCCGCGCGGTCTGGGAAGAATTGGAGAATGAATTGACGTGAGTAAGGCGCGCCCGCTCAGTTATATGGCGCGCCCACGATGTCGCGATAGGAAATTTTGGGAAAGAGTTTTTTAATTAGAAAACACAATTTTTAATATTTGAAGTCTTTTAATAGGCTTATATATTCTGATTTTGGGAAGGGAGAATGAATTATTCTGAAGAGAATAGAACGGCTGGAACGTGAAGAACACACTTAGGCTAGGTTTCTTCTCTTTTTTCTTAGATTTTAATCTTTTCTAGTTTTTATTCTTTGTTGAGGAAGACGAAACCCTTGAATTTATTTAATTTGTGAGATTCAGTTTTTATTTGTTTAATTCGAATTGAGTATCAAGAGTTGTTCTGATTCAATTTCCATGCTTGTGTGTGAGATTATAAGGCCTGTGATTTCGCTGTACAATATAATGCTAAATTAGAATTCAAATCCGTAATTGTTTGAATCAACTAATTTGCGAAGCAACTACAATTAATAATCGTCCGCTTGTGAGTTTATAAATTGTAGGGATAATAATTGACTAGGCTAAATACATCCGCTTGTGTATGTGTTGTCTAGGTTTATCAGTTTTGCTAGTTTGAATGCTACCGTGGGTTTAAATCTAATTGCTTGTATTGGGTTAATTTATTGGTAAGGGTTAACTTAGAACGCTTGTGTCTAGTTAACTAAAATTAAGGTGAAACAGGAATTAAATTTCCAATGGTGAATAATCAATGAGAATTAATTATTTTTAGGGAATCGATGATCGAATGAATAATTTCAAGGGTGTAGTCGATTGATACCAATACTTGGAAGAATTTATTTTGATTTATTAGTAGTTATTTTTTTAAAATCCAAAAATCCCTTTTATTTATTTTCAGTATTTTTAAGAGAACAAATAAATTTCACTTTCCTCGTGGGAACGATCCCTACTCTCGCTACTACATGTTTATTTAGTTAATCTGAGTTGGGTTAATTGGGGCGTGACACGACTAAGTGCTACCAAATTTTGGCGCCGTTGCCGGGGACATGCGTTTAATTTATTTGTGTTTTTGTTTTTTTTTATTATTCCTCCTAGTTCTACTCTGGTTTGTTCGTGCGTGCAGGTGAATCTTCGGAAGAATAAGAGTTTTCATACGACCCAGAGAGAGAAAAAATTTTGCATAGGCAAAGGAGGACTTTTATTGTGTAATACTTTGAGATGTCAAATCTACAAGTATTCACAAGTTTTACTCAATAACACGGAGAGCCATTCTACGCAGCTTGGAAAAGATTCAAAGATTGGGAAACCATCTTCCGCTATCATGATTTTTCTAACTATTCTCTCCTTACATATTTTCTTAATGGTTTGGATGCAGTGACAAGAAGATGGGTAATTGATGGAGCTTTCACCGCAGGTGTTTCAATATTTTGCCGAGATGATAAGACCATTAGACACCTGATGGATGATATGACAGAATTTGACTATTACCGGGATTCACACTTTCAATACCCAGATTTTACAGACCAACCATTCAAGCTTCAAAAGGAGGAGGGAAGTTGTTCTCAATTGATCTTACATCCGCTGGAAGATATCATGAGCAAGCTTGTGGCATCGACTGTGGAAACTGTAGAAGATCTGAAAAAGTCTAGATGCGACCTTGTGGAGCACATAGAGAATCTCAAGAGATCAATTCCCCAGGGACACAGAGAACAGGAAGTGAAGCAAGATATTCAAGAAGTGACCAACCCAATTTGGTTCGATGATGATGATTCAGAGAACCAGGATTGGGAGAGAGAATCAATTCCTACTGAAGATTTAGAGGTGTTTGAGTCTTCTCTTCTTGTTGAACCTCTGCCGAAAGATGTACTGGAAGAAACAACGTATGATGGAGTACCAGTTTCGAAAGATTTTGGTTTCCAAGAGCCCGCAGATATATTCTCTTCCCATGTTTACCAGCTACGGAGTGTTGTTGAGGTGACGAGCTTCATCTGTATATATCTGGCCAAGCTTGATGGATTATGGAACCAAGACCCATTTTTAATGTCATATGACACTTATTTTGGGCTTCAGCTGCTCTTTGAGCAGTGCTTCTGAGAGTCAAGCCGACGACTGAAAATCAAGTGCTGGCTGGGAGGCAACCCAGTGTTTGTTTTTTCCCTTTATTTCGTTTTTGTTTGTTTTGTTTTTTGTTTTATTTTCTTTGTTTTTCAAAACCTAGCCGCCCCATCTGCAGTCCAAAGTTTCAATAGGAATCTTCCGTTATTCATCCAGATATCGAAGAGGAAAACGTCGAAACTTAAACCAGGGGAGTATTGTTTTTCTTTTTCGCTTGCATTTTCATCTTGTGTTTGCATTTGTGTTGTTAGTGCTAGAGCATTGAGGGCAATTCTTTGGTTAAGTGTGGGGGGAGTTTCATTTGTTGGTTATCATTTTGTTCTGCATTTGTTTTGTTGCGTATTTACATATAGTTCGTTTCGTATCATTTGTTAATTTGTTAGTATTTGTCGTGTTACATAAATAGGATGGAAATTGATAGCCTATGAAGAGATTGTGAGAAAATGGTCTTTGTGAAAATTTTTCTCTTGATTGGATATGATAAACTGGAGGTTGAGTTGTGAATCATCTTAAGCACACATGTTTGACCAGTGAACTGTAGCGATGTATTAGATGAGTTGGTGTCTGTTGGACCATTGCACGAAAATAGGTGTCTGTGGAACTTGATAGTTTCTTGAACCTTGATGATTTTTTGACTTGGCATAAACGATCTTGGGCGTACCCAAAAAAAAAAAAAAAAAAAAATTTACAACTCCATCCGAGCCTAGAAAGGATTGAAATCCTAATCCTAAAAGATTAAATTCATGGCTAAGTATGCGGATTAAATGGGGTTGATGCTCCATCCAGGCTATAGGCGAGGGGATTAGAAAGAAAAAATAGAATGATTTTTCATATCCTAGCTAGTTATAGCTAAGTCAGCGGGTAATTATTGGGGCTAAGCAATACCGGGTGCAAAATCCGGAGGTGCGTAATTATATCTCAAAAGAGTTGTGTTGTGATGAAGGATTGTTGAGAGGAGGGATTCTTGATGGTGATACTTACACTGATATGTCTTAGGTCGGCGAGCAGTCTTAAAACTTTGTCTTTTGAAGTTGCACTAGCTGGAATAACATGACACACACACACGTTTGCGCTTAACTGGAGGTGTATCAAAGAAAATCAAGAGTTTTCGTAGTTGTTTTGAAAGTTGGATTTTTCTGAGGCCGACGTCATAATCCATCCTTGCTTATGCTGTGTTTTGTTTTGTTTACATTTTGTTTTGCATAACTTGCTCGAGGGCGAGCAAGGATTAAGTGTGGGGATATTTGATAGTCGTGTTTGTGTTGCATATTTTGATAGCATTCTGTTGTGAGTTTGCATGCATTTGTGGGTCTTAATTAAGCATTTTGTTCATATTTAAGTTATCATGTCTACATAAAATGTTCCCGGTTTATTGTGTAGGAAGTAGAGTTTGATTAAGAAACAAGAACAGTTGCGATGCGATTTGGTTTTGAAAGGAACTGAAGAGTTCGAAGCGGCATCGAGTCGAAGAAGAAGCAAGATTCAGCAAAATTTCAGAAGACTTGAAGAATTGGAAAAAAAGATGAAATTCGTAGGCTAGGCGCGCTCGCCCAGCTGAATGGCGCGCACGCGCGATGGTCTGTAGCAAACAAGGAATTTATGCATGGGATTGGCGCGCCCGCGCCACTTTGAAGAATGCAAGATGCGAAGAGGCTGATGAAATGGAGCGCCCGCGCGGTCTGGGAAGAATTGGAGAACGAATTGACGTGAGTAAGGCGCGCCCGCTCAGTTATATGGCGCGCCCGCGCTGTTGCGATAGGAAATTTCGGGAAATAATTTTTCAATTAGAAAACTCGATTTTTAATATTTGAAGTCTTTTAATAGGCTTATATATTCTGATTTTGGGAAGGGAGAATGAATTATTCTGAAGAGCATAGGACGGCTGGAACGTGAAGAACACGGTTAGGCTGGGTTTCTTCTCTTTTTTCTTAGATTTTAATCTTTTCTAGTTTTTATTCTTTGTTGAGGAAGACGAAACCCTTGAATTTATTTAATTTGTGAGATTCAGTTTTTATTTGTTTAATTCGAATTGAGTATCAAGAGTTGTTCTGATTCGATTTCCATGCTTGTGTGTGAGATTATAAGGCCTGTGATTTCCTGTACAATCTAATGCTAAATTAGAATTCAAATCCGTAATTGTTTGAATCAACTAATTTGCGAAGAAACTACAATTAATAATCGTTCGCTTGTGAGTTTATGAATTGTAGGGATAATAATTGACTAGGCTAAATACATCCGCTTGTGTATGTGTTGTCTAGGTTTATCAGTTTTGCTAGTTTGAATGCTACCGTGGGTTTAAATCTAATCGCTTGTATTGGGTTAATTCATTGGTAAGGGTTAACTTAGAACGCTTGTGTCTAGTTAACTAAAATTAAGGTGAAACAGGAATTAAATTTCCAATGGTGAATATTCAATGAGAATTAATTATTTTTAGGAAGTCGATGATCGAATGAATAATTTCAAGGGTGTAGTCGATTGATACCAAGACTTGGAAGAATTTATTTTGATTTGTTTTAATTTATTAGTAGTTATTTTTTTAAAATCCAAAAATCCCTTTTATTTATTTTCAGTATTTTTAAGAGCACAAATAAATTTCACTTTTCTCGTGGGAACGATCCCTACTCTCGCTACTACATGTTTATTTAGTTAATCTGAGTTGGGTTAATTACTAACCCTTAATTATGTTTGACATATTATTATCTTAAAATGGAATCTGGGTTACTACAAGATAGGCTTTTGACCTTCGATATTTGGGATATCACTAGACGGCTTGGTCTAGAAGGTAGATGGACTCCTACCAGTGGTTATTATGAGTATCGTATGATTTAATCAGAGATACGATTGGGATCCCTTGAGACAGGATGATCCAAGTTGTCGGATTGTAAACTGTTTTGGTCTTATCTAGTCTTAGTGTTCATTTCAGATGGACAAGACAGTTAGCAGTATGTCCAGAATGGTGCGAGTTTGTGTCAGTAGACTACTCTTAGCTATTGTATGACTCTGTCAGAGATAGGTACGTTGAATCCGGTGCGATTCTTTAGATTCCAAGTGTTTGGGATTAGGAGACTTATGGTAACAAGATCAGAGTTGTTGATCAAGCCATGCAAGTTGTCCGTAATCAAGAATTGGCGAGCGATTGCCTAAATTTGGTTTATACTGACAGGCTAAGCGTGAGATGCAGTGGATCAACGTGATTGATAGGTTTATTTCAATCAGTGTTGACTTGGGATGTAGTGAATCGAGAGCTACTTGGGACTGTACTATGAGTCTATGTGCTTAGGATTTTAGTCCTTGGTAATGCCTCAAAGCGGCAAACGATTCAGGTACATTCAGGAATTCTTTAGTCGTTTAGAGATCTCTAAGAATGCAGGAGAGAGAACTTTTGGGTTTCTGCTGATCACGTGGGTTGGTTGCAGTTTGACTCATGTAGTCATGGTTAGTCTGATAGCTTGGTTAAGGTTATCAGTGGTAAGAATAGACGTTGGGATTTAGTAACATTTTAGGATAGTACTTTCTTGTTAGGAAGTGACAGACTTGATCTGAACATTACTTGATATTAGCAATGGGTGATTCAGTTTATGGAGATGGGATTAAGTGATTACCCCAGGTTGTTGGTGAACGATAGTTTTCAAGGACTGCTAGTCAAATACTTTGCTTAGTTTTCCAAGGATCGTTTTAGAATATGCCGTTGAGTTGAGATCCGACGAGTGTTGTGGTTTTCAATAAACATTAGCAGACTCACATCAGTTGTTTGGTTGTGAGATGAGACAACAGCTGAGACCTAGTTTTTGGGGTCTGGAGGGATTTTTGTCACTGACCTCCTAGTGTATTTAGATATGCTATGCCGTTGAGATGTTAGAATCAATCGGGGTCGATCTAGAAGTTAGCTGCATTGCCGAAATCAATGTGGATTTTCGTGTAGAATCAAAGTGAAACCGTTTATTTCATCCAAGTAGTGAGTCAAGTTGACAAGAGTTTTTGTTATCAGTGGTTGGATAACCGGTGTTGTGATTTTAAAACTTATCATAAAGGAGGAGACATATGCAATCATGTGATTTAGATTATCAGTGCCAAGGATGTTGTTAGCAATCTAAGTGTGCGGCGGAATGGTAGTGTATTTTCAAGGTGTCGACCTGAGAACTTCGTAAGATAAAGGATTGTGAACAACAAAATTATCACAATTTGTGTTCGTGAGCAAAGAGTCTGCCATTTGTTCTCATGGTAGTATTCTCTTGGGAATTTTTGTCAACATTGAGCGGGATAAGTACGAAAGGTATGCATTATGATACTAGGGAGTTTCAAAACTTGCGGTTATCCGTGATAAGATGACCAGTGGAAATTGCTTGGAATTCTATCTTTGGTAGCGAGATTCAGATCAAGATGGATAGTGATCAGTATGAGTAATTCACAAGTGGTGATTATACCACTAGAGGTTTTATCCGAGTTTATCAGATACAAAGGATGGAGTGCATCGATGTCGTCGCGTTGTGAGTAAGTGGCAGGGTTTTGGACATTTCTTTTCGCAAATGATATTCGGTTTGGTAGCTAGGACTTCGTCCTCTGCAAGGTAGATTAGATTAGAATTGTTAGACGATTGGCTAACACTTGAGATAACATCGGGGATGCGATGTTAGTGTTATACAAGTAGGGATACAATGCATTTGTATCATGTCATCTCACCTGATGCGGATTTACGATTAGCGATAGGGATAGTTGATGTCAAGTTGAGGTCTTGACAGGAATTATCATCGCTAAGATTCGAAGTTGGCGTTACTACTTCAGCTAGGGTTTGTGTACGGTAAGTAGTAAAAATACTACAGTAATCTCGTGGTATTGGGTTAGATATCCAAGGGATCTTGTTAATAGCCAATCAGTAGCTATTCTAATACGGTCAGTATTTGGGACCACATAAGTTAATCAAACAGTGAGTTCGAGATAGACTCCTGTGGGATATTATAAGAGTTCAGATGATCATGCAGAGTCGGTAGGACAACTCATGGATTACATGGTATCAAGGTTGAATATCAGTCAGGAGGCATGACTAGTTCATGTTAGAGTAAGACTGATTTTGCGACTAGGAAGAAGGATTTTTCTATCTGCTTATCGACATGGAATTTTGAGAGAATTGTTTGTCAATGGTATTGTACCATTTGTAATGAAAAGTGAATTTATGATGATATCAGTGGTGTTTCGCAATTCCAGCAGGATTTCGAATGATAAGTCATTTTCCTGAAGGAAGAATTCAGAGTGAGCTTAGATTATTGACAATGCGTGTGAAGGCCATAACCAGGACAGAGTTCTAAGCCAACTTTAGAAGTCGTTATGTGACTCAAGGAGGTTTAGACCATGCAGGTTTTAGCGAGTTTTGAATTTTCGAGAGTTATTCGACCACATGTTTCGAATCAGATCTAACACTGTAGATGATGAATTTGATTTCATTACGTTCTCGAATTTACCTTAAATTTCGAGGACAAAATCTTTTAAGGGGGGAAAATGTAGTAGCCCGTACCCAAAATGAAGTGATTAAGTCGTTAATCACAATTTAATTAAGCTAAAACAGGATTAAAGGATTTTCTAAATGACTTCAAGAGGTGTAAAATGAAATCAGAACGATCGAAGCCTGGTTCAGTAAGAGCTTGATCATGGAGCAGATCGGACGCTCCGAACAGGGTTTGGAAGGTCCAAACAGATTGGAGCTATTGTTCCAAGTTCGGAAGCTCTGAAATACAATCGGACGCTCCGATCGTCACCGTGGCCAGCTGTCTGAATTTAATGCATAAGCAGTGACGTCAAGAGTTTGGAAGCTCCTAAGAGAGATCGGAGGCTCCGAACTGCTGTCGGCAGGCGTCCTCTAGAAGATTGACACGTGGTTGGCAGGGAGAGATCGGAAGCATGGATCAGAGGCTCCGAACAAGCGATCGGAGGCTTCGATCTCCGTCTATGTAAAGGGGTGTCGAGGCTTATTATTCCTTGCTTAGTTTTCTCTTCTCTCTCTCGTACTTAGCTCCTTATAGTCGGTTTTAGGGGTTTCTAGGCATCATACTGGAGAGCCGGGAGTGGTGGGATGCTACGCGGATAGTGGCAGAGCTGTGCTTAAGTTTTGGGGGCTATCGCCATAAGTGGGCTGATGACGGACGCATGTATAAATTTTAACTCCTAAAAATATTAGGGAGTATGATATAGCTTAATTAAGGCTTTTAGAGCATGTTTAGTAATGCATGGATATTTTTACATTGTAGACTAGTAGTGCTGGATGGTAGGCTTGGAATCTAGATGGATACTTCTAGGACTACCTTAGTGAGGTACGTAAGTACTGATTGAGATTGACAGCAGGTATGCATACTTATATATTGCGTTTATGTGTCATGATTGCATGTTTATGTTATGCTACACATGCGTGCATCATGATTTATCCGGTATTGTTGGCTTACCCAGTATATGGGATTTGCTCAGCCCCATTTCATGTGTGGATGAGAACTAGGGGTGAAAACGAACCGAACCTGTTCGTGAGCTTTACGAGCCCGCTCGATAAATATTTGATTCGTATTCGAGCTTATCAAACTCGAGCCGAATTCGAACATGTTCGAACTTTTTTTCGAGCCGAGCTCGAGCCGAAATTACTCTGTTCGATAGTTCGCGAATAGTTCGCGAGCCTTAATATTTAATTAATATAATATAGTTATATAATAATATATATACATTTCGAGCTTTCGAACCATAATATCCGAAAAGTTCACGAATAGGTTCGAATATTTCAAACCGAACTTGAACTCGAACTTCATTTCGAGCCGAACTCAAGCCAAAATATTTGAAATTATCGAACTTCGAATCGAGCTCGAACTCGAATATACTCTTATCGAGCCAAATTCGAACCTTAAAATTTTACCATTATTCGGCTCGATTCGATTTGTTTGCACCCCTAATGAGAACCATAGTTTTTGGGACCTGGATATGTCCATGGTATATGGTATGGGAGCCACCTCCTGATGCGACGGCCCAACGTGTTGCATACCATGACGCCTAGAGTGAGCAGGATTTGATTTCCAGTATGATACCCAGATATTCATTTGCATGCATCATGTTTGTATGTTTACCCGTACTAGCATTTTGAGCTTTAGCACTAACGTCCAGTTTTTTGGTGTTGTCTGGACACCCAATTCGATGGGGCAGAGGCAGGTGCAGGTAGTACACCATGAGACTCGGCGGAGTCAGTAAACCGAGAAGAGACAACAGGGTTAGATGTTATGCTTATTTTTTTTATCGAGGTTTATTCAATTGGGTTGGAAATTATGGATTTTTTTAGCTGGTTGTATTTTGCCGGCCAGCTTTTATTTAAGCTTCCACAGTTATTTCTGATTTACTGTTATTGCATGCTTAATTAAGCACTAATATCTGATTAGTAATGGATCAGGATTGGGTCACTACATCTTCAACTAGAGAGATTGTTGGTTCCTTAATCAATGAAGATGGTACAGTCTCGGTTGTTACTGCAATGCTATCCGTAGTGGTGGATAACATAATTAGAGGAGGTGTCACCTGAGTAGAATGAGGTGCTAATGTGGTGCTGGCATGAGATCCTGTGGATGGAGTGTTGGTTGATATAATGATGTCTGCAACCGATGCATGGATAAATTCGGTAGAGGAGATAGTGATATTGTGACGACCCGAGTTCTAATCTCTCAATAAACATTAATCAACAATAATAGACAACAATCAATGTCTAAACAAAAGAATAAATTTTTTTTTTTTAAGAGATTGCCCTGCGCACGCGCGGGCATCACCCCTCGCGCGCGCGCCGGCCAATGAGACCGAGATCTCAAGAGCTGGCTCGCGCGCGCGCGAGTACTTGCTCGCCTGTGCGCCGGCCACTGCACCAGAAAAATGCTCAGCTGCTGTCAGAAATGGTTCTTCAAATATTTCCATCCAAGATCAACTCAAACAAGGATTTATTCATGATCTAATCCATAGCAACATCTAACATACATTCTAACATGCTATACAATGGCTACCATTAGATCATAACAAGCCTTACAATCATAATAATCAAGACTTTCCAAAATATGCAAGAAACATTGCTATATAACAAGATCAAGATACTACATGGTGTTTTAAGGATTTACAACATCTCACATGTTCTAAATACAATAACAAGATCATAATATCATCATCAACAAGTCTTGATACTATAACTATAACATGATTATGATCAAGGCTCAAATATACATCATGACAGCTCATACAACTTCTAACTCGGATCATCACGCTATGTTCAACTCATCCCTTGTTTGTTAAGCACGCCTTTGCCCGGTTCCACTCCATCCTATTGCAATGACACATACAACAAAACAATAGCCGGATAACTCCGGTGAGAAATAGATTTCCCAGTAAAAGCAACTAAACATGCATAACAACATATATCAAGATCATGATATAAAAGTAATTACAATGCATGTTTTCAAAACAAGGTTCATTTCGTCATTCGTCGATTGGGATCCCGAGAAGTAGATATCATAACGAATCCACCGACTCTCCCGATCGAGGTGGGGCTACTTATCTCACTTCTCTAGACTTTGAAGCCATTATATATGTAGATCAGACGCTAGGCTAAACAACCACCCAGGCCATACATATACAATTCCTCAAATCGTCTATTCGAACGTTTCCGTTCATTTCAAAATCAAGGAACAAGTCTCGCAAGATGAATGCAATACATATCAATCAAAACACATTCATTATCATCAAGACTCATTCAAACATTCATAGGAAACATATAAAAGCATATAAGCAAATAAGTATGTGATTTAGGGAAATTCGATACAAACCATCTCGAGTTATAGTCCCATTCAAACCATAGTTCACTTTTACCTTTCAAATGTGATGTTTGGGATGTCTTCTAACTTGTCAAAGTCTGTACAAAATCAATCACCAAACACATCTCACAATCTGCTCAATATCCATTCAAACTTCAACAAGAACTTCAAGGCAAACTCTACCAACCTTGTTCTATTGTTTTTCGATTTCAGAGTTGACGTTCTTGAGTTTATATGCCCTGTTCAACCACTGAAATGATAGCATAACAATCAAGGAACCATTAACTAATAGCTCAACAACATCTAAGTTCAAGAACACTAGCAAAATTGCTTCAAATCAAGAGTTCGACGGCATATCGGTATAACTCGGTGATTCCGAACATATCTACAACATTTCTAACATGTATATCAGCTGTTGAAGCTTCACAACCAACATATCAGCAGGTATAAGGATCAAATCATAGTTGGGAATTCATAAGAACATGATATACAAATCAATCTTCAACCCAACTTCAAGATTATACAAGATAAAATCTCAACAACACAATTTCATAAAAACATCTGATATCTGTCCATTTCGAAATCTCAAACCCTGAAGAACAAAGAGGAAACTTACATCAAATCGAAGGTTTCGTCGAGAAGATTCCAAAACATCTTTCGGAATCGAAATCGGATAACCGTAGCTCAAAATATCACAATTTGAAAGATGAAGAAAAGCTTGGAAAATTCTGCTCTCGGTTCTTCCTTTTTCCTTGTTTGAAATCTGATGAATTATGTTCTATTCACACGTGTACATGCTGAATAATACATAAAATTCTGATAACTCAAAGATAATTGCATTTTAGCCCCTCAAGACCTCAATAATTGCAATTCAGTCCTCACATTCTCATGTTATTCAATTTCAATCCTAATCAATTTAAGAATATTAGAATTTAAATCAAAACTCCAAATATTCCCAAATTAATTATTCTCGGATTAAAATTAAATAATTTTGGGCGTTACAATTCTCCTCCACTAAGACACGATTTCGTCCTCGAAATCCGACAATAATATCAACAGATCATATAACATATATCAGATAACAGAAAACAAAAGGAAATTCACATCATTGAAACATCTCTGGATATCGTTGTCGCATATCTGATTCTGTTTCCCAAGTAGCTTCTTCAATACCATGACGATTCCACTGAACTTTCACAAGCGGAATAGTCTTCGTTCGAAGTTGCTTCTCTTTACGATCAAGAATCTGAATAGGCTTTTCGAAATAACTCAAGGTCCAGATAACGATGGAGGTAAAGCCAATCGATAGGCAAGATTGCCTATTTTCTCCAGAATTTCATACGGACCAATATATCGTGGAGACAACTTCCCTCGCTTGCCAAATCTGACAGTGCCTCTGAACGGAGAAATCTTCAAAAATACACGATCCCCTTGTTCAAAAGACAAAGGTCGACGTCGAATGTTGGCATATTTCGTCTGTCTATCTTGAGCTGTCTTCATTCGTTTCTGAATAAGCTTCACCTGATCATTCATATCACGTATCATATCAGGACCAATATCAGGTACTTCAGAAATATCATCCCAGTACAAAGGAGATCGACATTTTCTTCCGTATAAAGCTTCAAAAGGAGCCATTCCTATACTCGATTGATAGCTGTTGTTGTACGAGAATTCACAAAGAGGTAGTGATTCTTGCCAACTAGTGCCAAAATCAAGCACTACAGCTCTCAACATGTCCTCCAATGTTTGAATCGTACGCTCTGACTGTCCGTCAGTCTGTGGATGATAAGCTGTGCTCAAGTGTAACTGAGTACCCATAGCACTTTGTAAGCTGTGCCAAAAATGTGATGTGAATCGAGGATCACGATCTGATACAATAGATTTCGGCACTCCGTGCAATATAACAACTTCACGGACATAAATCTCTGCCATCTGGTCGTGTCTATACGTCATACGATAAGGAATAAAACACGCTGATTTCGTCAATCTGTCAATAATCACCCAGATAGCATCACAGCCTCTAGAAGATCGAGGTAATCTCGTCACAAAGTCCATGGAAATATGATCCCATTTCCATTCCAGTACAGACAAACTCTGTAATAAACCAGGCGGTCTCTTTCTCTCAGCCTTCACCTGTTGGAAATTCAAACATCGAGCTACAAAATCAGTGATATCAGTCTTCGTTTGCTTCCACCAATACTGAGCTTTCAGATCATTATACATCTTCCTACCACCAGGATGAATACTGTAACGACTACAATGCGCCTCTTTCAGTAGTTGTTGACGTACATCAGAAATATCAGGCACTACTAGGCGATTGTGAATGTAAAGAAGATCATCTCGAACCCGGTATTCAGATACATGCCCTGATCTAACTTTCTCAATCGAGTTCTGTACATTCTGATCAAGTTTTTGAGCATCTCGAATTCTTACTAATAAAGCTGGTTCAACTTGAATTTGATAGAGTCGTAATGGCTGATAGTTTGTATCAAATACTAATCCAGATAAACAACAGTTTTCAAGCAAATTCGATACACCAATCGTCGATAAGGATAAATAACATACCTTTCGACTCAATGCATCTGCTGCTGCATTCGATTTTCATGGATAATATTTAATTTCGCAGTCAAAGTCTTTCAGCAAATCCAGCCATCTTCGCTGTCTCATATTCAGTTCTGACTGAGAAAACAGATATTTCAGACTCTTATGATCAGAATAGATTTCAAACTGTTCCCCGTACAAATAATGTCGCCAAATCTTCAAAGCAAATACAATGGCGGCCAATTCAAGATCATGAATCGGATATCTGGTCTCATGAGGCTTCAATTGTCTCGAGGCATAAGCAATCACATGACCTCGTTGCATTAGAACACAACCTAAACCTTGGTGAGATGCATCACAATAAACAGACCTGAAGGAATCGTCAAGACTGGTGCACTGGTCAATCGTTTCTTCAACTCAAGAAAACTGGATTCACAAGCATCAGACCAGACATATGGAGTATTCTTCTGAGTTAACTGAGTAATCGGCTTCGCAATACTGGAAAAATCTTTAATAAATCGACGATAATACCCAGCCAATCCCATAAAACTACGAATCTCAGGAACAGATGTCGGTCTTGACCAACTGATCACTGCTTCTACTTTACTTGGATCCACAGAAATACCATTTCCAGATATAATATGTCCAAGAAAGACAACCTGTTTCAGCCAAAACTCGTATTTCGACAGTTTAGCATACAATTTCTCAGCTCTTAAAATCTTCAATACTGTTCTCAGATGTTCAGAATGATCAATCAAATTCTTTGAATATATCAGAATATCATCAATAAAAATAATCACAAAATCATCTAGATACTTCTGAAATACATGGTTCATTAAAGCCATAAACACAACTGGAGCATTCGTCAAACCAAACGGCATAACTATAAACTCATAATGGCCATACCTGGTTCTGAACGCAGTCTTAGGAATATCAGAATCCCTAACTCTCAGCTGATGGTATCCAGATCTCAGATCGATCTTGGAATACATAGAAGAACCCTGCAACTGATCAAATAAGTCATCAATACGAGGCAAAGGTTATTTGTTCTTTACCGTAGCCTTGTTCAGTTGCCGGTAATCGATGCACAATCGCATTGAACCGTTCTTCTTTCTAACAAACAGTACTGGAGCTCCCCAAGGAGAAACACTGGGTCGAATGTATCCCTTGGCCAGTAAATCTTCTAACTGTTCCTTCAATTCTTTCAGTTCAACTGGTGCCATTCGATAAGGTGCTTTCGAAATCGGTGCAGTTCCTGGCATCAGTTCTATGTTGAAATCAATCTCTCGATACGGAGGTAATCCTGAAATCTCATCAGGGAAAACATCCGCAAACTCACTAACCACTGGCAAATCAGCCAGGTTCGGGCTAGTTTTCAACACATCAACTGCATAAACAAGAAATCCCTCTGCTCCTTTCTGCAAAAATCGGGTCATAGATAATACAGAAATAAGAGGAATTTTGGCACGTGAACCCTTACCATAGAATTTCCATTCTCCAGCCATTTCAGGTCTGAATCTCACTATCTTCTGGAAACAGTCTACGGTAGCTCTGTACTTATTCAGCATATCAATCCCCATAATACAGTCGAAATCAGACATACCAAGTACGAAGCAATCTATCTCAATTTCATTACCCTCATACTGTAGTAAACAATTCTTAACTATCTGAATCGAGATAAGACCCCTCCCCAAAGGAGAAGAAACAGATACTACAACAGGTAATGTTTCAACAGGCAAAACATGAAATGCAACAAATTTGGCAGATATAAACGTATGGGATGCACCTGTATCAATCAAGACATATGCAGGATAACCATAAAGAGAACAGTTACCTGCAATTACGTCATCTGGTGCTCCCTGTGCCTGTTCCTCTGTCAGTGCATAGACATGAGCCTGCTGTCTCTGTGGCTGACTGCCTGCCTGACTTCCTCCTGGCCTCGACTGTTGCTGAGGTGGTGATGGTTGAAAGGAATGGACAGAGGAGGCTTGCCTCGTGGGTTGAGCCACTGATCGTGATGACTCTGCACCTCGTGCCTGTCCAGCACCTCTCTGAGGACATACTCTCGCAAAATGGCCAGTCTGATGACATATATGGCATCTCCCAGATACACCTCGACACTGATCAGTTGGATGTCCTCCACCACAAGTGTTACAGAATACCCCAGACTTCTGTTTCGTACCACTGGAACTTGAAGAACTGCTTCCAGATTTCTTAAATTGTTTTCCTCTAGCTTGCAAATATCCCTTCTTGCCACTGCTACTGCCACCACTGTCAAATCGAGACGACTGTTGCTGTGTTGAAGCTGAAGGTTGTGACTGTCTCGGAGGCTGTGCAATATACAAAGCTCCTCGCTGCTGTATCAAGCCAGCTTCTGCTCCTTTGGCACTGTTCAAGGCATCAGCAAAATTATTCGGTCGCCTTGTATTCACCAGTGTAAAAACATCAGGATCCAGTCCATTAATGAACTGATCAGCCATATCTTCGTCACTGTCTGCAACATGTGGAGCAAAACGTAGCAATGTAGTGAATTTTGCAACATAATCTTCAATATTCAAGTTTCCCTGCCTCAGGTTAGCAAATTCGGCACCCTTGTCTTTACGATAAGATACCGGAAAGAAACGTTGATAAAACTCTGTCTTGAAGACATTCCAGGTCAAAATAGTTCCTCTACGCTCCAGAGATTTCTTTGTTGTGAACCACCAACTTTTAGCAACCTCATGCAACTGATGACCAACAAGTCCGACTCTTCGTTCATCACCGTAGTCAAGTGAATCAAATAACATTTCTATGTCATCAAGCCATCCTTCACATTCAATTTCATTCTCAGTACCTTTCAGAGTTGGCGGCTTGTAGGATTGAAAACGTTTCAGTAGTGTTTCCATGGGAGTTGCAGTCATATCTGTCATATCTCGTGATGTACTGCCCTGTTCATTACTCAGAACTGCAGTTGCAGGCACTATCGGTGTGACAACTGTCGGTGGAGTATGAACTGTCTGTTCTGGTAGAGAAATAGGAACATGGGGTCTCAGAGGAGGTCGTCCTGGTCTTCGAGACATATCTGATTATCAAAATGGTTAGAATACCAAATCATCAAATTATCTCAGTCCTCCTCTGATCATCTTACCTCTGATCAAGACTCGGTTCTGATTCAATCTTAAGTAAATAATCACAATCTTCAAATAAAACATGCTTCCAATCAATTCAGATAATCAGGTAGCATGTCATAATTCATCAGGATACATGCCTCTAATCAATTCAGATATTCCAGTAGGCATGCATCTTTAATCATCTTAAATCATACTTTCAAATAAAATAAATACAACATCTTGTAATAAAATACTTGAAAGTAAATCATGATAGCATTTAAAACATGTAATTCAATCACGTAATTAACTCATAGCATGATAAAAACAAAACATAAATAAGTAAGGCAGAAGACTCGATCTACCCCACTCACTGTCTATCTAAGTCCAGAATTGTCTTTCTCTGATACCACCTGTTGTGACGACCCGAGTTCTAATCTCTCAATAAACATTAATCAACAATAATAGACAACAATCAATGTCTAAACAAAAGAATTAAATTTTTTTTTAAGAGATTGCCCTGCGCACGCGCGGGCATCAACCCTCGCGCGCGCGCCGGCCAATGAGACCGAGATCTCAAGAGCTGGCTCGCGCGCGCGCGAGTACTTGCTCGCCTGTGCGCCGACCACTGCACCAGAAAAATGCTCAGCTGCTGTCAGAAATGGTTCTTCAAATATTTCCATCCAAGATCAACTCAAACAAGGATTTATTCATGATCTAATCCATAGCAACATCTAACATACATTCTAACATGCTATACAATGGCTACCATTAGATCATAACAAGCCTTACAATCATAATAATCAAGACTTTCCAAAATATGCAAGACACATTGCTATATAACAAGATCAAGATACTACATGGTGTTTTAAGGATTTACAACATCTCACATGTTCTAAATACAATAACAAGATCATAATATCATCATCAACAAGTCTTGATACTATAACTATAACATGATTATGATCAAGGCTCAAATATACATCATGACAGCTCATAAAACTTCTAACTCGGATCATCACGCTATGTTCAACTCATCCCTTGTTTGTTAAGCACGCCTTTGCCCGGTTCCACTCCCTCCTATTGCAATGACACATACAACAAAACAATAGCCGGATAACTCCGGTGAGAAATAGATTTCCCAGTAAAAGCAACTAAACATGCATAACAACATATATCAAGATCATGATATAAAAGTAATTACAATGCATGTTTTCAAAACAAGGTTCATTTCGTCATTCGTCGATTGGGATCCCGAGAAGTAGATATCATAACGAATCCACCGACTCTCCCGATCGAGGTGGGGCTACTTATCTCACTTCTCTAGACTTTGAAGCCATTATATATGTAGATCAGATGCTAGGCTAAACAACCACCCAGGCCATACATATACAATTCCTCAAATCGTCTATTCGAACGTTTCCGTTCATTTCAAAATCAAGGAACAAGTCTCGCAAGATGAATGCAATACATATCAATCAAAACACATTCATTATCATCAAGACTCATTCAAACATTCATAGGAAACATATAAAAGCATATAAGCAAATAAGTATGTGATTTAGGGAAACTCGATACAAACCATCTCGAGTTATAGTCCCATTCAAACCATAGTTCACTTTTACCTTTCAAATGTGATGTTTGGGATGTCTTCTAACTTGTCAAAGTCTGTACAAAATCAATCACCAAACACATCTCACAATCTGCTCAATATCCATTCAAACTTCAACAAGAACTTCAAGGCAAACTCTACCAACCTTGTTCTATTGTTTTTCGATTTCAGAGTTGACGTTCTTGAGTTTATATGCCCTGTTCAACCACTGAAATGATAGCATAACAATCAAGGAACCATTAACTAATAGCTCAACAACATCTAAGTTCAAGAACACTAGCAAAATTGCTTCAAATCAAGAGTTCGACGGCATATCGGTATAACTCGGTGATTCCGAACATATCTACAACATTTCTAACATGTATATCAGCTGTTGAAGCTTCACAACCAACATATCAGCAGGTATAAGGATCAAATCATAGTTGGGAATTCATAAGAACATGATATACAAATCAATCTTCAACCCAACTTCAAGATTATACAAGATAAAATCTCAACACCACAATTTCATAACAACATCTGATATCTGTCCATTTCGAAATCTCAAACCCTGAAGAACAAAGAGGAAACTTACATCAAATCGAAGGTTTCGTCGAGAAGATTCCAAAACATCTTTCGGAATCGAAATCGGATAACCGTAGCTCAAAATATCACAATTTGAAAGATGAAGAAAAGCTTGGAAAATTATGCTCTCGGTTCTTCCTTTTTCCTTGTCTGAAATCTGATGAATTATGTGCTATTCACACGTGTACATGCTGAATAATACATAAAATTCTGATAACTCAAAGATAATTGCATTTTAGCCCCTCAAGACCTCAATAATTGCAATTCAGTCCTCACATTCTCATGTTATTCAATTTCAATCCTAATCAATTTAAGAATATTAGAATTTAAATCAAAATTCCAAATATTCTCAAATTAATTATTCTCGAATTAAAATTAAATAATTCTGGGCGTTACATATATCAACTGATGGAATAGTGTCTTCAACCAAAGATACACATACCACTACTGATGACAAAGGTGTCTCTTCTAATGAGATAGGTACCTCAACCGATGAATTGACAGTCTGCACTAATGGTGCTGAGTTCTCAACTGATGAGGTTGGGATCTTTGGAGGGGTGACGGTTGATAACCACTTTATCTTTTTGACTCTGGGTTGAGGTCCTTCTCGAACTTCTTTCTTATTTTGAGAGGGCGAGGAACTCCCAAAAACTTGAACAAGAGGAGTGTTATCTATGTCAGCTTCTTCTTCATCGGATTCAAGATTGAAAATACGCTTGCTTGCCCTTGTCAGTTTCTTTTGGATTAGAAATTTTCCAGTGGTTTCTTCTTGTTGTTCAATTCCTATTTCTTGCTTGATTGCTCGAAGATTGTCGGCAGTGATTTTGTTCTTTTGAAAAAATGGGAATAGTGACTTTATTGAGTCATTTGGATACGTGTAGTGGCTCAAACTCTGAGGAATGAACACCGAGCAATTCAAGTATGTGGCTGATTTACAGAGACTATCCTTTTGATTGTCCCTTACACCTTATCATCTCACACATGGTGGAATACAGAATAGATGACCAATTGAAATTCAGCTTAGACGCAATTGATGCCATGTATTGGAATTTCTCAACATTGATTTTGTCATACAAACCCGCCTTGGCGAGGAGAGTCTTGGCAACTATGTTTGCCAAACCCTTGGTGGGCAACTCAAAAGTATCTCCGAAAAATGGCTGATTGAACTCAAATCTTCGACCATAGATGATGCAAGATATGCTGCCATGATTAATCTGTGCGGTGGTGAAGAACTGCCTCACAATACTATAAATGACAGTAGAACAGTGTTCGAGAAATTTCCTGAGTCCTGAAGCTTCAAGAATTTGAAAGATCTCTGTGATCTATGAATCATTGACAAAGTAGATTTCGTAGAAATGAATTCCCAAACATGTCTTCTGGATCGACGTCATTTGCTTGCTGCAAAAATTAACCTTAGATACGATCAAGTGATTTTGTGGGAGAGTTTGAGAGATAATTGCGCAAATATTGAAAAAATCTGTAAGAGCAAGAATGTGTGCATATATGTGTATATATATGTTTGCGTTAGATAATAGAGCTAAGCCAATATGGCGGTGCTAAATGTGAAATTTTGAATTTTGAAATTTTGCGCTCTATCCGTGTAAATGAATTTGAACGGTAGAGATTCAATTTCAAAATCTGTGTCAGGTAGGGTTTTAATGATGATTGAAAGGACATACATTAGATAGTATAAAGTGAAGGCTGATCTGAGTCCCAATGAATGACCTATACTGATGTATAATAGGATAGGGTGGCGCGTAAGGAAAGTCATCAGTCATAGTGGTGACTGTTCATTTTTGTGAATGGTCGATATGCTGATTGGTTGTGACTTTGCTGACCCTTTTCCTTCTAAATCTTTGCCTATAAATACAAAATGTTTTAAGGGTTAAACAGTCAGTTATTTTAAGCAATAAGAATATAGAAAAAATTTTTTGTCTCGGAGGAGATTTTTTTGATGATTTCAACACTACTTTGACTCAAGTTCGCAAGAAAGACTACGAGGAAAGGGTTACGGAGAAAGTTCTTGCTGAATGGGAAGCTTTGGAGAAGCTTTGTCTGCATTTGTATGTTGATTCACTACCATGCCCCTCTTCTACAGCCCGTCTCTTTGCTGCACTAGAGCGACAGTATAAAGAGATGTTGTGGACAACCCGTACCAAAGACCTCTTCAGTTCGGAAGGTTTTTATTTGATCTTGCTCTACAAAGAGCGAGATGAACTGGAGCTTATCCGAACTGAGGATATTGTCTTTGTATGATCTCCTACTAGGGAACTCTCTACTTTCATGAAGGTGTGGAAAGAGACTGTAGAAATGGAAATAACCAAGGCTGTACTGGCCTTTGAGGCCCTGGAATAAAATCTTTTGATTTTCCTGCAATTCTTGTGTTAGTTTCTTTCTGAAACAGTAAGTAGAGAAATAATCACCAAGATGCTAGAAAAAAATTACATGTAGGATTATGCGTGACGTAATTATGCAGATATCACCATTCATATCTAAGTAAAAAGACATTAAATAACATATTTTAATATTGAATACTAAAATGATGATATTAAATATCTTCGAAAATCAATATAGACTGGTACGCTTCATTAATTTATTGTAGGAGAGTGATAGATTGGTTTCATAATGAATCCTGAAAAATGCTGATTGGACATCTAACGTTTGGTTTTAAGCGACTTTTCATCTTCTCTTTCTTTCAACTATAAAATCAAGTAACATCCATATACAAGTTGCTAAAATTTGATTAGAAACCTAAATATATTCAAGTAAAATGCCTGAACCAAGCCGTATTGTATATGAAATATGCACTCTTGAATAATTTGAAATTCTGATGAAGAAGTATGAAGATAGAGCAATGATAAGAGTTATGAAGGTGTGGAATTATCTTGAACGACTTCGATGGTATCTAACTCTCAACTATCCGCCCAGTTCTTCTGAAACTGCAAGGCATTATGAAGTTGTGGCTCGTCATTACTGGCGTATCCTAAAGACTTATTCTACGCGAGATGTGCTCAGGCCCTCAGGAGTCTTTCTGTTGATGCTTTTAGCAAAACGAGATGAGATACAAAACAGCTGTTTTGATGATGATGTATGCAATGGATCGAACTCTATGACTAGGTGGATGACCAGGTGGAGTTCTTCAGTGGGTCGAGAGCTTGCAAGTGCTATTTTAGCTTATCGTGCAGGTTGATAAACTTGCGTTTGTAGTTGTTATTTGCCGTTGCAATAAAGTTTGTTGTTGCGTATGAACGAACAATTAATAAACACAAATTAAATAATCAAGAAATAATATTCCCCCTAAACTCATGCAAGATTTAATGTAAATCTAATAAGACAAACATATTTCGAAAGAAAGAAAACTTAGAGTCCGATAGTGGTTTAGTAAAGATGTCCGCTGCTTGTTGATTGGTAGAGATGAATACCAATTGAATCTTCTTATTCAACACGTGATCTCTAATGAAGTGATAGCGTACATCAATGTGCTTGGTTCTTGAATTCATTATCGGATTCTTGGTAATAGCAATTGCGCTGGTGTTGTCACAGTAGATAGGAACTTCTTTCGATTGAATTCGATAGTCTCGAAGTTGTTGTTGTATCCATAAAATTTGTGCACAGCAACTACCTGCTGCAAGATACTCAGCTTCAGCAGTAGAAGTGGTGATAGACGTTTGCTTTTTGCTGAACCATGATATAAGTCTATCTCCCAAAAATTGACATGTGCCACTAGTGCTTTTTTTTATCAATCTTGCAACTTGCATAGTATGCATCTATGTAGCCAACGAGTTAAATTCTGAGTCTTTGGGATACCAAAGACCCACATTAGATTTTCTTTTGAGATACTTAAGTATTCTTTTAGCGGCTGTATAATGAGATTGTTTAGGTGCAGCTTGAAATCTATCACATAAGTATACTGCAAACATGATATCTGGTCTACTTACTGTGAGGTATAATAAGGATCCAATAAGTCCGCAATACATGGTTACCTCTACCGGTGCTCCTGCTTCATCTTTATCAAGTTTAATTGAAGCACTCATGGGAGTTGATGCAGTAGAGAAATTTTCCATTCCAAATTTCTTGATAATCTCTTTGTTATATTTGGCTTGATTGATGAAGATACCATTATCAAGTTGCTTTACTTGTAATCCAAGGAAGAATTCAACTCGCCCATCATTCTCATCTCAAACAACTCCTGCATAGGCTTAGAAAACTTCTCACATAGCTTAGGATTAGTTGAGCCAAATATGATATCGTCTACGTAGATTTGGACAAGTAGAATATGATCTCCTTTGGTGAATTTGAAAAGGGTCTTATAGACCGTTCCAATCACAAAGTCATGATTTAGTAACTATGGTAATGTGTCATACCAAGCTCTTGGTGCCTGTTTTAAACCATAAAGCGCTTTATCAAGTTTAAAAACATAATTTGGAGTTAGTGGATTGATAAAACCTTGTGGTTGTTCAACGTAGACTTCTTCATGAAGTAATAAATTAAGAAATACTGACTTAACATCCATTTGATATACTTTGAAGTTATTGCAGGCAGCATAAGCTAGAAAGATTCGGATGGCTTCAAGTCTTGGCACTGGAGCAAATGATTCATCAAAGTCAATTCCTTCTTCTTGTTTAAATCCTTGAGCAACCAGTTTGGCTTTATTTCTGATTACTGTTCCATGCTCATCCAGTTTTTTGCGAAACACTCATCTGGTTCCTATGATATTTTGATTGTTTGGTCGAGGGACCAGATTCCACACTTTGTTTCTGGTGAACTGATTTATTTCCTCCTGCATTGCTTCAATCCAGCTAGCATCTTGTAAAGCTTCATCAATTTTCTCTGTGATATGAATGCTGCATGTAATAGTTCATCAATCATTTGTTGTCTTGTTCTAAGTGGAGCAATATGGTTACCAATTACTAGCTCAGGTGGATGATCTTTGTTCCACCGGCGACATGGTCCAAGAGGATTTGTATCCTGATTACTTGGAGCATCAATATAAACTCTAGTTGTGTTGTTAGGTGGGAAAATGCCTCTTCAACCATTGGTTCTTCAGGATATCGACCGATTAGGTCTTCATTGATGATTGGTTCAACGGTCAGGGGCTGTTGTTCAATTATCCTGATGGAAGGTTCACCACTATCACTTTCATCGTTCAGAACAGTTGTTTCCACCCTATCTGTAAGATATTTTATATTTATCTGAGATTGATCTGTACATACAGTATATTCATAAAAAAATAACATGAATGGTTTCCTATACTGTCAATGACTTATTATTGAATACTATATAAGCTCAACTGACTGAGGAATAGCCAATGAATATGACTTCATCTACCTTTGCATCGAAAGTTGTCAAGTGATGTTTGACATTGTCATGGATAAAACATTTGCACCCAAAGATTTTGAAATATGATAAATCGGGATTTGTGCCATTCCAAATCTCATAAGGTGTCTTGTTATGTCTCTTGCTAATAATAAATCTATTTTGAGTATAACAAGCTGTATTAATTGCCTCAGCCCAAAGTCTTTAAGAGACATTAGAATCAGCAATCATAGTTCTAGCTGCTTCTTTGAGAGTGTGTTTCCTTCTCTCATCAATACCATTTTGTTGTAGGGTACGAGCAGATGATAACTCATGCTTGATTCTCTGGTCATCTAGATCAAAACCAAGGGTTTTGTTTAAGAACTCAGTGCCTCTATCACTCCTGATCCGATCCATCCCAGTACTTTTCTCATTTTGCAAACGTTTTAAAATTCTAATCAAGTGAGTGGTTGTATGTTCTTCGGACGACAAAAAGACTACCCAAGTAAATTGAGAGTAATCGTCCACTATATCACATTCCCCCTAAGATTCTGACTGGTATAGGACCGAACAGGTCCATTTGCAATAAGTCCAAGCATTTGGAGGAAGACATATACCCTTTGGTTTTAAAAGTAGCTGTCACTTGTTTACCTAGTTGGCAAGCTGAACATACTTTGTTCTTTTTAAAATTTCCTTTGGGCAAGCCAAGAACCGGTTCATGTTTACTCAGATGTTTAATGGACTTAAGGTTTAAGTGGTTCAAACATTTATGCCATAATTAATGCTTATCACTTTGAGCAACAAAACACGTAGGGTATGGTAGTTTTTCACATTGCCAATTTATCCTATGTGTTTTGTTCTCTTATACCGGTTTACAAGATTTCACCCTTACTAGATTTGATTGTGCATGTGTGTTTGTGGAACTCAACTATATGATCATTATCACATAATTGGCTAATACTAATCAAGTTAAAACATAGATTATCAACCAGTAATATTTCATTGATAACAATATTGCCATGAGTAATCTTAATCTTACCCACGGTCTTACCCTTAGAGTTATCACCAAAGATTATTTTTGGTCCTTTGTAGTATACGATTTCAGATAGTAAATCTTTGTTTCCAGTCATGTGCCTGGAGCTTCACTATCGAGATACCATATAGTCTTTTCTACGAATTTATTCTTCTCGACTGATTTGATTACATGCAAAATAAACATATGACTATGGCACCCTTATCTTATTTGGGTCTGAACTGGATTAGTCCTTTTTGGACCCACACTTGAATTACCCTGATGGGCTTACCCGTGTGTGCATCCAAAAAGTGAATCGGTCGAGGGATCTTATGTGTGCTTGTGTGTGATCTAGATACTACCATGTGATGTTTGAACTTTTGATCTTTGTTGTTCAGTCTGTATCGCTTTTGAACATGCCTGTAGTTGAAGTACTGGTATTGTGTCACTTGATGATTCTTGTACTTAGGTTGACTTTTTTCAAACCTCGCCTGACTAAAGTTAGATCGGTTTCCCTCTCTTTGTTTATTGAGATTTGGTTTGAACTGGGTCTCTCTTTTCCGAGGATTATGTGGTTCCACATAACTTAGCCCTCTGTGCTTAGCCTTGTTCTCATAGCGTATTGGTTGTTCTACATTGATCTCAGGCTCATTGTATTCATATATCGTACTAGATCGGACAAATCTTATGACATTAGGATTGTCCTTACTAGGATACAATTGAGTACTTTTCTCAATAAGAGTACAATCATTTGAACCATATCCCAGGCCGGTTCTGTCACGTGCCTGTTCTCATTTATCTTACTTAATGAGGTAGAAGATTTAATCCAAGAGTTGATTGTTTTAAACAACTTTTGATTTTCATTCAAAGTGGATTGGAATAATCGTCTCATGTTATCATTCTTTGTTGCTAGCAGGGTTAGCTTTATCTTTAGACTGTCAAGTTCCTTTCGCTGCAAGTAGCTAGATTCTTTTGACTTATCAACAAGACTTGCTTTTTCTGATTTTACTTCCTCGAATAATATGCAGAGTTTCTGATACTCATTAACCATGTCATTATGTAACGCCTAGAATTTTCTTTACGTAATCCGTATGCATAATTAAGAAATTTAATTATTTAAAATATAATAAAATAATAATAAAATAAATTAAGGGGTAAATGACTTTTATTTGTGATATTTATGTGTTTTAAATTTATTTATGATTTTTAATCCGAGTATTTTAAGTGTTACGAATTTTTGAAGAAAAATATTATTTTCGAACGCGTACGACTGTGATCGATCGAAATAAAAGTTTATTTAAATTTTTTACTTAAGAATTTTTAAGAGCCTAAAATAATTATTTTAAGATTTATTTTATAGAAAAAATTGAATTTTTTATTATATAAATATTTTAGAAGCCCATTTTCCATCTAAATAGGTCATTTTAAAGGCTTTTAGGGCACTTTTAATTTGGGTTGTTTATTTATTTCGAAAATATGCCATTTTTGGGTCAAAAATATGATTGTGGGCTGAATTTTATTTATTTTCTTAGAGGCGCAAAAGCTAGGCGGCCCATGACTTGATCGATTTTAAAACCCATGTGCTAAGCCCTACTCGATCGTCTTCTTCATGCCACTTCTGAGAAACAGGGAGAATGTTTGTTCCGTCCCTTTCACTTGCACACACCACACAAAAAATCTTGACTAAATTTCAAGATTTTTACGGATTATTGACCGGCTCGTCGCAAGCTATGTTTCCATACTCCTGTTTTGTTGTTTGAGGCATGTCGATTTCTTTCCCCCACCATTTAGATCGATATATAGTGTTTGTTTGGTTGAGTAAATCTGTGCTAGAATTTGTGTGTGATGTTGAACTGAATATTTTAAAAGTTATGCATCATGTTTCTCAATTTTTTCTTGTGGCTCGGTCCCTTATTTTTTTTATTTTCTTTCTCTGGACTGGTTGGTTCTATTAGCCGCTGGTGTGTTTGGTTAGGTGGTTGAGCTTGTAGTGGGATGGTTTTGGTTTTGTGGGTGGCCGATGGTGGCCGTTCTTGGTTGGGTTGTGTAGGGCGTGAAGGTCGTTGAGTTTGGGCTGGGAATGTATCCCTCGACCGAGCCATAGTTAGCATGGTTTGAGCCAGGGCTTGTGCATAGTGGTCCTGCAAGCGAGGCTCCGGCCAGGGGTGAGCGTTGGGGTGGAATAGGATCTGTGTGCAGGCATGCGGGTGAGGGATGGCTTGTAGTGACCCGTATCCAGCATTAACAATTAATGAGCATATTAATCGTATGATCATGTTTAGATTTAATTAAAACATGATTAAAAAAATTCCTGATGAATTAACGGGGTCCGAAAAGGGATCCTGGACACTCGAAAATAGTTGGGGAGGTTTTGAGTCTTAGACAGGATCGGATTATCCGAAATGGCTGAGTTCGGAGGGCTTGTTGTAGTTTGGAAGGGTGAAGTTCGGACGATCCGAAGAAGGATCGGACGGTCCGATCTTCATCATATAAGATATGATAAGGAAATTATTTGATTGGTCAAGAATAGTGTTCGGACGATCCGAAGTCCAGGATCGGATGGTCCGAACAGTGGTCTGGCCAGGTGTCCGAAGGAGTTACGTCATGGATGACGATCCGAAGTCCCGATCGGACGATCCGAAGTTCTATCAGGTGACACTTGTCATGCATGTAGAGTCCGGACGGTCCGAAGGAAGGTTCGGACGATCCGAACCCTCGTCTATAAAAGGGTGCCGAGGAGCTCATTTCAGAATCGCACCAACTCCCACTCCTTCGCCCGCGTGGCTCTATTTTAGGGCTTTGGGTACTCTTATTTTAGATTTGGAGTGGGAAATATATCTTAGTATAGTCAGACAGTGTCTGACCTAGTTGTAGAGCAGTGCTCGTGTAGCGGAGCCGTGCTCGAGGCTGTGGAGCTGCAGCAGGGTGTGCTCCTAGTTGCGGGATAGTCGTCATCAGTGGGCTGACGACTGACGCAGGTATAGCTATGGTCTCATTAAATTATTTAGGAGTATGCAATAGCTTAGTTAAGGATTATAGAGCTTAATAAATGATGCATGAGTATTTGTATTGTAGAGCTGATGATAGGCTTGGAACCTAGAGTGGGACTGCTAGTGTGACGCCTAAAATCCATAAATTTAAATTCCACGCCTAAATTAGTTTTAATGTTTAAAATTCTAAAATTCCTTGTAATTTAAATGATTTAAATATTCTTAGAATTTATTTGCATGATATTAAAAAAAATTTAATTGCTTAAATTGCTTATATTGGTAACTTTCGGCTTCGGCACACGGCAAAGGCGATCACGACGGAAAATCCTTTATTTTAAAAATTTAGGTGACCTAAATTTCTTGAGTGGTGAGGAAATATAAAATAAAATCTTTATTTTAGATTTTTCCATTCAAGAAAAATCACGTAAGCGCATTTTCGCGCGTAATTCTTTAAATTTCCCAATTTAGCCTTTTTGGACCCGGACAAGAGAAATTTCATTCTTGGCATTTAAAATTTAAGGTTCTAGATTTAGATATTTAAATTCGAGGGAATCCTACAAGCTAAAATTTTAAAATCAAAACTAGCACTTTTTTTGGTCAAAAAACACTTTTGACTAGTCCTACTCTCACACACACTCACACCTATACATACATATGCATATTATATCACACCCAAACTTAAACACTAACACTTTAAATCCTATTCTAGCCGACTCTCACTTCATACTTTCCTCTCCCTCACGCCAACACCCTCTCCTCCTCAAGCACCACTTCGGCCGCCCCATTCTTCCACTCCCCTTGCCGCCGGCCGCTGTCCAGCCACCAAACCACCACCTCGCTGAAAGAGTGGGTGCCCGGTGAGCCAACTTGTGGCTAAGGGCTTTGATGACTCTTTGTATAAACAATCTTTTGTTTAATATAATTTACACTTTTATTAATGGCAATGACTTTATCTTTCTTCATATTGTTATATTGTGATATACTATTGTTGTTTTGATAAAGACTTTGAATATACTATAGTGTATATAAGATGTAGTAGAACATGGGGATGTCTATCATGAAACACATCTTATCGTCACTGTATATTCTAAACTGTTCCTAGTCGATTGAGCCGTCCGATAATAAGGATAAGGATCGCTCGAGTTTGAGACTAGCATTTGCGATGCAGAGTACCACGTTTCATTGGTAAGGAACATAGAGATGTTCGAAGCATGCAAATGGATATTCATATGATGAATGATCGAACTACCCTATCCGGACTTTCCAAGTGGTTATCACTTATCGAGTGGATAAAGTCCGCGGTTTTGGTTGTACACCATTAGTCCTTACTACTTGAAACATCATTGAGACTCTATATGCTAGTACTGTGCTTTGACTCGTTTACCGACTCTATTGGGGTCATCAGGTGTCGGGATTGGGTACAGTTACAACACATATAGGATTCGATGCTTTGTTGTCAAGGATTCACCACATACTTGCGAGTGTGGATATCCTATGCAATCTGAGGAGATATTAGTGTAACGAATCTCTGTCCAGAGTACATGATGTGTTTTAAGAAATGGTTTCTTAGTAGCACATGCGATGTCACTATTTGATCTTCAAGATGCGTTGCATAGTTATCGAATCTCGAACGACTCTCAATTTACCAATGGTTGTTGATTCGATTGGGATATATGGATGAAGGGACCGTACTGTACGCTAACCAAAATCTATTGGTTCTTGTAGGCACTATCAGTGATACCTAGGGAATCATGGGGCGATGTTGCTAGGCGCTCTTACCATGATTCGATGGACAAGTCGGAAATTGTTGTTCCGAGTCACAAGGAGTTGTGAGCCCACGGCTAGCTGTATCCCTGAACCATTGAGGGTCACACAGAGTAATGGATTTTTAATCCCCGTTGAGATAGTTAAATTTAAAGAGTTAAATTTAATGAACAAAGAAGTGGGACTTCTTATTTAAGAGTAGAGGAGTAAGATTTCCTAAAATGACATAGGGATGGGCATTTTTGGAAACCACTGAATTCGGATTCAGAAAATTTATCTTGACTCTAAAAGATGCAGAAATGGTTTCTGTGATCATTGGTGAAATTGGTTTATCAATCTGAGTCACGATGAATTTTATATTAATTTCTGAACATGCGGGCTTTGCTTGTCAGGCTTGAACTTATGACTAATGGGCCCTAAGCTGTTAGCAGCCCACATTATAAATAAGTTATTGCAGTACAGAAATTACACAACAGAAGATCACAATTTTCGAAAACCCTAGTTTTTCTCTCAAATAGTGGCCGCCCCCCTCTCCTCTGCTCGGGAAAAATCCAGCCTGTGAATTTTAAATTTTCAGTCTGGTTTAACGGATCAAATTCGTTAATTCTCTTCGTAGAAACTTCTGATAGATTTTCTAGTGCAATCTATCAGAGGGATTAAATATCCGTTCGTGGACCTGATTGAAGAACAGTTCGTCCATCAGTTCCGGGCGGCCCGCGAAAATTAATTTTTAATTTTAAAAATTAAAATTTTAATATGTTAAAATTCTATTTTTGGTCTGATCGAAAATTGTTTTTGATTGGTCCACGAGGCGTCGGATCGAATTGTTCGAGTCCGAAAATTTTAAAATTGATTTTTGGATAAATTTGAATTTTTGGAAAATTTATAGATTTTATCCGTTAAATCAGATTTTATGAAATTAATTATTTTTGGTACAATTGATGATAAGATATGATCTTATGGAAATATTGAGTAAAATATGATTTTATGTATAAAATTGGATTTTATATGTAAAATATGATTTTATTTGATAAAAAGATAAAATATGATTTTGTATTTAAAATAAGATTTTATATATGGAATATGATTTTATCCTTTTAATTTAAATTGCCATTGCATGTTATCCAATAAATTAATTTTGAATTAAATATTATTGGATAAGAATGATCGATTGCCATGACCAATTTTGTAGGTGTATGTTAGGAATTTACATTTGTTTTTATTGTTGTTGGATTTATTAATGGGCCTGGTTTATGGCCCAATATGAATTGTCATATGTAATAAAAGTGGGCCTGGTTTATGGCCCGTTCCCACCCCTTGAAATGTATCCCCTAATTGTCATGGTTATTTATTGTAAATACATTAGACTTAGTGGGAGATGAAGATTTGAAGACGGAGATGGGCCCAGCAGACAATAAAGACTGAAGAAATGTAAATTGGAAGCTCAATGTAATAGGATTGCATTGCATACCTGCATATTACCTAGGATTGGACTTAGACTCGTGATTGGCAACCACGGGTCGATTAGAAATGGAATCGATCATCCTATATAATATATGATATTATAGTTGTATGCATGTTTTAGACAAAATTGTATGAATCCCGCAAGCATACAAATTTTAAAATGATGAGACAAATTTTCAAAATTAAAATCCCTCATTTTAAATATGATTTAAAATTGATATCAAGATAAATAAAGGAAATTTAAATATTGTTTAAATGTTCCTACCTTCCATCAACGATCAATGTATGAGATGCTACCCGCGGATACGGTCCGGCTCATATTATTGGGGGGGCCCGTTCGTCGGAAAGCTGTACATTGGATCGACACATGTTGTAAGTTGGGTGGAACTCCCATGGAATCGGCTCATATTATTGGGGGATCCACATGGCGACCGTCCATCACAACTTAATATTGATGGGTCATCTTGACATGTCACAATAAACGGCGTCATATTATTGGGCTCTTATTGGACATGAGGTAAAATGGTGGAGGTTGCTTTGGAAGCAATTGGGCTCTACCTTTTGAAAATTATGGTTGACTGATATTATTCGGGACCATAGTTTGTCAATTGGACTCCATGTTCCCACAAAGAAAAACAGTTTCCCGTTTTCACTAGAGGGTAGTGAAATCGTTAAAATAATGGGAGTGAGATTCATAAAATAAATTTCGCCTATTTTATGTCTTAGTAAATTAATTAAACAATCATCGATAATTGTCTGTTTCATCTCAGTATATCATTATGATCCACATGTTTCAATCCTCGAACAAAATAAACTGACTGGCGCAAACTATACGGAATGGTTCCGTAAGTTGAAGATTGTCTTGACTTCGGAGAAGATGCTCTACGTGTTAGAAAAATCTCCTCCGAAGGTAGCACCAGCTGATGTAAGTCCGGAAGAGTTGGCCAAACTTGATACATGGTGGGACCATGATATCAAGGCCAAATGCTATATGCAAGCCTCGATGTCTGATGAACTCCAGAGGCGATTTGAGGATACCGTGAATGCTGCTGACATTCACGTACAACTCAAGGAACTTTTTGGGGCTCAATCGAGAGCTGAAAGGTTCGCTACTGTAAAAGAGCTAATGACGTGTCGCATGCGTGAAGGGACTTCGGTCCGTGATCATGGGGTACGAGTGATTTGGCTCATACAGAAGTTGGTAACGCTTGATTTGGTGTTGGAGCATGAACTCAACGTGGACTTACTACTTCTATCTCTTCCTTCTTCGTTTGACGGATTTGTGGTGAATTTCAATATGAACAAGATAGAGGCCTCCCTTGAAGAGATGGTCAATATGCTTGTGACATATGAATCCACTTTAAAGAAGGATAAACCGGCTTTCTTGGTGGGCTCCTCTTCTTCTGCTAAGAAGGGGCCAAGTACAAAGGGTAAGAAACGTTCTGCCCCACCCAAGAAAACCGAACCCGAGAAGAAGTACAAGACAAAGGCTTCAAACATGGAAAAGTCCAAGGATGTTTGCCATTACTGCAAGAAGCCCGGTCATTGAAAACGTAACTGCAAGGAATATCTAGAGCAGTTGCGAACTGCGAAGGGTATTTTCTATATTGAAATAAATGTTTCACTTAATACTACTTCTTGGGTATTGGATACCGGATGTGGATCTCACATTTGCAATGATTTGCAGGTGATGACAAGAAGTCGCAAGCTTAGAATGGGTGAGACCCAGCTGAGGCTCGGAAATTGTTCCAGAGTTGAAGCCAAAGCTGTAGGAGATGTTTATTTAATTTTGCAAACGATTTTAAGTTACTTTTGAGAGATGTTTTATTTGTTCCAGATTTGATTAAAAACATTATTTCTGTTTCTATGCTTGATAGAGATGGTTATTCTTGCAATTTTGTGAATGAGATTTGCAATATTTACAAGAATGAATGTTTGATTGGAAATGGACAACTTGAAAATGATCTATATAACTTAAAATTAAAAGACGTTCAATAAATTATGTTGATAAACCGGCAACAACAAACAAAAGGAAAATCGATAGTCAAAACCCGGCAAACCTTTGGCATGCTAGGCTAGGTCATATTTCCTCAAGGAGGATGAACAAGCTAGTGGGAGAGGGCATGTTTGATATGTCTGATATTAACTCTCTACCTACTTGTGAGTCCTGCCTGAAAGGAAAAATGACTAAATCTCCTTTTAAGGGGAAACCTGAGCGTAGTCAATATCTGTTGGATTTGATCCATACAGATGTTTGTGGTCCATTTAGAATTGGTACTCAATATGGCCACACCTACTTCATTACCTTTACTGATGATTATTCAAGGTATGGGTATTTATATTTAATGAAATATAAGTCTGAAACATTTGAAAAGTTCAAAGAATTCAAGGCTGAAGTAGAAAACAAGCTAGGTAAAAGTATTAAAGCACTTCGATCGGATCGAGGTGGAGAATACTTAAGTACCGAGTTTTTGGACTATCTGAAAGAGAATGGGATTCTCTCTCAGTGGACTCCTCCTATGACACCACAGCTGAATGGTGTATCGGAGCGTCGTAATCGAACTTTGTTGGACATGGTTCGATCCATGATGAGCTTCACTGAGCTTCCACCTTCGTTTTGGGGCTATGCGCTTGAAACGGCAGTATTGTTGTTGAACAACGTCCACACCAAAGCAGTGGACAAAACACCATACGAGTTATGGAATGACAAAGCTCCTAAGTATTCGTACTTGAGGATTTGGGGATGTCCTGCTTACGTGAAGCAGACAGTGGGAGATAAGTTGGATAGTCGATCCACCTTATGTTATTTTGTAGGGTATCCGAAGAATTCAATCGGATATTATTTCTATCATCCTGCTGAAACAAAGGTGTTTGTTTCAAGGAATGCCACCTTCTTGGAGAAGGAGTTCTTATTGGATAAGAAAGGCGAGATGATGGAACTCGAAGAAATTCGAGAAGAACCCGAAATACAAAATAACGATCCTACACCTCAGGAACCATTGATAGACACGCCTATACCTAGAAGATCCGAGAGGACTTCTAGACCTCCTATTCGATATGGTCTTCTTCTTGAAGGGGATCAAGATGAACCCGATGTTGGATGTGATCCAAGAAAATTCAAGGAAGCAATTTCTAATGCGGATTCAAATTTATGGCTTGAAGCTATGCAGTCGGAAATAGATTCGATGCATACAAACCAAGTTTGGTCTTTAGTAGATCCTCCCGATGGAATTGTTCCAATAGGGTGTAAATGGATCTACAAGAGAAAGCTTGGGCCTGATGGTAAGGTATTGACCTACAAGGCACGATTGGTGGCGAAAGGTTATACTCAAAGACAAGGAGTTGACTATGATGAAACCTTTTCACCAGTTGCAATGTTCAAGTCCATAAGAATCCTTATTGCCATAGCTGCTTGGTATGACTATGAGATATGGCAAATGGATGTGAAGACTGCATTTCTTAATGGAAACATTAAGGAAGAGATCTATATGACGCAGCCTGAGGGATACACATCCATGGGAAGCGAGCATAAGGTATGCAAGCTTCAGAGATCAATCTATGGTCTAAAACAAGCATCAAGAAGTTGGAACCAGAAATTTGATTAAACAATAAAATATTTTGGTTTCATCAAGAACCCGGAGGAACCATGCGTGTACAAGAATGTAGTTAAGGATGCTGTGACATTCTTAATACTTTATGTTGATGACATCCTACTCATTGGGAATGATGTAGGGATGTTGCAGTCAACAAAGATATGGTTATCAGGTAGATTCTCGATGAAGGATTTGGGTGAGGCATCCTATATTCTAGGGATACAGATCTATAGAGATAGATCTAAGAGAATGATAGGACTCACTCAATCAACCTACATCGACACCATATTGAAACGGTTTTCAATGGATGGGTCCAAGAGAGGACATCTACCCATGTGTCATGGAGTTTCTCTATCCAAGTTTATGTGTCCCAAGACTGATGAAGAGATAGAGAAAATGACACATGTACCATATGCGTCAGCCATAGGTAGTATCATGTATGGGATGATATCTACCAGACCGGATGTAGCATTTGCTCTGAGTGTCACGAGCAGATATCAAGCTAATCCCGGTCAAATGCATTGGAAAGCCGTGAAGGACATTCTTAAGTACTTACGAAGGACTAAGAATATGTTCATGGTATATGGAGGAAGAGAACTAAAATTGGAAGGCTATACCGACTCTAGCTTCCAAAGTGACGTGGATGACTCGAAGTCAACCTCTGGATTTGTGTTCATGCTCAATGGCGGTGCTGTCTCTTGGAAGAGTTCCAAGCAGGACACCACAGCGGATTCCACCACTGAGGCAGAATACATTGCAGCATCAGCTGCTGCTAAAGAGGCCGTTTGGATGAGGAATTTCGTCCAAGAGTTGGGCGTTATTCCGGAATTTGTTGGTCCAGTCCCGGTGTACTGTGACAACACGGGTGCCGTTGCTCAGGCAAAGGAACCAAGGTCTCATCAAAGATCCAAACACGTACTGAGGAAATACCACATCATCCGGGAGATTGTGGAAAGAGGAGACATCACTGTCGAAAGAGTGGCCTCTGCAGACAATATCGCTGATCCACTTACTAAGCCCTTGACAGGACCATTATTTGACAAACATCGCGAAGCAATGGGTCTACGTAGTATGACTAGTTGGCTTTAGGGCAAGTGGGAGATTGAAAGAGTGGGTGCCCGGTGAGCCAACTTGTGGCTAAGGGCTTTGATGACTCTTTGTATAAACAATCTTTTGTTTAATATAATTTACACTTTTATTAATGGCAATGACTTTATCTTTCTTCATATTGTTATATTGTGATATACTATTGTTGTTTTGATAAAGACCTTGAATATACTATAGTGTATATAAGATGTGGTAGAACATGGGGATGTCTATCATGAAACACATCTTATCGTCACTGTATATTCTAAACTATTCCTAGTCGATTGAGCCGTCCGATAATAAGGATAAGGATCGCTCGAGTTTGAGACTAGCATTTGCGATGCAGAGTACCACGTTTCATTGGTAAGGAACATAGAGATGTTCGAAGCATGCAAATGGATATTCATATGATGAATGATCGAACTACCCTATCCGGACTTTCCAAGTGGTTATCACTTATCGAGTGGATAAAGTCCGCGGTTTTGGTTGTACACCATTAGTCCTTACTACTTGAAACATCATTGAGACTCTATATGCTAGTACTATGCTTTGACTCGTTTACCGACTCTATTGGGGTCATCAGGTGTCGGGATTGGGTACAGTTACAACACATATAGGAGTCGATGCTTTGTTGTCAAGGATTCACCACATACTTGCGAGTGTGGATATCCTATGCAATCTGAGGAGATATTAGTGTAACGAATCTCTGGCCAGAGTACATGATGTGTTTTAAGAAATGGTTTCTTAGTAGCACATGCGATGTCACTATTTGATCTTCAAGATGCGTTGCATAGTTATCGAATCTCTAACGACTCTCGATTTACCAATGGTTGTTGATTCGATCGGGATATATGGATGAAGGGACCGTACTGTACGCTAACCAAAATCTATTGGTTCTTGTAAGCACTATCAGTGATACCTAGGGAATCATGGGGCGATGTTGCTAGGCGCTCTTACCATGATTCGATGGGCAAGTCAGAAATTGTTGTTCCGAGTCACAAGGAGTTGTGAGCCCACGGCTAGCTGTATCCCTGAACCATTGAGGGTCACACAGAGTAATGGATTTTTAATCCCCGTTGAGATAGTTAAATTTAAAGAGTTAAATTTAATGAACAAAGAAGTGAGACTTCTTATTTAAGAGTAGAGGAGTAAGATTTCCTAAAATGACATAGGGATGGGCATTTTTGGAAACCAATGAATTCGGATTCAGAAAATTTATCTTGACTCTAAAAGATGCAGAAATGGTTTCTGTGAACATTGGTGAAATTGGTTTATCAATCTGAGTCACGATGAATTTTATATTAATTTCTGAACATGCGGGCTTTGCTTGTCAAGCTTGAACTTATGACTAATGGGCCCTAAGCTGTTAGCAGCCCACATTATAAATAAGTTATTGCAGTACAGAAATTACACAACAGAAGGTCACAATTTTCGAAAACCCTAGTTTTCTCTCAAATAGTGGCCGCCCCCCTCCCCTCTGCTCGGGAAAAATCCAGCCTATGAATTTTGAATTTTCAGTCTGGTTTAACGGATCAAATTCGTTAATTCTCTTCGTAGAAAGTTCTGATAGATTTTCTAGTGAAATCTATCAGAGGGATTAAATATCCGTTCGTGGACCTGATTGAGAACAGTTCGTCCATCAGTTTCAGGGATATACAACAAGAGCAGAGTAATCTGTTGGTGTCCATAATCTCGATTCGAGATTGGAGGTAAAAAAATTTATAATTGTTATTTAATTTTTACACACACAATTTAATCGTAAAGTTTTGATACCCATTATGGAATCGTTCCATATAAAAATTTTAAACTTCCGCTGCACCGGGTATCAATCCTGATTGATCTGATCACGGTTCTCCAACACTCGCCGCCTCAATGTCCGCCCTAGGAGGAGTTTCAGCTGCTGCCGTGAGGTGCTAAGCACCAGCCGTTCCCTTTTCCCTCATTCCTTAGTTTTTTGTTGTGTTTGAGGCAAGATACTTCAATTCTATTTTTAAACCCAAGCATAGGATATATGATTTTTAGTTCTTCTCCTTTAACTTGAATTTTGGCAGATTTCTATGGTAAAATATGTATGCATATTTCGGTTTTCAGCATGGGCAAAAACGTGGGTGGCTTCTTTTGTGTTAATGCAATTGCTAGCTTATATATTGAATTTGTTTGAGTGATTTCTTGCTTCTAAAAGGGATTTGCATGATTGGAAGTGAAAAATCAGAATGTGTCATGTTGATTTCGGCCCCTTTTGTGTGTGAATGGTTGGTTTTAAGCTCCACATGAGGTTGGTCAAGTTATATAATGTTTATGTTTTGAAATGTTGCAAAAATGTATTGAGTTGTGGTGTTTGAAGTCAAAGTTTGGATCTAATGGATGGAAGGAGTGGAGGGGCTGCCCAAGGAGTGTTTGTGGGATAAAAATGTGAGTTATAATGAGTATTACATGGGTGTTAGGGGCTGGTCTTGTAGCATTTTGTTTGGAACGTTATTTAGTGAAATTTGAAGGCGCCGGGCAAACACTTTGGGAGGAACGATTGAAATGAGCTAGCACCGGGTAAGTGACTAGCTCGAGGGTCCTAGCTGGTCAATTAAAGATGTTTATGAGTTGCTGGGAGGGGTTCTTGAGGTGCTAGGGCATGAGGAGTGAGTTTGGTAAGCCTTAGCCTTAAGAGTGGCAAAACAGAATTTTTATCGTTGCGTCAAGTCTAGGGGAATAGGTCTTGTGAGGTCGGTTATGGAGGTCTGGACAGGGGCTATCTCTGATTTTATTAAAGTATAGGATGTTAGGATCGTGTCGGTGTAAATTGGGCCTATTTCGGATAAAAATCGATTGGGTTATGTACATTTTAAGTTAGAGTGACGTGAGCAGATTTTTCCCTTGTTTACGGGCTGTCCGGGTGTCTAAGTGTTTGAGTTGGTTTGGACATTTATAAAAATGTAAATACTAGTTATTAGAGTATTTTAAGGTATGTTTGAGGTGCCGGTTTGAACGGAAAGTCTTTTGGATTAATATAGGATGAGTTATGGAGTTTATAGGCCGACCGCTCGAGTTGGGCCCTTGTGAGCGTAAACTTAAGTAAAAAGGAGTAAATCTTTAAGCCTAGGGTACTTCAAATTTATTTAATATTCTAGTCCCGAAGTCTAGTATTAAAAGAAATGTTTGTAAAGGTTTAAATGTTGAATTAAGAAATGTTAAATGAATGGAAAAGTTAAAGAATGAAGTGATTTGATTGTGACTTAGACGTGCAATGATGGGTCAGGGGATCGGGGTTGGGAGAAATCTCGACTTCCCTACCAAATCAGAGGGGCAATGTGGGACGAGAAGAACTCGGTTTCCTTGCCGGCATTGTATACTATAGCCATTAATCGATCAAAATCATAGTCACATCGAGAATCCAAATTCATAAGTTAAAGTAAAGGATAACTGTTTCATGAATGTGTTTTCTATCGCATGTTGCTATTGTCTTACTTCGGGCATGTCATGACTTTTTCCCTTTCGTGTGAGCTTCATTAGTTTACTGAGTACTATTTTCAGTATTATGCATTATTTTGAACCCTTGCTGTATTATTTAAATCTTGTTGGGCTTTTAGTCTCACTACTATTCTTGGTGCAGGTGAGCATTTGGACGAGGCTGCGGGGCAGGATTTTCAGGACCCATAGGTGTTCGGAGGTGCACCCTGACTGTTGCCGCTCATCTCTTTCCGCATTTATGACTTTGTAATAATTATACTGTGTCGTTGTTTCCCCTTTCAGTAGCAGGATGTGATATTTCCTGCAAATTATGTTGGCATGTAAACATTAAATACTTTTGTCCCTTCGTCTGGCGTCGAATTAGATACTGTTTTGCATGCTTGTGTTTGTTGTCCACCTCGGGTTGAGGTTTATTTAAATTGCTGTTATTTAAATTGCTGTTTGAGACAGGTGGTTTTATTATTCAAACAAATAGGTCATGCCAAATTTTTTTTTAAAATTTTCCACATTTTCTTTATTTATTTAGATATTAGTAGTTAGAGTCGTTTCAGTTGGTATCAGAGCACGGTCATTGGGCTTGGGATGTGCCTACCTCCGAACGCTGGGACTCGGGAGATCTCGCCTCAAAGTCTGTAAGATTTAAAATTTTGCTATCTTCGACTGTTTAAATGTTGAGAATAAGAGTTTTAAAGACCCTAGAGTATGTAAAAGTTTAAAGAAACCTTTTCTTTTAGGCATGAAATTTAAGTGTGGATGTTGGGACTCAGGTGCTAGCTGGATTAGCCCGTATCCTTGAGCAACATGTGGATGCTCCTAGGGCTGGACTGGGGACCGTTTATGAGCAATTTAGGAAGATGAATCCGAAGGACTTCGCTGGCACTACTGATTCGTTGGTAGCGAAGGGATGGATTCGTTCGCTGGAGGTGATCTTTCGCTATATGCAGTTGGGAGATCCAGATTGAGTGCGGTGTGCTGTTTTTCTTCTCAAGGATGATGCCGCCCTCTGTTGGGAGGGAGTGGAGAAGACTGTGGATCCGGCTACCCTACCTTGGACTGAGTTCAAGAGACTTTTCTTTGAGAAGTATTTCACCGCGGATGTGAGGGCCCGTTTGAATACGAAGTTTATGAGCCTGCGACAGGGAGATTTATCGGTGGCTCAGTTTGTGGTGAAGTTTGAGAGGGGTTGCCACTTTGGGCCTTTGATCGGAGATGATGAGGAGGAGAAGCTCCAGCACTTCATGATGGGGATACGACCCGATATCCATCGGGATGTACTTATGGCGGAGCCAGCTGACTATGCTTCGGCCCTTAGGCGGGCCTTGAGGTCTGAGCAGACACTGAGGGATATCAGCGCTGAGGCGCAGGGTAAGAGGCCATTCCCAGCTCATGGCCAGCAGCAGCAGCACGGCAAGAAGCCGTACCATGGACCACCGCATCAGCAGGGGCATCAGGCCCCCAGACCTGAAGGGCATCAGGCCCAGAGAGCCCAGGGGCATCAGGCCGAGAGACCCGTTCCTCCCAAGTCTAGGGAGAAACCACTTTCTAGGGAATGCCAGCGTCACCATTTTGGGAAATGCTTGATGGGAGCTGGAGTTTGCTTCAAGTGCAAGAAACCAGGGCATGTGGTTGCTGATTGTCCAGAGATCCGGAGGCCCGCTACTGGGTGAGTCTTCGTGATGCAGGCCGAGGAGGCCGACCCTGATACCACCCTGATCACAGGTAATACTTTAAGCTTTCAAGTTAAATCGGTACCTTTAATTTATTGTGGATTAATGTCGGTAAACTGTTTTAAGTGAGAATTTGGTTACACTAATTTCTAGATATTCTTGAGTTATTGGGGAACTTGCGTAAGATTTGTGTGTTATTGCATGATTTTGTTGGTTGTTATCTGCATGCTTAGAATATTGGGAGCTGATTGTATTAGGGTTAACATAGATTTAGCTTGAGGTTAGGGATCCCAAATGCTGCGTTGTAACTGTGGTTTTTGCAGGAAGAATCTTAGTAGCTGGTGTAGCCACCAAGGCATTATTAGACTCGGGGGCTACCCATTCTTTTATTTCTGAGGCGTTTGTGCTCAAGTGGGGTATTCAGAGAGAGGAGTTATTGGTGGGATTCTCAGTTATTATCCCATCAGGGGAAGAGCTGACCACCAAGAGCTTAGTCAGGAATATTGAGCTTCTCTTGCAGGGTCAGACGGTGGTTGCAGACCTGATAGTGTTACCCATGCCCGAGTTCGATCTGATTCTTGGGATGGACTAGATGGTGAAGAATGCAGTGGTTATTGATTTTCAGCAGAGATCAGTGTTGGTTAAACCGGAAGGTGTTGAGCCTTTCTGGTTTGAGGCAGCTAAGAGTCGAAGGAAGGCCAAGGTCATATCTTTTCTGCAGGCGAAACAACTTGTGTTGGAGGGCTGTGAGACATTCTTGGCAAGTTTGATCATGAAAGAGATGCCAGTTAGACGCATGATTAAAAATGTGGATGTAGTCCGAGATTTTGGAGATGTGTTTCCGAAAGATGTTGCAGGTCTTCCGCCCGATAGGAAGATTGAGTTCTCTATCGATTTGGTCCCGGGAACCGCACCAATTTCTAAGGCACCATATAGGTTGGCGCCTACGGAGATGAAGGAGTTGAAAGAGCAGATTGAAGAGTTGCTAGATAAGGGTTTTATACGCCCTAGTTTCTCTTTGTGGGGCGCACCGGTTCTCTTTGTGAAGAAGAAGGATGGGAGCCTAAGGTTGTGTTTCGATTACCGGGAGTTGAATGGGGTGAATATGAAGAACAAGTACCCTTTGCTTAGGATTGAAGACCTCTTCGATCAGTTACAAGGAGCCTCTATATTTTCGAAGATTGATCTTCGTTTCGGATATCATCAGGTGAAGGTGAAGGAGTCAGATGTATTCAAGACAGTGTTTAGGACTCGTTACGGCCACTAAGAGTTCCTTGTGATGTCGTTTGGGTTGACGAACGCGCCCGCGGTCTTCATGGATCTCATGAACCGCGTCTTCCAGCCATATTTAGACTGGTTTGTTATTGTTTTCATTGACGACATCCTCATCTACTCCAAGTACTGAGCGGAGCATGCCCAACACTTGAGGGCAGTTCTTGAGGTGCTTCGAGATCACAGATTGTTTGCTAAGTTCAACAATTGTGATTTTTGGTTGGAGAGAGTAGCATTCTTGGGTCATGTAATCTCCAAGGGTGGTGTAGAGGTTGACCCCTCTAAGGTTCAAGCAGTGAAAGAGTGGGCTATACCTAGTAATGCCTCAGAGATTCACAGCTTCCTTGGTTTGGCAGGCTATTATAGGAAGTTCATCACGGGATTTTCGTCTATTGCAGTGCCCTTGACCGCATTAACCAAGAAGAATGCTAAGTTTGATTGGAGTCCGGAGTGCCAGAAGAGCTTTGATGTATTGAAGACAGCTCTCACGTCAGCGCCAGTATTAGCCATGCCATCTGGGCATGGTGACTTTGTTGTTTACACGGATGCTTCTAAACTGGGATTAGGATCAGTTCTTATGCAGCGGGAGAAAGTGATTGCCTATGCTTCCAGGAAATTGAAGGGAAATGAGAAGAACTATCCTACTCATGATTTGGAGTTGGCCGCCGTAGTCTTCGCACTCAAGATTTGGAGGCACTATCTCTATGGGGAAAAATGCAAGATCTTTACGGACCATAAGAGCGTCAAGTACTTCTTTACCCAAAAGGATTTAAACATGAGGCAACGGAGATGGCTAGAGTTGGTAAAGGACTACGACTGCGACATTAGTTACCACCCGGGTAAGGCTAATGTCGTTGTGGATGCATTGAGTAGGAAAGCAGCAGTGATTTCCTCCTTGTCAGTTTCTAGACCTTTGCAATATGAGATTCAAAGGTTTGACTTGGAGTTTTATGCCAGGGGTAGAGCACCCCGATTATCTTCTTTGAGGGTGGGGACTACACTGTTTGACCATATCCCTGCTGAACAAGCTAATGATGAGCAGTTAGGAAAGTGGAGACAGAGAGATGAGGAGAGGAGTAGTGGTTTGTACTCAGTGGTTGATGGGATTGTGAAATTTAAGGGACGGTTTTGGGTGCCTGTAGGTGGTTCTTTGCGAACTACGTTCATGGAAGAGGCTCATGAATCGCCGTACTCCATCCACCCAGGGAGTACCAAGATGTACCGTGATCTTCAGCAGTTATATTGGTGGCCGGGCATGAAGCGAGACATTGCCCGATTTGTGGCTGAGTGTCTGACTTGCCAGCAGGTTAAGGTGGAACATCAGGGACCCGTTGGCTTACTCAAGCCTCTCCCTATACCTGAGTGGAAATGGGAGAATGCTACGATGGATTTCGTAGTGGGATTGCCAAGGACGGTGAAGAATTCGAATGCCATTTGGGTTATTGTAGACCGCCTCACTAAGTCAGCACACTTCCTACCGGTGAGGACTACCTACTCCATGGCTCAGTATGCGGAGTTGTACATCTGTGAGATAGTCAGACTTCATGGCATCCCTGTCTCGATAGTGTCTGACAGAGATCCACGGTTCACTTCGTCATTTTGGAAGAGCCTTCATTCAGCGTTGGGAACAAAACTTTTGTTCAGTACAACATTTCACCCTCAGACGGATGGGCAATCCGAGAGGGTAATACAGATATTGGAGGATCTTTTGAGGGCTTGTGCCATTGACTTTCAGGGCAGCTGGGAGTTGAGATTACCCTTGGTGGAGTTTGCGTATAATAACAGTTATCAGGCCACTATTGGTATGGCACCGTATGAGGCATTGAATGGCAGACCGTGTAGATCACCGGTGTTGTGGACCGAGGCCGGTGAGAGATCGGAGTTAGGGCCGGAGATTGTACAACAGAAGGCTGAGATTGTAGCCAAGATCCAGGACAGGATGAGGACTGCTCAGAGCAGGAAGAAGAGTTACGCTGATCATAGGAGGAGAGACTTGGAATTTTCGGTAGGAGATCACGTGTTTATCCGAGTAGCTCCTACGAAAGGCGTGATGTGGTTTGGCAAGAAAGGGAAGTTGGCACCGAGGTTCGTTGGACCTTTTGAGATATTGGACAGGGTAGGGGCATTGGCGTATAGAGTAACCTTGCTACCTAGCCTAGATGGAGTCCATAACGTCTTCCACGTGTCTATGTTGAGGAAGTATATCTCGAATCCATCTCATGTGCTCAGTTATGAACCTCTTCAGTTATCTCCTCACATGACCTATGAGGAGAGGCCCGATCGGATTCTTGGGAGGCAAGAAAGGAGACTTCGCAACAAGTCGATACCAATGGTCAAGGTTGGTTGGTTGCACCATTCAGATGAGGAAGCTACTTGGGAGTCAGAGGCTGACATCAGGACATTCTACTCGGAGCTCTTCGGTAAGCTTTAATTTCGAGGACAAAATTTCTTTTAGGTAGGGAGGAATTGTTACGCCTAAAATCCATAAATTTAAATTCCATGCCTAGATTAGTTTTAATGTTTAAAATTCAAAAATTCCTGGTAATTTAAATGATTTAAATCTTCTTAGAATTTATTTGCATGATATTAAAAAATATTTAATTGCTTATATTGGTGACTTTCAACTTCGGCACACGACAAAGGCGATAACGGCGGAAAATCCTTTATTTTAAAATTTTAGGTGACCTAAATTTCTTGAGTGGTGAGGAAAAATAAAATAAAATCTTTATTTTAGATTTTTCCATTCAAAAAAAATCGCGTAAGCACATTTTCACGCGTAATTCTTTAAATTTTTCAATTTAGCTTTTTTGGACCCGGACAAGTAAAATTTCATTCTTGATATTTAAAATTTAAGGTTCTAGACTTAGATATTTAAATTAGAGGGAATCCTACAAGCTAAAATTTTAAAATCAAAACTAGCACTTTTATTTGGTTAAAAAACACTTTTGACTAGTACTACTCTCACACACACTCACACCTATACATACATATGCATATTATATCACACCCAAACTTAAACCCTAACACTTTAAATCCTATTCTAGCCGACTCTCACTTCATACTTTCCTCTCCCTCACGCCAACACCCTCTCCTCCTCAAGCACCACTTCGGCCGCCCTATTCTTCCACTCCCCTTGCCGCCGGCCGCTGTCCAGCCACCAAACCACCACCTCGCCGCCTCAAGGTCTGTCCTAGGAGGAGTTTCAGCTGCTCTCGTGAGGTGCTAAGCACCAGCCATTCCCTTTTCCCTCCTTCCTTAGTTTCTTGTTGTGTTTGAGGCAAGATACTTCAATTCTATTTTTAAACCCAAGAATAGGATATATGATTTTAGTTCTTCTCCTTTAACTTGAATTTTGGCAGATTTATATGGTAAAATATGTATGCATATTTCGGTTTTCAGCAGGGGCAAAAATGTGGGTGGCTTCTTTTGTGTTAATGCAATTGCTAGCTTGTATATTGAATTTGTTTGAGTGATTTCTTGCTTCTAAAAGGGATTTGCATGATTGGAAGTGAAAAATCAGAATGTGTCATGTTGATTTCGGCCCCTTTTGTGTGTGAATGGTTGGTTTTAAGCTCCACATGAGGTTGGTCAAGTTATTTAATGTTTATGTTTTAAAATGTTGCAAAAATGTATTGAGTTGTGGTGTTTGAAGTCAAAGTTTGGATCTAATGGATGGAAGGAGTGGAGAGGCTGCCTGATAAGTGCATTTTGTATGCATTATTTCATGTTATTTTTATGTTTTTTTTGTGTGCATTCATATTATTTTTATGTATTTTTATGTGTTTTAGTGCATGTGTGTGTATTTCACTTCTTCGGTTAATTTTGTAGGAAATTAGATTTTTGAAGAGCGAATAACGGAGCAGCCTTGATCTAAAAATCATATTTAATTTTTGAGAGACCCAAATCCGATCTCCACCGGTCAGAATAAATTTCATGATGTTTTGAAGCTGCATTCCAAATTTCAGGTCAATCCGACGGCTAGATCTTAAGATATGAATTTTTCAAAATCGTCGCTCGGAGCAGTTGGAATGTTGCGCTGACGGTGAATGTTGTAGCGCGTTAGCTCTTGATTTTGGCGCTAGAAAGAGTGCTAACGCGCTTAAAACAAGGTGATTGGCACATGAGGGAGTGCTAGCGCGCAAGAGCAAAGAATGATGAATAGCGCATCAAATCAGTGCACAAGGAGGCGCAATCGCGCATCAAGGAAAGGAAATTCAGCGCTGAAAGCTGCGCTATCGCGCATGAAGAAATGAGGCACGCGCGCGAGCGAGAACCACTCCTCGCGCGCGCGCAGAATATTTATCCAGAGAGTTGCAAGGAAGGCGCGCGCGTGCGAGCTTCTTCCTCGCGCGCGCGCGAGGCGTTAAGGAATCACTGTTGTTTATAGGTGCGCGCGCGCGAGGACTCTAAGGCGCACGCGCGCGTGTTGACGGGCCAGAAAATTCCGAAAATTATATTTCAACTAGGAAATTAATTTTTAAGACTTTCCAAACACTATAAATAGGAGTTTTTATTATTTTACAAGGGTTCCACAATTTTTCTGAGTTGGAGACGGAGGCAGAGACGGCTACACGCTTGGGAGAAGAATTCTTTTCTTTTCTCTTTTCTTTTATTTTTCTTTTATCAATTCATGATTAAAAATTGGTTTTGAATTATGAATTGTGAGTAGTTTTTCTTTTTTGATCAAGGCCAGGTGATTGGGCCAGACAATTTATGTATATAACTCGTTTGTTTATTTGGGATTTTTAGACTTGATTTGAATTTATTAATTATCGAATTTATATTTGTCTTACAAATTTCTTGGCCAGTTATTTGTTTGATTGTTAATCGATTCCAAGTCGACAGAGGAGGTCTCGATTTTGATCACTTCGATAATCAACATAGTGTAAAACTGACTAGAAATAGAATTTGGTTTCATTATGCGGTTTAGGTTTTTACTGAATTTTCACAGCAATTTATGCATTCAAATTTGATTAGAATTACGAAAGATTAGTTCATCAATATTTGAATAGGTTGATTGTTCTAGAAATAGTCCTTCGAACAAATTAGGAAAATTCCCGTGAATTACGATTAAGTCTGATATCTTAGATTTACTGCTTGTTACATGAATTGTCTGGTACCTACGTGAGTCCTTGATCGAACTTTTCCAAATTTAAGTTAATCCAAAGTTTCCAGCTGCGTTTTAATTAATTTGATCTTTATTGAAATTTTATTAATTTTTATAAAATATGAAATCATCCTTTTTAATTAGTCTAGATTAAGTAGAAATAAATATATTTTGGTAATCATTTTTATACAGTTCCTGTGGGTTCGACACTTGGACCTTTGTCCACTATATTATTACTTGACCTGGTACGCTTGCCAGTTGAATTTATTCACACCGATTAACGCGGTCAAGTTTTTGGCGCCGTTGCCGGGGACTGTTTTGATATCAGAATTTTTATTTCGCTTGAGATTAGACTGTTTTTTTTTATTTTATTTAAAATTCTGAATTTTTATTTTCTTTTTGTTTGTCAGATACTCGTCTGCTAGTGCATGCGTCGATCTAGATTTTTTAAAAATCTCTTACCACTCGACTTGGAGATAGAACGCACACTCAGAAAAATTCGTTGTGCTAGGAAAGATCTTAATTTGGAGCTTGATTCTGAGTCTGAGGAAGAAATGGCAGAAGAAGTTGACAACCGCACTGTTTGGGATCTTATTAGGCCTCCGTTTGAAGGTTATGGATCCAGCATCGTTCGCCCCGCTGTTGAGGCGAACAGCTTTGAGCTTAAACCCTCCACTATTCAGATGATCCAACTTCAAGCACGGTTTGGAGGCACTTCTACTGAAGATCCTTACGCTCATCTGGAGCGATTCCTGTCGATCTGCGACACCTTCAAAGTCAATGGGGTAACCTCTGATGCAGTGAGACTGCGGTTATTCCCCTTCTCATTACAGTGCGAAGCCTTGGAGTGGCTTGATGACCTGCCGACTGGTTCTATTACTACTTGGACGGGACTTGTCCAAGAATTCTTAAAGAAATATTTCCCTCCTACGAAGATGGCTAAGTTATTCTCTGATATTATATCTTTCAAGCAAAAGGAGGGAGAATCTCTACATGCGGCGTGGACTAGGTTCAAAAAGATGTTGAGGACATGTCCTCAACATAATCTTACTCAAAGCCAGCAGACCCAGACGTTCTACAACGGAGCCGATCAGTCGGTTCGATCTATGCTGGATGCTGCTGCCAATGGATGTCTATTCAGGAAAACGCCAGCTGATGCGTGGGAGATCATAGGCAATATGGCAGAGAGTAACATTGGATGGCCGGATGTAAAGAAGGAAAAAAAGGCTGGAATTCTGGAGGTCGATGCTTTGATGGCCCTGAACGCTAAGATCGACTCTCTAACACATCAAGTGGCACTCATGAAAACAGCGCCAGCACAAGGGAATCTGAAAGAAGATCAGCAGTTGTTTGAAGTTGATGCGGTAAATTTTATGGGAAATCAAGGACGGCAGCCGTACAAGTCCTACAACAACACTTATAATCAGAACTGGCAGTCCAAGCAAGAGGAGAAGAAGCCGAGCTTCGAGGAAATAATGATGAAATATGTGGCGGGTACTGAGGCTTGTTTACAAAATCAAGAAGCTATGATGCAGAGGTTGGAAAATCAGATGAGTCAAATCGCAACCCAACTCTCTACTCGTCCTACTGGAGCGTTGCCTAGCAACACTGAACCAAATCCAAGAGACGTGAATGCTATTATGGTCGTGACTCGAGCACAGTCTGAGGAGAAGCAGATGGACGAAGAAGAGACCATGGAGAGGCCGAAAAGTTCAGAAGTTATGGAAGATGTGCGGGTTGAAAATTCCTCCAAGGCAAGTAAGAAAGGTAAGAGTTCAAAATTTGAAGTTAATGAAAATGTTGATTTATCTACTTTACCTTTCCCCCTTAGAGCTAAGCAAATATTATTTGAGTCTCAATTTAAAAAGTTTCTTGAAATTTTCAAGAAACTGCATATTAACATACCTTTTGAAGATGCTTTAGCTCAGATGCCGAGATATGCAAAGTTTATGAATGATTTGCTGAAAAATAAAAAGAAGCTGAATGATCTTACGCAAGTCACAATGAAGGAGGAGTGCTCGGCGGTGTTGCAAAAGAAGCTTCCAACAAAATCTCAGGATCCAGGGAGTTTTTCTATACCCTGTCATATTGGAAGTTTGTCTTTTGAGAATGTGTTGTGTGATCTTGGGTCGAACATTAATTTAATGCCTTATTCTATTGCTCGAAAATTAGGAGTTGAAAATATAGAACCTGCTACTATCTCTCTTAAATTTGCTGATGGTTCTATTAAATATCCGAGAGGGATCGTAGAGAATGTCCTAGTCAAGATAGAACACTTTATATACCCTGTAGATTTTGTTATTCTTGACATGGATGAGGACTGTGAGGTTCCACTGATTTTAGGGCGTCCTTTTCTTGCTGCTAGTAGAGCCCTAGTTGATGTTGAGAAGGGAGAGTTGGTTCTGAGATTGAATGATGAGCAAGTTGTTTTTAAAATGTTTAAGTCGGCTACCGATAGCCTAACTGTCAAATCTTGCTCTCATGTTAATTTTATTGATGTAATTTATGCTGATGTTGGTAAATGTCTGCAGGTGCAGTTGTCTGCAGGAATTAATCCCTTGCACAAGTTTTTTAATGATGTAGCATGCAAGTGCAGGACTGATTCGAGTTTTTCACAGACGGTGGATAAACCACCTTGAATTTCGCCACTCAAAGAGGAGTATAGTCGGGCTATAGACTATAAATTTAGCGCTGGCTGGGAGGCAACCCAGTGTTTTTTTTATTATTATGTTTTTGGTTTTTATTTTTGTTTTTATTTGGTTATTGTTTCTTTCCCAAGCCAGTTGGTCGTGCTCGCCGATAATCTAGACTGCTGATACCGTCCCAGAGGATTTTGTCAAGAAGGAAGAGGATGCATCGAAAACCAGGGGAGTGTTATTGTTGTTTTCATTGTGTTTTTGTTTGTCTTGCATTTTGTTTATTGTTCTAAGCATTGAGGGCAATGCTTTGGATAAGTATGGGGGGGTAGATTAGTTTTGTTTGTGTTGGTGTTTGCATTCATTTGGTATAGTCTATTGCATATAGTTTGTATTCATGCATTTCATTATGTTTTGTGTTTATGTTGTCTTGCATGAGTTGGATGAGTCATAATAGCCAATGATGATGAAGTTTATTTGAAAAAAATGAATTTTTGAAAAAAAATTTTTGCTCTTGACTTGACATGAGAAACTGTAGGTTGAACTGTGAATATTTATAAGCACTTTTGTTAGACCAGTGGAGTGTAGCGAAAGATTTGATGAAGTTTCTGTCTGTTTGACCATTGCACGACAATAGGTGATTTGTGGATCTTGATTGTGTTCTATGAATTTTGATGAGGCTCTAGTTTACACTTATGATCTTGGGCGCACCTAAAAAAAAAAAAAGAGTTTTATACAATTCCATCCGGGCCTTGAAAGGATTAAAATCCTATAATAAAAATTAAATTTAAGGCTAAGTATGCGGGTTAAATGGGATTGATGCTCCATCCGGGCTATAGATGAGGGGATTAAAATAGAATGATTTTTCATATCCTATCCCGTTGTAGCTAAGTCAGCGGGTAATTATTGGGGCTAATGCAATACCGGATGCAAAATCCGGAGGTGTGTAATTCATTATCTCAAGGGAGGTGGGTATGTCTAGAGATCGTTGGAATGAATGGACACTTGAAAAGTGAAACTTGCACTAATTTGTCATAGGTCGCTAAGCAGATTTGAGACGAATTCGGTCTAAGTTGCATGAAACTGGAATGACATTTCACACACACACGTTCACGTAAAACCGAAAGTGTATTATGAAAAGTTGAGAGCATGTCTGTGATTTTTGTTGGTAATTGAACTTCTCAGAGGCTGTGCACATTCATGACTTGTCCTTACTTATGTTTTTGTTTGCATTTTGTTTTTGCATGTCTTGCTCGAGGGCGAGCAAGGTTTAAGTATGGGGGTGTTGATAAGTGCATTTTGTATGCATTATTTCATGTTATTTTTATGTCTTTTTTGTGTGCATTCATATTATTTTTATGTATTTTTATGTGTTTTAGTGCATGTGTGTGTATTTCACTTCTCCGGTTAATTTTGTAGGAAATTAGATTTTTGAAGAGCGAATAACGGAGCAGCCTTGATCTAAAAATCATATTTAATTTTTGATAGATCCAAATCCGATCTCCACCAGTCAGAATAAATTTCATGATGTTTTGAAGTTGCATTCCAAATTTCAGGTCAATCCAACGGCTAGATCTTAAGATATGAATTTTTCAAAATCATCGCTTGGAGAAGTTGGAATGTTGCGCTGACGGTGAATGTTGTAGCGCGTTAGCTCTTGATTTTGGCGCTAGAAAGAGTGCTAACGCGCTGAAAACAAGGTGATTGGCGCATAAGGGAGTGCTAACACGCAAGAGCAAAGAATGATGAATAGCGCATCAAATCAGTGCACAAGGAGGCGCAATCGCGCATCAAGGAAAGGAAATTCAGCGCTGAAAGCTGCGCTATCGCGCATGAAGAAATGAGGCACGCGCGCGAGAGAGAACCACTCCTCGCGCGCGCGCAGAATATTTATCCAGAGAGTTGCAAGGAAGGCGCGCACGTGCGAGGCGTTAAGGAATCACTGTTGTTTATAGGTGCGCGCGCGCGAGGACTCCAAGGCGCACGCGCGCGTGTTGACGGGCCAAAAAATTCCGAAAATTATATTTCAACTAGGAAATTAATTTTTAAGGCTTTCCAAACACTATAAATAGGAGTTTTTATTATTTTACAAGGGTTCCACAATTTTTTTGAGTTGGAGACGGAGGCAGAGACGGCTACACGCTTGGGAGAAGAATTCTTTTCTCTTTTCTTTTATTTTTCTTTTATCAATTCATGATTAAAAATTGGTTTTGAATTATGAATTGTGAGTAGTTTTTCTTTTTCGATCAAGGCCAGGTGATTGGGCCAGACAATTTATGTATAAAACTCGTTTGTTTATTTGGGATTTTTAGACTTGATTTGAATTTATTAATTATCGAATTTATATTTGTCTTACAAATTTCTTGGCCAGTTATTTGTTTGCTTGTTAATCGATTCCAAGTCGACAGAGGAGGTCTCGATTTTGATCACTTCGATAATCAACATAGTGTAAAACTGACTAGAAATAGAATTTGGTTTCATTATGCGGTTTAGGTTTTTACTGAATTTTCACAGCAATTTATGCATTCAAATTTGATTAGAATTACGAAAGATTAGTTCATCAATATTTGAATAGGTTGATTGTTCTAGAAATAGTCCTTCGAACAAATTAGGAAAATTCCCGTGAATTACGATTAAGTCTGATATCTTAGATTTACTGCTTGTTACATGAATTGTCTGGTACCTACGTGAGTCCTTGATCGAACTTTTCCAAATTTAAGTTAATCCAAAGTTTCCAGCTGCGTTTTAATTAATTTGATCTTTATTGAAATTTTATTAATTTTTATAAAATATGAAATCATCCTTTTTAATTAGTCTAGATTAAGTAGAAATAAATATATTTTGGTAATCATTTTTATACAGTCCCTGTGGGTTCGACACTTGGACCTTTGTCCACTATATTATTACTTGACCTGGTACGCTTGCCAGTTGAATTTATTCACACCGATTAACGCGGTCAAGTTTTTGGCGCCGTTGCCGGGGACTGTTTTGATATCAGAATTTTTATTTCGCTTGAGATTAGACTGTTTTTTTTATTTTATTTAAAATTCTGAATTTTTATTTTCTTTTTGTTTGTCAGATACTCGTCTGCTAGTGCATGCGTCGATCTAGATTTTTTAAAAATCTCTTACCACTCGACTTGGAGATAGAACGCACACTCAGAAAAATTCGTTGTGCTAGGAAAGATCTTAATTTGGAGCTTGATTCTGAGTCTGAGGAAGAAATGGCAGAAGAAGTTGACAACCGCACTGTTTGGGATCTTATTAGGCCTCTGTTTGAAGGTTATGGATCCAGCATCGTTCGCCCCGCTGTTGAGGTGAACAGCTTTGAGCTTAAACCCTCCACTATTCATATGATCCAACTTGAAGCACGGTTTGGAGGCACTTCTACTGAAGATCCTTACGCTCATCTGGAGAGATTCCTGTCGATCTGCGACACCTTCAAAGTCAATGGGGTAACCTCTGATGCAGTGAGACTGTGGTTATTCCCCTTCTCATTACAGTGCGAAGCCTTGGAGTGGCTTGATGACCTGCCGACTGGTTCTATTACTACTTGGACGGGACTTGTCCAAGAATTCTTAAAGAAATATTTCCCTCCTACGAAGATGGCTAAGTTATTCTCTGATATTATATCTTTCAAGCAAAAGGAGGGAGAATCTCTACATGCGGCGTGGACTAGGTTCAAAAATATGTTGAGGACATGTCCTCAACATAATCTTACTCAAAGCCAGCAGACCCAGACGTTCTACAACGGAGCCGATCAGTCGGTTCGATCTATGCTGGATGCTGCTGCCAATGGATGTCTATTCAGGAAAACGCCAGCTGTTGCGTGGGAGATCATAGGCAATATGGCAGAGAGTAACATTGGATGGCCGGATGTAAAGAAGGAAAAAAAGGCTGGAATTCTGGAGGTCGATGCTTTGATGGCCCTGAACGCTAAGATCGACTCTCTAACACATCAAGTGGCACTCATGAAAACAGCGCCAGCACAAGGGAATCTGAAAGAAGATCAGCAGTTTTTTGAAGTTGATGCGGTAAATTTTATGGAAAATCAAGGACGGCAGCCGTACAACTCCTACAACAACACTTATAATCAGAACTGGCAGTCCAAGCAAGAGGAGAAGAAGCCGAGCTTCGAGGAAATAATGATGAAATATGTGGCGGGTACTGAGGCTTGTTTACAAAATCAAGAAGCTATGATGCAGAGGTTGGAAAATCAGATGAGTCAAATCGCAACCCAACTCTCTACTCGTCCTACTGGAGCGTTGCCTAGCAACACTGAACCAAATCCAAGAGGCGTGAATGCTATTATGGTCGTGACTCGAGCACAGTCTGAGGAGAAGCAGATGGACGAAGAAGAGACCATGGAGAGGCCGAAAAGTTCAGAAGTTATGGAAGATGTGCGGGTTGAAAATTCCTCCAAGGCAAGTAAGAAAGGTAAGAGTTCAAAATTTGAAGTTAATGAAAATGTTGATTTATCTACTTTACCTTTCCCCCTTAGAGCTAAGCAAATATTATTTGAGTCTCAATTTAAAAAGTTTCTTGAAATTTTCAAGAAACTGCATATTAACATACCTTTTGCAGATGCTTTAGCTCAGATGCCGAGATATGCAAAGTTTATGAATGATTTGCTGAAAAATAAAAAGAAGCTGAATGATCTTACGCAAGTCACAATGAAGGAGGAGTGCTCGGCGGTGTTGCAAAAGAAGCTTCCAACAAAATCTCAGGATCCAGGGAGTTTTTCTATACCCTGTCATATTGGAAGTTTGTATTTTGAGAATGTGTTGTGTGATCTTGGGTCGAGCATTAATTTAATGCCTTATTCTATTGCTCGAAAATTAGGAGTTGAAAATATAGAACCTGCTACTATCTCTCTTAAATTTGCTGATGGTTCTATTAAATATCCGAGAGGGATCGTAGAGAATGTCCTAGTCAAGATAGAACACTTTATATACCCTGTAGATTTTGTTATTCTTGACATGGATGAGGACTGTGAGGTTCCACTGATTTTAGGGCGTCCTTTTCTTGCTGCTAGTAGAGCCCTAGTTGATGTTGAGAAGGGAGAGTTGGTTCTGAGATTGAATGATGAGCAAGTTGTTTTTAAAATGTTTAAGTCGGCTACCGATAGCCTAACTGTCAAATCTTGCTCTCATGTTAATTTTATTGATGTAATTTATGCTGATGTTGGTAAATGTCTGCAGGTGCAGTTTTCTGCAGGAATTAATCCCTTGCACAAGTTCTTTAATGATGTAGCATGCAAGTGCAGGACTGATTCGAGTTTTTCACAGACGGTGGATAAACCACCTTGAATTTCGCCACTCAAAGAGGAGTATAGTCGTGCTATAGACTATAAATTTAGCGCTGGCTGGGAGGCAACCCAGTGTTTTTTTTATTATTATGTTTTTGGTTTTTATTTTTGTTTTTATTTGGTTATTGTTTCTTTCCCATGCCAGTTGGTCGTGCTCGCCGATAATCTAGACTGCTGATACCGTCCCAGAGGATTTTGTCAAGAAGGAAGAGGATGCATCGAAAACCAGGGGAGTGTTATTGTTGTTTTCATTGTGTTTTTGTTTGTCTTGCATTTTGTTTATTGTTCTAAGCTTGAGGGCAATGCTTTGGATAAGTATGGGGGGGTAGATTAGTTTTGTTTGTGTTGGTGTTTGCATTCATTTGGTATAGTCTATTGCATATAGTTTGTATTCATGCATTTCATTATGTTTTGTGTTTATGTTGTCTTGCATGAGTTGGATGAGTCATAATAGCCAATGATGATGAAGTTTATTTGAAAAAAATGAATTTTTGAAAAAAAATTTTTGCTCTTGACTTGACATGAGAAACTGTAGGTTGAACTGTGAATATTTATAAGCACTTTTGTTAGACCAGTGGAGTGTAGCGAAAGATTTGATGAAGTTTCTGTCTGTTTGACCATTGCACGGCAATAGGTGATTTGTGGATCTTGATTGTGTTCTATGAATTTTGATGAGGCTCTAGTTTACACTTATGATCTTGGGCGCACCTAAAAAAAAAAAAGAGTTTTATACAATTCCATCCGGGCCTTGAAAGGATTAAAATCCTATAATAAAAATTAAATTTAAGGCTAAGTATGCGGGTTAAATGGGATTGATGCTCCATCCGGGCTATAGATGAGGGGATTAAAATAGAATGATTTTTCATATACTATCCCGTTGTAGCTAAGTCAGCGGGTAATTATTGGGGCTAATGCAATACCGGATGCAAAATCCGGAGGTGTGTAATTCATTATCTCATGGGAGGTGGGTATGTCTAGAGATCGTTGGAATGAATGGACACTTGAAAAGTGAAACTTGCACTAATTTGTCATAGGTCGCTAAGCAGATTTGAGATGAATTCGGTCTAAGTTGCATGAAACTGGAATGACATTTCACACACACACGTTCACGTAAAACCGAAAGTGTATTATGAAAAGTTGAGAGCATGTCTGTGATTTTTGTTGGTAATTGAACTTCTCAGAGGCTGTGCACATTCATGACTTGTCCTTACTTATGTTTTTGTTTGCATTTTGTTTTTGCATGTCTTGCTCGAGGGCGAGCAAGGTTTAAGTATGGGGGTGTTGATAAGTGCATTTTGTATGCATTATTTCATGTTATTTTTATGTCTTTTTTGTGTGCATTCATATTATTTTTATGTATTTTTATGTGTTTTAGTGCATATGTGTGTATTTCACTTCTCCGGTTAATTTTGTAGGAAATTAGATTTTTGAAGAGCGAATAACGGAGCAGCCTTGATCTAAAAATCATATTTAATTTTTGATAGATCCAAATCCGATCTCCACCGGTCAGAATAAATTTCATGATGTTTTGAAGCTGCATTCCAAATTTCAGGTCAATCCGACGGCTAGATCTTAAGATATGAATTTTTCAAAATCGTCGCTCGGAGCAGTTGGAATGTTGCGCTGACGGTGAATGTTGTAGCGCGTTAGCTCTTGATTTTGGCGCTAGAAAGAGTGCTAACGCGCTTAAAACAAGGTGATTGGCGCATAAGGGAGTGCTAACGCGCAAGAGCAAAGAATGATGAATAGCGCATCAAATCAGTGCACAAGGAGGCGCAATCGCGCATCAAGGAAAGGAAATTCAGCGCTGAAAGCTGCGCTATCGCGCATGAAGAAATGAGGCACGCGCGCGAGCGAGAACCACTCCTCGCGCGCGCGCAGAATATTTATCCAGAGAGTTGCAAGGAAGGCGCGCGCGTGCGAGCTTCTTCCTCGCGCGCGCGCGAGGCGTTAAGGAATCACTATTGTTTATAGGTGCGCGCGCGCGAGGACTCCAAGGCGCACGCGCGCGTGTTGACGGGCCAGAAAATTCCGAAAATTATATTTCAACTAGGAAATTAATTTTTAAGGCTTTCCAAACACTATAAATAGGAGTTTTTATTATTTTACAAGGGTTCCACAATTTTTCTGAGTTGGAGACGGAGGCAGAGACGGCTACACGCTTGGGAGAAGAATTCTTTTCTCTTTTCTTTTATTTTTCTTTTATCAATTCATGATTAAAAATTGGTTTTGAATTATGAATTGTGAGTAGTTTTTCTTTTTCGATCAAGGCCAGGTGATTGGGCCAGACAATTTATGTATATAACTCGTTTGTTTATTTGGGATTTTTAGACTTGATTTGAATTTATTAATTATCGAATTTATATTTGTCTTACAAATTTCTTGGCCAGTTATTTGTTTGCTTGTTAATCGATTCCAAGTCGACAGAGAAGGTCTCGATTTTGATCACTTCGATAATCAACATAGTATAAAACTGACTAGAAATAGAATTCGGTTTCATTATGCGGTTTAGGTTTTTACTGAATTTTCACAGCAATTTATGCATTCAAATTTGATTAGAATTACGAAAGATTAGTTCATCAATATTTGAATAGGTTGATTGTTCTAGAAATAGTCCTTCGAACAAATTAGGAAAATTCCCGTGAATTACGATTAAGTCTGATATCTTAGATTTACTGCTTGTTACATGAATTGTCTGGTACCTACGTGAGTCCTTGATCGAACTTTTCCAAATTTAAGTTAATCCAAAGTTTCCAGCTGCATTTTAATTAATTTGATCTTTATTGCAATTTTATTAATTTTTATAAAATATGAAATCATCCTTTTTAATTAGTCTAGATTAAGTAGAAATAAATATATTTTGGTAATCATTTTTATACAGTCCATGTGGGTTCGACACTTGGACCTTTGTCCACTATATTATTACTTGACCTGGTACGCTTGCCAGTTGAATTTATTCACACCGATTAACGCGGTCACTGCCCAAGGAGTGTTTGTGGGATAAAAATGTGAGTTTTAATGAGTATTACATGGGTGTTAGGGGCTGGTCTTGTAGCATTTTGTTTGGAACGTTATTTAGTGAAATTTGAAGGCATCGGGCAAACACTTTGGGAGGAACGATTGAAATGATCTAGCACCTGGTAAGTGACTAGCTCGAGGGTCCTAGATGGTCAATTAGAGATGTTTACGAGTTGCTGGGAGGGGTTCTTGAGGTTCTAGGGCATGAGGAGTGAGTTTGGTAAAACTTAGCCTTAAGAGTGCCAAAACAGAATTTTTATCGTCGCATCAAGTCTAGGGGAATAGGTCTGGTGAGGTAGGTTCTGGAGGTCTGGACAGGGGCTACCTCTGATTTTCTTAAAGTATAGGATGTTAGGATCTTGTCGGTATAAATTGGGCCTATTTCGGATAAAAATCGATTGGGTTATGTACGTTTTAAGTTAGAGTGACGTGAGCAGATTTTTCCCTTGTTTACGGGTTGTCCGGGTGTCTAAGTATTTGAGTTGGTTTGGACCATTATAAAAATGTAAATACTGGTTATTAGAGTATTTTAAGGTGTGTTTGAGGTGCCGGTTTGAACGGAAAGTTTTTTGGATTAATACAGGATGAGTTATGGATTTTATAGGTCGACCGCTCGAGTTGGGCCCTTGTGAGCGTAAACTTAAGTAAAAAGAAGTAAATATTTAAGCCTAGGGTGCTCCCCTACACTCTAATCATCCATAAAATTTATGTCATGCTATATTTTGAGTTTATTACGTTTACATTATTCAACGCCATTTTTCGCGTATGTGACTTCAAATTTATTTAATATTCTAGTCTCGAAGTCTAGTATTAAAAGACATGTTTGTAAAGGTTTAAATGTTGAATTGAGAAAGGTTAAATGAATGGAAAAGTTAAAGAATGAAGTGATTTGATTGTGACTTAGACGTGCAATGATGGGTCAGGGGATGCCCTGTTGGAGAACTGCGATCAGATCAATCAGAATTGATACCCGGTGCAGCGAAAGTTTAAAAATTTTATATGGAATGTTTCCATATCATGGGTATCAAAACTTTACGATTAAATTGTGTGTAAAAATTAAATAACAATTATAAATTTTTACCTCCAATCTCGAATCGAGATTATGGACACCAACAGATTACTCTGTTCTTGTTGTATATCCCTGGAACTGATGGACGAACTGTTCTTCAATCAGGTCCACGAACAGAGATTTAATCCCTCTGATAGATTGCACTAGAAAATCTATCAGAAGTTTCTACGAAGAGAATTAACGAATTTGATCCGTTAAACCAGACTGTAATTCAAAATTCACAGACTGGATTTTTTCCCGAGCTGAGGGGAGGGGGGCGGCCACTGTTAGAGAAAAAACTAGGGTTTTTCAAAAATTGTGACCTGTTGTGTGTAATTTCTGTACTGCAATAACTTATTTATAATGTAGGCCGCTAACAGCTTAGGGCCCATTAGTCATAAGTTCAAGCCTGACAAGCAAAGCCCGCATGTTCAGAAATTAATATAAAATTCATCGTGACTCTGATTGATAAACCGATTTTACCAATGTTCACAGAAACCATTTCTGCACCTTTTAAAGTCAAGATAAATTTTCTGAATCAGAATTCAGTGATTTCCAAAAATGCCCATCCCTATGTCATTTTAGGAAATCTTACTCCTCTACTCTTAAATAAGAAGTCCAACTTCTTTGTTCATTAAATTTAACTCTTTAAATTTAACTATCTCAACGGGGATTAAAAATCCATTACTCTGAGTGACCCTCAATGGTTCAGGGATACAGCTAGCCGTGGGCTCACAACTCCTTATGACTCGGAACAACAATTTTCGACTTGCCCATCGAATCTTGGTAAGAGCGCCTAGCAACATCGCCCCATGATTCTCTAGGTATCACTGATAGTGCCTACAAGAACCAATAGATTTTGGTTAGCGTACAGTACGGTCCCTTCATCCATATATCTAGATCGAATCAACAACCATTGGTAAATCGAGAGTCGTTCGAGATTCGATAACTATGCAATAAATCTTGAAGATCAAATAGTGACATCGCATGTGCTACTAAGAAACCATTTCTTAAAACACATCATGTACTCTGGCCAGAGATTCGTCACACTAATATCTCCCCAGATCGCATAGGATATCCACACTCGCAAGTATGTGGTGAATCCTTGACAACAAAGCATCGACTCCTATATGTGTTGTAACTGTACCCAATCCCGACATCTGATGACCCCAATAGAGTCGGTAAACGAGTCAAAGCACAGTACTAGCATATAGAGTCTCAATGATGTTTCAAGTAGTAAGGAATAATGGTGTACAACCAAAACCGCGGACTTTATCCACTCGATAAGTGATAACCACTTGGAAAGTCCGGATAGGGTAGTTCGATCATTCATCGTATGAATATCCATTTGCATGCTTCGAACATCTCTATGTTCCTTACCAATGAAACGTGGTACTCTGCATCGCAAATGCTAGTCTCAAACTCGAGCGATCCTTATCCTTATTATCGGACGGCTCAATCGACTAGGAACGATTTAGAATATACAGTGACTATAAGATGTGTTTCATGATAGACATCCCCATGTACTACCACATCTTACATACACTATAGTATATTCAAGGTCTTTATCAAAACAACAATAGTATATCACAATATAACAATATGAAGAAAGATAAAGTCATTGCCATTAATAAAAGTGTAAATTATATTAAACAAAAGATTGTTTATACAAAGAGTCATCAAAGCCCTTAGCCACAAGTTGGCTCACCGGGGCACCCACTCTTTCAATCTCCCACTTGCCCTATAGCCAACTAGTCATACTACGTAGACCCATTGCTTCGCGATGTTTGTCAAATAATGGTCCTGGCAAGGGCTTAGTAAGTGGATCAGCGATATTGTCTGCAGAGGCCACTCTTTCGACAGTGATGTCTCCTCTTTCCAAAATCTCCCAGATGATGTGGTATTTCCTCAGTACGTGTTTGGATCTTTGATGAGACCTTGGTTCCTTTGCCTGAGCAACGGCACCCGTGTTGTCACAGTACACCGGGACTGGGCCAACAACTTCAGGAATGACGCCCAACTCTTGGACGAAATTCCTCATCCAAACGACCTCTTTAGCAGCAGCTGATGCTGCAATGTATTCTGCCTCAGTGGTGGAATCCGCTGTGGTGTCCTGCTTGGAACTCTTCCAAGAGACAGCACCGCCATTGAGCATGAACACAAATCCAGAGGTTGACTTCGAGTCATCCACGTCACTTTGGAAGCTAGAGTCGGTATAGCCTTCCAATTTTAGTTCTCTTCCTCCATATACCATGAACATATTCTTAGTCCTTCGTAAGTACTTAAGAATGTCCTTCACGGCTTTCCAATGCATTTGACCGGGATTAGCTTGATATCTGCTCGTGACACTCAGAGCAAATGCTACATCCGGTCTGGTAGATATCATCCCATACATGATACTACCTATGGCTGATGCATATGGTACATGTGTCATTTTCTCTATCTCTTCATCAGTCTTGGGACACATAGACCTGGATAGAGAAACTCCATGACACATAGGTAGATGTCCTCTCTTGGACCCATCCATTGAAAACCGTTTCAATATGGTGTCGATGTAGGTTGCTTGAGTGAGTCCTATCATTCTCTTAGATCTATCTCTATAGATCTGTATCCCTAGAATATAGGATGCCTCACCCAAATCCTTCATCGAGAATCTACCTGATAACCATATCTTTGTTGACTGCAACATCCCTACATCATTCCCAATGAGTAGGATGTCATCAACATAAAGTACTAAGAATGTCACAGCATCCTTAACTACTTTTTTGTACACGCATGGTTCCTCTGGGTTCTTGATGAAACCAAAATCCTTTATTGTTTCATCAAATTTCTGGTTCCAACTTCTTGATGCTTGTTTTAGACCATAGATTGATCTCTGAAGCTTGCATACCTTATGCTCGCTTCCCATGGATGTGTATCCCTCAGGCTGCGTCATATAGATCTCTTACTTAATGTTTCCATTAAGAAATGCAGTCTTCACATCCATTTGCCATATCTCATAGTCATACCAAGCAGCTATGGCAATAAGGATTTTTATGGACTTGAACATTGCAACTGGTGAAAAGGTTTCATCATAGTCAACTCCTTGTCTTTGAGTATAACCTTTCGCCACCAATCGCGCCTTGTAGGTCAATACCTTACCATCAGGCCCAAGCTTTCTCTTGTAGATCCATTTACACCTTATTGGAACAATTCCATCGGGAGGATCTACTAAAGACCAAACTTGGTTTGTATGCATCGAATCTATTTCCGACTGCATAGCTTCAAGCCTTAAATTTGAATCCGCATCAGAAATTGCTTCCTTGAAGTTTCTTGGATCACATCCAATATTGGGTTCATCTTGATCCCCTTCAAGAAGAAGACCATATCGAATAGGAGGTCTACAAGTCCTCTTGGATCTTCTAAGTATAGGCGTGTCTATCAATGGTTCCTGTGGTGTAGGATCGTTATTTTGTATTTCGGGTTCTTCTCGAATTTCGTCGAGTTCCATCATCTCGCCTTTCTTATCCAATAAGAACTCCTTCTCCAAGAAGGTGGCATTCCTTGAAACAAACACCTTTGTTTCAGCAGGATGATAGAAATAATATCCGATTGAATTCTTCGGATACCCTACAAAATAACATAAGGTGGATCGACTATCCAACTTATCTCCCACTGTCTGCTTCACGTAAGAAGGACATCCCCAAATCCTCAAGTACGAATACTTAGGAGCTTTGCCATTCCATAACTCGTATGGTGTTTTATCCACTGCTTTAGTGTGGACGTTGTTCAACAACAATACCGCTGTTTCAAGCGCATCGCCCCAAAACGAAGGTGGAAGCTCAGTGAAGCTCATCATGGATCGAACCATGTCCAACAAAGTTCGAGTACGACGCTCCGATACACCATTCAGCTGTGGTGTCATAGGAGGAGTCCACTGAGAGAGAATCTCATTCTCTTTCAGATAGTCCAAAAACTCGGTACTTAAGTATTCTCCACCTCGATCCGATCGAAGTGCTTTAATACTTTTACCTAGCTTGTTTTCTACTTCAGCCTTGAATTCTTTGAACTTTTCAAATGCTTCAGACTTATATTTCATTAAATATAAATACCCATACCTTGAATAATCATAAGTAAAGGTAATGAAGTAGGTGTGCCCATATTGAGTACCAATTCTAAATGGACCACAAACGTCTGTATGGATCAAATCCAACAGATTTTGACTACGCTCAGGTTTTCCCTTAAAAGGAGATTTAGTCATTTTTCCTTTCAGGCAGGATTCACAAGTAGGTAGAGAGTTAATTATCAGACATATCAAACATGCCCTCTCCCACTAGCTTGTTCATCCTCCTTGAGGAAATATGACCTAGACTAGCATGCCAAAGGTTTGCCGGGTTTTGACTATCGATTTTCCTTTTGTTTGTTGTTGCCGGTTTATCAACATAATTTATTGGAACGTCTTTTAGTTTTAAGTTATATAGATCGTTTTCAAGTTGTCCATTTCCAATCAAACATTCATTCTTGTAAATATTGCAAATCCCATTCACAAAATTGCAAGAATAACCATCTCTATCAAGCATAGAAACAGAAATAATGTTTTTGATCAAATCTGGAACAAATAAAACATGTCTCAAAAGTAACTTAAAACCGTTCTGCAAAATTAAATAAACATATCCCACAGCTTTAGCTTCAACTCTGGAACCATTTCCGAGCCTCAGCTGGGTCTCACCCATTCTAAGCTTGCGACTTCTTGTCATCACCTGCAAATCATTGCAAATGTGAGATCCAAATCCGGTATCCAATACCCAAGAAGTAGTGTTAAGTGAAACATTTATTTCAATATAGAACATACCTTTCGCAGTTTGCAACTGCTCTAGATATTCCTTGCAGTTACGTTTCCAATGACCGGGCTTCTTGCAGAAATGGCAAACATCCTTAGACTTTTCCATGTTTGAAGCCTTTGTCTTGTACTTCTTCTCGGGTTCGGTTTTCTTGGGTGGGGCAGAACGTTTCTTACCCTTTGTACTTTGCCCCTTCTTAGCAGAAGAAGAGGAGCCCACCAAGAAAGCCGGTTTATCCTTCTTTAAAGTGGATTCATATGTTACAAGCATATTGACCATCTCTTCAAGGGAGGCCTCTATCTTGTTCATATTGAAATTCACCACAAATCCGTCAAACGAAGAAGGAAGAGATAGAAGTAGTAAGTCCACGTTGAGTTCATGCTCCAACACCAAATCAAGCGTTACCAACTTCTGTATGAGCCAAATAACTCGTACCCCATGATCACGGACCGAAGTCCCTTCACGCATGCGACACGTCATTAGCTCTTTTACAGTAGCGAACCTTTCAGCTCTCGATTGAGCCCCAAAAAGTTCCTTGAGTTGTACGTGAATGTCAGCAGCATTCACGGTATCCTCAAATTGCCTCTGGAGTTCATCAGACATCGAGGCTTGCATATAGCATTTGGCCTTGATATCATGGTCCCACCATGTATCAAGTTTGGCTAACTCTTCCGGACTTACATCAGCTGGTGCTTCCTTCGGAGGAGATTTTTCTAACACGTAGAGCATCTTCTCCGAAGTCAAGACAATCTTCAACTTACGGAACCATTCCGTATAGTTTGCGTCATTCAATTTATTTTGTTCGAGGATCGAGAAAAGTGGATTACGCGAATTCATCTTTATGAAATACTGAAAAGAAACAGACAAATATCAGTGATTGTTTAATTAATTTACTAAGACATAAAATAGGCGAAATTTATTTTATGAATCTCACTCCCACTATTTTAACGATTTCACTACCCTCTAGTGAAAACGGGAAACTGTTTTCCTTAGTGAGAACATGGAGTCAAATTGACAAACTATGGTCCCGAATAATATCAGCCAACCATAATTTTCAAAAGGTAGAGCCCAATTGCTTCCAAAGCAACCTCCACGTTTTTACCTCATGTCCAATAAGGGCCCAATAATATGACGCCGTTTATTGTGACATTTCAAGATGACCAATCAATATTAAGTTGTGATGGACGGTCGCCATGTGGATCCCCCAATAATATGAGCCGATCCCATGGGAGTTCCACCCAACTTACAACATGTGTCGATCCAATGTACAACTTTCCGATGAACGGGCCCCCCCAATAATATGAGCCGGACCATATCCGCGGGTAGCATCTCATACATTGATCGTTGATGGAAGGTAGGAACATTTAAACAATTTTAAATTTCCTTTATTTATCTTGATATCAATTTTAAATCATATTTAAAATGAGGGATTTTAATTTTGAAAATTTGTCTCATCATTTTAAAATTTTGTATGCTTGTCGGATTCACACAATTTTGTTTAAAACATGCATACAACTATAATATCATATATTATATAGGATGATCGATTCCATTTCTAATCGACCCGTGGTTGCCAATCACGAGTCTTAGTCCAATCCTAGGTAATATGCAGTATGCAATGCAATCCTATTACATTGAGCTTCCAATTTACATTTCTTCTGTCTTTATTGTCTGCTGGGCCCACCTCCATCTTCAAATCTTCATCTCCCACTAAGTCTAATGTATTTACAATAAATAACCATGACAAGTAGGGGATACATTTCAAGGGGTGGGAACGGGCCATAAACCAGGCCCACTTTTATTACATATGAGAATTCATATTGGGCCATAAACTAGGCCCATTAATAAATCCAACAATAATAAAAACAAATGTAAATTCCTAACATACACCTACAAAATTGGTCATGGCAATCGATCATCCTTATCCAATAACATTTAATTCAAAATTAATTTATTGGATAACATGCAATGGCAATTTAAATTAAAAGGATAAAATCATATTCCATATATAAAATCTTATTTTACATACAAAATCATATTTTATCTTTTTATCAAATAAAATCATATTTTACATATAAAATCCAATTTTATACATAAAATCATATTTTACTCAATATTTCCATAAGATCATATCTTATCATCAATTGTACCAAAAATAATTAATTTCATAAAATCTGATTTAACGGATAAAATATATAAATTTTCCAAAAATTCAAATTTATCCAAAAATCAATTTTAAAATTTTCGGACTCGAACAATTCGATCCGATGCCTCGTGGACCAATCAAAAACAATTTTCGATCGGACCAAAAATAGAATTTTAACATATTAAAATTTTAATTTTAAAAATTAAAAATTAATTTTTCCGCGGGCCGCCCGGGACGTTCCCGGGCTGCCCGCGCCCCAAAGGGGCTCGGGCCGGGCAGCCCGGCTGCCCCTAGGGCAGCGACTCTCGCTGCCCCCCGGGCAGCGATCCAATCGCTGCCCGTGTTTTTGCCCGAAAAATTTTTAATTTAAAAAATTTATTTTGTTTCAAAAAACCGAGGCTAAAAATTTTTTGTACAATCGATTAATTTAATCACTTGATCTGAGCAACCTGGCTCTGATACCACTGTTGGAGAACTGCGATCAGATCAATCAGAATTGATATCCGGTGCAGCGAAAGTTTAAAAATTTTATATGGAACGTTTTCATATCATGGGTATCAAAACTTTACGATTAAATTGTGTGTGTAAAAATTAAATAACAATTATAAATTTTTACCTCCAATCTCGAATCGAGATTATGGACACCAACAGATTACTCTGCTCTTGTTGTATATCCCTGGAACTGATGGACGAACTGTTCTTCAATCAGGTCCACGAACAAAGATTTAATCCCTCTGATAGATTGCACTAGAAAATCTATCAGAAGTTTCTACGAAGAGAATTAACGAATTTGATCCGTTAAACCAGACTGTAATTCAAAATTCACAGACTGGATTTTTTCCCGAGCAGAGGGGAGGGGGGCGGCCACTGTTAGAGAGAAAACTAGGGTTTTTCGAAAATTGTGACCTGTTGTGTGTAATTTCTGTACTGCAATAACTTATTTATAATGTAGGCCGCTAACAGCTTAGGGCCCATTAGTCATAAGTTCAAGCCTGACAAGCAAAGCCCGCATGTTCAGAAATTAATATAAAATTCATCGTGACTCTGATTGATAAACCGATTTTACCAATGTTCACAGAAACCATTTCTGCACCTTTTAAAGTCAAGATAAATTTTCTGAATCCGAATTCAGTGATTCCAAAAATGCCCATCCCTATGTCATTTTAGGAAATCTTACTCCTCTACTCTTAAATAAGAAGTCCAACTTCTTTGTTCATTAAATTTAACTCTTTAAATTTAACTATCTCAACGAGGATTAAAAATCCATTACTCTGTGTGACCCTCAATGGTTCAGGGATACAGCTAGCCGTGGGCTCACAACTCTTTGTGACTCGGAACAACAATTTCCGACTTGCCCATCGAATCATGGTAAGAGCGCCTAGCAACATCGCCCCATGATTCCCTAGGTATCACTGATAGTGCCTACAAGAACCAATAGATTTTGGTTAGCGTACAGTACGGTCCCTTCATCCATATATCCCGATCGAATCAACAACCATTGGTAAATCGAGAGTCGTTCGAGATTCGATAACTAGGCAATACATCTTGAAGATCAAATAGTGACATCGCATGTGCTACTAAAAAACCATTTCTTAAAACACATCATGTACTCTGGCCAGAGATTCGTCACACTAATATCTCCTCAGATCGCATAGGATATCCACACTCGCAAGTATGTGGTGAATCCTTGACAACAAAGCATTGACTCCTATATGTGTTGTAACTGTACCCAATCCCGACACCTGATGACCCCAATAGAGTCGGTAAATGAGTCAAAGCACAGTACTAGCATATAGAGTCTCAATGATGTTTCAAGTAGTAAGGACTAATGGTGTACAACCAAAACCGCGGACTTTATCCACTCGATAAGTGATAACCACTTGGAAAGTCCGGATAGGGTAGTTCGATCATTCATCGTATGAATATCCATTTGCATGCTTCGAACATCTCTATGTTCATTAACAATGAAACGTGGTACTCTGCATCGCAAATGCTAGTCTCAAACTCGAGCGATCCTTATCCTTATTATCGGACGGCTCAATCGACTAGGAACGATTTAGAATATACAGTGACTATAAGATGTGTTTCATGATAGACATCCCCATGTACTACCACATCTTACATACACTATAGTATATTCAAGGTCTTTATCAAAACAACAATAGTATATCACAATATAACAATATGAAGAAAGATAAAGTCATTGCCATTAATAAAAGTGTAAATTATATTAAACAAAAGATTGTTTATACAAAGAGTCATCAAAGCCCTTAGCCACAAGTTGGCTCACCGGGGCACCCACTCTTTCATGCCCTGGGTCACTTGCCAAATTGAGACGTGTAGATAGGGGTCGGGAGACATCCCGGCTTCCCTACCAAATTTAGACGTGTAGGTCGGGGTTGGAGAAATCTCGACTTCCCTACCAAATCAGAGGGGCAATGTGGGATCGAGAAGAACTCGGTTTCATTGTCGGCATTGTATACTATATCCATTTATCGATCAAAATCATAGTCACATCGAGGATCCAAATTCATAAGTTAAAGTAAAGGATAACTTTTTCATGAATGTGTTTTCTATCGCATGTTGCTATTTTCTTACTTTGGGCATGTCATGACTTTTTCCCTTTCGTGTGAGCTTCATTAGTTTACTGAGTACTATTTTTAGTATTATGCATTATTTTGAACCCTTGCTGTATTATTTAAACCTTGTCGGGCTTTTAGGCTCACTACTATGCTTGGTGCAGGTGAGCATTTGGACGAGGCTACGGGGAAGGATTTCCAGGGCCCATAGGTGTTCGGAGGCACACCCTGACCGTTGCCGCTCATTTCTTTCCGCATTTATGACTTTGTAATAATTATACTGTGTCGTTGTTGTTTCCCCTTTCAGTAGCAGGATGTGATATTCCCTGCAAATTATGTTAGCATGTAAACATTAAATACTTTTGTCCATTCATCTGGCGTCGAATTAGATACTGTTTTGCATGCTTGTGTTTGTTGTCCACCTCGGGTTGAGGTTTATTTAAATTGATGTTTGAGACAGGTGGTTTTATTATTCAAACAAATAGGTCATGCCAATTTTTTTTAAAAAATTTTCCACATTTTCTTTATTTATTTAGATATTAGTAGTTAGAGTCGTTTCAGCTAGGACTGCTTGTAGTAAGGTATGTAATTACAGACTGAGATAGCCAGCGGGTTTGCATGCTTATGTGTTGCATTGTGTGCCATATTATTCTGCAGCATGTGCATATCATATTGTGCCTGTCCATCTTTTGAGATGAGCCATTTAGGGCTGCTTAGCCCTGTTTGGACGATTGATGTCGAGCGCCCCGCAACCGACGGGTTAGCCGGCACTGGCATCTATAGGATACGGTCCACGTCCGGTATGAATGAGTAGTGTACTCAGGGTTTGATTCTCGGGTTGTGCCACTCATGTCCTAGGCGCCATTTTGAGCAGTTGTATACAGTTATCCAAGATATGGATACCTTGTCATTTGCATGCATCATGTTTGTATGTTTACCCGTATTTGCGTATTGAGCTTAGAGCTCATGTCCAGTATTTTCTATGTATCTGGACACCCCATTCGACGGGGTAGGTGTAGGTGCAGGATTGAGAACCAAGTGCTTGGAGAGGCCAGTGACCTTTGAAGACAGCAGGATTAGCCATAGATTTCTACCCTTATAATTATTTGTAATTCGATTGGGTTGTATATTGGTTTATTTAATCGGTTGTATTCTGCCGGTTAGTTTTAATTAATGTCTTCTGCAGCGATTTATTTTAAATGCATGCTTAATTATGCTCTAACTCTGATTAGGTAGTGGATCCGGGTTGGACCTCTACATTTATTGGTATCAGAGCGGCATGCAAAAAGACTTGGGAAAATAGTAATGAGACTTTGGGTTATCTTGTAGGATTGATGAGACCTTTAAAGAGACGATGATGAGGCGTTTACGTTGCACGAAGACTATCATCATCGGCAGAATATCTAAAGATTTGGCTTATGGGATTCTAGCAAGTGCAGACAGGAGCGATGGATCGTGTCCGAGATTTCGAGACTTCTACCCATATGAATCCTAGCTTTGGATCGAGTACCGGATCCCAGAGGCAGTGGCAGAGGATTGATTGGGAAACACTTGATGCTCGCATCTGTATCATCCGTACCTTGATGACACTACTCTGAAGATCCTCCAATCGTAGTTGGAGATATTGTCATAAAGACCTTCACCAAGGAATGCCTCAAGTGACTAAGGTATGACTGGTTTTGAGCATAAGGTCATTAAATTCATGCAAAACATGATTATGCCTGTATTCTTGTATCGATGCGTTCGGTAGGCAAAACGGGAAACTTCATGCTCAAAAGCATGAAATGAATACAAGAGGAATGGTGACGGTAGATCGTGAGCAGAAAAGGTCGGCTGACATGCACTGATTCCGTGCATAGATGGTTAGCGAGCTCGAGTTATTTCTCCGGAAGTCTTGATAGGACGATATACCGAGATATTTGGGCAGGAGTACTCTTGTATTGATGCGTGTGTCAATGAGAAGCTTCATGCTCAATAAACAAAGACTAGTACGATGATTTTAAATACTATATTTTTGTAATTGTAAACAGTATTTCAGTCATAATGAATCATTATACTCTTGTTGTATCATTTCAAGTTAATGGTTGTACATTTTCATTGTATTTTGAATACTGTATGTATTACATGAGATTGTAATAAACGAATTTTACATAACTTGAAGTAATGATACGTGTATTATTTATCTAGCAATGCGTGTATGATTGTAATATTTTTCTAAGTTTGGTATGGCGTTAGTTGATTAGTATTCAACTGATGTACTCATGGGTTTTGAGTGAGCCGATTGTAACTGCTGGACATGTGGATAGTCTAGGTGTTTTTCCTAGGATTGACTTAGTTAGTCAGTGGACTAAGTTAGTGCCAGTGATGAGTTGATTCATAAGTGGGCATGAGTTTTGTTCTAGGTTGTTTTCTTAGAATAGTAGTCTGATGACCTTTGTAGGTTGAGACTTCGTGGTGATGGGTTTTCATCAGGATGCCAGGTTCAGTATATGCCGAGAGTTGTGGACTATGACCAAGACTAGACGTGATGGGGCGCGACCCTGTGCCAGTGTTACTCTGGGAGTCTTTGTACTTTAGAGGTTGCCTGGGAGCCTTTGTGCTTCAAGATCGGCGGTGGGGAGGCTACTCAGTCTAGAGTTTTGGTAACAGTCATGATGGGATATGACATTGGATTAGATTCCTAGTTTGGTATCATGATTTAGATATTGTCTGACTTTTTTCAGGGATATTGGTTTGGGTTTCTGCCGTGAGGACTATTCTTGGAGGTATTTCCTTGATGAGCGTGTACTCTGAACAAATAGTTATTAGCCCATGGAATACTGCTAGATGGATCGATCTAGGTGGTAGGCGAATTTCTACCAGCGATGACTAGGGGTTGTCATCAGAGTTGCGATTATGGTTCCTTGTAATAGGAGTTATCCAAGATATTGGATGACTTCAACTCCAATAAGAGAATTGTTCCATGATGATTGACTTCATCAGTAATGTATTATATCAGATACTAAAGATTGTACAGGACTATTTGAGGAGTGAGGAAAGCTTGACCTATGCCCGTGAATCCTTGATGGTCGCCCAGGTGGGTTATCGAGGTAGGATACCTCAGTCTTGAATAGTTACACAGTCTTAGCGAGGGATATAATGAGCGTGTCCGAAGATTGTGGAAATCTTTGGGATTTATTAGTTATAATTCTTGGACTCGACGAGCCTTAGTGTTCATTTGAATGAACGAGGCAAAAGATAGTGAGTCTAGTGATTGCGCTAAGTATTGTCTGATGTTTTCAGAATTAAGCGTAGGATTTTTACATGGGATTGGAATGATCTATGTTGATATATCACGAGCATTTCTTAGGTTTAGTTCGCCTTAATATTTTGATTTCAGTGTACGAGGTAGCTGTAAGTAGTAAGACGCGAGATGGTGCCAATAAATTACTAATAGCTATTTTATGACTATCGAGTATAGGTGTGTTGAAACTAGAGCGAGTTGGGTATCCTAAGTGTTGGGAATAGTATACTTGTGACAGTTGAGTCAAGGTTATTGATCGAGCCATGTAGGTTTATATGATCAGTGGTAGTCTGATTTGAGTTTCACTGTTGAGCTAAGTGTGAGCTACAGTAGAATCGACGAGGTCGATTAGTTGAGCCCAATCTGTGATGATCAGGATGTAGCAATTAAGAAATACTTGGGATAGTATTTTGACGCGTAGTGCTTAAGGGGATTTGTACTTGGTACAATCTCAGAGCAGTCGGTGATTTGGGTAATTTAGAAGTCTCTAGGGTTGCCGGAGATGAATAATTTGGGATTGCTGTAATCGGGGATGATTGCAATTGGACTTGTATGGAAAAGTTAGGCAATATCTTGACAGTAAAAACAAGAAAGGGAGTTGGTAGTTTCCCAGGATAGTGTCTTTTGCTAAGAAGAAACTGATATTGATTCCAGCAATTGCTTAGTGATAGCAATCGCATACTCGGGTTGAGTAACGAAAGGGATTAATTTTCTGCTTCGTTTGAGAGTTGTCCACTAACAAAAATGTTAAGGGTGTCAACCGAACATTTCGACGGAGTATTATTGTGTTGAACTGTTATGATGAATCCGACGATTGTTGGAAAAGCTAATGGACATCAGCAAAGGGACATTAGTTGTCTGATCGTGATACGTGACATTAGCTAGGATTTAGTTCTCAAAATGTAGCAGGTTGCGTCACTAGTTTTCCAGCGTGAGATGCGTGATGCTGTTGAGGTGATTGAGATAGTCGATGATCGACTTAGTAGCCAACAAAGTTTTCCTTTTGGATTGAAGACTTTGCAAAGATCACGACAAATCGAATTTGTTCTTTCCAGTCAACAAGTCACATCCGTGAGGACTGTATGTCAAGGATATTGAGTTTCAGCAATGGACGATAGTCGGATTCGTTTTGTGTGACAAGTTACTTCAAGCGAAAAGTGTCTCCAGGAGTGACTCGGGGACCGATGATTTAGTCCTCTCAATGCTAAGGCTGATGCGTTCAGCAAAGGCACGAGTTGGCTGTTTGAATCCGTTGGGATTTAGTTTCCAGGATTAATAAGTTCCACCTTATAAGGTTGGGACGGGCGGTGAAGATATTATCAAAGACTCTGAGATGAGTTATATCGATTACAATGACTGTCGAGTTTCGAGACAAGATAGGAAGCGTTTCCATATGCATGTGTACTGTGGAATGTCCCGGTAGAGCATTTTGGTGGGAGCTTGCCTCAGTCTTGATGTGTATGCAGTAATTGTAAGTATGTATAACTATCAGAAGGATGTCCAAAGATAGCTGAATCTTATAGGGGATTTAACTAGCCTATCGATTGAGATTCATGGGCAAGTAACCTGTAGTTGAGATGAAGTCCATCATAGGTGCGATGGTTACCATTACTGTATAGGTATGGTTTCGTGGACCAGGGGTAAAGGGTGATTTAGCGTCATGATTTCCAAGCGATGATAGCTTTCATCATGGCACATTGATGAGTTATACTGAGGAACGTGAAATGTGATTAGTACTAGACTTGGTGGCCTAAGATCCTAGTAATGCTTTAGAAGCTTGTCGTTGTTTCAGGGGAACATGGGAAGAATGAACCAGTCTGGGAATCATGATAAGCAGATACGTTGAAGTATAACCTTGTGACGATGGAATTCTCTTGAGGAGAGATTCGAGTGATGTTATGGCAAGAGCAGCGTTAGGGTGAGTGTTTCCTAACTATAAGTGTTCTGCTCCGAGTGTGGTTGAGGAACCACTGGATGATTGGACAATGGTATGAACCAGTTGGGGTTTTAATATGTTCTCAAGGTTCTACCCTAGATTTCAAGGATGAAATCTTTTAAGGGGGGGAGAATGTAGTGACTCGTATCCAGTATTAACGAATAATGAGCATATTAATCGTATGATCATGTTTAGATTTAATTAAAACATGATTAAGGAAATTCTTGATGAATTAACGAGGTCCGAAAAGGGATCCAGGACACTCGAAAATAGTCGGGGAGGTTTTGAGTCTTAGACAGGATCGGAAGCTCCGAACTTAGGATCGGATGATCCGAAGTGGCTGAGTTCGGAGGGCCTGTTGCAGTTCGGAAGGATGAAATTTGGACGATCCGAAGAAGGATCGGACGGTCCGATCTTCATCAGATAAGATAGGATAAGGAAATTATTTGATTGGTCAAGACTAGAGTTCGGACGATCCAAAGTCCAGGATCGGACGGTCCGAACAGGTGTTCGAAGGAGTGACATCATGGATGACGTAATATCGGGATCGGACGATCCAAAGTTCCGATTGGACGGTCCGAAGTGCTATCAGGTGACACTTGTCATGCATGCAGAGTTTGGACGGTCCGAAGGCAGGTTCGGACGATCCGAAACCCTCGTCTATAAAAGAATGCCGAAGAGCTCATTTCAGAATCGCACCAACTCCCTCTCCTTTGCCCGCGTGGCACTATTTTAGGGCTTTGGGTACTCTTATTTTAGAGTTGGAGTTGGAAATATATATTAGTATAGTCAGACATTGTCTGACCTAGTTGTAGAGCAGTGCTCGTGTAGCGGAGCCATGCTCGAGGCTGTGGAGCTGCAGCAGGGGTGTTCTCCTAGTTGCGAGATAGTCGTCATCAGTGGGCTGACGACGGACACAGGTATACCTATAGTCTTCTTAAATTATTTAGGAGTATGCAATAACTTAGTTAAGGCTTTTAGAGCTTAATGAATGATGCATGAGTATTTGCATTGTAGAGCTGATGATAGACTTGGAACCTAGAGTGGGACTGCTAGGACTGCCTGTAGTAAGGTACGTAAGTACTGACTGAGATATCCAACGAGTCTGCATGTTTATGTGTTGAATTGTGTGCCATATTATTCTGCAGCATGTGAATATCATATTGTGTCTTTCCATATTTTGAGATGATCCATGTAGGTCCGCTCAGCCCTGTTCGGACAGTTGATGTCGAGCGCCCCACGATCGACGGGTTAGCCAGTGCTGGATTCTTTAGGATATGGTCCACGTCCGATAGGAATGAGCAGTATACGCAGGGTTTGATTTCCGGGTTTTTCCACTCATGTCCTAGGCGCCATTCTGAGCAGTTGTATACAGTTATCCAAGATATGGATACCCTGCGATTTGCATGCATCATGTTGTATGTTTACCCGTATTTTCGTATTGAGCTTAGAGGTCACGTCCAGTCTTTTCAGTGTATCTGGACACCCCATTCGACGGGATAGGTGTAGGTGCTGGATTGAGAACCAGGAGCTTGGAGAGGCCAGTGACCTTTGAAGACAGCAGGATTAGCTGTAAGTTTCTACCCTTAGGATTATTTGTAATTCGATTGGGTTGTATATTGGTTTATTTAACCGGTTGTATTCTGCCGGTCAGTTTTAATTTAAGTCTTCCACAACGATTTATTTTAAATGCATGCTTAATTATTCTCTAACTTTGATTAGGTAGTGGATCTAGGTTGGATCGCTACATGGCTGGGCTGTGTGTTGGGCTTGGGGCTATTGGGCCGGGTCCAGTTGGGTCAATTTCAGGTCGGGTCAAGTTCGGGTCGGGTCAGGTAGTTTAGGGCTATGGGTTCGGGGCGGGTCATTTTTATTTGGCCAAGCAATTTAATTGGGAGTCCAATTATTTAAGTTGTGTTTTGGGCTTGAAAATAGTCGACCTTAGTTAGTTGGGCCTAAAGATTTTAACTTAGGCTTAAATTATAATTTTAAATGGGATTGAGAATTTAATTAAGTTATTGGGCTAAAATTGTTTTATTTGGGCTCAATTTATTTTATTTGGGCTTAAGTTAGTATTGGGTCAAGTTTAATGGGCTTAAGCGTGTTAGGCAAATTTTATTGGGCTTGAGATTTATTTGGGTCCATTTCTGAATAATTGAGTTAGTCCGAGTGTTTTGGGCCAGGGTAAGGGTTAATGGGCCAGGCTTAGTTCCAGGGCTTAGGTTAATGGGTAGCAACTCGAACCAGCCGTGGCAAACTAAATAGTCCGTAAATATATATTTAATATACATATATGTAATATTTTGATATGAGTATTATTTTTATAAAAATGAATTAATATATATTTACGGGCAAAATTTTCTAAGAAAAACTGATATTTTTAATTCATGATTCATGCATATGTTTCATATTAAGTTAATGGAATGCGTAGAAAATATTTTTGGGAAGTTGATGTGAATTGTGACAGTTATGTTCAGGAACCTACGGATCCCCCTGTTAAGGTTGGGTGAAGTGGCATAAGAAGCGTAGAAAATCCCCGTGTTAAGGTTGGGTGAACCTCGCTGCATCATATGCTTGTTATAGATTGATCAATCGCTTATGTTTATGGTCACACTTCACTGATAGGACCCACACAGTAAAGATTTTATGATTATAACATGTCATGATTATGCAACGTATTTATGTTATGATTATGTGTACGTCGCAGTATTATGCATACAATTTTACGATCATGCATGCATTAGAATTCTCAGGTTATTTTTATATACGATATGTGTTTGCATGTGGTTTTATTTAGCAGTACTCGTTATTAAATATAGAGCATGCTGGGCCTTTAGGCTCACTAGATCTAAATGGTGTGCAGGAGAATTTGATGCTATTACCGATGACGTGGTCCCGATAGATGGTGAGGGCTACTGAGCATCCGGAGTTGGTTAGCATACCCGCGACCTCTGCAGTACTTTATGTTTTCGCACTTCTTTTATGAGACTTTTATTTGAGGGTTGTAATAAACTATTTCCGCACGTGTTTTATACTTACACTATGAGTTGATTGTGTAGTGGGTTTTGAACCTTGAAATTTCTGTATCTAACGTTGTCATATCTTCGTGCATGGATTTTTTTTAAAATTATTCGAGCATTTTAAATTTACTAGAGTACAATCAAATTATTACATATTATATTATTTGAAATAAAACTATTTTTCGTATAGACGCATATATGTATGGGCATATATGTAATTAAAAAAACCCTCGAGTTTTCGGTCGTTTCAATTTGGTATCAGAGCAAGGTCCTTGGAGGGTAAGCTAGCCTGCTATGTGGAGCTCGGAAGTCGCATTGCCAGTCTTTGAGTTTAGATGTTTTTAAGTATATGTTTTATGAATGAGACCCCTGAATTTAAATTTTCACTGAAATTTATGTTATAAGAATTTTAGATTAAAATACTTAGTTGTGCAATACGGTTGCGTGAAGGATTGATGGGAATTGCAGTATGCCTCCGATAAGTGAAGTTCACGATGCGGGTAATCAAGATCCATCTCCACCTGTAGCTCCACCACACTCAGCATTCGAGGAAACCAACGAAGATGCTAGGCCTAAGGTGAATAAGAGAGTTTTAATTTATTGAAAACTAAGTGATTGTTTGGAGAGTTAAGTCAATTTGTTTTGGATTCAATTAGTTTTGTTCTAGGGACTTAGTGTTAGCATACAATTGTTGAGGATATTTTACTCATGGGCATTATGGATTGGATTAATTTTCTTTTTGGAGTATGCACTTACACTATAGGGAATGTAATACTATGGTTGATTGTCCTCTCGGATGTCTTGGGTATATAGGATTTGTACGTTGATAAAGTTTGTTTCTGGTTTTGTTGCTCTGAACTCTTGGAAGAGTAATGGTGGATTTAGTTTCGACTAGGGACTCAGTGGATCTGTGATGATTGTTTTTTAGTTGCGTCGCTAAGTTTTGCTAAGTTAAGTTACTATAGGAGTTTATGTTTTAATTGCTATGTTTAAATGAAAAATCTGGGAACATAAAGGTTGGCTTGTAGATTTTTTAGGATAGATAAGTGGATTGTACAAACTTTGTCAACTAGTGAAGTTGTGGTAAATTCAATTGTTGTGTTTGGGAAATGAAAATTAGAGTAACATTTGGGTTCTATTTATGAGTTAATACAAGATTGTGGTTGGAATATTTACTTATGGTACTATGAAGTGCGTAAAATATCAAACATGGGTTACAGTGGACTATAGGAAAAAAAATTGCAAAAGTTCGCCTTAAGTTGTGATTAGAAACAAAAGTTTATAAATGTAGGCTTGATTAAGATGTAGTAGACCCACGGGAAGGATAAGATAATTCATTTTATCAGAGTGCGCAGCAGAAGCATGACTTTTGGAATACTGAAATTTGGGAGCTAGGTGTGCACATGGATTTAGTAGATTAGATTTTCTAGGGACTCTGTTATTAGAAGTTTGATCAGTCCAATTTAGAGGACATTCTCCGCAGCAGCAGAGGCCGCAGGGCCAGCAGAGACAGCAGCATCAGGGAGAAATCGCCCCTAGCATTGGAGGGATGCTCTTCTGGGAGAAGTGTCAAAAACCTCATTTTGGCCAGTGTTGGTCGGTTTCGGCAAGTGCTATAATTGCTCAGAACCGTGTCATATTTTGAAGAGCTGTCCGAGGAAGAAGCAGACGATAGGGCGCCTATTTGTGATGCAGGCTGAGGAGGCTAACCCCGACACTTTTCTTATCGCAGATAATCCTCATTTATGATTATTTGCTACTCTTGGGTTGTTTAGTTAACGATTTTCATGAATGGTTACTCAACTTTTTGTACTTATGATGTAGAAATGCATGTTTAAGATTTGTTGGAATTGGTGAATTTGTGAATTTGCATAATTAGGGTTGGAATTTGATGGTGATTGGGTTGAATTGTTACTTTTGATAGTATAGTCCATATCTGTTTGGGAAATTTTCTGCATGCAGATAAAAATTAGTATTAGAGGTGTTACGACGTTTGCATTGCTAGATGCTGGAGCGACACTCATTTATCTCTCAGTCGCTCTTTGAGCGGGTAGGAAATTTATCCGAGGTGTTTAGTATGGGGTACGATATTACCATACCGTCAGGTGAGGTTCCTTATACCACCAGTGTGCTCAGTGGGTTGGAGTTGGAGTTTCAGGGGTATGTGGCTAGAGCCGATATAGTGACCCGACCCGGATCCACTACCTAATCAGAGTTAAGAGCATAAATAAGCATGCATTAAATCAAATTGCTGCGGAAGACTAAATACAAGTAGACCGGCAGAATACAACCGGCTGATCAAACTCGATTTATACAACCCAATCGAATTACTTTAAATAAAACCTACAGCTAATCCTACTGTCTTCAAGGTCACTGGCTACTCCAGGTTCCTAGTGCTCAATCCTGCACCTATACCTGCCCCATCGAATAGGGTATCCAGATACACAGAAAATACTGGACGTGAGCTCTAAGCTCAATACGAAAGCACGGATAAACATACAAATATGATGCATGCAAATGACCGGGTATCCATATCTGGGATAACTGTATACAAACTGCTCAAACTGGAGCCTGGGATATAAGCTCGTCACATCGGGGTAGCTAACCACTGTGTGCGACCACTCATTCCCGAATCCCGGATGCGGACCACGGAGTTCTCGAGGTATCAGTACCTAAGGGTACTCGATATCAAACATCCTAACAGGGCTGAGCAACCCTAACTGGCTCATCTCGAAAGATATACAGATGTACAGGCACAAGATGATATGCACATGCTGCATAACAATAATAACATGAAAACACATAAATGCAACATATAAGAATGCATATCCGCTGGCAATCTCAGTCAGTACTTACGTACCTTTCTAAGGCAGTCCTAGTAGTCCCACTCTAGGTTCCAAGCCTATCATCAAGTCTACAATGCAAATACCCATGCATCATTCAATAAGCACTAAAATCCTTAACTAAGCTATTGCATACTCCTAAATAATTTAAGGAGACCATAGCTATACCTGCGTCCGTCGTCAGCCCACTGATGGTGACTATCCCGCAACTAGGGCACTCCCCTGCTGTGAATCCATAGCCTCGAACACGGCTCTACAACACGAGCACTGCTCCGCTACTATGTTTGACACTGTTTGACTACACTAAAACAAATACCCTACTCCAACTCTAAAATAAAAGTACCCAAAGCCCTAAAATAGGACCACGAGGGCGAAGGAGAGAATTCGGAATTGGCAAGAAATGAATGCCTCGGACCTTATATTTATAGGCATTGATCGGAACCTCCGATCCTCGATCGAAACTTCCGATCCTTGATCGGAACGTCCGATCCTGCCATCGAAGCTTCCGAACATCCTTATCTGCCACATGTCAAAATCTCACTGGTTGACTTCGGATAGGGCGATCGGAGCTTCCGATCCCGATCGGAGTTTTCGATCCTACCACACGCCATGCATGACGTAATATCGATCGGAGCTTCCGATCCTGCATCGGAGCTTCCGATCCTGATTGGAGCTTCCGATCTCACCTTCGGAGCTTCCGATCCATCACATACCAAATTGGATTAATTAACATAATTAATCTCTTAATTACCAATTTCGGTTACGGGGTACTACATTCTCCCCCACTTAAGATATTTCGTCCTCGAAAATAGATCTTAAGTACCGAATGCAATACAAAGTACAGAAACATTCTTTATTCAAATCAAACGTTACAACCGAATACAACTCAAAACTGAAATCAAAACAACTCAGGATGGTCTTCACGCATCCTTTCTTCAAGCTCCCAAGTAGCTTCCTCAGTGCCTCGGCGCTGCCACTGAACTAACACCAAAGGAATGACTTTGTTCCGTAAAACCTTATCCTTATAATCCAGGATACGATTAGGTTTCTCAGCATAGGTCAAATCCTTGCTCACTTGAACCTCAGACCGCTGCAGAATACGAGACTCATCCTCCACATACCGTCGCAACAGTGATACGTGGAACACGTCGTGAATACTGGAAAGATGCGTTGGCAAAGCTAGTCGATAAGCGAAATCACCAATGTTCTCCAAGATCTCAAACGGACCGATAAACCTGGGAGACAACTTGCCTTTAAGACTAAATCTGAGAATCTTACGAAAAAGTGACATTCTCAGAAATACTGTCTCCCCCACTTCTTTCTAGAAGAATGGAGTATTACAAGTCGCCCGTACAACGCCTCAACAGGTGTCCTCCCAAGGTATGGATAGCGCTCTCCATCTGACCATCTGTCTCTGGATGATATTCAGTATTTAAACTGAAAGCAGTGCTCGTAGCACGCTGGACACTCCCCCAGAATATGGAAGTAAGCCTGGGTCTCGATTGCTGACAATGCCCACCGGCATCCATGAAGTAGAACGATCTTTTGGATGTATAACCGAGCCTTACGATCAATAGAGTGCTCTCGACTGCTCTTCGAATACCCATTGTTCCTGCGAACCTTAGCAGTGATAGTTCCTCGTCAAGTATACCACTTGATACCGACTATCCCTCTTTCTAGAATCAGTTCGTACTAACGAGAAAGCCAGATACAACCAACCTGTATCTCCACTGGTCTAACACTGACATCGAATCCCAGAGGTAACCGCAAGTGTTAACCAATCGATTCTCACTTGACGTCCTGCCACGGATAAAAACCAATCCCGAAAGTTCCTAGCATCGTCAGACTTACATTCCGTACTTATTTTCTTCGATGCTGACTAATATTCTCAAAGAATGTTACCGCTATAATGCTGAACACATAGATGGCACCGCAACATCTACAACATTAGTAGTCTAGATTAGAGATCACCACTATCTCGTCACTCGAGATATCAATTGAATTCGCAACACTGGTTATCCAACCATAGATAACAATCCCAAGTCACACTTGACTTGTTACCAAGATGAACAAAACTAGTTCACCTCAACCCTTCGCGCAATCCATGACACATGCGGTAAACCAACGAATTTACCTGATAGATCTCGGTCGATCCCAACACCTCAATGGCATAGCACATCAGAACGTACTGGGAAATCACCGACAATAATCTCACTAGACTCTGAACACAGTCTCAGCTGTCGTATCATCCCACGAACAAACAATTGATATCGGCCTGCTAATGCTCATTGAATTCCGCAACACTCGTCGAATCACAATTTAACAAAAATCCTCCTAGAAAACTGTTGGAAATGCCTAAACAAGTATTCGGCTAACAGTTCCCAAAACTGTAATCCAATAGCATGGAACAATTCTATTTCCAAAACTGGGTCAACCATTGCTAATACCAAGCAATGTTCAGATCAATTATGTCTTCTCTTACCACTGATAACTTTACCCGAGTTATCGAACTAGCCATGACTTACCGAAGTCAAAACATGCAATCACCTCCCGTGATCTATCGAACTTGAAAGTCCAAATGACTGCACTCCGAAAATCTGCTCAACCAATCGACCTCGTCGATAAGTTGTGACTATCACACAACTTTTCAGTACCAACCAAATTATGGCAACCATCCGCCAGGTCTTGGTCATTTGAAATCTCACATGGCTCGATCAATAATTATGATCTCACGGCCATACGTCCGCATATCCCAAATACTTGGAATCAAAAGAATCACAGCTGATTCAACTCACCTATCTCTGACAAAGTCAGACAATAGTTAGTAGTCACCAGTACCAATCTCGCATCGATACTGACTTACTACCAACTGTCGCTAAACTTGCTCCTGATAACTATATCTCTTGCTAAAACTGCAACAAATCGAGACTGAGGTTACTTGCCGTGGTGTCCCACCTGAAATCACCACCAAGTGTACACTAGCATAAATCACGCTATCCTCACGCCTCAAATAGTCATGTACAATCCTTAGCATCGGATATAATCTATCACTGAAGGAAACCATTAATGCTGAAAACTACTCATCTCCGAGTCAAATGTTTCAGGAATTTCACAAACCAAAACTCCTGGATAGCCCCTATCACAAGAGCATCCAAACCCCGACTAGATCCACTAGTCTAGCAGTATCCAATAGACTAAAACTATCTGTTCAGAGTACGTACTCGTCAAGGAAAATCCCTCCAAGACTGGTCCTTGTGACAAAACTGCAAACCAATATCTCTGACGACAGTCAGACGATATCTAAACCGCTGACACCTAACCAGGCATCCAATCCAATGTCATACCCCGTCGTGACTGTTACCAAAACTCTAGACTAAGTAGCCTTCCCACCGCCAAATCCTGAAGCACGAAGGCTTCCAGGCATTCTCCAAAGTACGAAAGACTCCCAGAGTAACACTGGCATAGGGTCGCGCTTCATCATGTCTAGTCATGGTCATAGTCCACAACTCTCGGCATGTACCCAACTTGGTGTTGGAAAACTGGCGGTCAGATCAATCACGATTGATACCCGGTGCAGCGGAAGTTTAAAATTTTTATCATGGAACAATTCCATGGTGTGGGTATCAACCATTCAACGATTAAATTATTGTGTGTGTAAAATTCAAATAACAATTAATTAAATTTTACCTCCAATCTCGCAACGAGATTAATGGACACCAACAGATTTGATCTGCTCTTGTTGTCTCTCCCTGGAACCGATGAACTCCTTCAATCAGGTCCACGAACAGAGGTTTAATCCCTCTGATAGATTGCACTAGAAAATCTATCAGAAGTTTTCTGCGAAGAGAATAAACGAATCTGATTCGCTATTCCTTACTGCGATTCAAAATCACAGACCGGAATTTTCTCGGGCAGAGCAAGGCAGGGGTTCGGCCGATTATTCTAGAGGAGAGGCTAGGGTTTCGATTTTTCTCTCTCAAAATAATGAGCTGATGTGTGTAATTTCTGTACTGAAATAACTTATTTATAATGCAGGCCACTAACACCTTAGGGCCCATTAATCATAAGCAGGGGCCCGACAAGCAAAGCCCGCTCGTTCAGAAATTAATATAAAATTCATCGTGACTCCGATTGATGAACTGATTTCACCAATGTGCACAGAAACCATTTCTGCACATTTTAAAGTCAAAATAAATTTTCCTGAATCCGAATTCAGTGGTTTCCAAAAATGTCCATCCCTATGTCATTTTAGGAAATCCTACTCCCTTACTCTTATTTAAGAAGTCCAACTCCTTAGTTCATTAAATTTAACTCTTTAAATTTAACTATCTCAACGGGGATTAAAACTCCATTACACTGTGTGACCCTCAATGGTTCAGGGATACAGCTAGCCGTGGGCTCACAACTCCTTGTGACTCGGAACAACACTTTCCGACTTGCCCAACGAATCATGGTAAAGCGCCTAGCAACATCGCCCCATGATTCCCTAGGTATCTCTGATAGTGCCTACAAGAACCAGTAGATTTTGGTTAGCGTACAGTACGGTCCCTTCATCCAAATATCCCGATCGAATCAACAACCATTGGTATATCGAGAGTCGCTCAAGATTCGATAACTATGCAATACATCTTGAAGATCAAATTAGTGACATCGCATGTGCTACTAAGAAACCATTTCTTAAATCACATCAAGTACTCTGGCCAGAGATTCGTCACACTAATATCTCCTCAGATCGCATAGGATATCCATACTCGCAAGTATGTGGTGAATCCTTGACAACAATGCATTGACTCCTATATGTGTCGTAACTGTACCCAATCTCGACACCTGATGACCCCCATAGAGTCGGTAAACGAGTCAAAGCACAGCACTAGCATATAGAGTCTCCATGATGTTTCAAGTCGTAAGGACTAATGGTGTACAACCAAAACCGCGGACTTAATCCACTCGATAAGTGATAACCACTTGGAAAGTCCGGATAGGGTAGTTCGATTATTCATCCTATGAATATCCATTTGCATGCTTCGAACATCTCCATGTTCCCTACCAATGAAACGTGGTACTCCGCATCGCAAATGCTAGTCTCAAACTCGAGCGATCCTTATCCTTATTATCGGACGGCTCAATCGACTAGGAACGGTTTTAGAACATACAGTGACTATAAGATGTATTTCATGATAGACATTTCCATGTTCTACCACATCTTACATACACTATAGTATATTCAAGGTCTTTATCAAAACAACAATAGTATATCATAATATAACAATATGAAGTAATATAAAGTCATTGCCATAAAAGTGTAAATAATATTAAACAAAAGATTGTTTATACAAAGAGTCATCAAAGCCCATAGCCACACAGTTGGCTCACTGGGCACCCACTCTTACAATCTCCCACTTGCCCTATAGCCAACTAGTCATACTACGTAGACCCATTGCTTCGCGATGTTTGTCAAACAATGGTCCTGGCAAGGGCTTAGTAAGCGGATCAGCGATATTGTCTGCAGAGGCCACTCGTTCGACAATGATGTCTCCTCTTTCCACAATCTCCCGGATTATGTGGTATTTCCTCAGTACGTGTTTGGATCTTTGATGAGACCTTGGTTCCTTTGCTTGAGCAACGGCACCCGTGTTGTCGCAGTACACCGGGACTGGACCAACAAATTCAGGAATGACGCCCAACTCTTGGACGAAATTCCTCATCCAAACGGCCTCTTTAGCAGCAGCTGATGCTGCAATGTATTCAGCCTCAGTGGTGGAATCCGCTGTGGTGTCCTGCTTGGAACTCTTCCAAGAGACAGCACCGCCATTGAGCATGAACACAAATCCAGAGGTTGACTTCGAGTCATCCACATCACTTTGGAAGCTAGAGTCGGTATAGCCTTCCAATTTGAGTTCTCGTCCTCCATAAACCATGAACATATTCTTAGTCCTTCGCAAGTACTTAAGAATGTCCTTCACGGCTTTCCAATGCATTTGACCAGGATTAGACTGATATCTGCTCGTGACACTCAGAGCAAATGCTACATCCGGTCTGGTAGATATCATCCCATACATGATACTACCTATAGCTGACGCATATGGTACATGTGTCATATTCTCTATCTCTTCATCAGTCTTGGGACACATAGACTTGGATAGAGAAACTCCATGACACATGGGTAGATGTCCTCTTTTGGACCCATCCATTGAAAACCGTTTCAATATGGTATCGATGTAGGTTGATTGAGTGAGTCCTATCATTCTCTTAGACCTATCTCTATAGATCTGTATCCCAAGAATGTAGGATGCCTCTCCCAAATCCTTCATCGAAAATCTACCTGATAACCATATCTTTGTTGACTGCAACATCCCTACATCATTCCCAATGAGTAGGATGTCATCAACATAAAGTACTAAGAATGTCACCGCATCCTTAACTACTTTCTTGTACACGCAAGGTTCCTCCGGGTTCTTGATGAAACCAAAATCTTTTATTGTTTCATCAAATTTCTGGTTCCAACTTCTTGATGCTTGTTTTAGACCATAAATTGATCTCTGAAGCTTGCATACCTTATGCTCGCTTCCCATGGATGTGAACCCCTCAGGCTGCCTCATATAGATTTCTTCCTTAATGTCTCCATTAAGAAAAGCAGTCTTCACATCCATCTGCCATATCTCATAGTCATACCATGCAGCTATGGCAATTAGGATTCTTATGGACTTGAACATTGCAACTGGTGAAAAGGTTTCGTCATAGTCAACTCCTTGCCTTTGAGTATAACCTTTAGCCACCAATCGCGCCTTGTAGGTCAATACCTTACCATCAGGCCCAAGCTTTCTTTTGTAGATCCATTTACACCCTATCGGAACAATTCCATCGGGAGGATCTACTAAAGACCAAACTTGGTTTGTATGCATCGAATCCAATTCTGACTGCATAGCTTCAAGCCATAAATTCGAATCCGCATCAGAAATTGCTTCCTTGAAGTTTCTTGGATCACATCCAATGTCGGGTTCATCTTGATCCCCTTCAAGAAGAAGACCATATCGAACTGGAGGTCTAGAAGTCCTTTCGGATCTTCTAGGTGCAGGCGTGTCCAGCAATGGTTCCTGAGGTGTAGGATCGTTATTTTGTATTTTGGGTTCTTCTCGAACTTCTTCGAGTTCCATCATCTCGCCTTTCTTATCCAATAAGAACTCCTTCTCTAAGAAGGTGGCATTCCTAGAAACAAACACCTTTGTTTCAGCAGGATAATAGAAATAATATCCGATTGAATTCTTCGGATACCCTACAAAATAACATAAGCTGGGTCGACTATCCAACTTATCTCCCACTGTCCGCTTCACGTAAGCAGGACATCCCCAAATCCTCAAGTACGAATACTTAGGAGCTTTGCCATTCCATAACTCGTATGGTGTTTTGTCCACTGCTTTAGTGTGGACGTTGTTCAACAACAATACCGCCGTTTCAAGCGCATAGCCCCAAAACGAAGGTGGAAGCTCAGTGAAGCTCATCATAGATCGAACCATGTCCAACAAAGTTCGATTACGACGCTCCGATACACCATTAAGCTGTGGTGTCATAGGAGGAGTCCACTGAGAGAGAATCCCATTCTCTTTCAGATAGTCCAAAAACTCGGTACTCAAGTATTCTCCACCTCGATCCGATCGAAGTGCTTTAATACTTTTACCTAGCTTGTTTTCTACTTCAGCCTTGAATTCTTTGAACTTTTCAAATGCTTCAGACTTATATTTCATTAAATATAAATACCCATACCTTGAATAATCATCAGTAAAGGTAATGAAGTAGGTGTGGCCATGTTGAGTCCCTACTCTAAATGGACCACAAACATCTGTATGGATCAAATCCAACAGATTCTGACTACGCTCAGGTTTCCCCTTAAAAGGAGATTTAGTCATTTTTCCTTTTAGGCAGGATTCACAAGTAGGTAGAGAGTTAATATCAGACATATCAAACATGCCCTCTCCCACTAGCTTGTTCATCCTCCTTGAGGAAATATGACCTAGTCTAGCGTGCCAAAGGTTTGCCGGGTTTTGACTATCGATTTTCCTTTTGTTTGTTGTCGCCGGTTTGTCAATACAATTCACTGGAACGTCTTTTAGTTTTAAATTGTATAGATCGTTTTCAAGTTGTCCATTTCCAATTAAACATTCGTTCTTGTAAATATTGCAAATCCCATTCACAAAATTACAAGAATAACCATCTCTATCAAGCATAGAAATAGAAATAATGTTTTTAATTAAATCTGGCACAAATAAAACATCTCTCAACAATAATTTAAAACCATTCTGCAAAATCAAACAAACATCTCCAATGGCCGTAGCTTCAACTCTGGAACCATTCCCGAGCCTCAGCTGGGTCTCACCCATTCTAAGCCTGCGACTTCTTGTCATCACCTGCAAATCATTGCAAATGTGAGATCCACATCCGGTATCCAATACCCAAGAAGTTGTATTAAGTGACATGTTTATTTCGATATAGAACATACCCTTTGCAGTTCCTAACTGCTCAAGATACTCCTTGCAGTTGCGCTTCCAATGACCCGGCTTCTTGCAGTAATGGCAAACATCCTTGGATTTTCCATTGTTTGAAGCCTTTGTCTTTTGCTTCTTCTCGGGTTCCACTTTCTTGGGTCGGGCAGAACGTTTCTTGCCCTTCATACTTGGCCCCTTCTTAGCAGAAGATGAGGAGCCCACCAAGAAAGCTGGCTTATCCTTCTTAAGTGTGGATTCATATGTAACGAGCATATTGACCATCTCTTCAAGGGTGGCCTCTATCTTGTTCATATTAAAATTTATCACGAATCCATCAAATGAAGAAGGAAGAGATAGAAGCAGCAAGTCCACATTGAGTTCATGCTCCAACACCAAATCAAGGGTCGCTAACTTCTGTATGAGCCAAATCACTCGTACCCCATGATCACGGACCGAAGTCCCTTCACGCATGCGGCACGTCATCAACTCCTTAACAGTAGAGAACCTTTCAGCCCTCGACTGAGCCCCAAAAAGTTCCTTGAGTTGCGCGTGAATGTCAGCAGCATTCACCGTGTCCTCAAATCGCCTCTGGAGTTCATCAGACATCGAGGCTTGCATATAGCATTTGGTCTTGATGTCATGGTCACACCATGCATCAAGTTTGGCCAATTCCTCCGGACTTATGTCAGCTGGTGCTTCCTTCGGAGGTGCTTTCTCTAACACGTAGAGCATTTTCTCCGAAGTTAAGACAATCTTCAACTTCCGGAACCATTCCGTATAGTTGGCGCCAGTCAACTTGTTTTGTTCGAGGATCGAGAATAATGGATTTCGCGAATTCATTGTATGAAATACTGAAAAGAAAAACAGACATATATCAATGATTGTTTAACAATTTACTAAGACATAAAATAGGCGAATTTAATTTTATGAATCTCACTCCCACTATTTTAACGATTTCACCACCCTCTAGTGAAAACGGGAAACTTTTTCCTTAGTGAGAACATGGAGTCCAATTGACAAACTTATGGTCCCGAATAATATCAGCCAACCATAATTCTCAAAAGGTAGAGCCCAATTGCTTCCAAAGCAACCCCCATGTGTTTACCTCATGTCCAATAAGGGCCCAATAATATGACGCCGTTTAAAGTGACATGTCAAGATGACCCATCAATATTAAGTTGTGATGGACGGTCGCCATGTGGATCCCCCAATAATATGAGCCGATCCCATGGGAGTTCCACCCAACTTACAACATTTGTCGATCCAATGTACAGCTTTCCGACGGACGGGCCCCCCCAATAATATGAGCCGGACCATATCCGCGGGTAGCATCACATACATTGACCGTTGATGGAAGGTAGGAACATTTAAACAATATTTAAATTTCCTTTATTTATCTTGATATAAATTTTAAATCATATTTAAAATGAGGGATTTTATTTATAAAAATATTTGTCTCATCATATTTAATTTATTGCATGCATTGCCGGATTCACGCAATTTATGTCTAAACATGCATACAATCATAATATCACATATTATATAGGATGATCGATTCCATTTCTAATTGACCCGTGGTTGCCAATCACGGGTCTTAGTCCAATCCTAGGTAATATGCAGTATGCAAATGCAATCCTATTACATATGCTTCCAATTTACATTTCTTTAGTCTTCATTATCTGCTGGGCCCACCATCTTCAAATCTTGATCTCCCACTAAATCTAATGTATTTACAATAAATAACAATGACAAGTAGGGGATACATTTTTAGGGGGTGGGAACGGGCTATAAACCAAGCCCACTTTTATTACATATGACATTCATATCGGGCCATAAACCAGGCCCATTAATAAAACCAACAATAATAAAGACAAAATGTAAATTCCTAACATACACCTACAAAATTGGTCATGGCAATCGATCATCCTTATCCAATAACATTTAATTCAAAATTAATTTATTGGATAACATGCTGTGGCAATTCAAATTTAAACAAGATAAAATCATATTTTATATATAAAATCTCATTTCACATATAAAATCATATTTTATCTCTATATCAAATAAAATCATATTTTATCTATAAAATCCAATTTTACAAATAAAATCATATTTTACTTAATATATCATAAGATCATATCTTATCATCAATTGTACCAAAATAATTGATTTCAAAATTCAATTTACGGATAAAATATTAAAATTTTCCAAAAATTCAAATTTATCCAAAATCAATTTTAAAATTTACGGACTCGAACAATTCGATCCGAAATCTCGTGAACCAATCAAAACAATTTTTGACCGGACCAAAAATAAAATTTTAAATATTAAAATTAATTTTAAATAAAAATATAATTTTTCCCGCGGGCCGCCCGGGACACTCCCGGGCCGGCCCGCACCCGGGGCGCGGGCCGGGGGCAGCCCGGCTGCCCCCTTAGGGCAGCGCCTGGCGCCGCCCCTGGGCGGCGCCGTGCGCAGCGCCCAGCGCTGCGCTGGGCGGCGCCGAGCGCCGCCCCTGGGCAGCGCCGAGCGCTGCCCTGCGCAGCGCCCAGCGCTGCGCTGGGCAGCGCACAGCGCTGCCCTGGGCGGCGCCGTGCGCCGCCCTGGGCGGCGACGTGCGCCCCCTTGGGCGGCGCCGTGCCCCCTTTGGGCGGCCGTGCGCCGCCCGGGGCAGCAACAATTGCTGCCCCACCGGGCAGCGATCCAATCGCTGCCCGGGTTTTGCCCCGAAAAATTTTTTTTTTTATTTAAAAATATTTATTTTGTTTCAAAAACCGAGACTCAAAAATTTTGTACAATTGATTAATTTAATCGTTTGATCTGAGCAACCTGGCTCTGATACCACTGTTGGAAAACTGGCGGTCAGATCAATCACGATTGATACCCGGTGCAGCGGAAGTTTAAAATTTTTATCATGGAACAATTCCATGGTGTGGGTATCAACCATTCAACGATTAAATTATTGTGTGTGTAAAATTCAAATAACAATTAATTAAATTTTACCTCCAATCTCGCAACGAGATTAATGGACACCAACAGATTTGATCTGCTCTTGTTGTCTCTCCCTGGAACCGATGAACTCCTTCAATCAGGTCCACGAACAGAGGTTTAATCCCTCTGATAGATTGCACTACAAAATCTATCAGAAGTTTTCTGCGAAGAGAATAAACGAATCTGATTCGCTATTCCTTACTGCGATTCAAAATCACAGACCGGAATTTTCTCGGGCAGAGCAAGGCAGGGGTTCGGCCGATTATTCTAGAGGAGAGGCTAGGGTTTCGATTTTTCTCTCTCAAAATAATGAGCTGATGTGTGTAATTTCTGTACTGAAATAACTTATTTATAATGCAGGCCACTAACACCTTAGGGCCCATTAATCATAAGCAGGGGCCCGACAAGCAAAGCCCGCTCGTTCAGAAATTAATATAAAATTCATCGTGACTCCGATTGATGAACTGATTTCACCAATGTGCACAGAAACCATTTCTGCACATTTTAAAGTCAAAATAAATTTTCCTGAATCCGAATTCAGTGGTTTCCAAAAATGTCCATCCCTATGTCATTTTAGGAAATCCTACTCCCTTACTCTTATTTAAGAAGTCCAACTCCTTAGTTCATTAAATTTAACTCTTTAAATTTAACTATCTCAACGGGGATTAAAACTCCATTACACTGTGTGACCCTCAATGGTTCAGGGATACAGCTAGCCGTGGGCTCACAACTCCTTGTGACTCGGAACAACACTTTCCGACTTGCCCAACGAATCATGGTAAAGCGTCTAGCAACATCGCCCCATGATTCCCTAGGTATCACTGATAGTGCCTACAAGAACCAGTAGATTTTGGTTAGCGTACAGTACGGTCCCTTCATCCATATATCCCGATCGAATCAACAACCATTGGTATATCGAGAGTCGCTCAAGATTCGATAACTATGCAATACATCTTGAAGATCAAATTAGTGACATCGCATGTGCTACTAAGAAACCATTTCTTAAATCACATCAAGTACTCTGGCCAGAGATTCGTCACACTAATATCTCCTCAGATCGCATAGGATATCCATACTCGCAAGTATGTGGTGAATCCTTGACAACAATGCATTGACTCCTATATGTGTCGTAACTGTACCCAATCTCGACACCTGATGACCCCCATAGAGTCGGTAAACGAGTCAAAGCACAGCACTAGCATATAGAGTCTCCATGATGTTTCAAGTCGTAAGGACTAATGGTGTACAACCAAAACCGCGGACTTAATCCACTCGATAAGTGATAACCACTTGGAAAGTCCGGATAGGGTAGTTCGATTATTCATCCTATGAATATCCATTTGCATGCTTCGAACATCTCCATGTTCCCTACCAATGAAACGTGGTACTCCGCATCGCAAATGCTAGTCTCAAACTCGAGCGATCCTTATCCTTATTATCGGACGGCTCAATCGACTAGGAACGGTTTTAGAACATACAGTGACTATAAGATGTATTTCATGATAGACATCTCCATGTTCTACCACATCTTACATACACTATAGTATATTCAAGGTCTTTATCAAAACAACAATAGTATATCATAATATAACAATATGAAGTAATATAAAGTCATTGCCATAAAAGTGTAAATAATATTAAACAAAAGATTGTTTATACAAAGAGTCATCAAAGCCCATAGCCACACAGTTGGCTCACTGGGCACCCACTCTTACACTTGGTATTCCGATGAAATCCCATCATCACGAAGTCTCAACCTATGAAGGTCAATCAGACTACTGTCCTAAGGAAACAACGTAGAACAAAAACTCAAAATTCCAAACAAGATCAATATTTTCATGCTCCCAGATGAATTACCTCATCAATGACACTAACTCAGTCAAACGACTAATTAGGTCAGCCCTAGGAAGACACCTAGACTAACCCCATGTCAATCCGTTACCGTTGACTTACTCAAAATCCATGAGCTATCCTAGTTGATTAGTCAACTAATTTCAAGCCAAACTTTATCAATCACGATTTGTTGAATAAGTAACACATGTATCATTACTTCAAGTTATGTACAATTTCCTTTATTACAATCCCATGTAATACATACAGTATTCAAAATACAACAAAATGTACATCCAATAACTTGAACTGATACAACCAATTTCTGATGATTCATTACAACTGAAATACTGTTTACAAATACATCAATACAGTATTTAAAATCGTCGAACTTGTCTTCACTCCTTGAGCATGAAGCTTCCAATCGACACACGCATCGATACAAGCATACTTCCGTCTAAGTCTCTCTACCTGTCCTCCAGCGAAGAACCCCGGAGAAATGGCACGTGTTAGCTAACCAGCTATGCTCTGCGTCAGTGCATGTCAGTCGACTTCTTCTGCTCACGATCTACCATCAGCGTTCTTCTTGTATCTAAATCATGCTTTTGAACATGAAGTTTTCCGTATGCCTACCAAAAGCATCGATACAAGCATACCGGAAAAACCATGTTCTGCACGAGGTTAAAGACCTCACTCTCGAAACCTATCATGCTTTAGGCACTCGAGGCATTCTCTGGTGAAGGTCTATCTGACAATCTCTCCAACTACGAGTGGAGAATCTTCAAGGACTGGAACCACATGGATTACTAAACACCATTCGTTCCAAAAAGCCCTCAGAGGTATCTGACGTGTTATAACCGATCTTCTCTTCCAGTCTTCCCTGGCTGGAATCCATATGTTCTTCGATCAACATCCCAATGCATCAAATGATGAGCCGTCCACAGTAGTCAGTCTATCTATCGATATGCTTCTACTGGAGTTCTCATCACTGTTGCATTCCTTAAAGTAAAAACTTCTGCCGCAAACCTTGGCAATGAAGAACCTAATCTTCTTTCGCTAGCCTCAATCAATCCTACAAGGATAATCAAGAAGTCTTATTATCAATTTCCTAAGTCCCTTGCATGCAGTTGCTCTGATACCATAAATGTAGCGACCCGACCCGAATCCACTACCTAATCAGAGTTAAGAGCATAAATAAGCATGCATTAAATCAAATTGCTGCGGAAGACTAAATACAAGTAGACCGGCAGAATACAACCGGCTGATCAAACTTGATTTATACAACCCAATCGAATAACTTTAAATAAAACCTACAGCTAATCCTGCTGTCTTCAAGGTCACTGGCTACTCCAGGCTCCAAGTGCTCAATCCTGCACCTATACCTGCCCCATCGAATAGGGTATCCAGATGCACAGAAAATACTGGACGTGAGCTCTAAGCTCAATACGAAAGCACGGATAAACATAAAAATATGATGCATGCAAATGACCGGGTATCCATATCTGGGATAACTGTATACAAACTGCTCAAACTGGTGCCTGGGATATAAGCTCGTCACATCGGAGTAGCTAACCACTGTGTGCGACCACTCATTCCCGAATCCCAGATGCGGACCACGGAGTCCTCGAGGTATCAGTACCTAAGGGTACTCGATATCAAACGTCCTAACAGGGCTGAGCAACCCTAACTGGCTCATCTCGAAAGATATACAGATGTACAGGCACAAGATGATATGCACATGCTGCATAACAATAATAACATGCAAACACATAAATGCAACATATAAGCATGCATATCCGCTGGCAATCTCAGTCAGTACTTACGTACCTTTCTAAGGCAGTCCTAGTAGTCCCACTCTAGGTTCCAAGCCTATCATCAAGTCTACAATGCAAATACCCATGCATCATTTAATAAGCACTAAAAGCCTTAACTAAGATATTGCATACTCCTAAATAATTTAAGGAGACCATAGCTATACCTGCGTCCGTCGTCAGCCCACTGATGGCGACTATCCCGCAACTAGGGCACCCCCTGCTGCGAATCCATAGCCTCGAACACGGCTCTACAACACGAGCACTGCTCCGCTCCTATGTCAGACACTGTCTGACTACACTAAAACAAATACCCTACTCCAACTCTAAAATAAGAGTACCCAAAGCCCTAAAATAGGACCACGAGGGTGAAGGAGAGAATTCGGAATTGGCAAGAAATGAATTCCTCGGACCTTATATTTATAGGCATCGATCGGAACCTCCGATCCTCGATCGGAACTTCCGATCCTTGATCGGAACGTCCGATCCAGCCATCGAAGCTTCCAAACATCCTTATCTGCCACATGTCAAAATCTCACTGGTTGACTTCGGATAGGGCGATCGGAGCTTCCGATCCCGATCGAAGTTTCCGATCCTGCCACACGCCATGCATGACGTAATATCATTCGGAGCTTCCGATCCTGCATCGGAGCTTCCGATCCTGATTGGAGTTTTCGATCCTTCAGATACCAAATTGGATTAATTAACATAATTAATCTCTTAATTACCAATTTCGGTTACGGGGTACTACAGCCGATATAGTGGTTTTGTCGATGTCTGAATTTGATCTTATTTTGGGTGAAGAGAATGTTTTGAGGATTATCTTAGAAATTTTACTAATTACTGTTGAGGAATTTAGATTTCTTTTTCTCAGAAATCGTTGAGCCAAATTATTCGGTGTAATAGTACTTAATAGAGATGAGTCAGTTTGTTGCATTTATGAAATTTGGAAATTTGGAGATAGTCCTAATCGAGTAATTAAACATTAATTGAATCTTAGTTGTTATTGTGAAGGACTGATAAGGTGATTTTGGGATAGAGAAAAACCAGTTACTTGAGCCATTTTATCAATTCTTTCTGGAAATAGTGGAATCCTTCTTGTGGATCATGCATTTATTGAAGACTCAGTCAATTTGGCATCGATTGATATTTCGATTATGCATTTCGAAAATTCGTATTTCTTGATAACTTGAATTCTAATTCTGGACATGGATAGTGATTTGAGTGAGTATCATTATTCTATTCCATTGTGATCTCGATTCTATTTTGCTGACATCAGATTATGCCTTGGGACTTTATTATTTTTTTCAAGAGTGGGTGCGTATTTCCTCGTGTGTGAGGCCATGCTGACAGCCTTGACTTTGATTTGTCTTGATGATGGGCATGACATAATACTCGTTGACGGGTGATCACCTGATTTGACATTGATTGATGGGCTCGCATCCTTTGTTCATGGAGCCTTGAATTTGATCCACTCACCCCTTGTATTTAATTGCAAGAGATTTGTTTTCATTTAAGGAAAATTTCTTTTAGAGTATTGTATTTTGATATTGTTTCGAACCATATCCCTTCGATTTAGATTTGATTATGAACCATCAAGTTACAGTTTGAGCTGAGTTATATTGAGCGTCGTCTTGACATTTTTTTGGCTCGTAACTGATAGCGGTTGATAGCACCATTAGAATTTAGTGTTTGACGAACACTAGATATAATTGCGAGTCTGATGATATCGAGGATGTATTATGGCATTCTGAGTTAGATTTTGAAGCAGATTCACAGTCAATTTGAATAGACATGTTTTGATCCAAATTATATTAGGCAAGAGAATCAGAAGATTCTTCATGCAGCTTTGGGGACGAAGTTATTGTTCATTACTATTTTTCATCCCCAGTCAGTTGGAAATTCAGAGCGGGTTATCTAGAATCTCGAGGATTTGTTGACGGCTTGTGTGATCGACTTTTAGGGTTAATGGGAGTCAAGACTACCTCTAGTAGAGTTCATCTATAACAGCAGTTATCATGTGTTTTAGGTATGGCTCCATACGAGGCTCTTTACGGGAGGAGGTGTAGATCTCTCGTACACTAGGATGAGGCTGGTGAGAGGATTTTCTTAGGGTTTGAGTTGGTGCAGCAGACTGCAGATGTTGTGTTGCGGATTCGAGACGGGATTAGGAACGCGCAGAGTCGTCAGAAGAGTTATGCTGATCGACGACGATGAGACCTCGAGTTTGCCTTTGATGACCTCGTCTTTGTGAGATTCGCGCCCATGAAGGGCGTGATGTGTTTTGGTAAGAGAGGCAAGCTCAGTCCAAGGTTTATAGGTCTGTTTGAGATTTTGGAGAGGATTGGTACGTTGGCCTATCGTGTAGCGTTGTTACCACCTAGACTTGCAGCGGTGCACAACATATTCCATGTCTCGATGTTGCAGAAGTATATCTCCAATCCATCGCATGTTTTGGATTTTGAACCTCTGCAGTTGGCGTCAGATTTGTCGTTCGAGGAGCAACCGGTGCAGATTTTGGTGCGAGAGGTGCGGAGGTTTAGGACGCGGGCTATCTCTATAGTCAAGATTCAGTGGCTGAGTTATCTCGAGGAGGAGGCTACTTGTAAGACCCAGACTCACATTACCCATAGTTATTCGGTACGTACTTCAATTTCGATGACGAAATTTCTTTTAAGGAGGGAAGAGTTGTAACGTCTAGAATTTTCTTTACGTAAGCCGTATGCATAATTAGGAAATGTAATTATTTAAAATAGAATAAAATAATAATAAAAAAATTAAGGGGTTAAATGACTTTTATTTGTGATTTTTATGTTTTTTAAATTTATTTAGGATTTTTAATCCGAGTATTTTAAGTGTTACGAATTTTTGAAGAAAAATATTATTTTCGAACGCGTAGGCGGGATTGTGATCGATCGAAATAAAAGTTTTATTTAAATTTTTTTACTTAAGAATTTTTAAGAGCCTAAAATAATTATTTTAAGATTTATTTTATATAAAAATTTAATTTTTATTATATAAATATTTTAAAAGCCCATTTTTCATCTAAATAGGCCATTTTAAAGGTTTTTAGGGCAATTTTAATTTGGGATGTTTATTTATTTCGTAAATATGCTATTTTTGGGTCCAAAATCTGATTGTGGGCTGAAGTTTATTTATTTTCTTAGAGGCCCAAAAGCTAGGCGACCCATGACTTGATCGATTTTAAAACCCATGTGCTAAGCCCTTCTCGATCATTTTCTTCACGCCACTTCTGAGAAACTGGGAGAACGTTTGTTCCGTCCCTTTCACTTGCACACACCACACAAAAAATCTTGACTAAATTTTAAGATTTTTACGGATTATTGATCGGCTCGTCGCAAGCTCCGTTTCCATACTATTGTTTTGTTGTTTGAGGCATGTCGATTTCTTTCCCCAACCATTTAGATCGATATATAGTGTTTTTTTGGTTGAGTAAATCTGTGCTAGCATTTGTGTGAGATGTTGAACTCAATATTTTAAAAGTTATGCATCATGTTTCTCGATTTTTGCTTGTGGCTCGGTCCCTTTGTTTTTTTTTCTTTTCTTTCTCTGGATTGGTTGGTTCGATTAGTCGCTGGTGTGTTTGGTTAGGTGGTTGAACTTGTAGTGGGCTGGTTTTGGTTTTGTGGGTGTCCGATGGTGGCCGTTCTTGGTTGGGTTGTGCAGGGCATGAAGGCCTTTGAGTTTGGGCTGGGAATGTATCCCTCGGCCGAGCCATGGTTAGCATGGTTCGAGCAAGGGCTTGTGCATAGTGGTCCTGCCGGCGAGGCTCCGGCTAGGGGTGGCCGGAGCAGGGTGAGCGTTGGGGTGGAAGAGGAGCTGTGTGAAGGAGTGCGGGTGAGGGATGGCTAGGCTACGTGTTGGGCTTGGGGCTATTGGGCCGGGTCAAGTCCGGGTCGGGTTAGGTAGTTTAGGGTTATGGGTTTGCGCCGGGTCATTTTTATTTGGGCCAAGCAATTTAATTGGGAGTCCAATTATTTAAGTTGTGTTTTGGGCTTGAAAATAGTGGGCCTTAGTTAGTTGGGCCTATAGATTTTAACTTAGGTTTAAATTATAATTTTAAATGGGATTGAGAATTTAATTAAGTTATTGGGCTCAAATTATTTTATTTGGGTCCAATTTATTTTATTTGGGCTTAAGTTAGTATTGGGTCAAGTTTAATGAGCTTAAGCGTGTTAGGCCAATTTTATTGGCTTGAGTGGTTTAAAGTTTAATTAGGCCAACCTAAATCTAATTGGGTCCATTTCTGAATAATTGAGCTAGTCCGAGTGTTTTGGGCCAGGGTATGGGTTAATGGATCAGACTTAGTTCCAGGGCTTAAGTTAAGGGGCAGCAACTCAAACTAGCCGTGACAAACTAAATAGTCCGTAAATATATATTTAATAGACATATATGTAATATTTTGATATGAATATTATTTTTATAAAAAATAATTAAATATATATTTACGGAAATTTTTTTTGAAGGAAAACTGATATTTTTAATTCATGATTCATTCATATGTTTCATATTAAGTTAATGGCATGCGTAGAAAATATTTTTGGAAAGTTGATGTGAATTGTGACAGTTATGTTCAGGAGCCTGCGGATCCCCGTGTTAAGGTAGGGTGAAGTGGCACAAGAGGCGTAGGGAATCCCCGTGTTAAGGTTAAGTGAACCTCGCCGCCGCATACGTTAATTATAGATTGATCAATCGCTTATGTTTATGGTGACACTTCACTGATAGGACCCACACAGTAAAGATTTTATGATTATGTTTACGTCGCAGTATTGTGCATACGATTTTACGATCATGCATGCATTAGAATTCTCAGGTTTTTTTTATATACGATATGTTCTTGCATGTGGTTTTATTTAGTAGTACTCGTTATTAAATATAGAGCATGATGGACCTTTAGGCTCACTAGATCTAAATGGTGTAGCTCACTAGATCTAAATGGTGTATAGGCGAGTTTGATGTTATTACCCATGACGTGGTCCCGACGGACTGTGAGGACTACTGAGCATTCAAAGTTGGTTAGCGTACCCGCGACCTCTGCAGTACTTTATGTTTCCGCACAGTTAGGATCGAAATATGTGTAGAGGGGGGTGAAAAACAATTAAAAATTTTGCGGGTTCTTCGATCTGATTTGTAAGAATCAGACATAAGTTTTGTTGCTTAAAACTTTTGATCTGCTTGAAAGATCTGAGCAAGTCAGGCGGAAGTAATCTTCCTCACATATTGAATGCTTAATAATACGAATGCAGATGAAATGCAATAAGTGCAGTAAAGAGATAGGGTTGTTTCTGGATGTTCGGAGATGAATTCTCCTACGTCACCCCTTCTTCTAGAAGGATTTCACTAGAAGACTTTGACTTATACAATCCCTTTGTACAAATCCAATCCAATCAATCCTTTGATAGGAACTCCTAGCAATACTCTTACTCGAAGCAGAACAACTTTTCTACTTAGAGTTTACAAAGTGAAGCAACAAAGTATGCTTCGGTGGTTTGATTTGGGAAGCTGTAGCTTTGATCTGGATCGATTTGAAGTGTTTCGTTGAGATTGATCGATCTGTAGTGTGTTCTAACTCAGAATATCAAGACTTTGATCTGATGAAGTGGGTATCTGAGTTAGTGTGTTGAGTGAAGGCTTTCGACTTTGATTTTGATTGCTTGTAATTTTTCACTCTTGGTCTCGTGTTTTGAATCTTTGAAATGCTTGAGTATTTATAGTCTTCAAAAGTAGTCAGTGAGCCGCCAACAATTTCTGATATTTGGCCGCCAGCATATCTCAATAAATAGCTTACAAATCTTGATTTAAAACGTAGGCCGGTCAACGTTCAAAATCTTATTAAATGATTTTGTCGTTTTCTCCACCAATCTCAGCAACGGTTACTTCAGGGTGAGGCTTCGATCTGGTTGTTGACTATTTGACCTTGTTTCAATCGATCTGGTGTAATAAGATATATGTCTATGAAGTTTGATCTGTATCTTGATTTCATCACGGTACTTTGATTTGGTAACTTTCGTATATTGACATCTTCAACCTTTAATCTTTGACGAGTCCTTAGTTTATTTACTTGGTTTTGTTTTGACTTTGTTATCACCGAAACTCTAGAGTTTGATCTCCAATAATTTCTCCCTTTTTGGTGATGTCAAAACCAAGTTAATATTCGGATAAAAAATATGATGAAGATGATACCAAAAGTTTCTGTCATGGATCAAAGAATAATTTTAGAAAAAATAAATGTCAAAAATTAATTTCTCAGAGGATTCCTTGACTTGATCTGCTTGACTTTGCTTTTCTTCTGATCTGAAAATTTTTACTTCTTTTCCTTGCCTTTGGCTCTTGACGAGGTAACCTTTTTTCCCTTTTTGGCATCACCATCCTCAGATAAAAGGTCGAGAATAACCGTGAGTTGGGTACCAAAGGTGTCATGAATCTGCTTGTTGTGAGCTTCAGTGGAGGCAGTAAGGCTTTCAAGCTTCCAAAGAATATTGATATATTCGTTAATGTGTTGCTTTCGAATGTTCAAGACAGATTCACTGATGTTATTCACCATTGTCAGCACATGTGACTTGAAATCACAAAGCTCAGTAGAAGTTTGCATCTGATTAGCTTGCAATTCACCGACTATAGTAGAGAGCTGAGTGAGTGAATTAGTCAAGTGTTGATCTGGTCTGACATTAATCGGATGAGAGAAATAAGGCTCAGTGGCGTCAGAAGAGGTAGAATCACAAATTTGAAGCAGTGAGACAGGAGCAGCAGCAGGCTTAACAACAACATCCTTCATTGAGGCAGATGACTTATCTGGTAGAGAGATAGATATTTCGGAGAAAGTGGTAGATGGAAGATCCAACTTGTTCTGGAACATAATGGTAATTGGTCTGAAGATACTGTGAATAAGATAAGTCCGAACTATCTGAAAGATAGGTGGCAAATCCATGACCAAATGTTCAGATGAGCTATCCTTCTCAGAGATGACAGACAAGTCAAGTGTAACGCCCCGTTTTTATTTTAAATGAGTTTATTTGAGTTAATCGGAGATTATAGAGTTCTCGAGCCGATTTGATTTTGATCAGGGTCCTTTTTGCAAATTTTGGAAATTTCAGGGACTAAAACGCAAATATTGTTTTTGATATATTATCTACACTTGGAATTGATTGGGAAAAGTTTTCATCTTCCTTTCCAAACCGATATCCACCATTAGAGACGCCTCAAACCCTCTTCAAGCTTTTAAAATCCAGTCCGAGCTCGATCCGTCCGTTAGAAATTATTTCTGAAGGCAGATTAGCGATCACTGCAGCGAGAGCTCCGTTATACCGTAAGTATTTCTTCGATCGGATATGTTTTGTTTTTTGGAGGTTGTTAGAATCGATTTAGAATCTAGTATGTTGTTCTTGGCGGAGTTCTGATCGTTTATTATCTGTCGGTTTTGAATTAGAGCGACGTTCGGATTTGTTATGATTTTTGGAAGCCATTTTCAAAAATGTGGATTTTGAGATTGATGGGTTTGCTTTGTTATTGTTGTTTTGGGCATTGATATGAGGTTATATCAGTATTGAACTGCTGTCTGCGTTTCCGGTTTGTTCAGTTTATAGCCGTTATGCCGTCGGTTTGAGTTTTGGGTTTTCGAATCGTTTTTGTATTGATTGAAGCCTTGGCTTGTGAGTGATCGTGGTTGTTGATCAACTCTTGTATTCGTACAGATTCGTTGGAGTTTGTCGAGCCCTGTGTTAGCAGCATTGTTCGTCGAGAGTTGGACAAAGAACGGTAAAGAGATTTCCTTGAACCGTTGTTTGTTGTTTAGGTTGTATATTTGTTGATACAATCTTTTGTTGTAGCTTGTCCGGAGTTGGATCTACGACATTGAAAGGTAAAAGCAGTCATCGTAGCGGGATAGCATACTCGGGACAGTTGGTTCTCGAGTTTCCCTTAAAATCACATATTGCATCGATACTGGTTCTAGTTAATGGAACCTGTTTTTGTTGATTATTTGAATGAATTGTATGGCTAAGTTCCTTTTGTTCCCATATGCATTCATATTGAGCCAGCACTATTGTTTCGATGGGCAGAACAGCCCTTTTGTTAGACGTTTGGGAGCTATAGTCGAGTGGCCTAGGACGTAGTCGTTGGCCTAGTGCTAGCATACTCATTATAGTTTCTCAAAGTCTAGAGGAGTGGGATACGTGGCACCACCTCGATTGGGAGAGTCGGTGAGTCGTTATGTGATCTCATCCTCGGGATGCCAAAAGCACAGCAGCAATCCCTCGTTTATCAGATTTGATATCCCGGTTTAAAGACATGCATTTCATTACGTTGTTATTGATTTCGTTGTTGTCTTGAAAGCATGTTTATTGTTGTATTACTTGTTATGTTTCTTTTACTGGGATTATCATTCTCACCGGTTATCCGGCTGTTGCTTTGTTTTATATGTGTACTTGGCAACAGGTGGGGCAGGACCAAGTCAGCGAAGGCCTGGTTAACATCAAGAGGGAGAGCTAGTAGTGAGACTCGGTTTAGAAGTCGTGTCAGCATGTTTACCTAGTGATATTGGAACATGTTTAGATATCAAACTTCATCGTTATGTTGTTGTTGCATGTACTCTACTTTGAAAAGTTGTTGAACTCCAGAATTTTATGTACTAGTTGGAAGAATTGAGTTGTAATGCATGTTTATGTTATGAAGCACAGAATGGCTTGAATGGCATTGGTTAGCCTTGCTTTTGTGTTGTAATGATTATTGTTGGATTGAGTTTGAAGGAAAGGCATTCCATGTTCTGAATTTTTCTGGGCAAGGGGGTGCGCTCGATCCTAGATTATTGCAGGATCGAGCGCGGCCCCTGTGATTTCCGAGACAGAGAGTTTCAGAAAATGGTGCGCTCGATCCTAGCTTTTTGCCGGATCGAGCGCGGCACCCTGCATTTTTCTCGGCAGAGAGTTTGTAATTGTGGTGCGCTCGATCCTAGGCTTTTATAGGATCGAGCGCAGTACTGTTCTTTCAAAAAAAAAAAATTTATTTCTTCTTGTTTCCTTATCTGATAGATGGTGCATGATAATTGTTTATATTATCTTAAGAATAGAAGATTAGAACCGAGGCCTCACATCAAGACACTGTTCCTTTCTAGGAACAAATGGAACAAGAGCTGTATCCAGAGCAAGGTCAGAAATTGCTGACTGTTCGTGAGTGTCAAAGGGACATCTTCAGTCATGGATACCTATTCAGTAAGAGATTTATCTTGAGCAGAGGTCTTGAGCGGTGGTTCCTGTGTAGCATGTTTTGTGGATGAAATGAGATTCTCAACAAGTTGTGCATCAAGAAGAACGGACGCATGTCGCGGCATCTTCATTTCATCTTCATGAGAAAGAGGTGCCTGAGAGCTAGATTTCTCCGTCTGTTGTGCATCCAAGAGCTGATCTCCTGAAGAATCTTCAATGTGAGATGTGGTTAATGGATCTTGAGAAAAGAGGACCACATCTGATTGTTCTGTAGGGACAACTTCAATGATCATTGATTCTTCTGGGACAGAAGTATCCTTAGCTGATGAAATGTTTGGATTGATTGGTTCGGCAGAGAAAATAAGTTCATCTATCAGGGATTGTTCATCTGTATCAGACGGAGGAGCCGAAGATGAAGGTTGAACTCTGATTGGTGCTTCTGATGGAAATTCTTGTCTAATAAGTTGAGCATTTGTTGTCATCAGATTAGCATCGTTCTCCAGTTGGTTAAATGCAGCGGTCTTATCAAAGATATCCAGACTGGTTGGATTGAACCTGTCTCTCTGTGTTCGAATGTGTTTTCGAAGAGTGCTTTCCCGTTGCCTAAGTTGAACGAACTCTCTTCTGTTCAAGGCTCTAGACACAATTTTAGTTTCAGCCCATTTAAGGATTTTATCTTCAAGTGCTGCAATTCTGTCCAGTGTGTTCAATTCCTTGATGTTGGAGAAATGATCCTCAGTCCGATGAAAGACCCATTTGTCAAACAACTTCATTTTTATATCCAAATTTTTGATAATGTGTTCAGCAGTCAGATCAATAATCCTTTGAATGTTTGACAGTAGATTTGGTACATCATCAGGCTGTTTGAAGAATCCGAACTGAAGTATAGAAATGTTAGGCTGAGTCACCGACAAAACAACACTTTCCACCAAGGAGAGGGGAATAGCTGGAACTGGTGCAGGTGGAATAGGCAGTGGAATCCGAGGAGGAAGCCTGACTATTCTTCTTCTTTTCTGTGGATGAGGTGTGATAATAACAGCAGGAGTAACTTGATTCGATTCAGAAGTTTCGAACTCAGATGAATAGATCAAATCTTTTCTCTTTGCTGTAGTCTTTCTTCTAGGAACTGTTCTCCTACGAGGCGTAGTTTCCTTTGTTGATGTGATGGCCAAGGACTTGGATTCATCCTAAAGCGTTAAGTCTTCAATCTCATCCGAGTGAGATAAACCAGGCTTGAAAATAATCAGCTGCTTAGCTTTTGTATACATCTATGGCTCCTTAATTTAAAGTCTTGTGCGGATGAAGTGCAGATGAGGGTCCCAGATGGACATTCAGATCATTCAAGATATCTTCAATCTGAACTGCAAATCCTTGAGATTTTTCTGTAGGTGCAGTTATCATAGCAGATAGAACATTGAACAGAACAACTGACCAATTTACGGTAATACCAGCAGAGATAGCAACCATAACATCAAATTTTTCAAAAGTAATTGCATCGAAAGAACCTGCTTTGGCCAGAAGAGATTTGGCCACAATATCGTGCAGAATCCTGGATTCCATCTTCAATTCCTTTTTCTTGCAAGGAATGCGGACTGGTTTGTTTGTCAAGGAGTACATGCTCTTCATCTGCTTCTTTGTTTCAGCAGAGATTGTTGAAAAATCAGTGATTCCCTGTCTTGGCAAATTGAATGAAGAAGTGAAGAGGGTATATGTAATGCTGTAGTGACCCGCACCGTGATCACCTACTAATCAGAACTTAAGCATGCAATTAATTAATAAAATAATCTTAATTAGAGAAAATGCGGAATTAAAGTAAGTCAAATACCAGGTAAGCAAAACCTAGTGTTCAACCCCGCTATCCAGCCTTGGTCACCACCTAACCTCCCTGTCTCCGGAAGAACTACCTGCATCTGCCCCATGGAATAGGGCATCCAGCCAACAGAAAATAACCGGAAGTGAGCCTAACATGCTCAGTACGAGAGTATGAGTATACGGTGTTATGTGTGCATGTATGCAAGTGAACTGGGTACCAAGACTCTCAGGTCAAGAAACAAGCTCATAGACCGGGCCCAGGGTATATAGCACGCTGCGCCGTCGCATCAGGAGGTGGCTCATATACCCAGTGGATAATGGTGACCTGATACTAGTACACGTGTCCAACCATAAAGGTGACCTGACACAAGACTTACGTATCCAACCATCCACAAACTCGTAGGATGAGCGCCCTACTACAGGATACCTCTAAGGTAAAAGCTCAATATGCTCATGTATGCAACATACAGTCATGACATGTTGTATATAAAGGCATATAAAACATGCAATCACATAATACATGCATACTCAATCTGGATATCTCGAATAATACTTCCGTACCTTACTAAGGCAGATCCTAGAAGCTCCCCCTCTAGGTCCAAGCCTACCATGCAGAACTACAGCATAAATAACCATGCATTACCTAGCATGCCAAACATCACCTACTAGGCTCTAAAAGTTAATTAAACTATAGCCTACTCCCTATTTACTATAGGAAACCAAACCATACCTTCGTCTGTCATCAGCCCGCTGATGTCGCATGCCCCAGAGCCTGGGCATAGCCTAGCTACGACTCCTAGATGCCTCGCCAGAGCTTCGCCGCCTGGCTGCTACTGCGAACACTGTCCGCTATAAAATAAACTATTTCCTACTCCAACTCTTAAAGAAAGAGTCCCGAAGCCCTTAAATAGAGCGACTACCAGGAGAGGAGAGGGAAAATTGCACTTAAAAATGAGGGATTCGGACCCCTATTTATAGGCCACGATCGAAAGCTCCGATCTCCTGATCGAAAGCTCCGATCGGTGCATGTTTGCCACGTTTTGGACGGCCGAGATCGGAAACTCCGATCGCAGGATCAGAAGCTCCGATCTCCTGCATCTGGCCACGTGTTTCAATCTCCTTGACACCTGTTTTTGGTTGAGATCGGAAGCTCCGTTCTCGGATCGGAAGCTCCATTCTCGGATCGGAAGCTCCGATCTGCCCGGTAGCTCCGAACTGTTTCTCATGCTTCTGAACTGGTTTTGGTCCTCCGGGACCTCCGGGACATACCCCACCATTTTCGGACGTTCCGGATCTGATTTTCCACTTATTTTTACCAAATAAGGACTCCTTAAACATGTTTTGACACTTTTAAAATTATATGTAATTTTCTAACATGTTTAAAAATCACTTAATCTTGTAAAATGGAACCGGGCTACTACATTCTCCTCCTACTTAAAATATTTCATCCTCGAACAATCTTAAGTACTGAATGCAGTAAAATATTGAATAAACATCTTTTATTCAAACTGATTCATTTTACAAGTTACAACCTGAAAATACAACAATTCAAAATCGCTCTGGATAATCTGTACGCATACGACTCTCAAGTTCCCAAGTGGCCTCCTTAGTGCCTCGGCGCTGCCACTTAACTAGAACAAGACGAATGGTCTTGTTGCGTAACACCTTTTCCTTGTGACCTATGATACGCAAAGGTCTCTCCACATATGTCAAATTCGAGTCCAACTGTACCTCAGACGGCTGTAAGATATGAGACTCATCCGCCACATACCGTCGTAATAGTGAAACATGGAACACGTCGTGGATACTTAGACAAATACAGGGATAAAGTCAACCTGTAAACCAGATCTCCAACACTTTCCAATATTTCAAATGGACCAATAAACCTAGGATATAGCTTAACCAAATCTCAAAAATCCTACGAAATGGTGAGAATTTCAGGAATACTTTCTCACCCACCTCAAACTATAAAGGTCTGCGCTTGACATTCGCATAACTAGCTTGTCGATACTGCGCAACCTTAATTCTCTTCTTGATCTGTCCAACAATATCAACAACCTACTGGACTAACTCTGGTCCCTCAACCTGTCGCTCCCCCACTTCCTCCCAGAACAGTGGAGTACGACATCGTCGCCCGTACAATGCCTCAAACGGAGCCATCCCAATACTGCGATGGTAACTGTTGTTGTACGCGAACTCAATCAATGGCAACTGATCTTGCCATGCTGGACCAAAATCCATAGAACATGCTCGCAACATGTCTTCAAGAGTACGAATCGTGCGCTCTGACTTCCCGTCAGTCTCTATGTGATATGTTGTACTCAAACTAAGAGTAGTACCCATAGCGCGCTGAAGACTCCCCCAAAACCTGGAAGTAAACCGGGGATCTCGATCGCTGACGATGCTCACAGGCACTCCGTGCAATCGAACAATATCCTGGATGTACAATCATGCCATCCTATCAAAACTAAAGTCTCGGTTATAAGGAATGAAATGTGCTGACTTGGTGAGTCGGTCTACCACAACTCAGATAGCATCACAATTCCTCGAGCTTACCGATAAATGGGTCACGAAGTCCATCATGATCAACTCCCATTTCCACTCAGGAATGGATAAACTGTGAAACAATCCTCCACGTTGTCAGTGTTCTGACTTGACCTACTGATACACCAAACATATAGAAGCATACTAATACACATTTTTCTTCATTCCTTTTCACCAGAAAGAACCTCAGACTCAAATTTTTCTACACCGAAAGGATTCGCATACTTTATGACTAACACTTGTCATAACAACTGTGGCAACGTCGTTGTCCACAATTCTTGATTTCTTGAACCTCTCAGGTTTTCTTCTTGGAAAACATCAATACAATTATTTTGTTGATTAACAAATCGATTAGTGCAATCTCTAGTGCCAATTTATATTGACACCCATCTCATAACTTCATATAAAACCTGAAAATGAGAATATTGCTTATCCTCTCACGGATAATCATTTCTTGTTGAATCCTGACTTGCACTACTGGATGAACAAAACTGTTTCATCCCTCTTAGGAAAAGTCCTAAAACCAATACAACCTAGCAAAAACCCCTGAATCGATCTCATCGAATCAGACTTATCAATGCATCCATTAGACATCCTGAAAAATCAGTGACAACAATCTCGCTGGATCTGATAACCTTAGATCTCAACTTCTGTCCTTTTTCCATGTCTAAACACTTGATGTTATCCTGTTAGTATTCATTAAAATTCAAATGCTTGCTAGATCAATTTCTATCACTGAAGTCCGAGAATTACTTCAAATCATTCCTGAGAACTGAATATCTGAGTACTATACTCATCTTATCAGTCTACCAAAAATTGAATAATTCCAATCGTTCTTTATGCAAAAGAATATTTAGCTCCTCCGTCACGGGGTTATAACATCTGTATCTACCTCAGACAAATAGTTGCAAATAGTCATTGGCATAGAGTTGATGCCGGGTACTTCGCCTATTTCTAGAGCACCGTATCGTCTGGCTCCGTCAGAGATGCGTGAGTTGAAGAATCAGCTACAGGATCTTTTGGACAAGGGGTACATTCGTCCTAGTGTATCTCCTTGGGGAGCTCCTGTTCTCTTTGTGAAGAAGAAGGATGGGTCTATGCGGCTGTGCATTGACTATCGGCAGCTGAATCGAGTCACTGTGAAGAACAAGTATCCGTTGCCTCGTATTGATGACTTGTTTGACCAGCTGCAGGGCACATCAGTTTACTCCAAGATTGACTTGAGATCTAGGTATCATCAGTTGAGGGTCCGTGATCAGGACGTAGCCAAGACGGCATTCCGTACTCGCTATGGGCATTACGAGTTCCTAGTGATGCCATTTGGTTTGACCAATGCGCCGGCTATATTCATGGATCTGATGAACCGTGTCTTCAGGGAGTATTTGGACAAGTTTGTCGTGGTCTTCATTGACGACATCTTGGTGTATTCGCGTAATACGGAAGAGCATGTTTCTCACTTGCGATTGGTACTACAGACTCTTCGAGATGAGCAGTTGTACACCAAGCTGAGCAAGTGTGAGTTCTAGATGGATAGAGTGGTCTTCCTTGGCCATATCATATCCAGGGAGGGGATTTCTGTTGATCCAAGCAAGATTGAAGCGGTACTTAATTGGTCGCGTCCGACGACAGTTGCTGAGATCCGTAGTTTTCTGGGTCTAGCAGGGTATTATCGTCGCTTCATTCTGAACTTCTCTCAGTTAGCTCGACCGTTGACGCAGCTTACCCGCAAGGGTGTGGATTTTGAGTGGTCCTCCAAGTGTGAGGAGAATTTCTGTGAGCTTCGACGACGGTTGACTTCTGCGCCGGTTTTGGCATTACCGTTAGGATATGGAGGATATGTGGTTTACACGGATGCTTCTCTTCAGGGGTTAGGCTGTGTCCTGACTCAGAATGGGCATGTGATCGCATACGCTTCTAGACAGCTGAAGCTTCACGAGGACAACTACCCAGTCCATGATTTGGAGTTAGCAGCCATTGTGTTCGCTTTGAAGATCTGGCACCATTATCTGTATGGCGAGAAATTTGAGATCTTCACCGACCATAAGAGTCTCAAGTATTTGTTCAATCAGGCGGAGTTGAACATGAGGCAGAGACGTTGGATGGACTTGCTTAAGGACTATGGTTGCGAGATTAAGTACCATCCGGGAGCTGCTAATCTCACCGCTGATGCTTTGAGTCGCAAGGTGCGACTATCCGCACTTCAGACTTGTTCGATGTCTAGTGCGATTAGTGACTGTTGTACTTCAGGTTTTACCTTCAAGCATAAGAAAGGTATGCAGAGTATCCAGATGTTTGCGATATTATCTGAGCCAGCCTTGTATTCGCGGATCCGAGATGCTCAGATGTCTGGTTCGAAGACCCATCGTTTAGCTCATCTAGCTAACGAGGGTAGCTCGTCTGGATTTCATTATCAGTCAGATGGCTTTCTGTGTTTGTCTGGTAGGCTTGTGATTCCGCAGGATGAAGAGTTGCGAGAGGAGATTTTGTCTCAGGCACATCGCACTAAGTTGAGTATTCATCCTGGGAGCAACAAGATGTACAAGGATCTACGTACTCGTTTCTGGTGGAAGGGAATGAAACGCAGTGTTTACCAGTTTGTTTCGAGATGTTTGGTGTGTCAACAGGTCAAGGCAGAGCACCGACGACCTGGAGGATTGCTTCACAGTCTGCCTATCCCTGAATGGAAATGGGAGTTTATCACAATGGACTTTGTGACCCATTTGCCGGTATCCCCGAGGAACTGTGATGCTATTTGGGTTGTGGTGGACCGACTCACCAAGTCAGCGCATTTCATTGCCTATAGCCGAGAGTACTCTATGGATCGCATGGCACGGATGTACATTCAGGAGATCGTTCGACTTCATGGAGTGCCTGTGAGCATTGTCAGCGATCGGGACCCCAGGTTTACTTCTAGATTCTGGGGGAGTGTTCAGCGTGCGATGGGTACTACTCTCAGTTTGAGTACAGCCTATCATCCGGAGACTGATGGTCAGTCAGAGCGCACTATCCGTACTTTAGAGGATATGCTTAGAGCGTGCATCATGGATTTTGGTTCAGCCTGGCAGGATTATTTGCCGTTGATCGAGTTCGCCTACAACAACAGCTATCACACTAGTATTGGGATGGCACCTTTCGAGGCGTTGTACGGGCGACGTTGTCGTACTCCACTCTTCTGGGAAGAAGTGGGGGAGAGACAGGCTGAGGGACCGGAGTTTATCCAGCAGGCGATAGACATTGTTGATCAAATCAAGAAACGGATTAAGACTGCACAGGATCGTCAGGCCAGCTATGCTAATATCAAGCGTAGGCCTTTGCAGTTCGAGGTCGGGGAGAAAGTGTTTCTGAGAGTGTCACCTTTCCGCAAGATTCTCAGATTTGGCCTTAAGGGCAAGTTATCTCCCAGATTTATCGGTCCGTTTGAGATCTTGGAGAGAATTGGCGATTTGGCTTATCGACTAGCTTTGCCACCGCATCTATCCAGTATTCACGACGTGTTCCACGTATCTCTGTTGCGACGATATGTGGCAGATGAATCTCATATTCTGCAGCGGTCTGAGGTTCAGGTAGACAAGGATTTGACTTATGTTGAGAAACCTCTTCGTATCCTGGATTATAAGGATAAGGTTTTATGGAACAAATTCATTCCTCTGGTTTTAGTTCAGTGGCAGCGCCGAGGCACTGAGGAAGCTACTTGGGAGCTTGAGGACAGGATGCGTAAAGACCATCCTGAGTTGTTTTGATTTCATTCTTTGAGTTGTATTCAGTTGCAAACTATGTAAACGTTTGATTTGAATAAAGAATGTTTCTGATTTCTGTATTTGCATTCGGTACTTAAGATCTGATTTCGAGGACGAAATATCTTAAGTGGGGGAGAATGTAGTAGCCCGTAACCAAATCAGTAATTAAGAAATTGATCATAATTACTTGGGTAGAGTTCAGAAGCTCCGAAGGTGAGATCGGAAGCTCCGATCAGGATCGGAAGCTCCGAACAGGATCGGAAGCTCCGATCAATATTACGTCAGGCATGACGTGTGGCTAGATCGGAAGCTCCGATCAGGACCGGAAGCTCCGATCACCCCTATCCGAAGTCAACAAGTGATATTTTGACACGTGGCAGATCAGGATCTTCGGAAGCTCCGATGGCAGGATCGGACATTTCGATCGAGGTTCGGACGTTCCGATCGAGGTTCGGAAGTTCCGATCGTTGTCTATAAATAGAAGGCCGAAGCTTCACTTTCATTTGCCAATTCCGAGTTCTCCTTTCCATTTTAGTCCTTTTGGAGCTGTTCTAGTCTTCTTAGGCTTGGTCCGGAGGTCGGCGAGGCGTTCAGTAGTCGTAGCGGAGTTGTGCCCAAGTTCTGGAGGCTTCGACATCAAAGGGCTAACGACGGACGAAGGTATAGCTTTTGCTTTCTATAAATATTTAGGAGTATGCAATAGCTTAGTTAAGGCTTTTAGAGCACTTTAATGATAGTAGTATCATTTGGCAGTGTAGAACAGACTATAGGCGTGGACCTAGAGTTGGTAGAGCTTGCACTTTGTTGAGGTACGAAAGTACTGTTCGAGATATCCTGACTGAGTATGCATGTATTATATGACTGCATGATTTATATGCTATGATATTATGCTGCATTCATTTGCATCTTGCTGTATCTCTTTCGAGATGTCTATTAGTAGGGTTGTACCCTATCCTGTTAGTGGATGGACTTCCATCGATTTGGGTCCGGCGTATCCACGGTTATCTCGGTATGGGAGCCACCTCCTAAAGCGACGGCACATCGTGCTACATACCAGGGCCCGGTCTGTCTCTGTTATCTGATCCTTGACCTCGAGTCTATAGGGAGTTCACTTTGCATGCATGTATACTCATACTCTCGCACTGAGCGTTTTATGCTCACGTCTCGTACTCTGTATTTTCTGGACACCCTATTCCATGGGGGAGTTTTGCGATTGGATGAGGAGGGTGGATCCAGGAGGGGCTAGTCAGTGGTTGGCCAGCTGGAGCTTCGCTTAGGTTTTATTACTGTTGTTTGGGTTTATACAGCTATTCGATTTGGTTGTATATTATTGGATAAATTACAGATTCCTTTTTCTTGGGATTGTATATTTGTTTATGGATTCCGCAGTTTTATTCTGATATCTGTTTAATTAAGTTAATTGCATGCATAAGTTCTGTTTAGTAGGTGATCCGGGTAAGGGTCACTACAAACCCCAAGTAAGCAAGGTAAAGAGAGTTGTGTGTATTCAATGCCTCAACAATCCGCATCCTCCTCCATCCATAATTAAATAGAAGAACAGCTAGACTACAAGCGTAATGAGAATTCATCCTCTGATGTGCTACACAACCAGTCTATTAGTACACCAGTGCCCGACCATATCATAGGAATATGTTGTTGTTTTGGTTGCACATGTTTTGTTCTTGTGCTAATATTACTTGTAGCTCTGTTTATTGTAATAATCATACAATAAGTTCCAAATTTATGAAGCTTTATTCCATATTAAATACAAGTTGTTCAAAATACATATCAGTTAGTCCCTGACATGTGAAAATTTAAAGCAACAACTTATTTGCTTAGTTAACTGGGAAGACATCTTTCACTGAAATATTAATGACAAAGATCATTTCTCAAATTAGAACATTACATATTTGTCTAATGTGTAGCATGATTGTTTACCACAAACAGATATGGTTTTAGAAGAACCTAAGACAACACAATACACTTGACTACAGTACAACCACAACTCAAGTTAAAATGACACAGCAGATGGTTCCACCAAAAGCCTCTAACCAAGCGCAATTCAGCAATACTTCCACTCGAACGTGTATGCCTTTTCGATTGCAATTTCATGCTTGAAACCCCTTTCAGTAATCTGTAAGGCCCGGGATTATTTGATTAAATCCGCGATTATTTAAATTTAATTCGAGATTATTTAATTTGAGAATTTTTAGAGTTTAGATTTAAATTTTAATATTCTTAAATTATTTAGGATTGAAATTGAATTAAAAAGAGGGTCAAGGACTGTTTGAAATTTTTGAAGTTTCAAGGGACTAAATTGCAAATATACTTGAATATATCTAAACTCCTATTGCTTAGTCATCCTCCATATACGTGTATAGGTAGATATTATTGAAAGAGTGGGTGCCCAGTGAGCCAACTTGTGGCTATGGGCTTTGATGACTCTTTGTACAAACAATCTTTTGTTTAATGTAAATTTACACTTTTATTAACGGCAATGACTTTATCTTTCTTCATATTGTTATATTGTGATATACTATTGTTGTTTTGATAAAGACCTTGAATATACTATAGTGTATGTAAGATGTGGTAGAACATGGGGATGTCTATCATGAAATACATCTTATAGTCACTGTATATTCTAAACTGTTCCTATTCGATTGAGCCGTCCGAGAATAAGGATAAGGATCGCTCGAGTGTGAGACTAGCATTTGCGATGCGGAGTACCACGTTTCATTGGTAGGGAACATGGAGATGTTCGAAGCATGCAAATGGATATTCATAGGATGAATAATCGAACTACCCTATCCGGACTTTCCAAGTGGTTATCACTTATCGAGTGGATAAAGTCCGCGGTTTTGGTTGTACACCATTAGTCCTTACTACTTGAAACATCATGGAGACTCTGTATGCTAGTACTGTGCTTTGACTCGTTTACCGACTCTATGGGGGTCATCAGGTGTCGGGATTGGGTACAGTTACAACACATATAGGAGTCGATGCATTGTTGTCAAGGATTCACCACATACTTGCGAGTGTGGATATCCTATGCGATCTGAGGAGATATTAGTGTGACGAATCTCTGGCCAGAGTACTTGATGTGATTTAAGAAATGGTTTCTTAGTAGCACATGCGATGTCACTAATTGGATCTTCAAGATGTATTGTATAGTTATCGAATCTTGAGCGACTCTCGATATACCAATGGTTGTTGATTCGATCGGGATATATGGATGAAGGGACCGTACTGTACGCTAACCAAAATCTACTAGTTCTTGTAGGCACTATCAGTGATACCTAGGGAATCATGGGGCGATGTTGCTAGGCGCTTTACCATGATTCGTTGGGCAAGTCGGAAATCGTTGTTCCGAGTCACAAGGAGTTGTGAGCCCACGGCTAGCTGTATCCCTGAACCATTGAGGGTCACACAGTGTAATGGAGTTTTAATCCCCGTTGAGATAGTTAAATTTAAAGAGTTAAATTTAATGAATAAAGAAGTTGGACTTCTTAAATAAGAGTAAGGGAGTAGGATTTTCTAAAATGACATAGGGATGTACATTTTTGGAAACCACTGAATTCGGATTCAGGAAAATTTATCTTGACTATAAAATGTGCAGAAATGGTTTCTGTGCACATTGGTAAAATCGGTTTATCAATCGGAGTCACGATGAATTTTATATTAATTTCTGAACGTGTGGGCTTTGCTTGTCGGGCCTCAACTTATGACTAATGGGCCCTAAGGTGTTAGTGGCCTGCATTATAAATAAGTTATTGCAGTACAGAAATTACACACAACTGGTCATAATTTTGAGACAGGTTTTTCGAAAACCCTAGCCTCCTCTCTCTCAAATTCGGCCGCCCCCTCCCTTCTCTGCATGAGAAATTTCGGTCTGTGATTTTGAATTGCAATCTGGAATAGCGAATCAAATTCGTTTATTCTCTTCGTAGAAAACTTCTGATAGATTTTCTAGTGCAATCTATCAGAGGGATTAAACCTCTATTCGTGGACCTGATTGAAGGAAAGCTTGTTCATCAGTTCCAGGGAGATACAAGAAGCGCAGAGAAATCTGTGTGGTGTCCAATAATCTCGCTTCGAGATTGAAGGTAAAATTTAATAATAGTTATTTAATTTTACACACACTTATAATTTAATCGTTAAACGGTTGATACTCACACTATGGAATTGTTCCATAATAAAATTTTTAAACTTTCGCTGCACCGGGTATCAATCATGATTGATCTGAGAGCCGCGTTTTCCAACAGTGGTATCAGAGCCAGGTTGCTCAGATCAAACGATTAAATTAATCGATTGTACAAAAATTTTTGAGTCTCGGTTTTTGAAACAAAATAAATATTTTTAAATAAAAAAAAATTTTTTTTTTTTTTTTCGGGTCAAAACCCGGGCAGCGATTGGATCGCTGCCCGGTGGGGCAGCAATTGTTGCTGCCCCGGGCGGCGCACGGCGTCGCCCAAGGGGCGGCGCTCAGCGCCGCCAGGGCAGCGCTGGGCGCTGCCCAGCGCAGCGCTGGGCGCTGCCCAGGGCGGCGCACGGCGCCGCCAGGGCAGCAACTGTTGCTGCCCTAAAGGGGCAGCCTGGCTGCCCCGGCCCGCGCCCACGGGTGCGGGCCGGCCCGGGAGTGTCCCGGGCGGCCCGCGGGAAAAATTAAATTTTTTATTTTAAAATTAATTTTAATGTGTTAAAATTTTATTTTTGGTCCGGTCAAAAATTGTTTTTGATTGGTTCACGAGATTTCGGATCGAATTTTTCGAGTCCGTAAACTTTAAAATTGATTTTTGGATAAATTTGAATTTTTGGAAAATTTTAATATTTTATCCTTAAATTGAATTTTGAAATCAATTATTTTTGGTACAATTGATGATAAGATTTGATCTTATGAATATATTAAGTAAAATATGATTTTATCTATAAAATTGGATTTTGTAGATAAAATATGATTTTATTTGATAAAGAGATAAAATATGATTTTATATGTAAAATGAGATTTTATATATAAAATATGATTTTATCCTGTTTAAATTTGAAATGTCACTGCATGTTATCCAATAAATTAATTTTGAATTAAATGTTATTGGATAAGGATGATCGATAGCCATGACCAATTTTGTAGGTGTATGTTAGGAATTTACATTTGTTTTTATTGTTGTTGGTTTATTTAATGGGCCTGGTTTATGGCCCAGTATGAATGTCATATGTAATAAAAGTGGGCTTGGTTTATGGCCCGTTCCCACCCCTAAAAATGTATCCCCTACTTGTCATTGTTATTTATTGTAAATACATTAGATTTAGTGGGAGATCAAGATTTGAAGATGGTGGGCCCAGCAGACAATAAAGACAGAAGAAATGTAAATTGGAAGCACATGTAATAGGATTGCATTGCATACTGCATATTACCTAGGATTGGACTAAGACTCGTGATTGGCAACCACGGGTCAATTAGAAATGGAATCGATCATCCTATATAATATATGATATTATGATTGTATGCATGTTTTAGACATAATTGCGTGAATCCGGCAAGCATGCAATAATTTGAAATTGATGAGACAAATTTTTATAATTAAAAATCCCTCATTTTAAATATGATTTAAAATTGATATCAAGATAAATAAAGGAAATTTAAATTTGTTTAAATATTCCTACCTTCCATCAACGGTCAATGTATGAGATGCTACCCGCGGATACGGTCCGGCTCATATTATTGGGGGGGCCCGTTCGTCGGAAAGCTGTACATTGGATCGACAAATGTTGTAAGTTGGGTGGAACTCCCATGGGATCGGCTCATATTATTGGGGGATCCACATGGCGACCGTCCATCACAACTTAATATTGATGGGTCATCTTGACATGTCACTATAAACGGCGTCATATTATTGGGCCCTTATTGGACATGAGGTAAATACATGGGGGTTGCTTTGGAAGCAATTGGGCTCTACCTTTTGAGAATTATGGTTGGCTGATATTATTCGGGACCATAAGTTTGTCAATTGGACTCCATGTTCTCACTAAGGAAAAGTTTCCCGTTTTCACTAGAGGGTAGTGAAATCGTTAAAATAGTGGGAGTGAGATTCATAAAATTAAATTCGCCTATTTTATGTCTTAGTAAATTGCTTAAAAAATCATCGATAATTGTCTGTTTCATCTCAGTAATCCACATGTTTCTATTCTCCAACAAAACAAACTTATTGGCGCAAACAATACAGAATGATTCCATAAGTTAAGATTGTCCTAAGTTCGGAAAAGATTTTCTAAAGTGTTAGAAAAGGCTTCTCCGAAAACAGCCCCGGCTGATGTAACTGCCGAAAGGTTGGCCGAACTAGAAAAATGGTTGAACCATGATCTCAAGGCCAAATGTTACATGCAAAATTGGACAAGTCTAAACAAGTTTGCCATCACTGCAAGAAACACGGTCATTGGAAACGTAACTGCAAGGAATACCTCAAACAGTTGCGAACTGCAAAGGGTATGTTTTACATTAAAATGTTTTTCTTAATACTACTTCTTGGGTATTGGATACCAGATGTAGATCTCATATTTGCAATGAGTTGCAAATGATGACAAGAAGTAATAGGCTAAGGATGGGTGAGACCCAGTCAAGGCTCGAGAATGGTTCCAGAGATAAATCCAAAGCTAAAGGAGACATTTTTGCAGAACGGTTTTAAGTTATTTTTAAGAGATGTTTTATTTGTTCCGGATTTAATTAAAAACATTATTTCTGTTTCTATGCTAGATAGAGATGGTTATTCTTGCAATTTTGTGAATGGGATTTGCAATATTTACAAGAATGAATGTTTGATTGGAAATGGACAACTTGAAAACGATCTATACAACTTAAAACTAAAAGACGTTCCAATAAATTATATTGATAAACCGGAGACAACAAACAAAAGGAAAATCGATAGTCAAAACCCAGCAAACCTTTGGCACGCTAGACTAGGTCATATTTCCTCAAGGAGGATGAACAAGCTAGTGGGAGAGGGCATGTTTGATATGTCTGATATTAACTCTCTACCTACTTGTGAATCCTGCCTAAAAGGAAAAATGACTAAATCTCCTTTTAAGGGGAAACCTGAGCGTAGTCAAAATCTGTTGGATTTGATCCATACAGATGTTTGTGGACCATTTAGAGTTGGGACTCAATATGGCCACACCTACTTCATTACCTTTACTGACGATTATTCAAGGTATGGGTATTTATATTTAATGAAATATAAGTCTGAAGCATTTGAAAAGTTCAAAGAATTCAAGGCTGAAGTAGAAAACAAGCTAGGTAAAAGTATTAAAGCACTTCGATCGGATCGAGGTGGAGAATACTTAAGTACCGAGTTTTTGGACTATCTAAAAGAGAATGGGATTATCTCTCAGTGGACTCCTCCTATGACACCACAGCTTAATGGTGTATCGGAGCGTCGTAATTGAACTTTGTTGGACATGGTTCGATCCATGATGAGCTTCACTGAACTTCCACCTTCGTTTTGGGGCTATGCGCTTGAAACGGCGGTATTGTTGTTGAACAACGTCCACACTAAAGTAGTGGACAAAACACCATACGAGTTATGGAATGGCAAAACTCCTAAGTATTCGTACTTGAGGATTTGGGGATGTCCTGCTTACGTGAAGCGGACAGTGGGAGATAAGTTGGATAGTCGATCCAGCTTATGTTATTTTGTAGGGTATCCGAAGAATTCAATCGGATATTATTTCTATTATCCTGCTGAAACAAAGGTGCTTGTTTCTAGGAATGCCACCTTCTTGGAGAAGGAGTTCTTATTGGATAAGAAAGGCGAGATGATGGAACTCGAAGAAGTTCGAGAAGAACCCGAAATACAAAATAACGATCCTATGCCTCAGGAACCATTACCAGACACGCCTGAACCTAGAAGATCCGAGAGGACTTCTAGACCTTCTGTTCGATATGGTCTTCTTCTTGAAGGGGATCAAGATGAACCCGACATTGGATGTGATCCAAGAAACTTCAAGGAAGCAATTTCTGATGCGGATTCAAATTTATGGCTTGAAGCTATGCAGTCTGAATTGGATTCGATGCATACAAACCAAGTTTGGTCTTTAGTAGATCCTCCTGATGGAATTGTTCCAATAGGGTGTAAATGGATCTACAAGAGAAAGCTTGGGCCTGATGGTAAAGTATTGACCTACAAGGCACGATTGGTGGCAAAAGGTTATACTCAAAGACAAGGAGTTGACTATGATGAAACCTTTTCACCAGTTGCAATGTTCAAGTCCATAAGAATCCTTATTGCCATAGCTGCATGGTATGACTATGAGATATGGCAAATGGATGTGCAGACTGCCTTTCTTAATGGAGACATTAAGGAAGAAATCTATATGAAGCAGCCTGAGGGGTTCACATCCATGGGAAGCGAGCATAAGGTATGCAAGCTTCAGAGATCAATTTATGGTCTAAAACAAGCATCAAGAAGTTGGAACCAGAAATTTGATGAAACAATAAAAGATTTTGGTTTCATCAAGAACCCGGAGGAACCGTGCGTGTACAAGAAAGTAGTTAAGGATGCTGTGACATTCTTAGTACTTTATGTTGATGACATCCTACTCATTGGGAATGATGTAGGGATGTTGCAGTCAACAAAGATATGGTTATCAGGTAGATTCTCGATGAAGGATTTGGGTGAGGCATCCTACATTCTTGGGATACAGATCTATAGAGATAGATCTAAGAGAATGATAGGACTCACTCAATCAACCTACATCGACACCATATTGAAACGGTTTTCAATGGATGGGTCCAAGAGAGGACATCTACCCATGTGTCATGGAGTTTCTTTATCCAAGTCTATGTGTCCCAAGACTGATGCAGAGATAGAGAATATGACACATGTACCATATGCGTCAGCTATAGGTAGTATCATGTATGGGATGATATCTACCAGACCGGATGTAGCATTTGCTCTGAGTGTCACGAGCAGATATCAGTCTAATCCTGGTCAAATGCATTGGAAAGCCGTGAAGGACATTCTTAAGTACTTACGAAGGACTAAGAATATGTTCATGGTATATGGAGGACGAGATCTGAAATTGGAAGGCTATACCGACTCTAGCTTCCAAAGTGATGTGGATGACTCGAAATCAACCTCTGGATTTGTGTTCATGCTCAATGGCGGTGCTGTCTCTTGGAAAAGTTCCAAGCAGGACACCACAGCGGATTCCACCACTGAGGCTGAATACATTGCAGCATCAGCTGCTGCTTAAGAGGCCGTTTGGATGAGGAAGTTCGTCCAAGAGTTGGGCGTCATTCCTGAATTTGTTGGTCCAGTCCCGGTGTACTGTGACAACACGGGTGCCGTTGCTCAAGCAAAGGAACCAAGGTCTCATCAAAGATCCAAACACGTACTGAGGAAATACCACATCATCCGGGAGATTGTGGAAAGAGGAGACATCACTGTCGAACGAGAGGCCTCTGCAGACAATATCGCTGATCCGCTTACTAAGCCCTTGCCAGGACCATTGTTTGACAAACTTCGCGAAGCAATGGGTCTACGTAGTATGACTAGTTGGCTATAGGGCAAGTGGGAGATTGAAAGAGTGGGTGCCCAGTGAGCCAACTTGTGGCTATGGGCTTTGATGACTCTTTGTACAAACAATCTTTTGTTTAATGTAAATTTACACTTTTATTAATGGCAATGACTTTATCTTTCTTCATATTGTTATATTGTGATATACTATTGTTGTTTTGATAAAGACCTTGAATATACTATAGTGTATGTAAGATGTGGTAGAACATGGGGATGTCTATCATGAAATACATCTTATAGTCACTGTATATTCTAAACTGTTCCTAGTCGATTGAGCCGTCCGAGAATAAGGATAAGGATCGCTCGAGTGTGAGACTAGCATTTGCGATGCGGAGTACCACGTTTCATTGGTAGGGAACATGGAGATGTTCGAAGCATGCAAATGGATATTCATAGGATGAATAATCGAACTACCCTATCCGGACTTTCCAAGTGGTTATCACTTATCGAGTGGATAAAGTCCGCGGTTTTGGTTGTACACCATTAGTCCTTACTACTTGAAACATCATGGAGACTCTGTATGCTAGTACTGTGCTTTGACTCGTTTACCGACTCTATGGGGGTCATCAGGTGTCGGGATTGGGTACAGTTACAACACATATAGGAGTCGATGCATTGTTGTCAAGGATTCACCACATACTTGCGAGTGTGGATATCCTATGCGATCTGAGGAGATATTAGTGTGACGAATCTCTGGCCAGAGTACTTGATGTGATTTAAGAAATGGTTTCTTAGTAGCACATGCGATGTCACTAATTGGATCTTCAAGATGTATTGTATAGTTATCGAATCTTGAGCGACTCTCGATATACCAATGGTTGTTGATTCGATCGGGATATATGGATGAAGGGACCGTACTGTACGCTAACCAAAATCTACTGGTTCTTGTAGGCACTATCAGTGATACCTAGGGAATCATGGGGCGATGTTGCTAGGCGCTTTACCATGATTCGTTAAGCAAGTCGGAAATCGTTGTTCCGAGTCACAAGGAGTTGTGAGCCCACGGCTAGCTGTATCCCTGAACCATTGAGGGTCACACAGTGTAATGGAGTTTTAATCCCCGTTGAGATAGTTAAATTTAAAGAGTTAAATTTAATGAATAAAGAAGTTGGACTTCTTAAATAAGAGTAAGGGAGTAGGATTTCCTAAAATGACATAGGGATGTACATTTTTGGAAACCACTGAATTCGGATTCAGGAAAATTTATCTTGACTATAAAATGTGCAGAAATGGTTTCTGTGCACATTGGTAAAATCGGTTTATCAATCGGAGTCACGATGAATTTTATATTAATTTCTGAACGTGTGGGCTTTGCTTGTCGGGCCTCAACTTATGACTAATGGGCCCTAAGGTGTTAGTGGCCTGCATTATAAATAAGTTATTGCAGTACAGAAATTACACACAACTGGTCATAATTTTGAGACAGGTTTTTCGAAAACCCTAGCCTCCTCTCTCTCAAATTCGGCCGCCCCCTCCCTTCTCTGCATGAGAAATTTCGGTCTGTGATTTTGAATTGCAGTCTGGAATAGCGAATCAATTCGTTTATTCTCTTCGTAGAAAACTTCTGATAGATTTTCTAGTGCAATCTATCAGAGGGATTAAACCTCTATTCGTGGACCTGATTGAAGGAAAGCTTGTTCATCAGTTCCAGGGAGATACAAGAAGCGCAGAGAAATCTGTGTGGTGTCCAATAATCTCGCTTCGAGATTGAAGGTAAAATTTAATAATAGTTATTTAATTTTACACACACTTATAATTTAATCGTTAAACGGTTGATACTCACACTATGGAATTGTTCCATAATAAAATTTTTAAACTTCCGCTGCATCGGGTATCAATCATGATTGATCTGAGAGCCGCGTTTTCCAACATATTATTCAGAATTTAGAGCAGAAAACGGAGCATCATCTTTTTCAATTGGAATTTCACTTTCAAATCTTCATATCTTTTGATCCGAGTACCCGATTTTAATTCCGAATATAGTTCCGGAATCCTTGAGATGAGAGATACGATTTGGTGTAAGTATCTTCATGATTTAATTTGTTTTGAGATGTGGTTTGTTAGATAAATCAGATTATGAGCATGAATAGGTGTTCTTGAGTTTTTATGTATTCCGATATCAAAACCGGATCAAGGATTGGATGTTGTATGAATTTATGATTATTGTCAGCATGTATTTCGAAACATATAGCATCTGATTATACTGGTTTTTGATGGTTTATTGCTGATGAGAGTTGGTCTTGAAGTATATGAGATTGGTATATTGGATTCGATATAGTTTCGGTTATCGATTTTCAACAGTTACGTCATCGGCTTATGATTTGTAGTCGTTTTGAATCCTTGTGTTTGAGCTGAACATAATATGAGTTATTTGCTGATATATTGAGCTTATGATCACCTTGTTTTAGCCTGTCAAGAGAGTGACGAACTCAAGAAGCTTGATTTCGAACCGACGAAGAAGTTGAACTAGGTTTGAAGTTGTTTGATTGTGACGCTTGAATGAAGGGTGAATTGTGAAGATGAATAGAGTTTTATATCTATGTTCTTGTTATGTTTTTAGATTTGAAGCATTCAAAACCGAGAGATTGAAAGGTATAAGACAACATCGAGAGTCAGAAATTCATTACTCAAGAATGACGCTTCCTGAGTTATTCCGCAAAAAACCACATACTTGTTATCATTTGTATTTCTATATTATTGATGTTGTCGATCCATTTCAGGTAGTGGATCTTTATTTAATATGATATGATATGAGATATGAATTGATTCTTATGCCAAGGTCAGATGGACCTTATTTTCGAGTCTGATGAGATGACGATAAATGGATATCCATGTCAAGATTGTATACAAATCTTGATGGCAAAGAGTGTGATAGGAATCAATTATTTATATATGCGTTTACTCTATTCTTGATATGAAATGTTTAGAGTCGATATGAATTTATCTAAACATGTATATGTTGATTATACTAAGAATTGTATTCTCACCGAATGTTTTCGGCTGTTGTCTTGTTTTGTATGTGTGCATGAAATAGGGCAGGAGCTAGCCAGAGTCAATGAGGGTAGCTCATGAGAGAAGATTAGATGTGTACTCGGGTTGTTTATAGCTGAATGATGTAATTAAATCCTAGCAAGCATGTTAGAAAACACTTGAGTTGTTGTTCTTGTAGGAGTTGTTGAACACCTTGTGTTGTGTATGACTTTTTTTGGATTCCCAACCTCTAGTTTGATGTATCAACTACTTGTATGCATGTTTAGAATTTGTTCTATGTATGTACACATGTTTTGGGACTTGAATATGATGGATTGGAGTGTTTGGAAGGATCATATTTTACAGCTAAAAAACAGAGCAAAGGACTGCCCAGAGCTGAGTCTGATCTGCTTTTTTGGCAGACCGGGCGCAGTCCATAACTCCCCAACCCGAGAGTTGGGTTAGGGAGGGGCGCTTGGTCGGTGGTTTTTTACCAACCGAGCGCACCCCTTAATGAAAAAAAAATGTTTGATTTTCTTCCTTCCTTGTTTAATTAATGATGATTAATTACTACTTGCCCTAAGAATGAGATTAGCAACCCGAGGCCCCACGACAGGTGGTTTCAGAGCGAAGTTAGTTTTTGGACTGAACTAGAATGAGTGGGGTAGATCGAGTCTATCTGATTGTTTATTTATTCTTGAAGCATGTTTATTATCTGAACTGATTTAACTCTTTGAGAATTGCATGTTATCTGCTTATCTGATTTGATTGGAAGCATGTTGGACTGAGACTGAATCAGACCTCGATCTTTTGAGAAGACATTATCGTGCTAATCAGAGGAGGAATGACACAGATTTGTTATATCTGAGATTGCATTGTATACTAATCTGTTTGATAATCAGATATGCCTCGAAGACCAGTGACCAGACAGACTGGCCCAACTCCATTGTCAGAACAAGCAGTGATGGAACCGACAGTGCCACAAGCAACAGAAGCACCGAGAGTAAAACCGATAGTACCACCGACAGCAGAAATGCCTAGAACTGAACAGGGTAGTACTTCGAGAGTTATGGGGGATATGACTGCTACTCCGATGGAAACTCTGTTGAAACACTTTCAGTCGTTTAAACCGCCAACAATGAAAGGAACTGAAAATTCTGTGGAATGTGAGAGTTGACTTGAGGATATTGAAGAGTTATTTGAATCCCTTGACTACGCAGACGATCGTCGAGTCAAACTTGTTATACACCAACTACACGAAGTTGCAAAAGGTCGGTGGATAGCAACGTGAAGAGCACTAGAGCATCGAGGTACGGTCATTACATGGTCTGTTTTTAAAACTGCTTTCTATCAACGATTTTTCCCAGTGTCTTATAGAAAGGAAAAAGGAGAAGAATTTGCTAGCTTGCAGCAAGGGCAATTGAACATTGAATATTATGTTGCCAAATTTACGAGTCTATTGAAATTTGCTCCCCATATAGCAGATAGTGATGAAGCTCAAGCTGACCAGTTCATTAACGGGTTGAATCCAGATGTTTTTACGTTATTGAATGCGGGACGACCGAACAACTTTGCCTAAGATCTTAATCGTGAAAATGGGGCTGAGCTGGATTGTTGAGACAACGAGGAGCACCGTTTGTTCCATCACCAGCTATACATGTACCATTTTCTGATCAACCACAGATTCAACCACCGCCTCGATTTGAAGGAGGAGGTTCTAGTAGTGGTAAGAATAATTTCAACAGTTTAAGCGATCTGGAGGTAGTTCTTCAAGCTCGAGTGGATCCAAACAATTCAAAGCAGGACAGAAGTTTAGTGATTCTGAAGTGTACTGTACCAACTGTTGGAGAACGGCGATCAGATCAATCAGAATTGATACCCGGTGCAGCGGAAGTTTAAAAATTTTATATGGAACGATTCCATAATGGGTATCAAAACTTTACGATTAAATTGTGTGTGTAAAAATTAAATAAAAATTATAAATTTTTACCTCCAATCTCGAATCGAGATTATTGACACCAACAGATTGCTCTGCTCTTGTTGTATCTCTCAGGAACTGATGGACGAACTGTTCTTCAATCAGGTCCACGAACAGAGATTTAATCCCTCTGATAGATTGCACTAGAAAATCTATCAGAAGTTTCTACGAAGAGAATTAACGAATTTGATCCGTTAAACCAGACTGCAAATTCAAAATTCACAGGCTGGATTTTTTCCGACAGAGAGAGGGAGGGGGGCGGCCACTTAGAGAGAAAAATAGCTAGGGTTTTCGAAAATTGTGACCTCTGTTGTCTAATTTCTGTACTGCAATAACTTATTTATAATGTGGGCTGCTAACAGCTTAGGGCCCATTAGTCATAAGTTCAAGCCTGACAAGCAAAGCCCGCATGTTCAGAAATTAATATAAAATTCATCGTGACTCAGATTGATAAACCAATTTCACCAATGTTCACAGAAACCATTTCTGCATCTTTTAGAGTCAAGATAAATTTTCTGAATCCGAATTCAGTGATTTCCAAAAATGCCCATCCCTATGTCATTTTAGGAAATCTTACTCCTCTACTCTTAAATAAGAAGTCCAACTTCTTTGTTCATTAAATTTAACTCTTTAAATTTAACTATCTCAACGGGGATTAAAAATTCATTACTTGTGTGACCCTCAATGGTTCAGGGATACAGCTAGCCGTGGGCTCACAACTCCTTGTGACTCGAAACAACAATTTCCGACTTGCCCATCGAATCATGGTAAGAGCGCCTAGCAACATCGCCCCATGATTCCCTAGGTATCACTGATAGTGCCTGCAAGAACCAATAGATTTTGGTTAGCGTACAGTACGGTCCCTTCATCCATATATCCCGATCGAATCAACAACCATTGGTAAATCGAGAGTCGTTCTAGATTCGATAACTATGCAATGCATCTTGAAGATCAAATAGTGACATCGCATGTGTTACTAAGAAACCATTTCTTAAAACACATCATGTACTCTGGCCAGAGATTCGTCACACTAATATCTCCTCAGATTGCATAGGATATCCACACTCGCAAGTATGTGGTGAATCCTTGACAACAAAGCATCGACTCCTATATGTGTCGTAACTGTACCCAATCCCGACACCTGATGACCCCAATAGAGTCGGTAAACGAGTCAAAGCATAGTACTAGCATATAGAGTCTCAATGATGTTTCAAGTAGTAAGGACTTATGGTGTACAACCAAAACCGCGGACTTCATCCACTCGATAAGTGATAACCACTTGGAAAGTCCGGATAGGGTAGTTCGATCATTCATCGTATGAATATCCATTTGCATGCTTTGAACATCTCTATGTTCCATACCAATGAAACGTGGTACTTGGCATCGCAAATGCTAGTCTCAATCTCGAGCGATCCTTATCCTTATTAACGGACGGCTCAATCGACTAGGAACAATTTAGAATATACAGTGACTATAAGATGTGTTTCATGATAGACATTCCCATGTTCTACCACATCTTACATACACTATAGTATATTCAAGGTCTTTATCAAAACAACAATAGTATATCACAATATAACAATATGAAGAAAGATAAAGTCATTGCCTTTAATAAAAGTGTAAATTATATTAAACAAAAGATTGTTTATACAAAGAGTCATCAAAGCCCTTAGCCACAAGTTGGCTCACCGGGCACCCACTCTTTCAATCTCCCACTTGCCCTAAAGCCAACTAGTCATACTACGTAGACCCATTGCTTCGCGATGTTTGTCAAATAATGGTCCTGGCAAGGTCTTAGTAAGTGGATCAGCGATATTGTCTGCAGAGGCCACTCTTTCGACAGTGATGTCTCCTCTTTCCACGATCTCCCGGATGATGTGGTATTTCCTCAGTACGTGTTTGGATCTTTGATGAGACCTTGGTTCCTTTGCCTGAGCAACGGCACCCGTGTTGTCACAGTACACCGGGACTGGACCAACAACTTCAGGAATGACGCCCAACTCTTGGACGAAATTCCTCATCCAAACGGCCTCTTTAGCAGCAGCTGATGCTGCAATGTATTCTGCCTCAGTGGTGGAATCCGCTGTGGTGTCCTGCTTGGAACTCTTCCAAGAGACAGCACCGCCATTGAGCATGAACACAAATCTAGAGGTTGACTTCGAGTCATCCACGTCACTTTGGAAGCTAGAGTCAGTATAGCCTTCCAATTTTAGTTCTCTTCCTCCATATACCATGAACATATTCTTAGTCCTTCGTAAGTACTTAAGAATGTCCTTCACGGCTTTCCAATGCATTTGACCGGGATTAGCTTGATATCTGCTCGTGACACTCAGAGCAAATGCTACATCCGGTCTGGTAGATATCATCCCATACATGATACTACCTATGGCTGACGCATATGGTACATGTGTCATTTTCTCTATCTCTTCATCAGTCTTGGGACACATAGACTTGGATAGAGAAACTCCATGACACATAGGTAGATGTCCTCTCTTGGACCCATCCATTGAAAATCGTTTCAATATGGTGTCGATGTAGGTTGCTTGAGTGAGTCATATCATTCTCTTAGATCTATCTCTATAGATCTGTATCCCTAGAATATAGGATGCCTCACCCAAATCCTTCATCGAAAATCTACCTGATAACCATATCTTTGTTGACTGCAACATCCCTACATCATTCCCAATGAGTAGGATGTCATCAACATAAAGTACTAAGAATGTCACAACATCCTTAACTACTTTCTTGTACACGCATGGTTCCTCCGGGTTCTTGATGAAACCAAAATCTTTTATTGTTTCATCAAATTTCTGGTTCCAACTTCTTGATGCTTGTTTGAGACCATAGATCGATCTCTGAAGCTTGCATACCTTATGCTCGCTTCCCATGGATGTGTATCCCTCAGGCTGCGTCATATAGATCTCTTCCTTAATGTTTCCATTAAGAAATGCAGTCTTCACATCCATTTGCCATATCTCATAGTCATACCAAGCAGCTAAGGCAATAAGGATTCTTATGGACTTGAACATTGCAACTGGTGAAAAGGTTTCATCATAGTCAACTCCTTGTCTTTGAGTATAACCTTTCGCCACCAATCGCGCCTTGTAGGTCAATACCTTACCATCAGGCCCAAGCTTTCTCTTGTAGATCCATTTACACCCTATTGGAACAATTCCATCGGGAGGATCTACTAAAGACCAAACTTGGTTTGTATGCATCGAATCTATTTTCGACTGCATAGCTTCAAGCCATAAATTTGAATCCGCATCAGAAATTGCTTCTTTGAAGTTTCTTGGATCACATCCAACATCGGGTTCATCTTGATCCCCTTCAAGAAGAAGACCATATCGAATAGGAGATCTAGAAGTCCTCTCGGATCTTCTAGGTATAGGCGTGTCTATCAATGGTTCCTGAGGTGTAGGATCGTTATTTTGTATTTCGGGTTCTTCTCGAATTTCTTCGAGTTCCATCATCTCGCCTTTCTTATCCAATAAGAACTCCTTCTCCAAGAAGGTAACATTCCTTGAAACAAACACCTTTGTTTCAGCAGGATGATAGAAATAATATCCGATTGAATTCTTCGGATACCCTACAAAATAACATAAGGTGGATCGACTATCCAACTTATCTCCCACTGTGTGCTTCACGTAAGCAGGACATCCCCAAATCCTCAAGTACGAATACTTAGGAGCTTTTCCATTCCATAACTCGTATGGTGTTTTGTCCACTGCTTTGGTGTGGACGTTGTTCAACAACAACACCGCCATTTCAAGCGCATAGCCCCAAAACGAAGGTGGAAGCTCAGTGAAGCTCATCATGGATCGAACCATGTCCAACAAAGTTCGATTACGACGCTCCGATACACCATTCAGCTGTGGTGTCATAGGAGGAGTCCACTGAGAGAGAATCCCATTCTCTATTAGATAGTCCAAAAACTCGGTACTTAAGTATTCTCCACCTCGATCCGATCGAAGTGCTTTAATACTTTTACCTAGCTTGTTTTCTACTTCAGCCTTGAATTCTTTGAACTTTTCAAATGCTTCAGACTTATATTTCATTAAATATAAATACCCATACCTTGAATAATCATCAGTAAAGGTAATGAAGTAGGTGTGGCCATATTGAGTACCAATTATAAATGGACCACAAACATCTGTATGGATCAAATCCAGCAGATTTTGACTACGCTCAGGTTTCCCCTTAAAAGGAGATTTAGTCATTTTTCCTTTCAGGCAGGATTCACAAGTAGGTAGAGAGTTAATATCAGACATATCAAACATGCCCTCTCCCACTAGCTTGTTCATCCTCCTTGAGGAAATATGACCTAGCCTAGCATGCCAAAGGTTTGCCGGGTTTTGACTATCGATTTTCCTTTTGTTTGTTGTTAACGGTTTATCAACATAATTTATTGGAACGTCTTTTAATTTTAAGTTATATAGATCGTTTTCAAGTTGTCCATTTCCAATCAAACATTCATTCTTGTAAATATTGCAAATCCCATTCACAAAATTGCAAGAATAACCATCTCTATCAAGCATAGAAACAGAAATAATGTTTTTAATCAAATCTGGAACAAATAAAACATCTCTCAAAAGTAACTTAAAATCGTTCTGCAAAATTAAATAAACGTCTCCCACAGCTTTGGCTTCAACTCTAGAACCATTTCCGAGCCTCAGCTGGGTCTCACCCATTCTAAGCTTGCGACTTCTTGTCATCACCTGCAAATCATTGCACATGTGAGATCCACATCCGGTATCCAATACCCAAGAAGTAGTATTAAGTGAAACATTTATTTCAATATAGAACATACCCTTCGCAGTTCGCAACTGCTCTAGATATTCTTTGCAGTTACGTTTCCAATGACCGGGTTTCTTGCAGTAATGGCAAACATCCTTGGACTTTTCCATGTTTGAAGCCTTTGTCTTGTACTTCTTCTTTGGTCCGGTTTTCTTGGGTGGGGCAGAACGTTTCTTACCCTTTGTACTTGGCCCCTTCTTAGCAGAGGAAGAGGAGCCCACCAAGAGAACCGGTTTATCCTTCTTTAAAGTGGCTTCATATGTTACAAGAATATTGACCATCTCTTCAAGGGAAGCCTCTATCTTTTTCATATTGAAATTCACCACAAATCCGTCAAACGAAGAAGGAAGAGATAGAAGTAATAAGTCCACGTTGAGTTCATGCTCCAACACCAAATCAAGCATTACCAACTTCTGTATGAGCCAAATCACTCGTACCCCATGATCACGGACCGAAGTCCCTTCACGCATGCGACACGTCATTAGCTCTTTTACAGTAGCGAACCTTTCAGCTCTCGATTGAGCCCCAAAAAGTTCCTTGAGTTGTACGTGAATGTCAGCAGCATTCACGGTATCCTCAAATCGGCTCTGGAGTTCATCAGACATCGAGGCTTGCATATAGCATTTGGCCTTGATATCATGGTCCCACCATGTATCAAGTTTGGCCAACTCTTCCGAACTTATATCAGCTGGTGCTTCCTTTGGAGGAGATTTTTCTAACACGTAGAGCATCTTCTCCGAGGTCAAGACAATCTTCAACTTACGGAACCATTCCGTATAGTTTGCGCCAGTCAGTTTATTTTGTTCGAGGATAGAGAATAGTGGATTGCGCGAATTCATCTTAATGAAATACTGAAAAGAAACAGACAATTATCAGTGATTGTTTAATTAATTTACTAAGACATAAAATAGGCGAAATTTATTTTATGAATCTCACTCCCACTATTTTAACGATTTCACTACCCTCTAGTGAAAACGGAAAACTGTTTTCCTTAGTGGGAACATGGAGTCCAATTGACAAACTATGGTCCCGAATAATATCAGCCAACCATAATTTTCAAAAGGTAGAGCCCAATTGCTTCCAAAGCAACCTCCACGTTTTTACCTCATGTCCAATAAGGTCCCAATAATATGACGCCATTTATTGTGACATGTCAAGATGACCCATCAATATTAAGTTGTGATGGATGATCGCCATGTGGATCCCCCAATAATATGAGCCGATCCCATGGGAGTTCCACCCAACTTACAACATGTGTCGATCCAATGTACAGCTTTCCGACGAACGGGCCCCCCCAATAATATGAGCCGGACCGTATCCGCGGGTAGCATCTCATACATTGATCGTTGATGGAAGGTAGGAACATTTAAACAATATTTAAATTTCCTTTATTTATCTTGATATAAATTTTAAATCATATTTTAAATGAGGGATTTTAATTTTGAAAATTTGTCTCATCATTTTAAAATTTGTATGCTTGCGGGATTCATACAATTTTGTCTAAAACATGCATACAACGATAATATCATATATTATATAGGATGATCGATTCCATTTCTAATCGACCCGTGGTTGCCAATCACGAGTCTAAGTCCAATCCTAGGTAATATGCAGGTATGCAATGCAATCCTATTACATTGAGCTTCCAATTTACATTTCTTCAGTCTTTATTGTCTGCTGGGCCCACCTCCATCTTCAAATCTTCATCTCCCACTAAGTCTAATGTATTTACATTAAATAACCATGACAAGTAGGAGATACATTTCAAGGGGTGGGAACGGGCCATAAACCAGGCCCACTTTTATTACATATGACAATTCATATTGGGCCATAAACCAGGCCCATTAATAAATCCAACAACAATAAAAACAAATGTAAATTCCTAACATCCACCTACAAAATTGGTCATGGCAATCGATCATCCTTATCCAATAATATTTAATTCAAAATTAATTTATTGGATAACATGCAATGACAATTTAAATTAAAAGGATAAAATCATATTCCATATATAAAATCTTATTTTACATACAAAATCATATTTTATCTTTTTATCAAATAAAATCATATTTTACATATAAAATCCAATTTTATACATAAAATCATATTTTACTCAATATTTCCATAAGATCATATCTTATCATCAATTGTACCAAAAATAATTAATTTCATAAAATCTGATTTAACGGATAAAATCTATAAATTTTCCAAAAATTCAAATTTATCCAAAAATCAATTTTAAAATTTTCGGACTCGAACAATTCGATCCGACGCCTTGTGGACCAATCAAAAACAATTTTCGATCGGACCAAAAATAGAATTTTAACATATTAAAATTTTAATTTAAAAATAAAAATTAATTTTTCCCGGCCCGCGATACCACTATTGGAGAACGGCGATCAGATCAATCAGAATTGATACCCGGTGCAGCGTAAGTTTAAAAATTTTATATGGAACGATTTCATAATGGGTATCAAAACTTTATGATTAAATTGTGTGTGTAAAAATTAAATAACAATTATAAATTTTTACCTCCAATCTCGAATCGAGATTATTGACACCAACAGATTGCTCTGCTCTTGTTGTATCTCCCAGGAACTGATGGACGAACTGTTCTTCAATCAGGTCCACGAACAGAGATTTAATCCCTCTGATAGATTGCACTAGAAAATCTATCAGAAGTTTCTACGAAGAGAATTAACGAATTTGATCCGTTAAACCAGACTGCAAATTCAAAATTCACAGGCTGGATTTTTTCCGACAGAGAGAGGGAGGGGGGCGGCCACTTAGAGAGAAAAATAGCTAGGGTTTTCGAAAATTGTGACCTCTGTTGTCTAATTTCTGTACTGCAATAACTTATTTATAATGTGGACTGCTAACAGCTTAGGGCCCATTAGTCATAAGTTCAAGCCTGACAAGCAAAGCCCGCATGTTCAGAAATTAATATAAAATTCATCGTGACTCAGATTGATAAACCAATTTCACCAATGTTCACAGAAACCATTTCTGCATCTTTTAGAGTCAAGATAAATTTTCTGAATCCGAATTCAGTGATTTCCAAAAATGCCATCCCTATGTCATTTTAGGAAATCTTACTCCTCCACTCTTAAATAAGAAGTCCAACTTCTTTTTTCATTAAATTTAACTCTTTAAATTTAACTATCTCAACGGGGATTAAAAATCCATTACTTGTGTGACCCTCAATGGTTCAGGGATACAGCTAGCCATGGGCTCACAACTCCTTGTGACTCGGAACAACAATTTCCGACTTGCCCATCGAATTATGGTAAGAGCGCCTAGAAACATCGCCCCATGATTCCCTAGGTATCACTGATAGTGCCTGCAAGAACCAATAGATTTTGGTTAGCGTACAGTACGGTCCCTTCATCCATATATCCCGATCGAATCAACAACCATTGGTAAATCGAGAGTCGTTCTAGATTCGATAACTATGCAATGCATCTTGAAGATCAAATAGTGACATCGCATGTGTTACTAAGAAACCATTTCTTAAAAAACATCATGTACTCTGGCCAGAGATTCGTCACACTAATATCTCCTCAGATTTCATAGGATATCCACACTCGCAAGTATGTGGTGAATCCTTGACAACAAAGCATCGACTCCTATATGTGTCGTAACTGTACCCAATCCTGACACCTGATGACCCCAATAGAGTCGGTAAACGAGTCAAAGCACAGTACTAGCATATAGAGTCTCAATGATGTTTCAAGTAGTAAGGACTAATGGTGTACAACCAAAACCGCGGACTTCATCCACTCGATAAGTGATAACCACTTGGAAAGTCCGGATAGGGTAGTTCGATCATTCATCGTATGAATATCCATTTGCATGCTTTGAACATCTCTATGTTCCATACCAATGAAACGTGGTACTCGGCATCGCAAATGCTAGTCTCAATCTCGAGCGATCCTTATCCTTATTACAGACGGCTCAATCGACTAGGAACAATTTAGAATATACAGTGACTATAAGATGTGTTTCATGATAGACATTCCCATGTTCTACCACATCTTACATACACTATAGTATATTCAAGGTCTTTATCAAAACAACAATAGTATATCACAATATAACAATATGAAGAAAGATAAAGTCATTGCCTTTAATAAAAGTGTAAATTATATTAAACAAAAGATTGTTTATACAAAGAGTCATCAAAGCCCTTAGCCACAAGTTGGCTCACCGGGCACCCACTCTTTCACCAACTGTGGAGGTCGTCATACCAGCGACAAATGTCAAGGAGTGTTTGGCAGTTGTCATATCTGCAACTAGATGGGACATTTTGCGAGAGTGTGCCCACAAAGAGGATCTGGAGGTTCACAAGGTGGGGGATCATCGAGACCAGTGGCTCAATCTGCATCTTCTGTTCATTCGTTCCAACCACAGACTCAGCAACAAGGTAGACTAAGAGGAATTCAGACTGTGAGTCAACCTCCGAGACAGCAAGCTCGAGTGTTTGCATTGACTGAGGAGCACGCACAGGCATCACCTGATGATGTGATAGCATGTAATTGTTTTCTTTGCGGTTATCCTGCTTATGTGCTATTTGATACAGGAGCTTCTCATACCTTTATTTCTGAACAATTTGCATTATTGCATTCATTACCTGTCAAGTCATTATCTTCTATTGTATCTATTTCCTCACCCTTGGGAAAAGGTATAGTATCCATGAAGTCAGTTAGAAACTGTTCATTACAATATGACGAAAATGAGATTGAATTAGACGGTATTGTGCTTGGCTTATCCGACTTTGATTGTATTATCGGCATAGATATGTTAACCAATTACAGGGCTACAGTTTATTGTGTTTAGAAGTTTGTATAGTTCAAACCTGAGATGGCTGATGAATGGAGGTTTTATGGTAAAGGTTCAAAATCTCATATTCCTTTGATATATGTTCTATCTATGACACTCTTACTGCAGAAAGGAGCAGAGGGTTTTCTTGTATATGCAGTGGATGAGATGAAAGTTATCCCAAAATTGGCTGATTTTCCAGTGGTTAGTGAGTTTGCTGATGTCTTTCTTGATGAGATTCCAGGAATGCCGCCATATTGAGAGATAGACTTCAGCATCAAACTGATGTCAGGTAAGAAACCTATTTCGAAAGCTCCCTATCGAATGACATAAATTGAACTGAAAGAGTTGAAAGAACAGTTGAAGGATCTATTAGCCAAATGGTAAATTAGATCGAGTGTCTCTCTTTGGGGTGCACCGGTACTTTTTGTACGAAAGAAGGACAGATCTATGAGATTATGTATCAAAAACCGACAACTGAATAAGGCAACGGTAAAGAATTGTTATCCTTTACCTCGAATTGATGATTTGTTTGATCAGTTACAGGGTTCGTCGGTATATTTTAAGATTGATTTGAGATTCGGCTACCATCAACTGAGAGTAAGAGATGAAGATGTATCGAAAACTGCTTTTCGAACGAGGTATGGTCACTTTTAATTTATTGTAATGCCGTTTGGTTTGACGAATGCTCCAGAGGTCTTTATGGGTCTTATGAATCGAGTGTTTCAGAAATATCTTGATGATTTCGTTATCATATTTATTGACGATATTCTGATCTATTCCAAGAACCTATGTGATCATGCTGACCATTTGAGAACAGTTTTGAAGACGTTGAGAGCAGAAAGACTGTATGCAAAGCTATCAAAATGTGAATTTTGGTTACGGAAGGTAGTATTTCTCGGTCATATTATATCCGGAGACGGTATTTCTATTGATCCGAGTAAGGTTGAAGCAGTGATTAGTTGGCCTAGACCAACTTTTGTACCAAAGATACGGAGTTTTATGGGTTTAGCAGGGTATTATCGTCGCTTTATCAAAGATTTCTCGAGTATTGCCAAACCTATTACTCAACTTACACAGAAAAATGCACCGTATATTTGGACTGAGGCTTGTGAAGACAGTTTTATTGAATTGAAGAAGAGGCTGACAAGTGCACCTGTCTTGACTATCCCTTCAGGTACTGGTTATTTCACTCTTTATTGTGATGCTTCTCACAGGGGACTAGGATGTGTGCTGATGCAGCGAGATCATGTTGCTGTTTATGCTTCAAGACAGTTGAAGCCACATGAGACGAGATATCCAATTCATTATCTTGAATTGGCAGCCATCGTCTTTGCATTGAATATATGGCGTCATTACTTGTACGGTGAGAAGTTTGAAATTTATTCTGATCATAAAAGTCTGAAATATCTGTTTACGCAATCTGAATTGAACATGAGATAACGAATATGGTTATATTTGTTGAAGGACTTTGATTGCGAAATCAAATATTATCCAGGAAAATCAAATGCTGCTGCAGATGCCCTAAGTAGGAAGGTATGTGCTCTATCCTTATCTACTGTAGGTGTATCTTATTTTATTGAAGATTGTTGCATTTTCGGATTAACATTTGAGACAGATATGAGGCATATTCAAGTGTGTGCGATTCGAGCTGAGCCTGAATTGTTGATTCGAATCAAGGATGCACAGAAAGAAGATTAGGGTATTCAGACATCAGTTGAGATGGTTAAGTCTGGACATCAATCTGAATATAAGGTCAGTGCTGATGATATCTTATATGTGAATAACCGACTTGTTGTTCCAAATGTTTCTGACCTGAAACAGAAGATATTGAAAGAAGCGCATTGCAGTAGATATATTATTCATCCTGGTGGCAGGAAAATATATAATGATTTGAAGAATCATTATTGGTGGAAACAGATGAAATCAGATGTCATCGAATACGTGTCAAGAGTTCTGAATTGTCAACAGGTAAAGGCTGAGAGGAAGAAGCCTGGTGGTCTGTTACAAAGTTTGTCAATTTCTGAATGGAAATGGGATCACATTTCTATGAATTTTGTGATAAAGTTGCCACGTTCATCCCGAGGTTGTGATGCGATTTGGGTGATCATTGATATGTTGACGAAATCAGCTTGTTTTATTCCATACCGAATGACATATAGACATGATCAGATGGCAGATTTATATGTCAAGGAAGTGGTAAGATTGCACGGAGTGCCTAAGTCGATTGTATCTGATCATGACCCTCGATTTACATCGCACTTTTGGCATAGCCTATAGCAAGCTTTAGGTACACGTTTACATTTGAGTACTGCTTATCATTCTCAAACTGACGGACAGTCAGAACGAACGATTCAAACTCTTGAGGATATACTGAGAGCTGTAGTACTTGATCTGAGTACAAACTGACAGGATTCGTTACCACTTGTGGAGTTCTCTTACAACAACAGTTATCCGACTAGTATTGAGATGGCTCCATTCGAAGCTTTGTATGGTAGGAAGTGCAGATCACCATTGTACTGGGATGATGTTACAGAGGTACCTGAGATTGGTCCTGATATGATTAAAGAAATGACTGACAAAGTGAAACTCATTCAGAAGCGAATGAAAACAGCTCAAGACAGACAGGCAAAGTATGCGAATGTGAGACGTGACCTTTGAGTTTTGAGCAGGAAGACAGAGTATTCTTGAAGATTTCACCTTTCAGGTGTACTGTTCGATTTGGCAAGCGAGGGAAATTGTCACCACGTTTTATTGGACCATATGAGATTCTGGAGAAAATAGGTGATCTAGCTTATCGACTTGCATTGCCTCCAGCTTTATCTAGTATTCACGATGTATTCCATGTATAGATGCTGAGGAAGTATATATCAGCCTGATTTATCTCATATTATCCAAGTAGATGAAGCTGAACTTGATGACACTCTTAAGTTATTTCGAGAAACCGATTCAGATTCTCGGTCGAAAGGAAAAACAACTCCGAAACAAAACCATTCCATTGGTGAAGATTCAATGGAGTCGACATGGAGTTGAAGAAGCGACATGGGAGACGGAAGACAACATGAGACAGAGATTTCCCTATCTATTCCACTGATGTAAGTTCTTATTCAGTATTTCTCTTATTCTTTTTCCTATATGTGTGCAGATTGCTTATGAATTCGGGGACGAACTCATGCCTTAGTGGGGGAGAAATGTAAGGCCCGAGATTATTTGATTTAATCCGCGATTATTTAATTTTAATCCAAGATTATTTAATTTGAGAATTTTTAGAGTTTAGATTTAAATTTTAATATTCTTAAATTATTTAGGATTGAAATTGAATTAAAAAGAGGGCCGATGACTGTTTTGAAATTTTTGAAGTTTCAAGGGACTAAATTGCAAATATACTTGGATATATATAAACTCCTATAGCTTAGTCATCCTCCATATACATGTATAGGCAGATATTCTTCAGAATTTAGAGCAGAAAACCGAGCATCATCTTTTTCACTTGGAATTTCACTTTCAAATCTTCATATTTTTTTATCCGAGTACCCGATTTTAATTCCGAATATAGTTCCGGAATCCTTGAGACGAGAGATACGATTTGGTGTAAGTATATTAATGATTTAATCTGTTTTGAGATGTGGTTTGTTAGAGAAATCAGATTATGAGCATGAATAGGTGTTCTTGAGCTTTTATGTATTTCGATATCGAAACCGGATCGAGGATTGGATGTTGTATGAATTTATGATTATTGTCAGCATGTATTTCGAAACATATTGTAGTGACCCTTACCCGGATCACCTACTAAACAGAACTTAGGCATGCAATTAACTTAATAAAACAGATATCAGAATAAAACTGCGGAAACCATAAACATTATACAATCCCAAGTAAAGGAATCTGTAATTTATCCAATAATATACAACCAAATCGAATAGCTGTATAAACCCAAACAACAGTAATAAAACCTAAGCGAAGCTCCAGCTGGCCAACCACTGACTAGCCCCTCCTGGATCCACCCTCCTCGTCCAATCGCAAACCTGCCCCAAGGAATAGGGTGTCCAGAAAATACAGAGTACGAGACGTGAGCATAAAACGCTCAGTACGAGAGTATGAGTATACATGCATGCAAAGTGAACTCCCTATAGACTCGAGGTCAAGGATCAGATAACAGAGACAGACCGGGCCCTGGTATGTAGCACGCTGTGCCGTCGCTTCAGGAGGTGGCTCCCATACCGAGATAACCGTGGAAACGCCGGACCCAAATCGAAGGAAGTCCATCCACTAACAGGATAGGGTACAACCCTACTAACAGACGTCTCGAAGGAGATACAACAAGATGCAAATGAATGCAGCATAATATCATGGCATATAAATCATGCGGTCACATAATACATGCATACTCAGTCAGGATATCTCGAACAGTACTTTCGTACCTCAATACAGTGCAAGCTCTACCAACTCTAGGTCCACGCCTATAGTCTGCTCTACACTGCCAAATGATACTACTATCATTAAAGTGCTCTAAAAGCCTTAACTAAGCTATTGCATACTCCTAAATATTTATAGGAAGCAAAAGCTATACCTTCGTCCGTCGTTAGCCCTTTGATGTCGATGCCTCCAGAACTTGGGCACAACTCCGCTATGACTATCGAACGCCCCGCCGACCTCCGGACCAAGCCTAAGAAGACTAGAACAGCTCCAAAAGGACTAGAATAGAAAGGAGAACTTGGAATTGGAAATTGAAAGTGAAGCCTCGGCCTTCTATTTATAGAAAATGATCGAAACTTCCGATCCTTGATCGAAACGTCCGAACCTCGACCGGAACGTCCGATCCTGCCATCGGAGCTTCCGAAGATCCTGATCTGCCACGTGTCAAAATATCACTAGTTGACTCCGGATAGGGGTGATCGGAGCCTTCGGTCCTGATCGGAGCTTCCGATCCAACCACACGTCATGCCTGACGTAATAACATCGGTGCCTCCGATCGCTCATTGGAGCTTCCGATCCTGTTCGGAGCTTCCGATCGTGCCTTCGGAGCTTCCGATCCGTCCAATACCCAATTCAATTAATTAGCATTAATCCTTTAATTACTCAATTAGGGTACGGGCTACTACATTCTCCCCCACTTAAGATATTTCGTCCTCGAAATCAAATCTTAAGTACCGAATGCAAAAACAGAAATCAGAAACATTCTTTATTCAAATCAAACGTTTACAGAGTTTGCAACTGAATACAACTTAAAGAATGAAATCAAAATAACTCAGGATGGTCTTTACGCATCCTGTCCTCAAGCTCCAAAGTAGCTTCCTCAGTGCCTCGGCGCTGCCACTGAACTAAAACCAAAGGAATGACTTTGTTCCGTAAGACCTTATCCTTATAATCCAGGATACGAAGAGGTTTCTCAACATAAGTCAAATCCTTGTCTACCTGAACCTCAGACCGCTGCAGAATATGAGATTCATCCGCCACATACCGTCACAACAGAGATACGTGGAACACGTCGTGAATACTGGATAGATGCGGTGGCAAAGCTAGTCGATAAGCCAAATCGCCAATTCTCTCCAAGATCTCAAACGGACCGATAAATCTGGGAGACAACTTGCCTTTAAGGCCAAATATTAGAATCTTGCGGAAAGGTGACACTCTCAGAAACACTTTCTCCCTGACCTCGAACTGCAAAGGCCTACGCTTGATATTAGCATAGTTGGCCTGACGATCCTGTGCAGTCTTAATCCGTTTCTTGATCTGATCAACAATGTCTATCGCCTGCTGGATAAATTCCGGTCCTTCAGCCTGTCTCTCCCCCACTTCTTCCCAGAAGAGTGGAGTACGACAACGTCGCCCATACAACGCCTCAAAAGGTGCCATCCCAATACTAGTGTGATAGCTGTTGTTGTAAGCGAACTCGATCAACGGCAAATGATCCTGCCAGGCTGAACCAAAATCCAAGACGCACGCTCTAAGCATATCCTCTAACGTACGGATAGTGCGCTCTGACTGACCATCAGTCTCCGGATGATAGGCTGTACTCAAACTGAGAGTAGTACCCATCGCACGCTGAACACTCCCCCAGAATCTAGAAGTAAACCTGGGGTCCCGATCGCTGACAATGCTCACAGGCACTCCATGAAGTCGGACGATCTCTTGAATGTACATTCGTGCCATGCGATCCACAGAGTACTCTCGGATATAGGCAATGAAATGCGCTGACTTGGTGAGTCGGTCCACCACAACCCAGATAGCATCACAGTTCTTCGGGGATACCGGCAAATGGGTCACAAAGTCCATAGTGATAAACTCCCATTTCCATTCAGGAATAGGCAGACTGTGAAGCAATCCTCCAGGTCGTCGGTGCTCTGCCTTGACCTGTTGACACACCAAACATCTCGAAACAAACTGATAAACACTGCGTTTCATTCCCTTCCACCAGAAACGAGTACGTAGATCCTTGTACATCTTGTTGCTCCCAGGATGAATACTCAACTTAGTGCGATGCGCCTGAGACAAAATCTCCTCTCGCAACTCTTCATCCTGCGGAATCACAAGCCTACCAGACAAACACAGAAAACCATCGGACTGATAATGAAATCCAGACGATCTACCCTCGTTAGCTAGACGAGCTAAACGCTGGGTCTTCGAATCAGACATCTGAGCATCTCGGATCCGCAAATACAAGGCTGGCTCAGATAATATCGCAAACATCTGGATACTCTGCATACCTTTCTTATGCTTGAAGGTATAACCTGAAGTACAACAGTCACTGATCGCACTAGACATAGAACAAGTCTGAAGTGCGGATAGTCGCACCTTGCGACTCAAAGCATCAGCGGTGAGATTAGCAGCTCCCGGATGGTACTTAATCTCGCAATAATAGTCCTTAAGCAAGTCCATCCAACGTCTCTGCCTCATGTTCAACTCCGCCTGAGTGAACAAATACTTGAGACTCTTATGGTCGGTGAAGATCTCAAATTTCTCGCCATACAGATAATGACGCCAGATCTTCAAAGCGAACACAATGGCTGCTAATTCCAAATCATGGACTGGGTAGTTGTCCTCGTGAAGCTTCAGCTGTCTAGAAGCGTATGCGATCACATGCCCATTCTGAGTCAGGACACAGCCTAACCCCTGAAGAGAAGCATCCGTGTAAACTACATACCCTCCAGATCCTGACGGTAATGCCAACACTGGCGCAGAAGTAAACCGCCGTCGAAGCTCACGGAAATTCTCCTCGCACTCGGAGGACCACTCCAAATCCACACCCTTGCGGGTAAGCTGCGTCAACAGTCGAGCTAACTGAGAGAAGTTCAGAATAAAGCGACGATAATATCCTGCTAGACCCAGAAAACTACGGATCTCAGCAACTGTCGTCGGACGCGACCAATTAAGTACCGCTTCAATCTTGCTTGGATCAACAGAAATCCCTTCCCTGGATATGATATGGCCAAGAAAGACAACTCTATCCATCCAGAACTCACACTTGCTCAGCTTGGCGTACAACTGCTCATCTCGAAGAGTCTATAGTACCAACCACAAGTGAGAAACATGCTCTTCCGTATTACGTGAATACACCAAGATATCGTCAATGAAGACCACGAAAAACTTGTCCAAATACTCCCTGAAGACACGGTTCATCAAATCCATGAATATAGCCGGCGCATTAGTCAAACCAAATGGCATCACTAGAAACTCGTAATGCCCATAGCGAGTACGGAATGCAGTCTTGGCTACATCCTGATCACGGACTCTCAACTGATGATACCCAGATCTCAAGTCAATCTTGGAGTAAACTGACGTGCCCTGCAGCTGATCGAACAAGTCATCAATACGAGGCAACGGATACTTGTTCTTCACAGTGACTCGATTCAGCTGCCGATAGTCAATGCACAGCCGCATCGACCCATCCTTCTTCTTCACGAAGAGAACAGGAGCTCCCCAAGGAGATACACTAGGACGAATGTACCCCTTGTCTAAAAGATCCTATAACTGATTCTTCAACGCATCTCTGACGGAGCCAGACGATACGGTGCTCTAGAAATAGGCGAAGTACCCGGCATCAACTCTATGCCAAACTCGACTTCCCTAGCAGGAGGAAAACCCGGAATCTCATCAGGAAATACATCTGGAAATTCATCCACAACAGGAATGCTCTCTATCCCAATACTCTCAGCGGACAAATCAACTGCATAGATAAGGTAGCCTTCCCCGCCTGACTCTAGAGCTCGACAGGCTCTCAAAGCTGATACCAAAGGCATCGGGGGTCGCGCTCCCTCACCATAGAAAAACCAGCTCTCACTCCCTTCCGGATGAAAGCGTACTAATCTCTGATAGCATTCCACTGAAGCTCGATAGGTAGTCAACACATCTATTCCCAGAATGCAATCAAAGTCGTCCATCGCCAGGACCATGAGATTCGCTAACAGAATGTTCCCTTCGAACTCTAAAGGGCAACCCATCACTAGACGCTTAGCCAAAGCAGATTGGACCGTCGGAGTAGAAACAGACATCACTACGTCTAGTGCAATGCATGGTAACTTATGCCTCTTAACAAAACGTGCAGAAATGAAGGAATGAGATGCACCAGTGTCAATAAGTACAAGAGCAGGTATACCATAAAGCAGAAATGTACCTGCGATGACTTTCTCATTCTCTTCCACAGCCTGATCATGTCTCAGGGCAAACACCTGGCCAGAAGCTCGTGGCCTCAAATGAGAACTCCCAGCAGACTGTCCCTGCGACCTCTGCTGAACGGTGGCCTGAGAACCCGATCCTGAACCAGAACCAGAACCGCCTCCCCCAGACTGTGGACAATCCCTCCGGATATGACCAGTCTCTCCACAACGGAAACAAGCTCCAGAAGCTCTGTGGCACTTGTTGGATGGATGGTTCTTCCCACAGTGATCACACTTGTCCTTCTTACCGTAATGGACAACACCTCCAGAACCAGAGGAAGAAGAAGATCCAGACTTCTTGAAAGTTTGGGCACGGGGACCCAAAGAACTAGCAGGTCTCGACTGAGAGAATGACTTGTTCCGCTGAATGCTGTCCTCCGCCTGGTGACAACGGCTCACCAAACCCTCGTAGGACATGTCGTCGCCAACCGCCACACGGTCATGGATCTCAGGGTTAAGGCCCTGAAGGAACAGATTATACTTCATCTCTGAGCTATCAGCAATCTCGGGGCAATAGGATAGCTGATCAAAGAACCTCTGCTGATACTCATCAATAGACATGGCTCCCTGTCGCAGACTCAGTAGCTCGCCTGCCTTCGACTGACGGAGTGCAGGAGGAAAATACCGCTTTTGGAAAGCTGTGCGGAACTCGGCCCAGGTGGCCACTCCTCTCGCCGCAACAAAAGGTGCAGAAGTAAACCTCCACCACCTGCGCGCACGCCCATCCAGAAGACAGCCAAGGGTCTCCACCTTCTGCTCATCGGTGCATTGGAAAGTCTGAAAAGTCGTCTCCATGCGGTCTAACCAGTTCTCCGCATCCTCCGGAGACTCACCTCCAACTAAGGGCTTAGGACCCATAGCTAAGAATCGGCGCACAGTGAAACGCTCGTCGTCATGGTGACGATGACGCCGTTCTCGACGAGGCTCCCGGTCGGCATCGCCCCAACGCCCACCAACACTGGCATGAGAACTCTGGTCGTCACGATTTTACATCAACAAAAATACCTCAAGATGAGACTAAATCCCAAGAAATCTTTTGCATGCTCTGATACCATAAATGTAGTGACCCTTACCCGGATCACCTACTAAACAGAACTTAGGCATGCAATTAACTTAATAAAATAGATATCAGAATAAAACTGCGGAAACCATAAACATTATACAATCCCAAGTAAAGGAATCTGTAATTTATCCAATAATATACAACCAAATCGAATAGCTGTATAAACCCAAACAACAGTAATAAAACCTAAGCGAAGCTCCAGCTGGCCAACCACTGACTAGCCCCTCCTGGATCCACCCTCCTCGTCCAATCGCAAACCTGCCCCAAGGAATAGGGTGTCCAGAAAATACAGAGTACGAGACGTGAGCATAAAACGCTCAGTACGAGAGTATGAGTATACATGCATGCAAAGTGAACTCCCTATAGACTCGAGGTCAAGGATCAGATAACAGAGACAGACCGGGCCCTGGTATGTAGCACGCTGTGCCGTCGCTTCAGGAGGTGGCTCCCATACCGAGATAACCGTGGAAACGCCGGACCCAAATCGAAGGAAGTCCATCCACTAACAGGATAGGGTACAACCCTACTAACAGACGTCTCGAATGAGATACAACAAGATGCAAATGAATGCAGCATAATATCATGGCATATAAATCATGCGGTCACATAATACATGCATACTCAGTCAGGATATCTCGAACAGTACTTTCGTACCTCAATACAGTGCAAGCTCTACCAACTCTAGGTCCACGCCTATAGTCTGCTCTACACTGCCAAATGATACTACTATCATTAAAGTGCTCTAAAAGCCTTAACTAAGCTATTGCATACTCCTAAATATTTATAGGAAGCAAAAGATATACCTTTGTCCGTCGTTAGCCCTTTGATGTCGATGCCTCCAGAACTTGGGCACAACTCCGCTACGACTATCGAACGCCCCGCCGACCTCCGGACCAAGCCTAAGAAAACTAGAACAGCTCCAAAAGGACTAGAATAGAAAGGAGAACTCGGAATTGGCAATTGAAAGTGAAGCCTCGGCCTTCTATTTATAGACAACGATCGGAACTTCCGATCCTTGATCGGAACGTCCGAACCTCGACCGGAACGTCCGATCCTGCCATCGGAGCTTCCGAAGATCCTGATCTGCCACGTGTCAAAATATCACTAGTTGACTCCGGATAGGGGTAATCGGAGCCTCCGGTCCTGATCGGAGCTTTCGATCCAACCACACGTCATGCCTGACGTAATAACATCGGTGCCTCCGATCGCTCATCGGAGCTTCCGATCCTGTTCGGAGCTTCCGATCGTGCCTTCGGAGCTTCCGATCCGTCCAATACCCAATTCAATTAATTAGCATTAATCCTTTAATTACTCAATTAGGGTACGGGCTACTACACATATAGCATCTGATTATACTGGTTTTGGATGGTTTATTACTGATGAGATTTGGTCTTGAAGTATATGAGATTGGTATATTGGATTCGATATAGTTTCGGTTATCGATTTTCAACCATTACGCCGTCAGCTTATGATTTGAAGTCGTTTTGAATCCTTGTGTTTGAGCTGAACTTAATATGAGTTATTTGCTGATATATGAGCTTATGATCACCTTGTTTCAGTCTGTCAAGAGAGTGACGAACTCAAGAAGCTTGATTTCGTACCGACGAAAAAGTTGAGCTTGGTTTGAAGTTGTTTGATTGTGACGCTTGAATGAAGGGTGAACTGTGTAAGAGTGGGTGCCCAGTGAGCCAACTGTGTGGCTATGGGCTTTGATAACTCTTTGTATAAACAATCTTTTGTTTAATATTATTTACACTTTTATGGCAATGACTTTATATTACTTCATATTGTTATATTGTGATATACTATTGTTGTTTTGATAAAGACCTTGAATATACTATAGTGTATGTAAGATGTGGTAGAACATGGAGATGTCTATCATGAAATACATCTTATAGTCACTGTATGTTCTAAAACCGTTCCTAGTCGATTGAGCCGTCCGATAATAAGGATAAGGATCGCTCGAGTTTGAGACTAGCATTTGCGATGCGGAGTACCACGTTTCATTGGTAGGGAACATGGAGATGTTCGAAGCATGCAAATGGATATTCATAGGATGAATAATCGAACTACCCTATCCGGACTTTCCAAGTGGTTATCACTTATCGAGTGGATTAAGTCCGCGGTTTTGGTTGTACACCATTAGTCCTTACGACTTGAAACATCATGGAGACTCTATATGCTAGTGCTGTGCTTTGACTCGTTTACCGACTCTATGGGGGTCATCAGGTGTCGAGATTGGGTACAGTTACGACACATATAGGAGTCAATGCATTGTTGTCAAGGATTCACCACATACTTGCGAGTGTGGATATCCTATGCGATCTGAGGAGATATTAGTGTGATAAATCTCTGGCCAGAGTAATTGATGTGATTTAAGAAATGGTTTCTTAGTAGCACATGCGATGTCACTAATTTGATCTTCAAGATGTATTGCATAGTTATCGAATCTTGAGCGACTCTCGATATACCAATGGTTGTTGATTCGATCGGGATATATGGATGAAGGGACCGTACTGTACGCTAACCAAAATCTACTGGTTCTTGTAGGCACTATCAGTGATACCTAGGGAATCATGGGGCGATGTTGCTAGGCGCTTTACCATGATTCGTTGGGCAAGTCGGAAAGTGTTGTTCCGAGTCACAAGGAGTTGTGAGCCCACGGCTAGCTGTATCCCTGAACCATTGAGGGTCACACAGTGTAATGGAGTTTTAATCCCCGTTGAGATAGTTAAATTTAAAGAGTTAAATTTAATGAACTAAGGAGTTGGACTTCTTAAATAAGAGTAAGGGAGTAGGATTTCCTAAAATGACATAGGGATGGACATTTTTGGAAACCACTGAATTCGGATTCAGGAAAATTTATTTTGACTTTAAAATGTGCAGAAATGGTTTCTGTGCACATTGGTGAAATTGGTTCATCGATCGGAGTCACGATGAATTTTATATTAATTTCTGAACGTGCGGGCTTTACTTGTCGGGCCCTAGCTTATGACTAATGGGCCCTAAGGTGTTAGTGGCCTGCATTATAAATAAGTTATTTCAGTACAGAAATTACACACAACAGGTCATAATTTTTTAGAGCAAAAATCGAAAACCCTAGTTCCTCTCAAAGATTTTTTCGGCCGAACCCTCCCCATACTCTGCCCGAGATTTTCCGGTCTGTGATTTTGAATCGCAGTAAGGAATAACGAATCAGATTCGTTTATTCTCTTCGCAGAAAACTTCTGATAGATTTTCTAGTGCAATCTATCAGAGGAATTAAACCTCTGTTCGTGGACCTGATTGAAGGAGTTCATCGGTTCCAGGGAGAGACAACAAGAGCAGATCAAATCTGTTGGTGTCCATTAATCTCGTTGCGAGATTGGAGGTAAAATTTAATAACTGTTATTTAAATTTTACACACACAATAATTTAATCGTTGAACGGTTGATACCCACACTATGGAATTGTTCCATAACAAAATTTTTAAACTTCCGCTGCACCGGGTATCAATCGTGATTGATCTGACCGCCAGTTTTCCAACAGTGGTATCAGAGCCAGGTTGCTCAGATCAAACGATTAAATTAATCAATTGTACAAAATTTTTGAGTCTCGGTTTTTGAAACAAAATAAATATTTTTAAATAAAAAAAAAAAAAAAATTTCCGGGGCAAAACCCGGGCAGCGATTGGATCACTGCCCGGTGGGGCAGCAATTGTTGCTGCCCCGGGCGGCGCACGGCGCCGCCCAAGGCGGCGACCGTCGCCGCCCAGGGCAGCGCAGCGCAGCGCTCGGCGCTGCCCAGGGGCGGCGCTCGGCGCCGCCCAGCGCAGCGCTGGGCGCTGCGCAAGGCGGCGCCCAGGGCAGCGCACGGTGCCGCCCAGGGGCGGCGCCAGGCGCTGCCCTAAGGGGGCAGCCGGGCTGCCCCCGGCCCGCGCCCCGGGTGCGGGCCGGCCCGGGAGTGTCCCGGGCGGCCCGCGGGAAAAATTATATTTTTATTTAAAAATTAATTTTAATATTTAAAATTTTATTTTTGGTCCGGTCAAAAATTGTTTTTGATTGGTTCACGAGATTTCGGATCGAATTGTTCGAGTCCGTAAATTTTAAAATTGATTTTGGATAAATTTGAATTTTTGGAAAATTTTAATATTTTATCCGTAAATTGAATTTTGAAATCAATTATTTTGGTACAATTGATGATAAGATATGATCTTATGATATATTAAGTAAAATATGATTTTATTTGTAAAATTGGATTTTATAGATAAAATATGATTTTATTTGATATAGAGATAAAATATGATTTTATATGTGAAATGAGATTTTATATATAAAATATGATTTTATCTTGTTTAAATTTGAATTGCCACAGCATGTTATCCAATAAATTAATTTTGAATTAAATGTTATTGGATAAGGATGATCGATTGCCATGACCAATTTTGTAGGTGTATGTTAGGAATTTACATTTTGTCTTTATTATTGTTGGTTTTATTAATGGGCCTGGTTTATGGCCCGATATGAATGTCATATGTAATAAAAGTGGGCTTGGTTTATAGTCCGTTCCCACCCCCTAAAAATGTATCCCCTACTTGTCATTGTTATTTATTGTAAATACATTAGATTTAGTGGGAGATCAAGATTTGAAGATGGTGGGCCCAGCAGACAATGAAGACTGAAGAAATGTAAATTGGAAGCATATGTAATAGGATTGCATTTGCATACTGCATATTACCTAGGATTGGACTAAGACCCGTGATTGGCAACCACGGGTCAATTAGAAATGGAATCGATCATCCTATATAATATGTGATATTATGATTGTATGCATGTTTAGACATAAATTGCGTGAATCCGGCAATGCATGCAATAAATTAAATATGATGAGACAAATATTTTTATAAATAAAATCCCTCATTTTAAATATGATTTAAAATTTATATCAAGATAAATAAAGGAAATTTAAATATTGTTTAAATGTTCCTACCTTCCATCAACGGTCAATGTATGTGATGCTACCCGCGGATACGGTCCGGCTCATATTATTGGGGGGGCCCGTCCGTCGGAAAGCTGTACATTGGATCGACAAATGTTGTAAGTTGGGTGGAACTCCCATGGGATCGGCTCATATTATTGGGGGATCCACATGGCGACCGTCCATCACAACTTAATATTGATGGGTCATCTTGACATGTCACTTTAAACGGCGTCATATTATTGGGCCCTTATTGGACATGAGGTAAACACATGGGGGTTGCTTTGGAAGCAATTGGGCTCTACCTTTTGAGAATTATGGTTGGCTGATATTATTCGGGACCATAAGTTTGTCAATTGGACTCCATGTTCTCACTAAGGAAAAAGTTTCTCGTTTTCACTAGAGGGTGGTGAAATCGTTAAAATAGTGGGAGTGAGATTCATAAAATTAAATTCGCCTATTTTATGTCTTAGTAAATTGTTAAACAATCATTGATATATGTCTGTTTTTCTTTTCAGTATTTCATACAATGAATTCGCGAAATCCATTATTCTCGATCCTCGAACAAAACAAGTTGACTGGCGCCAACTATACGGAATGGTTCCGGAAGTTGAAGATTGTCTTAACTTCGGAGAAAATGCTCTATGTGTTAGAGAAAGCACCTCCGAAGGAAGCACCAGCTGATGTTAGTCCGGAGGAATTGGCCAAGCTTGATGCATGGTGGGACCATGACATCAAGACCAAATGCTATATGCAAGCCTCGATGTCTGATGAACTCCAGAGGCGATTTGAGGACACGGTGAATGCTGCTGACATTCACGCGCAACTCATGGAACTTTTTGGGGCTCAGTCGAGGGCTGAAAGGTTCTCTACTGTTAAGGAGTTGATGACGTGCTGCATGCGTGAAGGGACTTCGGTCCGTGATCATGGGGTACGAGTGATTTGGCTCATACAGAAGTTAGCGACCCTTGATTTGGTGTTGGAGCATGAACTCAATGTGGACTTGCTGCTTCTATCTCTTCCTTCTTCATTTGATGGATTCGTGATAAATTTTAATATGAACAAGATAGAGGCCACCCTTGAAGAGATGGTCAATATGCTCGTTACATATGAATCCACACTTAAGAAGGATAAGCCAGCTTTCTTGGTGGGCTCCTCATCTTCTGCTAAGAAGGGGCCAAGTATGAAGGGCAAGAAACGTTCTGCCCCACCCAAGAAAGTGGAACCCGAGAAGAAGCAAAAGACAAAGGCTTCAAACAATGGAAAATCCAAGGATGTTTGCCATTACTGCAAGAAGCCGGGTCATTGGAAGCGCAACTGCAAGGAGTATCTTGAGCAGTTAGGAACTGCAAAGGGTATGTTCTATATTGAAATAAACATGTCACTTAATACAACTTCTTGGGTATTGGATACCGGATGTGGATCTCACATTTGCAATGATTTGCAGGTGATGACAAGAAGTCGCAGGCTTAGAATGGGTGAGACCCAGCTGAGGCTCGGGAATGGTTCCAGAGTTGAAGCTACGGCCATTGGAGATGTTTGTTTGATTTTGCAGAATGGTTTTAAATTATTGTTGAGAGATGTTTTATTTGTGCCAGATTTAATTAAAAACATTATTTCTATTTCTATGCTTGATAGAGATGGTTATTCTTGTAATTTTGTGAATGGGATTTGCAATATTTACAAGAATGAATGTTTAATTGGAAATGGACAACTTGAAAACGATCTATACAATTTAAAACTAAAAGACGTTCCAGTGAATTGTATTGACAAACCGGCGACAACAAACAAAAGAAAAATCGATAGTCAAAACCCGGCAAACCTTTGGCACGCTAGACTAGGTCATATTTCCTCAAGGAGGATGAACAAGCTAGTGGGAGAGGGCATGTTTGATATGTCTGATATTAACTCTCTACCTACTTGTGAATCCTGCCTAAAAGGAAAAATGACTAAATCTCATTTTAAGGGGAAGCCTGAGCGTAGTCAAAATCTGTTGGATTTGATCCATACAGATGTTTGTGGTCCATTTAGAGTTGGGACTCAACATGGCCACACCTACTTCATTACCTTTACTGATGATTATTCAAGGTATGGGTATTTATATTTAATGAAATATAAGTCTGAAGCATTTGAAAAGTTCAAAGAATTCAAGGCTGAAGTAGAAAACAAGCTAGGTAAAAGTATTAAAGCACTTCGATCGGATCGAGGTGGAGAATACTTGAGTACCGAGTTTTTGGACTATCTAAAAGAGAATGGGATTCTCTCTCAGTGGACTCCTCCTATGACACCACAGCTTAATGGTGTGTCGGAGCGTCGTAATCGAACCTTGTTGGACATGGTTCGATCCATGATGAGCTTCACTGAGCTTCCACCTTCGTTTTGGGGCTATGCGCTTGAAACGGCGGTATTGTTGTTGAACAACGTCCCACACTAAAGCAGTGGACAAAACACCATACGAGTTATGGAATGGCAAAGCTCCTAAGTATTCGTACTTGAGGATTTGGGGATGTCCTGCTTACGTGAAGCGGACAGTGGGAGATAAGTTGGATAGTCGATCCAGCTTGTGTTATTTTGTAGGGTATCCGAAGAATTCAATCGGATATTATTTCTATTATCCTGCTGAAACAAAGGTGTTTGTTTCTAGGAATGCCACCTTCTTGGAGAAGGAGTTCTTATTGGATAAGAAAGGCGAGATGATGGAACTCGAAGAAGTTCGAGAAGAACCCGAAATACAAAATAACGATCCTACACCTCAGGAACCATTGCTGGACACGCCTGAACCTAGAAGATCCGAGAGGACTTCTAGACCTCCTATTCAATATGGTCTTCTTCTTGAAGGGGATCAAGATGAACCCGACATTGGATGTGATCCAAGAAACTTCAAGGAAGCAATTTCTGATGCGGATTCGAATTTATGGCTTGAAGCTATGCAGTCAGAATTGGATTCGATGCATACAAACCAAGTTTGGTCTTTGGTAGATCCTCCCGATGTAATTGTTCCAATAGGGTGTAAATGGATCTACAAAAGAAAGCTTGGGCCTGATGGTAAGGTATTGACCTACAAGGCGCGATTGGTGGCGAAAGGTTATACTCAAAGGCAAGGAGTTGACTATGATGAAACCTTTTCACCAGTTGCTATGTTCAAGTCCATAAGAATCCTTATTGCCATAGCTGCATGGTATGACTATGAGATATGGCAAATGGATGTGAAGACTGCTTTTCTTAATGGAGACATTAAGGAAGAAATCTATATGAAGCAGCCTGAGGGGTTCACATCCATGGGAAGCGAGCATAAGGTATGCAAGCTTCAGAGATCAATTTATGGTCTAAAACAAGCATCAAGAAGTTGGAACCAGAAATTTGATGAAACAATAAAAGATTTTGGTTTCATCAAGAACCCGGAGGAACCGTGCGTGTACAAGAAAGTAGTTAAGGATGCTGTGACATTCTTAGTACTTTATGTTGATGACATCCTACTCATTGGGAATGATGTAGGGATGTTGCAGTCAACAAAGATATGGTTATCAGGTAGATTTTCGATGAAGGATTTGGGAGAGGCATCCTACATTCTTGGGATACAGATCTATAGAGATAGGTCTAAGAGAATGATAGGACTCACTCAATCAACCTACATCGATACCATATTGAAACGGTTTTCAATGGATGGGTCCAAAAGAGGACATCTACCCATGTGTCATGGAGTTTCTCTATCCAAGTCTATGTGTCCCAAGACTGATGAAGAGATAGAGAATATGACACATGTACCATATGCGTCAGCTATAGGTAGTATCATGTATGGGATGATATCTACCAGACCGGATGTAGCATTTGCTCTGAGTGTCACGAGCAGATATCAGTCTAATCCTGGTCAAATGCATTGGAAAGCCGTGAAGGACATTCTTAAGTACTTGCGAAGGACTAAGAATATGTTCATGGTTTATGGAGGACGAGAACTCAAATTGGAAGGCTATACCGACTCTAGCTTCCAAAGTGATGTGGATGACTCGAAGTCAACCTCTGGATTTGTGTTCATGCTCAATGGCGGTGCTGCCTCTTGGAAGAGTTCCAAGCAGGACACCACAGCGGATTCCACCACTGAGGCTGAATACATTGCAGCATCAGCTGCTGCTAAAGAGGCCGTTTGGATGAGGAAGTTCGTCCAAGAGTTGGGCGTCATTCCTGAATATGTTGGTCCAGTCCCGGTGTACTGTGACAACACGGGTGCCGTTGCTCAAGCAAAGGAACCAAGGTCTCATCAAAGATCCAAACACGTACTGAGGAAATACCACATAATCCGGGAGATTGTGGAAAGAGGAGACATCATTGTCGAACGAGTGGCCTCTGCAGACAATATCGCTGATCCGCTTACTAAGCCCTTGACAGGACCATTGTTTGACAAACATCGCGAAGCAATGGGTCTACGTAGTATGACTAGTTGGCTATAGGGCAAGTGGGAGATTGTAAGAGTGGGTGCCCAGTGAGCCAACTGTGTGGCTATGGGCTTTGATGACTCTTTGTATAAACAATCTTTTGTTTAATATTATTTACACTTTTATGGCAATGACTTTATATTACTTCATATTGTTATATTGTGATATACTATTGTTGTTTTGATAAAGACCTTGAATATACTATAGTGTATGTAAGATGTGGTAGAACATGGAGATGTCTATCATGAAATACATCTTATAGTCACTGTATGTTCTAAAACCGTTCCTAGTCGATTGAGCCGTCCGATAATAAGGATAAGGATCGCTCGAGTTTGAGACTAGCATTTACGATGCGGAGTACCACGTTTCATTGGTAGGGAACATGGAGATGTTCGAAGCATGCAAATGGATATTCATAGGATGAATAATCGAACTACCCTATCCGGACTTTCCAAGTGGTTATCACTTATCGAGTGGATTAAGTCCGCGGTTTTGGTTGTACACCATTAGTCCTTACGACTTGAAACATCATGGAGACTCTATATGCTAGTGCTGTGCTTTGACTCGTTTACCGACTCTATGGGGGTCATCAGGTGTCGAGATTGGGTACAGTTACGACACATATAGGAGTCAATGCATTGTTGTCAAGGATTCACCACATACTTGCGAGTGTGGATATCCTATGCGATCTGAGGAGATATTAGTGTGATAAATCTCTGGCCAGAGTAATTGATGTGATTTAAGAAATGGTTTCTTAGTAGCACATGCGATGTCACTAATTTGATCTTCAAGATGTATTGCATAGTTATCGAATCTTGAGCGACTCTCGATATACCAATGGTTGTTGATTCGATCGGGATATATGGATGAAGGGACCGTACTGTACGCTAACCAAAATCTACTGGTTCTTGTAGGCACTATCAGTGATACCTAGGGAATCATGGGGCGATGTTGCTAGGCGCTTTACCATGATTCGTTGGGCAAGTCGGAAAGTGTTGTTCCGAGTCACAAGGAGTTGTGAGCCCACGGCTAGCTGTATCCCTGAACCATTGAGGGTCACACAGTGTAATGGAGTTTTAATCCCCGTTGAGATAGTTAAATTTAAAGAGTTAAATTTAATGAACTAAGGAATTGGACTTCTTAAATAAGAGTAAGGGAGTAGGATTTCCTAAAATGACATAGGGATGGACATTTTTGGAAACCACTGAATTCGGATTCAGGAAAATTTATTTTGACTTTAAAATGTGCAGAAATGGTTTCTGTGCACATTGGTGAAATTGGTTCATCGATCGGAGTCACGATGAATTTTATATTAATTTCTGAACGTGCGGGCTTTACTTGTCGGGCCCTAGCTTATGACTAATGGGCCCTAAGGTGTTAGTGGCCTGCATTATAAATAAGTTATTTCAGTACAGAAATTACACACAACAGGTCATAATTTTTTAGAGCAAAAATCGAAAACCCTAGTTCCTCTCAAAGATTGTTTCGGCCGAACCCTCCCCATACTCTGCCCGAGATTTTCCGGTCTGTGATTTTGAATCGCAGTAAGGAATAACGAATCAGATTCGTTTATTCTCTTCGCAGAAAACTTCTGATAGATTTTCTAGTGCAATCTATCAGAGGAATTAAACCTCTGTTCGTGGACCTGATTGAAGGAGTTCATCGGTTCCAGGGAGAGACAACAAGAGCAGATCAAATCTGTTGGTGTCCATTAATCTCGTTGCGAGATTGGAGGTAAAATTTAATAACTGTTATTTAAATTTTACACACACAATAATTTAATCGTTGAACGGTTGATACCCACACTATGGAATTGTTCCATAACAAAATTTTTAAACTTCCGCTGCACCGGGTATCAATCGTGATTGATCTGACCGCCAGTTTTCCAACAAACTGTGAAGTTGAATAGAGTTTGATATCTATGTTCTTGTTATGTTTTTAGATTTGAAGCATTCAGAACCGATAGATTGAAAGGTATAAGACAACATCGAGAGTCAGGAATTCAATACTCAAGAATGACGCTTCTTGAGTTTTTTCGCAAAAACCACATACTTGTTATCGTTTGTATTTCTATATTATTGATGTTGTCGATCCATTTCAGGTAGTGAATCTTTATTTAATATGATATGATATGAGATATGAATTGATTCTTATGCCAAGGTCAGATGGACCTTATTTTCGAGTCTGATGAGACGACGATAGATGGATATCCATGTCAAGATCATATACGAATCTTGATGGCAAAGAGTGTGATAGGAATCAATTCCTTATATATGCGTTTACTCTATTCTTGAGTTGAAATGTTTAGAGTGGATATGAATTTATTCAACGCATGTATATGTTGATTATACTGAGAATTGTATTCTCACCGAACGTTTTCGGCTCTTTTCTTGTTTTGTATGTGTGCATGACGACAGATGGGGTAGGAGCTGGCCAGAGTCGACGAGGGTAGCTCATGAGAGAAGATTAGATGTGGACTCGGGTTGTTTATAGCTGAATTATGTAATTAAATCCTATCAAGCATGATAGAAAACACTTGAGTTGGTGTTCTTGAAGGAGTTGTTGAACACCTTGTGTTGTGTATGACTTTTGTTGGATTCCAAACCTCTAGTTTGATGTATCAACTACTTGTATGCATGTTTAGAATTTGTTCTATGTATGTACACATGTTTTGGGACTTGAATATGATGGATTGGAGTGGTTGAAAGGATCATATTTTACAGCTGAAAACAGAGCAAAGGACTGCCTAGAGCTAAGCCCGATCTACTCTTTTTGGCAGACCGGGCGCAGTCCATAACTCCCCAACCCGAGTGTTGGGTTAGGGAGGGGCGCTCGGTCGGCGGTTTTTGACCTACCGAGTGCACCCCTTAATGAAAAAAAAATTGTTTGATTTTCTTCCTTTCTTGTTTAATTAATGATGATTAATTACTACTTGCCCTAAGAATGAGATTAGCAATCTGAGGCCCCACATAATCGCTTTCTCCTGCATATTTATAGAACATTCAAGATTAATTTCTGAAAAAGTTCTGTTAAAAATTTTTGCTAATAAACAACAAATAATTGAAACACTATTTTTTTGAAACAATTACAGCTACTCTATAGGTTCCTTGCAACTGCGTCTGTTGTGTCCTCTCGCATGACAACGACCACATTACGTGTATTAACTTGCGATGGTATTCTCTTCGTCCTTCTACGGCCGGGCTGACTACGCACAGAAGGAGCATGGATTACATCGGATTCAGCAACACAAAACTCACTGATGTCAAAGGTTGGGATAGGATTAATATGTCCTTTGTACGCAACACGATACGCTTCGATCTTGAAATACTTGTCACAAAAATCATACACAGAAAGCACTTTCATCTCAATGGCAGAGCAGGTGTGCTTGCACGAAAGCTTATTGATCTGCCAAGCTCTACATGAACAAGTCATATCCACTAAATCCACGGCAAATGACTTTTCACCATCAACAATCTCAAACTTCCAATCACACGAACGCTGAACTCTTAATGTTCGGGATTCAATATATACGCTTGCAACATAATTTTATTTTCTTGGATTAATTCCCTGGTCATGAGTAAAGTGTTGATTCACGTCGTCGGCGCATCATTTTCATTATATGCACGCATATGTGATCAACCATAGCAAAAATAGGCAAATGACGAGCTGGCCTAATCCAACTATTCAAACACTCGGCTATATTGTTATTTATAACACCCAATCTATTACCAAACAAACAATGCATTGGCCCAACTCTGTGGATCAGAATTTATAATAAACCCTCTGGAAAGTGGCACTGACTCAAATATATTGTTTATATGTTGTCCGTACTCTTGAAAAGACGGAGCATACGCAGTTTTCTTGAATACCAAAGACCAGTGCTTTTTGTTATGTCTGGGATAACTTCTCAATACCAAAAAAGATTAATAACAATTTAGGATGAGCTTAAAAAAAGATCAAATAATGTTGTGAAAAATACTCGCAAGCGTACGAGTGTCAAGTTTAATAAAGTGATGAATCAAGTATCGTTCCTGTTGGAGATCGGTTAACTCGTGTCAGGAAACGCTGCGGAAATTTTAAATTTTTTAACAAAAGAGATCTGAGCACTTGTGTAGCATTCAAAATTAAACAACCATAGGGTGTTTAGAAGTTTTACCTATCAATCTCAAAGATTGATTTATGGCTCCAACCAATTTGAAAAACAACTAGGCTCTTGAAGTGGTAGACACTATCTACAAGCTTCCAAGAGTACACCTTGCTCAAATGGATTCAACATTTCAAGGCTTTGAAATTGCTTCTTCTTCAAATTAGATCCACAACTAGACGATCTAGATCCGCTCTAAATATGCACTAGAATATTTAGAGAATTTTGCATTGAGATTTTCCTTTTCTTCTTCCTCAAAAATTTGAAAGAAAACTTGGAGAAAATTGGAGTAAAGTGCACGGTCACTAGCACTTTTTCATGGAAATGAATATATGTATATATTATTCATAATAATATAATAATGGTGAAGGATTAAATGATGCAATTAAAAACATGCATGGAAAAGCTAAAGGCTTGCATAGAAAATTGTATCAATCCTTCAACCCTTCAATTACCTCACACACATATATTTTATGTATATATATATATATATATATATATATTTCAAAAATATACATATATTATATATAAACATTATTTTGAACTTATTTAACTAAAAATTAAACTTAATCCCAATTAAGTTTAAATAATTAATTAAATCTAACTTGAACTCATTCGAGTCCACTAGTATATAATTATTCAACACTATATCAATTTGAGCTCTATTAGACTCAATAGTCTTTAATTAATTCAACACTTGAATTAATTTAATTATTTGTATATTACAAATTTTACTAGTGTCAAATTAATTCAACTCTTGAATTAATTAATTAAGTTCAAAATGATAGTTTAGAAAATCAACATTTTCACAAACTAATTATTTTAAGTCAACTTTTAATATTAGAACACATTCACAAATTAAAAGTTACTTTTCCATTTATTCTCCAATTTAGAAGTCAAACTTCTAATTTATTTTACTTATAAACTCCTTTATAAGTTGTTCAACACATTGAACTAATTTTAATCTCAACGGGATCTAGAAAGCTAGTACTTGTGTGACCCTCAATGGTTCATTGATACAACTAGCAGTGGGTTCATATCTTAATATGATTTGGGATCAACAAGTTCCTTATGTGAGCATACCCTATATAGCTTCATTCTTATTGATCAACTCCTTGATAATAAGAACGTCAAAAAATTCAAGTCTGATAGTACCAACCAGCCATGTGAAACACCTAGGTATCAAATAATAGTGCCTGCAAGAACCAATCAATTATTGTTAACGTACAATACGGTCCCTTCAACTCATATATCCCGATCGATTTGATAACCATTGGTTAATCGAGAATTGTCATTGAATTGATAACTATGTGTCATGTCGTAGTTGCATCGAAGATGTAATTTAAGGAACACCTTTCTTAATTACCACCTACTCTGATCAGAGATTTCAAGCTACATATACATGAGAACACATAGGATATCCATACCCGTAGGTAAGCGGTGAATCCCCGACTACAATGCATCGACTCCTATATGTTTCATCACAACACCCAACATTGCCACCTGATGACCCCAGATGAGTCGGTAAACAAGTCAAAGTGAAGCACTAGCATATAGAGTCTCCATGTTGTCCCGGGTCATAAGGACTAATGGTGCACAACCATAAACTAGGACTTCTCCACTCGATAAGTGAGAGCCACTTGGAAAATCCTATAGGGAGGGTTATTCAGTGCACTCTACAAGGAGCACCTATTTGAATGCTTGGACATCTCCATGTCCCTTACCAATGAAACATGGTACTCACATTGCAAATACTAGTCTCAAGCTCGAGCGGCCTTTATCCTTCTTTATGGCGGCTGAATCGACTAGGAACAGTTTAGAATATAAAATATTCCAAATATGAGTTTCATGATAGTCATCACATGACCATCTCATATTCTTTCTACTATTTATATAATCAAGGTATTTATCTATGCAGCTAGCATGGGTTTAAAGATAAAAATGTGTCAAATTAAATAATGTCAAATATTATTAAAATAATTTTCATACAAGAGTTCTCTCAAGTACCATCAACCAACACATTGGCTCGACGGGCACCTACTCTAACAATCTCCCACTTGTACTAGAACCAACTACCCATATTCTTCAAACCCATTGATTCGCGATGCTTTTCTAACAATGGTCCTGGTAAAGGCTTAGTTAGTAGATCAGCAACATTATCTGCGGAGGCGACTCTTTCTAAAGAGACCTCTCCTCCTTCCACAATATCCTGGATGATGTGGTATTTTCTCAGTACATGTTTGGATTTCTGATTAGACATTGGTTCTTTTGCCTGAGCAATGGCACAGGTGTTGTCGCAGTACACCGGGACTGGATCAACTCCATTAGAAATAACGCCCAACTCTTGGACAAAATTCCTAATCCAAACAGCTTCTTTTGCAGCATCGGATGCAGCACTATATTCTGCCTCAGTGGTTGAATCCGCAGTGCTGTTTTGCTTGGAACTCTTCCAACAAACAACATCACCATTGAGCATGAATACAAAATCGGAAGTTGACTTTGAATCATCAACATCTCTTTGGAAGCTAGAGTCGGTATAGCCTTTCAATTTCAGTTCTCCACCCCCATAAACCAAAAACATATTCTTAGTCCTTCTCAAATTCTTGAGAATCTCTTTCACAGCTTTCCAGTATGGAAGACCAGGGTTTGATTGATATCTACTTTTAACACTTAGTGCAAGTGCCACATCAGGACGTGTAGATATCATCGCATACATGATACTACCAATTGCAGATGCATATGGAATGTGTGTCATTGCCTCTATCTCTGCATCATTCTTAGAATACATGGACTTGGATAGAGACACGCCATGACACATTGGTAGATGTCCTCTCTTAGACTCATCCATCGAAAACCTCTTCAAGATGGTATCAATGTATGTGGATTTGGTAAGACCAAGCAATCTTTTCGATCTATCCCGATAGATTTGTATTCCCAATACAAAAGATGCTTCACCCAAGTCCTTCATCGAGAACTTACTCGATAACCATACTTTAGTTGATTGCAACATTCCTACATCATTCCCAATGAGTAGAATCTCATCAACATAAGGTATCAGGAATGTCACAGTACTCTCACTAACCTTCTTATACACACAGGGTTCCTCAGGATTCTTAGTAAACCCAAACTCTTTGATTGTACCATCAAATCTGAGGTTCCAGCTCCTAGATGCCTTGTTTGATACCATAAATAGATCTCTGAAGTTTTCATACTTTATGCTCACTTCTGATAGATGTGAACCCTTCAGGTTGAGACATGTAAATTTATTCCTTAATATCCCCGTTAAAAAAAGCTGTCTTCACATCCATCTGTCATATTTCATAGTCATACCAAGCAGCAATGGCTAGCATTATCCTTATAGACTTGAACATTGCGACTGGAGAAAAAGTTTCTTCAAAGTCAACTCCTTGCCTTTGAGTATAACCTTTTGCTACCAATCGCGCCTTGAAGGTCACCACCTTCCCATCCGTCCCAAGTTTCCTCTTTTAAATCCATTTAGACCATATAGGAACAATTCCTTCAGGTGGATCCACAAGATTCCACACTTGGTTCGAATACATGGAATTCATCTCAGATTCCATAGCTTCAAGCCAATTGGATGAATCATCATCAGATAACGCTTCCTTGAAGGTCCTTGGATCACATCCATGGTTAGCCTCATCTTGGCCCTCTTCAAGAAGAAGACCATACCTCATAGGTGGTCTTGAGATCCTCTCGGATCTTCTAGGAGCTTGTATCTCCTCTTTTGGATGTTCGGGTATGGGTTCTACAATCGTGGGTGTTTCTCGAACTTCTTCGAGTTCTATCACCTCCCATTTTCTATCCAATAGAAATTCCTTCTCCGAGAAGGTTTCATTCCTAGAAACAAACACCTTTATTTCTTTTGGATGATAGAAATAATATCCAATCGAACTCTTTGGATATCCCACAAAATAGCATAAAATGGATCGAGCATCCAATTTATCTCCCACTGTCTGCTTCACATAAGCAGGGCACCCACATATTCTAAGATAAGAATACTTTGGAGGTTTTTCCATCCATATCTCATATGGTGTCTTATCAACTGCCTTTGAATGGACATTGTTCAACAACAGTGCCGTTGTTTCAAGCGCATATCCCCAAAATGATTGCGGTAACTCCGTGAACCCCATCATAGACCAAACCATTTCCATCAAAGTTCGGTTACGACGTTCTAAAACACCATTCAACTGAGGTGTACCAGGAGGAGTCCACTGCAAGAGAATCACATTCTCCCTTAGATACTCTTGGAATTCAGCACTCAAGTACTCACCACCTCGATCCGATTAAAGTGCCTTGATGCTTCGTCCCAACTGTTTCTCCACTTCATTTCTGAATTCTTTGAACTTTTCAAAAGCTTTAGATTTGTATTTCATCAAATACACATATCCATACCTAGAGAAGTCATCGGTAAAGGTGATGAAGTAGGAATTTCCGTGCTTAGTGGTGATGCTAAGTGGACCACACACATCTGTATGGATCAAATCCAACAGTCCCTTGGCCCGCTCCACATGGCCCTTAAAGGGAATTTTGGTCATCTTTCCTTTTAGACATGGTTCACAAGTAGTAAGAGAATTAATATCAGACATATCAAACATGCCTTCTCCCACTAGCTTGTTCATCCTTCTTAAAGATATATGACCTAATCGAGCATGCCATAAGTGTGCCGGATTTAGATTATCTTGTTTTCTCTTGTGTGTTGTTGATATCTCTGGACATTATACATAGGAATATCTTTCAATTTTAAAGTATAGAGATCGTTTTCCAATTGATTTGTACCAATTAAACATTCATTCTTGTAAATATTGCAAACACCTTTGCCAAATAAACAAGAATATCCATCTTTATCAAGCATAGAAATGGAAACAATGTTTTTCACCAAATATGGTACAAACAAAACATCTCTCAAAATTAACTTAAAATCATTGTCCAATAATAAATAAACATCTCCAATAGCTTTGGCAGTAACTCTTGCACCATTTCCCATCCTCAAGAAGGTCTCACCATCCCTGAGTTTCCAACTTCTTGCCATCACCTGCAAATCATTACAGAGATGTGAGCCACAGCCGGTATCCAATACCCAAAAAGAAGAGTTAAGTGAAATGTTCACTTCAATGTACAACATACCTTTTCCAAAACCAATCTGGTCAAGATATTCCTTGCAATTACGCTTCCAATGTCCAGGCTTCTTGTAGTGATGACAGACGTCACTAGTCTTGTTAGCCTTAACTGGTGTGGCTATCACAATGGGGCTCGGAGCTTGCCTCTTCAAGGGCACATTCTTTTTGGGAGTATGGAAAGATGGCTTCTTTTCCTTCCCACGTGGTCTATTCTTTGAACCAGATGAAGATCCCACATAAAGAACCGGCTTCTTTTTCTTGATTGTGGATTCAAATGTAACAAACATGTTAATCAACTCCTCAAGGGTTGGATCTAACTTGTTCATGTTGAAATTAACCACAAAAGGGTCAAATGAGCTAGGAAGTGACAAGAGCAACACGTCTGTGGTCAACTCAGCTGGTAGCACAAGATCCATGCTAACGAGTTTCACCACTAGCCCAATCAACTTTAGGCCATGCTCATGGACCGAAGCCCCATCTCGCATGCGCAAAGTGATTAGCTCTTTGACAATCGCATGTCAAAGTGGGCGTGTTTGTTCACCAAAGAGTTCTTTGAGATGCAAATGAATATCAGCAGCATGCTTTGCACTCTCAAAACGCCGATGTAGCTCATAATTCATAGAAGCCTGCATATAACACTTGGATTTCAAGTCATGGTCACACCAATCCTTGTAATTTTGTAGCTCCTCAAGGCTACAATCAGTCGGAGCCTTATCAGGGGGAGGCTCATTAAGTGTATATGCAATCCTCTCCGAGTTCAAGACTATTTTCAGATTTCTTAGCCAATCGAGGTAATTTGGACCGGTCAGTAAATTTTTGTTGAGTATTGTAGATAACGGATTGCGAATTGATGACATTGTCAAAAACTTTGCACTGAAAAATAATAACAGATAAATGTTAATGACTATTTTAAAATATTTAATAAGATATAAAGTATGGACTTTAACTTTATAAATTTTTACTCCCACTGTTTTGACATTTCCACTACCCTCTAGTGAAAACGGGAAACTCCTTTCCTCAGTAGGTACATAAGGTCCAATTAGACAATCATGATCCCAAATAATATCAGTCAATCACAATTCCTAAAAGTTAGTTTCCAATTGCATCTCCATGCAACCCTTACGTAAACTTTTGTCTCACGCTTGATTAGGACCCAATAATATGACGTCGTTCATCTTTACGTGTCAAGCCTTACCCATCGATATCAAACCTTAATGGACGGTCGCCATGAGTTCCCCCAGGGAGTTCCATGTAGTTCACATCACCATGTCAATGGATGTCACAGCTTTTCGGCATCCAAGCCCCCCAATAATATGAGCCGAGCATTGAATACAGGTAGCGTTCATCATGCACCCATTGTCGATGGAAGACATGGAAATTATAAACAAATTTATAATTCCCCTTTTCGGGCTTGATATAAATTTTGAATCTAATTCAAAATGAGGATTTTCAATTTTGAAAAGGTCTCATCATTAATTTTAAAAGTTTTGCCATGTTTGTTTGTATGTTTGCCGGATTCATGCAACATTGTTATTATAAAATAATAACATACATACTTATTATTTATAATATATCATGCATATAATATAAACATTAAATTAACAGGATGATCAATCGTCCCAATACTATTTGGCCCGTGTGAGCCAAACACGGGCCTAGGTCCAATCCTAGGGAATGCATGGGATGCAAATGCATCAATTACATAAGCTTTCAATATTTACATGTCTTGGATCTTTATAATTCATCATGGTCCACCATCTTTCAATTTTGATCTTCCATTATCAAATATTTTACATTAAAATATCCATGGCAAATAGGGATACATCTCATGGGGTGGGAACGGGCCATAAACCAAGCCCACTTTATAATTTATAATTATTACAACCATTCAACACAAAATATCCTAGCATACACCTAGAAAATTGGTCTTGGGCTTTTTATCATCCTTCATGCATAATATTACATATCATACACCATCAATTAATTATCACAATAATTAATTGATTAAATATTATATTTCTTGGTCCAATCACTAATCACCATAATTATAAATTAAATTAACAAAATAAACAAACACTTTTGTTTACTTTCAAATTAATTTATTTATAACCAAATTTCTTGTAAATCATAATTTGATATAAATAATCAAAATCACACTTTAACTATTTATTTTATGAGAAAAATCATATATTATAAAGTTTAATTTTTCATAAAAATCAACTATATTGTTTTTAACAATTTAGGGCCTATGACACATGATATTCCAAAACATTTTTTGAAAAAACTCAAGTCGTCATAGTCGTCGCCGAAACTCCATCGCCAGATTCTGGCCAAAAAAAAAATTATTTAAAAGTATGGGACAGCCCACGGCTGCCCTAGATATCCTTCGGGAAACCCTTAGGCTGACCGAAACAAAAAAAATATTTTTATAAAAACAGCCCTAAAATTTAAAATATTGATTTTCTCATGCGGTTAGAAATTGACCTCAATATAATATGCAAAAAATGCTACACAAAAGAGTAACTTAGGTTCTGATACCACTATTGAATATCGGTTAACTTGTGCCCGGAAAGGCAGCGGAAATTTTAATTTTTTTAACAAAAAAGATTCGAGCACTTGTGTAGCATTCAAAATTAAACAATCATAGGGTGTTTAGAAGTTTTACCTATCAATCTCAAAGATTGATTTATGGCTCTAATCAAGTTGAAAAACAACTAGTCTCTTGAAGTGGTAGACACTATCTACAAGCTTCCAAGAGCACACCTTGCTCAAATGGATTCAACACTTCAAGGCTTCCAAATTGCTTCTTCTTCAAATTAGATCCACGACTAGACGATCTATATCCGCTCTAAATATGCACTAGAATATTTAGAGTATTTTGCATTCAGATTTTCCTTTTCTTCTTCCTCAAAAATTTGAAAGAAAACTTGGATAAAATTGGAGTAAAGTGCCCGGCCACTAGCACTTTTTCATGGAAATGAATATATGTGTATATTATTCATAATAATATAATAATTTTGAAGGATTAAATGATGCAATTAAAAACATGCATGTAAAAGCTAAAGGCTTGCATGGAAAATTGTATCAACCCTTCAACCCTTCAATTACCTCACACACATATATTTTATGTATATATATATATATATATATATATATATATATATATCGAAAATATACATATATTATATATATATACATTATTTTGAACTTATTTAATTAAACATTAAACTTAATTCCAATTAAGTTTAAATAATTAATTAAATCTAATTTGAACTCATTCAAGTCTACTAGTATATAATTATTCAACACTATATTAATTTGAGCTCAATTAGACTCAATAGTGTTTAATTAATTCAACACTTGAATTAATTTAATTATTTGTACATTACAAAGTCTACTAGTGTCAAATTAATTCAACTCTTGAATTAATTAATTAAGTTCAAAATGATAGTTTAGAAAATCAACATTTTCACAAACTAATTATTTTAAGTCAACTTTTAATCTTGGAACACATTCACAAATTAAAAGTTACTTTTCCATTTATTCTCCAATTTAAAAGTCAAACTTCTAATTTATTTTACTTATAAACTCTTTTATAAGTTGTTCAACACATTGAACTAATTTTAATTTCAACGGGATCTAGAAAGCTAGTACTTGTGTGACCCTCAATGGTTCATTGATACAACTAGCAGTGGGTTCACATCTTAATGTGATTTGGGATCAACAAGTCCCTTATGTGAGCATACCCTATATAGCTCCATTCTTATTGATCAACTCCTTAATAATAAGAAAGTCAGAAAACTCAGGTTTGATAGTACCCAACCAGTCATGTGAAACGTCTAGCAGCATTGCTTACATGACTCCCTAGATATCAAATGATAGTGCCTGCAAGAACCAATCAATTATGGTCAACGTACAGTACGGTCCCTTCAACTCATATATCCCAATCGATTCGACAACCATTGGTTTATCGAGAATTGTCATTGAATCGATAACTATGTGTCATGTCGTAGTTGCATCGAAGGTGTAATTTAAGAAACTCCTTTCTTAATTACCACCTACTCTGATAAGAGATTTCAAGCTACATATACATGAGAACACATATGATATCCATACCCGTAGGTAAGCGGTGAATCCCCAACTACAATGCATCGACTCCTATATGTTTCGTCACAACATCCAATATTGCCACTTGATGACCCCAGATGAGTCGGTAAACAAGTCAAAGTGAAGCACTAGCATATAGAGTGAAACGGCCTAATACCCTCTAAAATATAAATAATAAATTAGGAATTTGCGGAATTCATAAAAATTTTCGCCATGACTCGCTTCAAAATATAGTAAGCCCAACTGACACAGTCAGCAATTAATATCAAAATAAAATAAACACAAGATAAAAATTCAAATACGGTAATCATGGAATCTAAAAAAAAAAGAGTTAATCCCACACAGTTGTGGAACAATAAACTGTTAAGTTTACATGCCAAAAGTTTTAAAGCAGGGAAAACACATCCTGCAAATGACTGACAGTGTATGAAAATATTTCACTCATAAATAAAAAGGCAACATCAGAGTTTGCGGAACAACTAAAAGCACGTCGGTCAAGGGCCTGCACCACCGGTGACCTCGCTCTAGGGATCCTGTCCCTCAGCCTCAATGTAATAGTCATCACCTGAAATCAAATAAGTGTAGTGAGTCTAAAGGACTCAGCAAGAATATGAGGGGGGGGGGGGGATAACGAGTACTACATAGATACAAGCACACACAGAATTTAAAATAGTGCGTAACAAAATAATTGTTCATGCCCCTAAGCTTTAAAATGATGAACATGTAAAAAGAAATGAGTGCATGAATATGACATGTGCAAGGCTAAGTCAAATAAACTCAATGAATTGCATAAACTGTACAGAACATGGTCATAATAATTTTTGGTGAACTTAGATCCTTGAATTGTGACTCTATGATTTCGATCATGATCATGGTTGTAGTTCACTATGCCGCAAGGAGTCAGGATATCTCCCAACCCATCTTGCCCTGTTGGTAAGGGAGACCAAGCACATACACATGAAAATTTGGTAAGGGAAGCCAAACGTCTCCAGCCCCACACTTACACGTGAATATGTAGTCACAATCATCTCACTTCGTTCAAAATATTTTTCTTTCTTTATTGAATATAAGACTTAGCATGCACGTGTAGATGTAATGAAGTCAAAAATATTTACTCAATGAACATGCAAGAGACTCGATGGTGAATGACTGGAATGGTGATGTAGGGGAGTATCAAGGGCGGGAATCTAAACCATGGTAAAAGCACTTAGGTAAATGGATCGGTACGCCCTAAAATCTTATAACTCACTCAATACTTGCCAAAAGGAATTCCGCTTGATAACGAGTACTACATAGATACAAGCACACACAGAATTTAAAATAGTGCGTAACAAAATAATTGTTCATGCCCCTAGGCTTTAAAATGATGAACATGTAAAAAGAAATGAGTGCATGAATATGACATGTGCAAGGCTAAGTCAAATAAACTCAATGAATTGCATAAACTGTACAGAACATGGTCATAATAATTTTTGGTGAACTTAGATCCTTGAATTGTGACTCTATGATTTCGATCATGATCATGGTTGTAGTTCACTATGCCGCAAGGAGTCAGGATATCTCCCAACCCATCTTGCCCTGTTGGTAAGGGAGACCAAGCACATACACATGAAAATTTGGTAAGGGAAGCCAAACGTCTCCAGCCCCACACTTACACGTGAATATGTAGTCACAATCATCTCACTTCGTTCAAAATATTTTTCTTTCTTTATTGAATATAAGACTTAGCATGCACGTGTAGATGTAATGAAGTCAAAAATATTTACTCAATGAACATGCAAGAGACTCGATGGTGAATGACTGGAATGGTGATGTAGGGGAGTACCAAGGGCGGGAATCTAAACCATGGTAAAAGCACTTAGGTAAATGGATCGGTACGCCCTAAAATCTTATAACTCACTCAATACTTGCCAAAAGGAATTCCGCTTGAAACGACATAATCCTAACCTCTTAAGCTACTTCTAGTCCCGAGCCTTTACCCAAATTCTGATCTTAACACTATTTTAAATGTTCAAACCTTGACAGCAACTCGTCGTCTAAAAATTCTATCTCTCATAAGTCCCAAGGCTTGAAACATAGGGAAAACTCCACCAAATTGAACTCCGTTCGAAACATCGCTTCCCTAACATCCTAAGGTATCACTAGCCCCGAGCTCTTCACCTAGACCAGCCTCTAACCCTATTATGAACTCACGGTTCCGGACAGCAACAAGGTTCACAAAATTTTGCTCGACATCACTTCCTCAATCCAATTCCAACACCTATCGAATTGACCTTAAATTCTCCAGCCACTATCCTAGCATCAAATACCAACATCGAAGCTCCCCTAAAGTCCCTTAACCTTCATCATAACAAACCACATGTGCCACTTCACAAGCAACCCAACATCGATCCTTAAGAAAGCTGTGAAATTCGAAATATCCCATCCACAACCACATTCCAATTCCACTCATTCTAACGCTACCATGTGAACTACATATCACCCATGGTAGCTCCTAAATCACCAAACTAATCAATACCATCAACAACACAACAAAAAAATTTCAAAATATGTTAGCCCAAATAATTCAAAAATTCAAAAATGTGCTAGCATGTTTACAATTGCATTCAAAAGCTTTAAAATCACTCATTCTTCACATATGAACCTTATTAAATCAACTAACAATCAAAATCCCCAGAAAAATATCCAGCCGTAAAAAAAAATGAAACAGGGCATGTATACATGAGATTTTTGAAAATTAGATATACAAAAAATCTACCACCCATCAAAACACACATTAATAGTATATAATGCAAGCAATGAACCATAATCTTGCCTAGCTAATGCAAGAAAAAGAAAAAAAATCGATGAAACCCAGAAATCTCGAGCAAGACAGCGAGCAAGACCGAGGGAAGGACCAAAACTAAAGAAACGAGCACAAGCCTCACTCCCAGCTGGACATGGAACGATTTCTGGAGGAGAAACTTGAAGCTTGAAAGATCCTAGGGAAGGATCAAAGAACCAAGCCCCACCCTTGAAGAACAGGGGAAAAAATCGAGCTGTTGTGTGTGTTGTGCGGAAATGGTGTGCGTGAGTTTAGGATGTTAATGTGTGTGTGAATTTAGAAGCTAGGGTTGTATCCAAATCTAGGTGAAAAATTGCTATACACTAAAAAAAATGTCAAACCAATAAAGTAATTAGGACTACAATTAAAAATCGCACTAAATAAAAATGCAAGCTTAGAATCCTAATTTAAAATATTAAATTTGATTTTACTAGTCTGAAAATAAAAATACTAATTTTCGCAAAAGTTAACAATAGAAAATTCTAATGCGCGGAAAAAATATAACATTTAGCCAATTAGCACAGAAAATTAAAATAATTAAAATCATAAATATTAAAGACTGATTTAGGCATTAAAATTAAATTAAGAAATTCTAGGCGCCACATAGAATCTCCATGTTGTCCCGGGTTATAAGGACTAAAGGTGTACAACCATAAACTAGGACTTCTCCACTCGATAACAGAGAACCACTTGGAAAATCCTTTAGAGAGGGTTGTTCAGTGCACTCTACAAGGAGCACCTATTTGCATGCTTGGAAATCTCCATTTCCCCTACCAATGAAACATGGTACTCACATCGCAAATACTAGTCTCAAGCTCGAGCGGCCTTTATCCTTCTTTATGGCGGCTAAATCGACTAGGAACAGTTTAGAATATACAGTATTCCAAATATGAGTTTCATGATAGTCATCACATGAACATCTCATATTCTTTCTACTATTTGTATAATCAAGGGCTTTATCTATGCAGCTAGCATAAGTATAAAGATAAAGATGTGACAAATTAAATAATGTCAAATATTATTAAAATAAATATTGTCATACAAGAGTTCTCTCAAGTACCATCAATTAACACATTAGCTCGACGGGCACCTACTCTAACAGTTTCCACAAGGAGCAAATTGAAAAATATTGAGTACTTGTAATTATAATAGTCCTAATTTTATTTATAAAATTAAACTTTAGAGATTTGCTGAATAATTAAATAACTAGAAGACATTATCAAGCTCACACACACACAATTCTTAAAAGATTATCGATCAACAAAAAGTGGTCTAGAGGTTTTGATTTCACCTGGTCTCGACAATATTTCTTCCTAAATAATCTATTTCATGAATCTCTTTCAATTAATAACCAAGAACACTTAAATTATTCTATTTCCCTCTCCCGAGCAACAAATAGAGTGTATCGACTACAGTTCAATTTCAATATCCATATTAAAAATCTAGCTGTAATGATATGTGTAAAACGATGTTCCTTAAAGGCTCTATTAAAGTTATACACTCTCCCGAGCTATACAAATAATTAATAGTGTAGTTTCTATTGATCCAATTCAAAATCCGCTCTCCCGAGTGCCAGATTCTAAATAAATATAACAACTCAATTTATGGCCAGTAAATTAAGAAGACATTCAATACTAGAAACACAATTAATCTGCAGAAATTCAATTCATTAAAATCAAAGATTCATGAATATGTCTCAACTAGGTTACATCAACCTCTAGACTGGAAAATTTTAGATCATACTCAAATTCAAAACAAACCAAATAATATTTAATAATTCAAACATAATTCCACAATCAAAAGAAATAAATAAATATGAAATAACAAATCCGTAGTCTTTCTTCCGTGTCCAGTTGAAAAGCTCCGTCTTCGTTCCAAGTATTCTTCAAACAACGATCAAAAATCTCACAAAATAATGCTCTCAAAAGTTATTGTGTGTATGGCAGCTAGATAGATGCCCATATGACTCAGAAAAATCCCTTTTATATGCCCTAGAAATCGCCCAAAATAAGCCCAAGAAAAACCCAAAAGTTTCTATCAAAACTCGGACTCCTCAAATATGAAAATCCGACGGTGCGGGCGCTCCATATCACGCGTGGGCGTGCCTTCAGTTCGCACAACATTCTTCAAAACTTCCCAGACGGCGCGGGCGCACCTCTTGCTCGCACTTTTCTCTCAAATTCTTCTCAGGCAGTGCGGGCACTCCTTCGTCTGCGCGGCCGCGCCTTGTCCTCTATTTTGACCTTTTTCTTCTCTCTTTCCACTCTTGATTCATCCTTTAAACTCCCATCTTTTAAGCATATTTTCACTTATTTTCATCATACTCCATTACTTCCTACAAATACACAAACAACAGTAATTCACGCAATATCTCTCAATAAATCACAAAAGTCAAGTAAAAATCATATACAAATTAAGTGCACAAAATGCACTTATCAAATTCCCCCAAACTTGAACTTTTGTTTGTCCCGAACAAAACTAACACAAAACCCAAAACTCCTAACACATATGCATCAACTAGAACCATCAAGAATTATTATTATGGATTAGTGGCCACCATTTTGATTTCAAAAACAATTCAAATCCAATCATATCCAACCAACTAACACATGAAAAATTATTTATCAAGAAAAACATCTCAACCTTATAAACTCATAAACTCCGCAACTCACGTTTCAAAGTACCTTTCTCCGAACTAAATTCAAACATTCACAGATCATGAGGAGTTTTAAAGGTAACACAGGATCAGGGTAAGGAAATTAAATCAAAAATACTTACAATCGAGTTAATTCAAATAAAAGAAGTGTGTGCGTGTTTCGATCAAAAATTTATACTCATTAAAAGTGTCAATCAACAATCCATAGGCTAGACTCTCGCAACCCCTCTCCACTAGTATATTGGGCAACTGTGACTCGGTCAATAGGACTTAATCGGCTTATAATGTAAGGTCTGGCTCATGGCTACAAACGAAGGAATAAAAATTCAAAATAAGGAGTAAATGATGTTCAATCCCTAATTCCCACTCCTTTTCATTCAAATTTCACACTTTTTCATCACCCCATTGATTTTTTTCATTCTTTGCATTGTTTTCTATCTTTTCTCCAATTTTTCAACTCTTTTTCATCCCTTTGTTTTTTTTTTTTCACTACTACATTCTTCTTTTTCAATTCTTTTTTCACCACACCATTCCATATTTACAAATATAAACTAAGAATACATAAAATTCTAACATTCAAATTAGTCCCTTAAAGGTAGGAAATAGTGTTTAGGCTATTCATAGGTAGTTAATGTAGAATCTTGAAACTGTGACGAATGGGGGTTTATCACACGTTTACACGCATGTCATTCTATTTTCAATAAGGCTCAAACAAGGTACTAGGGATAACATGCATTAATGGGGTAGCTTGAAAGGCCCAAACGAATTTCAGAAAAATTGTCTAAATCATTTCTAATCACAGTTATGCCCGTATTTCGCCTCAATGGGTGTCCGAACTAGTTCTAAACATGTCTCAATCCACAATCAATCATACAAATTTCAATCAGTGCAGAATAAATAATCATCAGCAGTAAATGATGATTTTCAACAAATTCTCAGCATGTACCTCAAGTACTCATATAATCGTGAAAGCACAAATGGGCAACTAGGGATAAAAAGTTTTCAACAAAAGCAGGCCCACAAATCCAAACAATGCCTCAGTCATCTCTATGTTTGTATGTTTCAAGATTCAAATGCAAGCACACATCACAGAGTATATAAGAGTTCAATCGTTCACTTGGTTCCATAAGTTCAAAATTTTGGTCAAATAGGTAGATAGTCATGGATTTCAGTTACAAAACAAGGATTCTAACATCATTGGTCATCTTTCCATGTCATTCTTGATTTCTTGAAAACATTCACCATAAACCAACTCACAACGCAACATAATGCCATCTAACCACCAACATAACACAATACTTCCTAAAAAAACAAAACAACTAAAAGAAAATCCACAAAACAAAACAAAAGCAGCAAATTTTCAGATTTTACAACCCCCCCCCCCCAACCCAAACTTGGTACATTCATTGTTCTCAAGGAATAAAACAAGAAAACATAAAGAACGTGTACCTCAAACGACGACCGTCAGTGGTCTTCGCCATCACCAGCATCATGGGCATCGTCGGAAGGGTCAAAATTGGGTGGCCACTGTGGATACAGAGGGAACGGGTGAGCCGAACTAGCAGCATGCGGAAACTGATGGCTCAAAGCGTCGGTGAAGCCCATCACATAATCCATAAATACACCAGTCTGCTGCTGAAAAGTTCGGAACTCTTGTCGGTGCTGGCGCAACTCCTCCTCCAACACAGCTACATGGTCAGGCGCGACAGGTGTAGGAGCCGCAGGGCGGGGTGCTGGGCCTCTCCTTGCGGCGGCTCTCTCATTAAACTCTCTTCTCTCAGCACGCTCCCTCTGCTCATAAGTGGACACCATCTATAATGGTGCATGACAAACAATAGGAGCTATAGGTTTCTGCAGTTCTTCATTTGGGCTCCACTCCACCCCTGCCTCTTCACATAGATCAGTGATAAGAGCCGGCAAGGCAAACCCACCAGTCGTTTTATCAGCCACTACACCTTGAATGGTTTCTTGGCAAATTTGCCCCAAGTCAATAGCTTTTTCCTCCAAGATACAATACACCAGAATAGCTCGTTCCTTGGTGACCTCATGCTCATGATCTGTCGGTTTGAGTCGAGCACAAACAAAATTGTACCAGAGGTTAGCATTAGCAATAAATTCTGTCTTCTTCAATTTAGATGGCAAGTGATCATGGACCAATCGTCACTCCGCTCCAGAAATACATATTCGGCTCAGAATCGCCAAATAATCCACTTCATTGGCTTTGTACTCCACATACTCGTCATGGAACACCGACAGAAGGTTATACATGGTATTGATAGTATGAGCGTCAAAAGGGACCAACTTCCCGCGAACTAGCACTTTGAACTGCATATGTTTGACCTTCAAATTCGCATAGAATTCACGGACCAACGGTACGACTGCAACTTGTGGTGGTTTAGCAATTTTTTTCCACTGACGAGTGGCCACAGCCCGGCCAATAGTGCTCATGAAATTATCGTTCTCAAATCCCATTGACATATCAAAACCACTCTCAGGTAGAATGTTTTTCCCTAACAAACATTGATAATGCTCCTCAGCAGTAGCGTTCCAAAAACGTTGAGGTTCTGGAGCCGAAGCAGACGTAGAAGAAGAAGCAACAGATTTCAATTTCTTCTTAGGAGCCATTTTTCAAACACTTGGTATGCACTCCAAGTAACAACAACAATTGACTAAATTTCAACAACCAACAAATCCCCCAAACTCGATTAGAACCCACAATCAACTATTCAAATACTCCAAACGCAATCCAACAAGCCACAATTGTGTAATCAACACTCACATCAAAACTCTTCCAAGGGCAAGCAATTTAAACACCGATCACGCACAACAAGATTTGGAATTTAACAGTACCACAAAGAAGAACTTACGTCGATCGTGATAGAGATAGATACCAGGCAATAGCTTTGCCCTTTTATCGATAACAATCCAAGGAATCCGTCTAGCTCCCTTGTGTAACTTGGTGACACTGACCCGCCTCCAGAAGCATATGGGTAAGGAGATGGAGGCTGATTTTTGAGAGGATGAGATGGGATAGCCGAGTTTGGAAGTAGGAGAAGCAGAGAAAGCGGCGATGTGAGGAGGAAATTAAGGTAGAGAATTAGGGTAGAGATGAATTGGGTGAAAGTGAAGAAAGAAAGGGAGGAAATAAGCAGTATATGGCAAAACACAAGAGCGGGGCGGGTGCGCCGTGAGTTCGCGAAAATAAAACTGGACAGATTCAAGAGCGGGTCGGGCGCTCAGTTAGGAGGGGTGGACGCGCCTTTAGTTCGCACGTTGAGTCCAGGAGCTGTGCGGGCGCTCAGTTAGTTGGAGCGCGCGCGCCTGGAGTTCGCATCAACAGGGCAGCAAAAGGGCGGGCGCTCAGTAGAGATGGAGCGGGCGCGCCGAGACTTCGCATTTTTTTTATGATGGCAACAGGGAGGGCGCAGGCGCGCCTCAAAATCGTGCGGGTGCGCCGTGGGTTCGAACAGGGGCTCCAAATTCTTGAAAAAATAATCATCAAAATTTACAAAAATAAATCTAAAACACACAAAAATAAAATTAATAAAAAGAAAACCAAAAATAAACGAAAATAAACAAAAGTAAAGACTAAAAACTAAAAAGTTTGGGTTGCCTCCCAAAAAGCGCTTGGTTTAGAGTCATCATCCCGACTTGCAACCAGTCTTTATTTGGGGTCCTCAAGCAATGTGCTGGACGCATGTGGTACTTCGTCGCCAAAGTAATGCTTGACTCTTTGCCCATTCACCTTGAAAGTTCGTCCATCTGTACATCTCAGTTCAATGGCACCATGTGGATAAACATTGTCCACAAGAAAAGGCCCGGACCATCGCGATTTCAACTTCCCTGGAAATAATTTCAAACGAGAGTTAAATAACAAAACTTTCTGACCCGTTTCGAATTCCCTACGCACAATATTTTTGTCATGCCACTTCTTTGTTTGCTCCTTGTATATCTTGGCATTCTCATAAGCTTCATTTTAGAATTCGTCCAATTCATTCAGTTGTAATTTCCGCAACTCCCCGGATACTTTGAGATCCATGTTCAGCTTCTTGATTGCCCAAAACGCCTTGTGCTCCAACTCCAATGACAAATGACACACCTTACCAAACACCAACCTATAGGAAGATATCCCAATAGGTGTCTTGAACGCAGTGCGGTAGGCCCAAATAGCATCATCTAACTTGATTGCCCAATCTTTGCGATTCGTCTTAACCATTTTCTCCAAGATTTGCTTGATTTCCCGGTTAAAGATCTCCGCCTGGCCGTTGGTTTGAGGATGGTACGCACACGCCACCTTATGCCTGACACCATACTTAGTGAGCAAGGTATTTAAAATTTTATTGTAGAAGTGCGTACCTTCGTAACTGATTATCGCTCGTTGAGTTCCAAACCTTGTAAAATTATTCTTTTGTAGAAATTTTACTACAACACGAGCATCATTAGTAGAGGTGGCAATTGCTTCCACCCATTTCGACACATAATCGAATGCTAGTAAAATATCAGTGTAACCAAAGAAAGGGGGAAAGGGACCCATAAAATCAATACCCCACACATCAAACAATTCCATTTCTAAAATATTTGTGAGGGGTAATTCATGCCTTCTAGATATATTTTCTGTTCTTTGACACTTATCACATGATTTCACTAAGGTGTAACTATCTCTAAACAAAGTAGGCCAATAAAAACCAGATTGTAGTACCTTAGCGCAGTCCGTGTTGCTCCAAAATGTCCTCCATATGGTGATGAATGGCATTGCTCTAAGATTTCTTGTTCTTCTTGACCCGCCACACATCGCCTAATCACTTGATCGGCATAACGTTTGAAAACATAGGGATCATCCCACAAGTAGAACTTAACGTCCACTACAAGAAAAAAGGCCAACGACGCTTTTTCCGCGTTGTAGTTGTCCCAAAAAAAGCGTTGTCGTTGGCAGTGTTGTAAAAGACCGCAGTCAAAGACAACGCTTAAAAAGCGTTGTGGTAATTGGAAAAGACAACGCTTTAAAAAGCGTTGCAGATTAATGCAATGACAACGCTTTAAAAGCGTTGTGGTATTTGAAAAACACAACGCTTAAAAAGTGTTGTAGATTAATGAAAGGACAACGCTTTAAAAGCGTTGTGGTATTTGGAAAAGACAACGCCTAAAAGCGTTGTTGATTGAGTAAAAGACAATGCTGAAAAAGCGTTGTTGTTTCTAGAAATAACAACGCGTAAAAAGCGTTGTAGATTGAAGCTAGGACAACGCTTTTTAAGTGTAAAAAAGCGTTGTGCTTTCTAGAGATGGCTTAAAAAAGCATTGTGCTTCGTTGTTAATTTGGGCAAAAATAACCAATAAAAAACATTTTTTTCGACTTTTTTTTGCAAATTTAAATGTCTATATAGATAACATCATTAAAATATATGAAAGTGCAAAGCCGTGGGGCAAAATATTCTCATAAAAAGTACAAGATATGTACCCAAATCACACTAAAACACATTTCATACAGAAAATCTTGGTAATATTTGTCTCAATCCTTAAGCATGAAAAAAAAATGTGATTTCCGCACGAAACAAGTGACTAAAGAAGGAACTGTCAAGGGAATTCCCACCACAGTCAGCGACGATCTCCGCCACCAGTAAAAACCAGACTTCTGAAATACGGCATTAGATAACACAGGTTAAATATATAACACAGCAAGGGAAAACGAAATTTGAAATTATTGAGAAGGTGGAAAAATCAAAGATGAGTGGCAAACAACATACTATGCGCATTTATGGAGAAAATGAATGATAGAACAGAGCCGCATATAAGCACATAAAAAAATAACTAGAGAGAATATGCTAGCATGAATCTAAAGTTAAAACATTAAAGAAAGCCACAGATAACGAGTAAATGAGTGCATTTAGTTTTCACCAAATGAAATTGAGGAAGATTCTTTTGAGATACTTCGAATATATTCAAATTCAAGCAAAGGCATTAGGTGGGCTACTATGCATAAACCTATTCGAAGAAGGAAATGCAAATCGAATGGAACGAATTTATCAGACAAATATAAAGCTCTTTCATTTAAAATTAGATATCCATCCTACATAAGTAGAATAAGAAGAGTGTCACGTCCCGAGTCCAGGATATTGTTATGGATAGCATTCTTACCATTGCCGTTTTCTTCTGATTGCACTCCATCTAGTAATTTCTCTGATCTCTAGCATTTTATCAAAAACCGAAATAAAAAATGATAACTAAGTGAAAGGCACCAAAGTAACACACATGTCAATACAAAATAATCAGGGAACAAGACAAACCAGTTGGCTCCGAACAGGATAAGGCAATACGTCACGCCTCAAACTTTGAAAATTTTCTCTCTCATTCAGACTGTCTTGGAGAACGGATCTACAAAAACTCAAGTGATTAGCTAACAAGAGAAGAAGATCAACCTATGAGGGAAGAACAACAAAAAAATGGGACAGTGGACTAAAAACTCGAACCTTTTGAATGCATACATATGAGCATCCATTAGATCAACGTGAATTTCCATCTGGATTGTTGAGAAAGGAAGAAGTGAGTTGGAAAAAGAAGAATTTCAGGAAGAACACAATTGTAATATTTGGATAATTGGATAAATATGGTTTGCTCATTTTTTCGTACAAGGATAGACGCCCGACCCTAAGCAATTGGACAAGAATTTATCTGGAAAAAAAATTAAAGAAAAGGAATTCAACTGTTCATCTCGATATATCACAGAACAAGAACTTCAATCATGTGTAAAAGGATGAAAGGGAGCCTATGGTTTTGAAAGCCCAAATACTAGCATCTCTCATATTGCATTCCTTACAAGAAATCGATAAACTTACCTGACATAGCACAAATGCATTAATATCAGCGTATTTTTAACTTTGAAAGCCGTCATTTATCTCATACTCCATATTCAGGATACTCTTTCTCCGGAAGTTGAGGAATAGTTGGACAGTAACTTGATATAGAGCCTACGGTTTTGAACAAAAGGAGTTAGTTCAACCAAAGACTTCTGGACAAGAAAGCATCGTTCCAACCAGATCTTTTCCTTATTCCAGCTGAAAAAATCTGAAGATTGACAAAAAAAAATGAAACATTAGAGATGCAAACAATGGAAATTTGACATCAGGTTAAAACTTGAAATGCGTAAAAAAAAATTTAACTGATGCTGCAAATCTTCATGCAAGGCTCTTGTTATCATTATGGGCTTCTCCATATTTTAAGACTGCACTGAGAGAAAAAGAGGCATATGAAAGATGCTCATAGAACTATCAGAAGTGAAAGTACTATATGCTCCTGCTTTACTTGTACACTCCCCCTTAGACATGATCCTCTTGAGTACTATACTTGCACACTCTCCTTACAAACTTAGACGAGCAAACTTCAATCTCCCTGTGTTTGCAGGCATGAAAGGGTCTCCATTAGTCCAGCGTTAACAAAAAATATATAAAAATACCGTGACATTACTTGACGATTTTTAGTGATATCAACAAAAAATTAATGAAATAAATGTAGCAAGCCACAAGAAATACCTGGTCCGATCAACGTTAGAAGCACTGGCCTGACCATCAAGTTGACGTTTCCAAGCTTAAATATGTTTGGACAAATGTTTAATTATTTTTATTTGTAAATAGAAGTAGAAACACATCTTCAAAAAAAATAAGCTTTAAATTCTTTTTTAAATCAAACTCGCTATAAGATAACCAATGAAAACTCTTACACCAATAATCATCCCCAGCCCCAATATAGTAGCTCTCCTACTAAGTGACATCGGTGGAAGAAAATTAGAAAAGAGACACCAATTCCTTGTACAGTATTTTTATGTAAACATGCATATAATTTTGTATTTGTATTTATAAACATAAACATATTTTTCCCTATCATATCCCATAATAGAATTTATTTATTTTAGGGAAAATTGCAAATTTAGTCTTGTATGTTTGTTATTTTGCGATTTTGATCCTCTATGTTTTCACATTTCAGTTTTAGTACTACATGTTCTGATTTTTGGCAATTTCGGTCTCTTTTATTCAAAAATGCTTACGTGGCACTGTACATGTCAGCTCCACATCAGCATTGAATTGGTGCCACGTCAGCGCCACGTCGAAAAAAGGACTAAAATTGCCAAAAAAATAAAAATAGCGGACTAAAATTGAAATATGAAAATATAAAGGACTGAAATCGCAAAGTGACAAACATACAGGACCAAAAACGCAATTTTTCCTTTATTTTATATAAATTTACTACTCGACTAAATATTTCAACCCCAGCCAAACTATACGATATGATTGTTTTCACAGTTAGACAATCCTTCATGTGTACCTTGAAAACTCTCCAAAGAATATCCACCACATTCATTTACCCAAAAAACATAACTTAATTTTTCTCTGAATTTAAAAAAATTATGTTGTTGGATTGTTCCGAGTAGTGATAAAGAACCTGAAATATGATATCAAGTTTATGTACTAAACTTGGAATCAAGTAAAAAATCTCACATGTAGTGATAAATATTATTTTCAAATACACTTCTAGATATGTTCTTAGGCCCTAATGATATCATCTCATCTCCCCAAATAACCTCGATGTAAAGCCTACTCCTTTTACAGAGAAAAGGAAAGAATAATAAAGAATGACATTGTATTCCTATGCATAAAACAAGAAGAATTAAAGAATCTAGTTAGGCAAAAATCTCTAGATTGTATAATACATGGCATTTGCCACTTTGCATTTAACTAGAAAAATACGTAAACGCGTATGAGAATGAAAGGAAATAAGATTCGAGTACCCTTCTCTTCAATGAATGTAGTGCATGTACAGAACATATCTTAAAACACTAGTTACAAATTTGCTATAATTTCTTGAATCAAATAATTCTAGCAAGAATTTTGAGGACATCATCCATTGATCAGACTCATGGGCACCTCAGAGAAAGAAATTTTTCACCAAAAACACTAAAAAAGGGAGTTTTTATTTGATCACGTGATCATGATATAGGTATATATTAAAAGAGTTCGGATATAAAAACAAAAAGGGAAGTGAAGATGAACAAACATACTCGCAAAAGCCCGAAAGCGAATAATAACTCCGAACGCACAGAGTAAGAAGGGTCCCAAGAAGCTAAAATCGCAGTCTCGTTTAACCGCGACGAATGTGAAAACAGTGAGACCGATAGTGACGACGAGTGTTAGACTAGCAGCTAGCAGCACAGCTTCACCTCTTCCTATTAATCTTTCGACCTAAAATCTCTGACCCATGAGCAAAGGAACCAACCAAAACTGTTATAAACAATCGATCCCTCAAAAACGGTCTGTGTCGCAGGGAAATCCGAACTGTTAGGCATGTAAAGCATTAAGATTTACACAAACCAGGTAATAGGATATACAAAATCAGGGCATGACCGGTGGCAAAAAATAAAGTCGCCCCAAAAAAAACTCGACTTGTTAGCAAAGATATCATTGTAGCAACTCCGAAATGCATTAAATCCCAGAATACGTCGCAAATTGAACAAAATTTCAACCTAATCCAAAAAATACGCACGCGGAAAGGGGAACGACTTACTGAGAGGAAGAACCGGAGCATAGATTTGAGGGTCCAAAAATTTGAATGGGGGGCCTTTTTTTTGCTTCCTAACGGCGTTCCTCGGTAAACAAAAACACACAATCGATTTAAATAAACAAATTTTGAGAAAGAGAAGATGAGAAATCCATGGAAAGCTGCGAAAATCATTCAAGAACAAAAAAATCGAAGGATCTTGTTCTTGAAATCTTCAATCGCTTAGCTAGGGTTCGATAAATTTTTGAGTCAATGAGTTAATTGGTGAATGGGCTTTTTTTGGGTTTTATTTCCCCTCTTTACGCTTTTAAACAAAGCGTTGTAGTAAGGTGCAAAAATAACGCTCATCCACGACGCAATGTAAAAAGTGTTGTGTTTTTGTAAATTTTAAAAAAAACAACGTTTTTCATAAAAAGCGTTGTGTTTACTTTTTTTACAACGCTTTTTACCTTATCAAGTGTGGCTTGGCATCCTTATTTGCAAATAAATAGCGAATCGCTACATGGTCCGTGTAAACAACTACTTTAGTGCCAATTAAATACGGACGAAATTTATCAAAAGCAAAAAATACTGCAAGCATCTCTTTTTCTGTAGTAGTGTAGTTTTGCTGTGCGGCATCCATGGTGCAACTCGCATAAAAGATGGCTCTAAACATCTTATCTCATCTCTGGCCTAATACAGCCCCCACTGCATAGTCACTAGCATCGCACATCAGCTCAAAGGGCACCTTCCAATCCGGTACAACCATGATGGGTGATGTGATCAACGCCTTCTTGATCTTCTCAAAGGCCTGCAAACAATCATCATCAAATATGAAAGTAGAATATTTTTCAAGCAAATTACATAGGGGTTTAGTGATTTTAGAAAAATCATTTATGAATCGTCGATAAAACCCCGCATGGCCTAAGAAACTTCTGATGTCCTTGATATTCTTTGGAGGTGGAAGCTTCTCAATTGCAACCACCTTGGCTCTATCCAACTCTAATCCATTTGATGACATTTTATGCCCAAGGACAATGCCTTCTTGAACCATAAAATGACATTTCTCCCAATTAAAAACTAAATTTTTTTCTTGGCACCTCTGTAAAATAAGAGAAAGATTATACAAGCAATGTTCAAAAGAAGAACCAAAAACTGAAAAATCATCCATAAAAACTTTCATCACATCTTCCACCATATCCGCAAAAATCGCCATCATACACCGCTGAAAAGTCATCGGTGTGTTACACAAGCCAAAGGGCATCCTCCTGAAAGCAAACGTATCATATGGACACGTAAAAGTAGTCTTCTCCTAATCCTCCGGTGCTATAGTAATTTGATTATACCCTGAATAACCATCTAAGAAACACTAATAGCAATAACCAGCAAGTCTATCAAGCATCTGATCAATGAAAGGAAGTGGAAAATGATCCTTACAAGTAGCTTTGTTCAACTTCCTATAATCTATACAAACTCGCCAGCCAGTTACTATACGTGTGGATATTAACTCATTATTTTCATTTTTAACCACAATAATCCCACCTTTCTTAGGCACAACTTGAACAAGAGACACCCAAATACTGTCAGAAATAGCATAAATCATACCCGCGTTCAACAATTTTAAAACCTCTTTCTTAACTACTTCTTTCATGGCGGGATTCAACCGCCTCTGATGATCAACATAAGGAGTATAAGACTCTTCCATCAAAATTTTATGCATGCAGATTGTTGGACTAATATCCTTAATATCAGAAATTGACCATCCTAAAGCAGTTTTAAAATTTCTCAAGACTCTCAACAACTTATCCTTTTCGACCTTAGACAGATGAGCAGAAATAATGACAGGACAAGTAGAATTCTCACCAAGGAATGCATAACATAAATGTGCAGGCAATTCTTTAAGATCATGAGTTTCAGTAGATACCTTGGGTGCACTATTTTCCAATGCTTCAAATTTCTTAGTACTCACCACTTTTTCTTTTGGAGCTCCCTCAAAGAATGCTTCTTGTTCATGTAGCTCTCAATCCTCTTCCTTATCAAATACCTCATCCGCCACCAAACATATTTCTAGTAGATCAGTAATGCCTGCACATGAAAAAAAATTATGAGAATCAATAATTTCAATACTTTTACATGTACTTACCTCGTTTGGTCCCCTCATGGTGTGAAAAATATTGAAAATCACAGCTTCACCACCAACTTGAAGTGTGAGCTCTCCCTTGTGGACGTCGATTAGAGCACGTGCAGTAGCTAGAAAAGATCTCCAAAAAATCAAGGGAGTTTCTTCATCCTCATCCATGTCCAAAATCACGAAGTCTGCTGGAAATATGAACTTGTCGACCTTCACTAAAACATCCTCCACAATAACTCGTGGGTATGTGATACTTCGATCAGCCAGCTGTAATGTGATGGTGGTCGCTCTACTTCTCCAAGCTCCAAAGTCCTGTAGACAGAAAAAGACATCAAATTTATATTTGCTTCTAAATCACATAAAGCTCGATTTACTTTAGAACCACCAATAAAACAAGGGATAGTAAAACTCCCTGGATCTTTAAGCTTTTGTGGCAATTTTTTCTGCAGGATTGTGCTGCACTCTTCTGTCAGATACCACTTCATTATCTTGCAATCTCTTCTTCTTAGACATAACGTCCTTGATGAACTTGGCATAGTTGGGCATTTGTTCCAAGACATCTGCAAATGGAATATTGATATGTATCTTCTTGAAGATGTCTAGGAACTTGAAAAACTGCTCATCAAGTGCCTTCTTCTTGAACCGCTGTGGGTAAGGAAGTTGTGGCATGTACATTGGTTTTGATTCAGATTCTTTCTTGGGCTCTTCAACAATGATTTCTTCAACCACTGATTCTTCAAATTCCTTGGCTTTGCTCTAATCCTCAGCCTTTAACTTCTTACCACTTCTTAACTCCACCGCTTTGCATTGCTCTTTTGGATTCACTTCAGTATTGCTGGGAAATTGTCCTCGATTTTGTTCCTTCAAAGCATTTGCAAGCTGCCTAATCTGTGTTTTCATGGATTTCATCATAGCCCCCAAACTGCACATATGTGTCTCCATGCTGTCTATTCGATTCTCAGTCCTCGACATCCTCTTGTTAGATTCATTGACATATGTAGCGACAACATCCTCCAAAGACGTCTTTCCTTCACCCTTGTTTGAATTGAATCCCGGAGGGGGATTCAACACATTTTTGTTGTTGGCATAGTAAAAATTTTCATGGTTACGTAAGCCAGGATGATAGTTATAGGGCAGAGGATTACCACGATAATTTCCATAGCCTCTGGGATTTATGTACTGAGCTTCCTCAGGCGAATGAGATTCTTCTATGGCAACTGACACACCTGATGGATCTGCTATGAAACGACTCTAACTAATAAATTTCGGAATTTTTTTTTAAAATAACTTAAATAAATAATAAACAATTATTCAATAAAAATCTTGAGTCATGCAGAAACAAAATAATATCTACTGAAAGTTCGTAATCCATGCATACTGAAATCACCATAATTAAAACATTATTCTCAACCACTGAAAACATAAAAAATACTGGACTTGTTTAAAACATTGATAAAAATATCTCAATGCATGACAAAAACCCTCAAGCGACGGTCACGAGGTCCACTACCAGCGAGCTCATATGTCCTCACCATCGGTAGGAGCTACATAAGAATCATCACAATCATCTGCACCATATAAGCGTAGTGAGCCTAGAGGCCCAACATGTTTTATCCCATAATAACAAGGTTTAAAATCATGCAAACACATAATCATACTAATACATATACGTACATGAACATGCATGCATGATAAAAATATCATGGTTATCTGACTGAACATAATCATAACTGAACATACTGAGCTTACTGAACATAGTTGAGCATATTATTTTCTAAACGGTCTATGGTTATATCCGTGAGTGTGACTAAATCTGTGTCGACTGATCAGTCTCTTAAACCAACGTACGTGGCGGTGACAAATCACCTCTATGCCGGTAGTAAACTACCTCCTGAACTGTGCTGGTGGTAAACCACCTCTGAACTGTGCTGTCACACCACTTCAACTTCCATCATAAAAATATTTTATTGCTCAACTCTTAATCAAGATCATATATAACTGAATATTTCATGTATGCATGCACTGAAAAGATGTCCGTAATATATATTTAATTAATTTTCATAATAAAATACTTACACTTAAAAATAACTTTCATGCATAAAATAAATTAAATATATATTTTGGACTTAGTAACTTTTTATGGGTTGGTCCAGACTGCTGACCACTCACTCTAAGCCCATAAATCCTTAATGTTGCCCATTACTTAATTAAAAGCCCATAATATAATTTAATACTTAACTAAAGACCCTTAATCATAATTGGGCCTAAATAAAAAAAATATTTAATCACATCAACTTAAACTAGGCCCAAAATCATATATTAGCCCAAATAAATTACTTAAACTTAACTGGGCCTAAATAAAAATATTTAAGCTCATTAACTTAATTAAATCCAATAAATTCCTAGACTGGCCCAAAAATCCACGAACTGGCCCAAAACTTTTCATGGGATCCTAAGCCCATAAAAATTATCGAACTAACTTAAATAAATTATTTGAGACTCAAATAAAATTATTTGGAAGCCCAAATAATTTTCTAATTAATTTTTAAAAGCCCAAACACACTTAAACTAATAATTACTTAAAAATTAAAATACCTGAGCCCGACTCACCTAACCCAGACCTGGACCCAACTAACTTTACCCATGACCCGATGGACCCAAACTGGACCCCCAAACCCGACCCGGCCCGCCATAAAACCCAAAACCCGATCTGCCCCTCTTCCCTATGCTACGGCCATGAGCAGCAGGCCTTTATGGCCTGCTGTCGGCTAGCTCCGGCCAGCACTCGGCCGGTGCTCCACTGCCACTGATTAGCCCACTTCAAGACCTTTCCAAAAAGCTAAGAACCATGCACTATAGGTGGAGAACAAACCCAAACACCAGCCCATATCTGATCTCGCGCGCGAAGGTGAGCGACTCGGCCAAAACTGTTCGTTCTCCCTACTCCGACCACCTTTTTCCGTCAAACCAATTCTAAAGTCTAGCCAACATCTAGAGGTTTCCAGAGAGCTAAAAATCAGCCCAAAATGTGGCATGAGGAAATAGAACGAAGTCTTTTTTCTCAGAACCTCAATCTGCGCGTCCATGAACATCAGAAGAAGGGAGCTTCATTTCCAGCCTATCTTAGCCTCAAACGCCAACCTAGCTTGAACCTAGGGACCATGATACACTATTTTAACTTCGATCCAGTAGCCCAGATCCTCACCATGTCATAAAACGTGAGATTCATGCAAGGAGGCATGCAAACCGTGAGCATCGTAGGCATATATGCAAGAACTTCATAAAATTTCGTGATGTAACATGCTAGATCAAAAGTTTCTGATGCATAAACAATTATGTAGCTTATATGGTGTTAAAGAAGAGAATACTCCGGGACGACGGATCTACGAAAACTCGCTAAAAATCTTGAAGTTTCGGCTATGGAGGTGAGATCTCTGCTGGAAAACGTGAGAGAGTAGAAAAAGAAGATGGAGAAGGTAAATGATGGAGGTGGGGTGTCGGCTAAAGAGAAAGAACGCGTGAGGAAGGTTGAGTTAAGTAAAATTAATAAGGTACAATTATTTCATGTACAATCATATATCATAAAATAACATTTAAAACTCATAATTAAAAATATAAATCCGATATACAAATAAAAATCCCAAAATACTAAAATAAGGGATTTTAAAAGGTTTTAAAAAGTCATTAAAATGCTTTATTTTGAAGAAAAATAGAATACTATATATCTATAAATATCAATACCAATATCTTCATGAAATAATATCTCAAAATAATATTTTAAGGCTTATAAAAAAAATCTCATAAAATATTTTGGATGAAAATCCAACATCTCGTTCGTCCACAGTGAAACGCCTATGTCCTAATACTACTCAAATTTTATTTTAAATAAATAAGTAAATATCTAAATATAAAATATATTTAAAAATCATGCATCTGTAAATGAATAAATAAAACAATACTTCATATAATATATATATATATATATATAGTAAATAATTACTTTCTAAAATAATTATAAACATAAACAATTTTTCATAAAATTTTTCCAACTAAAATCCATAATAAGAATTTTCATGCAAATAAAATAAGTATAACCCATAAATAAATCATAAAACATGTGCGGAAAAAATAATAATATTCAATTCACTGAAAACATGACTAGAGCGATGGTCACGGGCTATCCAACTGTCGGGATCTCATACGTCCTCACTGTCAGTCGGGGCATTATGTCTACCTGCTCACCTACACCATTTAAGTCTAATGAGCCTAGAGGCTCAGCACGCTCTATCTTATAATAACAACATGAATAAATAATATATATACATGCATGTCCTAAATACATAACTCATGGTCATCTCATAACATAACATACATAGTCATAACATAATCATCATGCATCATAATTAGGGCATATCATGATTTAAAACTCTGAAGGTTATATCCATGTCATGTGACTGTGTAAGTGATTGATCAATCAAAGAACCAACGTACGTGGCAGTGGGATCTCCACCTCTTGGCCCCTTTACCAGGCTGACCCTGGATCCTTAGGCAAATCATCATAACATATGAAAAGGAAATCGGGCCCCAGTATCCCGACTCTCAGTCCCGTACTCTATGGAAAGGGCTCCGGGCCTAGGTATCCCATCCCAATCCCGTATTTGTCACACACCCACTTCAACTTCCTTAAAATATTTTTATGTCCAACAACATACATATACATTATCATGCACATCATAAAAATCATTCATGATCTTATTTTTTTCATAAAATATTGCCCGTAAACATATATTTAATTATTTAATAATAAATATAAGAATAATACTTTTTCATACTTAAAATATTCATGCAATAATTAAATATATATTTACGAATCATGCATAATTTTCATGGATTGGTTCAGGCTGCTGACTCCTTAGACGTAAGCCCATTAAATAACATTTAAGCCCAAATAATTTATTCAAGCTCAATAAGACACATCTGACCAATTAACAAAGCTCAAGCCCATTACTCACCTAGACATGCCCAATGGGCCCAATATCCCAAAAACTGGTCTAATAAGTTCCATGGGCCCTAGGCCCATAAAAAAATTATTGGACTTACTTAAATTATTTTTTAAGCCCATTAATAAAACCAAAGTGATCCATTTAATTTAATTACTTATACTAAGCCCATTAAAAATTCATAACTAATAATTAATTTAAAATTTAAAAATATCCGAGCCCAACAAGCACAACCCGAACCCAACTAACTTGACCCGCATTATTTTATACCCAAACCGAACCCAAGACCCAAGCCCGGCCCGCCTAAAAACCCATAACCCGAAATAAAAGAAACCCAATTTCCCAAATCACGTACAACGTCCCTTACCCCTCTCGTATCCTCTCGGTCATGCAGCAGCAAGCTTTGTGGCCTGCTCCCGGCCACCCGCCGGCCGAAGCTCCACCGCACAAACTTAGCCCACGTCTGGGCGATTGGACTAAAACCGATCCCTACATAGCCCTAGCGAACAACTTTCGGAAATCCCGAAAACTGTCGACTTGTGAAGCAACCAAAAGTAAAAGGTTTTGGCCTTCATCCTCTTAGCCCCTAGCGATCGAACCAACATGAACTCTAGACCTCTAGGGACCCTGGTACAACCCCTAACCATTAGAAGCAGCCATGACCGATCACATGAGAAGAAATAGAACAGAAAACGTGAGGCTCTAACATGGAAGAAAATGGAACCATAAGTATTATACGAAAGCATTCAAGATCAACAAAAAAATTCACGTTCAACATGCTACATCAAATCTTTTATGAGTGCATCAGATTAATATGACTTAAACGGTGGCCAAAAAGAGAATTCAAACGTGCCTTGATTTATTTTTCGATGAAAAACTTTATTACGACGCGTACAACGATCATCCGGACGAACGGCTTCAAATCCTTGGATTAAATCTTCAAAAACTTGTGTGTGAAAGTGTGTTTTCTGCTGAATAACGTGATGAATGAAGATCGGGATGGCGGCTAGGTATAATTTTAACGTGAAGATTGGTGAAGATAATAGGCTAGAATATTATTTAGTTATTATCACAATTATTTAGAAATTTGGGAAGATAATATATCATATTCATATTTAATACTAATATATATATATATAGTATTGTTATGCTGCTCACCAACCATGCTCACATCCGTGCCCACCATTTACAATTCATGAGTTGACCTGTACAATAGGTGAGTTGACTTGTACATGGTGGACATAGAATTGGGCATAATTGGTGGGCAGCATAGCAAAACTCTATATATATATATATATATATATATATATATATATAACTCTTAAAATTTAAATATATTTTTCATAAATTTTCGAAATATAAAATTATTTAATTTTTAAAACTCCTTAAAAATCTTTTAAATAGCTTATTTTTGTGAAAATTGATTTCATATATATCTATATATATAAAAACTATTATTTTATGAAAATAGTACCTTAAAATAATATTTTAAGGCTCTTAAAATTGTCTCAAAAATATTTAGAATAAAATCCTTATATCTCGTCCGTCCGCGGTCCCGTCAACGCGATCGAAAAACTTTATTTCTAAAAATTTCATAAATAACAAAAATGCGGGTTAAATGCTATAAATAATATTTAAATCATGCAAATAAAATCACATAATCCACATAAAGTCATTTAACCCATTTATTAAATTTCAATTTAATTATTTCCTAGTTATGCATGCGAAATCACCTAAGAAAATTATGGGTGTTACAACTCTCTTCCCCCCCTTAAATTGAATTTCGTCCTCGAAATTAGATTACGTACCGAATTACTCCGGATAACGAGTTCTCATGCCATCCTCGGTCTCCCAAGTAGCTTCCTCCTCGGAATGATTCAGCCACTGGACCTTGACCAACGGAATAGACCGTGTCCTAAGCCTCCTTTCCTCACGAGTCAAGATTCGAACGGGTCTCTCCTCGAATTCTAGCTCTGGTCACAACTGTAGAGGCTCAACATCCAACACATGCAACGGATTTTACACATACTTTCAAAGCATAGATATGTGGAACACGTTGTGAACTGCAGCAAGGCTCGGCGGTAGGACCAAACGGTAAGCCAACATACCAATCCTCTCTAAAATCTCAAACGGACCAATATACCTCGGGTTGAGCTTGCCTCTTCTACCAAAATGCATTACGCTTTTCATAGGCAAGACCTTCAAGAATACATGATCTCCCACGACAAACTCGAGGTCTCATCGTCGTCGATCAGCAAAATTCTTCTGACGACTCTGTGCGGTCCTCATCCGCTCTCGGATCTGAGATACGATATCCGCTGTCTGCTGCACAATATTGAGTCATAGCAAGGCCCTCTCTCCAACCTCGTCCTAATGCACAGGAGATCTAAACCACCTCCCGTAGAGAGCCTTGAATGGGGCCAAACCTATAGACATCTGAAAATTGTTGTTATAGCTAAACTCCACTAAAGGAAATCTTGAATCCCACGAGCCCTGGAAATCAATCACACATGCCCTCAACAAATCCTCAAGTTTCTGAATTAATTCTCCGACTGACCATCTGTCTGAGGATGAAAAGCAGTGCTGAACAATAACTTAGTCCCCAAAGCTGCATGCAAACTCTTCCAAAATGCAGAAGTGAACCTTGGATCTCGGTCTGACACGATGGACACTGGAATACCGTGAAGTCTGACTATCTCCTAAATGTAAAGTTCTGCAAACTGAGTCATAGTAAAAGTAGTCCTCACCGGCAAAAAATGTGCAGATTTGGTGAGTTGACCAACAATCACCCAAATCGATGTCGATCCTCTAGTACTCCTCGGTAGCCCAACTACAAAGAGATGTTTTCCCATTTCCACTCCGGAATGGGAAGTGGTCGCCTTGACTTGCTGACAAGTCAAGCATTCGGAAACAAACCAACCAATATCTCTCTTCATACCCGATCACCAATACAAGGTCCTCAAATCTCGGTACATCTTCGTACCCCCTGGATGGATGGAATACGGAGATGCATGAGCCTCTGACATGATATCTGCTCTCAACTGATCAGTACTCGGTACCCACATACGTCCTCTGTATCGAGCAATGCCATCATCCACTGTATAAAGAAGACTAACCTTCAACTCATCCTTGCGCCTCATGCGCTGCAACGGCTCATCAGTGGTCTGTCCCTCTCAAATCCGATCCTGTAAGGTCGGCTGTAATACAAGAGTGGATAATCTCGGTGCGTGCCCACTGGAGTATATCTCTAGGTCAAACCTATAAATCTCAGCCTGTAGAGGTTGTTGAACTAAAACACAAGACAACACTGAAGTCTTCCGACTCAAAGCATCGGCCACTACATTAGCTTTACCCGGGTGGTAGCTAATGTCGCAGTCGTAATCCTTAACTAACTCCAACCACCGGCGTTGTCTCATATTCAACTCCTTATGGGTGAAGAAGTACTTGAGACTCTTGTGATCAGTGAAAATCTGGCACTTCTCACCGTACAAGTAATGTCTCCATATCTTGAGCACAAACACAACAGCTGCAAGCTCTAAGTCATGCGTCGGGTAGTTCTGCTCATGAGTCTTCAACTGTCTCAACGCATAGGCAATCACCTTACCATTATGCATATGAACAGCACCTAAGCCCATCTTAGACGCATCTGTATACACCACAAACTCCTCATGATCCACTGGCATTGCCAACACTGGTGCAGAAGTAAGTGCCTCCTTAAGCTGATCAAAGCTCTTCTGACACTCTGGGATCCAAACATACTTGACGTTCTTCTTGGTCAGTGATGTCAAGGGTACTGCTATAGAAGAGAAACCCTTGATGAACTTCTGATAATAACCGGCTAAACCCAAGAAGCTGCGTATCTCGGAAGCATTCTTCGGAATTACCCAATTCTGGACAGCCTCGACTTTTGATGGATCCACTGCTACGCCCTCCTTAGAAACAATGTGACCCAAGAATGCCACCTGCTTGAGCAAAAACTCGCACTTGCTGAATTTTGCAAACAACTTCTGCTCTCTCAAAGTCTGCAAAGCTGTCTGCAAATGCTGTCTATGCTTCTCCAAGCTCCTATAATATATCAGAATATCATCGATGAAGACAATGATGAACTGATCAAGATATGGCCTAAAGACACGGTTCATGAGATCCATGAAAACCACCGGAGAATTAGTCAGGCCAAATGGCATCACCATAAACTCGTAATTCTCATAACGTGTCCGAAAAGCAGTCTTGGACACATCCTCCTCTCTAAATCGAAGCTGATGATAACATGATCACAGATCGATCTTAAAAAACACCGAAGGTCCCTGCAACTGATCAAATAAATCCTCTATCCTCGGTAGTGGATACTTATTCTTCACGGTGACTCTATTCAGCTCTCGATATTCAATACATAACCTCATGTTGTCATCCTTCTTCTTCACAAATAAGACCGGCGCACCCCAAGGTGACACACTGAGGCGAATAAAACCATTTTCTAACAAATCCTGAATCTGATCCCTCAACTCTTTCATCTCAGTGGGAGCAAGACGATACGGCGCCTTAGAGATAGGCACAGTACCCGACATCAGCTCAATGCTGAACTCCACCTCTCTGACTAGTGGAACTCCAACTACATCGTCCGGAAAGACATCCGAAAACTCACGAACGATCTCAACATCTGCAATAGATCTAGAATATGGCTCATCCGCTGCAACTACTAAACTTTCAAGGAAGCCCTGGCAACCCTAGCGCAATAACTTCTTTGCACGCACATAAGATATGACATGCGAAGCACCACTGCTCTGAGCTGTAAAGAATATGAAAGAATCTCCGCCTGACGGATTCACTGCAACTGATCGCATTTGAAAATCTATCGAAGCTCCATGAACTAATAACCAATCCATGCCAATAATGAGATCAAATCCTAACATCGGTAGAACCACTAGATCGGCTCTAATCAGATTCCCCTGAAGCTTCAACTCAACACCATTAAGTACACTAGAGGTGTGACGACCCGAGTTCTAATCTCTCATTAATCAAATCATTGTAAATAATAGTCAAAGAATCAAAGACTAAATAAAGTAAAAAAAAAAAAAAATTTTTAGGATTAGAGCACCTCGCTCGATTGAGGAAAAACACCCGATCGAGCGAGCCATAAAGCCCAACTCTCGGGTTCAACAAGTTTTGGCCTCGCTCGATCGGTCAATCTTCACCGATCGAGCGAGCCCAATGTGCTCAAATTTCTGCCTTAAAAATGAAGGCCTCGCTCGATCGGCAGGAATCACCCGATCGAGCGGGCACCTGTCCAGTAGAAACAAAACACAGATCAATTTGTTGTCAACTCAAGTCCTTCCATTCAATTCTCATTTGATATCAACTCATACATAGTCTATACCAAATCATAAACTAGCATGCATTCTAACAAGATATAATTTGATAGCAATGAATCATGTTAAGGCCTTAAAATCATCTCAAGATAGGCTAACATATCATACATGAAACATTGTTTACAAACATCAAGTTAAGTCCTAAGAAGTAGCAACATCATCTCAAGTCTTGTACATATCATTAAGACAATAACTACATCAACAATAAGTCTTGGTACAAGCAACTATAATATGATCATGTCTTTGGACTCAACTCTAGCATTGACAGCTCACAATCATCTAAACTCGGATCATCACACTATTCTCTTATCCCTTGTTCTTCAAGATCGCTTTTGCCTTGTTCCACTCCCGCTTATTGCCATGACACATGCAACACAACAATAGCCGGATAACTCCGGTGAGAAATATATTTCCCAGTAAAAGCAACTAAACATGCATAGCAAAGCATATATCAAACTCACGATATAAACATAACTTCAATGCATGTTTTAAAACAAGGTTCTCTAACAATTCTCTCATTTCATCGGTTGGGATCCCGAGAAAAAGATATCATAACTAACCACCGACTCTCCCTATCGAGGTGGGGCTACTTATCTTGCTTCTCTAGACTTTGAAGCCATTATATATATAAATCAGACGCTAGGCTAAGTCAACCACCCAGGCCATACATATATAATCCCTCAAATCGTCTAATCGAACGTTTTCGTTCATTTCAAAATCAAAGAAAGAAGTCTTACAAGATGAATGCAATATATATCAATAAGATCACATTCATTACATCAAGACTTATTCAACCATTCATAGGAAAACATATAAAAGAAAATAAGCAAATAAGTATGTGATTTAGGGAACTCGATACAAACCATCTCGAGTTATAATCCCATTCAAGTAGTAGTCCACTTTTACCTTTCAAATGTGATGTTTCAAGGCAACTTCAAGCTATCCAAATCTGAACAATACAATCACAAGACTTGTATAAAAATATGCACTTAAACCCATTCAAACTCCATTGTAGAATAGCTTCAAACCTTGATCTTTCTTCTACCGATTCAAAGTCGAGATTATCGAGTTTACGTGCCCTGTTTATGCACTAAAATCATAGTATAAAAACCAAGGAAATATCAGCTCACACTCAGTTCAATAGCAGCTCAAGCATAAGATAGCAAAACAATTTCAAATCAAAAGTTTGACGGCATATCGGTATCATTCGGCAATCCGAAACTCAACTATATCAAATATAACAATCATCTACATCTTATATTCATCAAAACCAGCAAGAATTCTTCAATATATCAGCAGGTATACTTTTTAATAATCAGCTGGAACTATAAGAATAACATCGATAGCCATCCTTCAACCCGAACTCGATATAACAACGAATACAAACTCAACAACATCAATTCATCATCACATCTGATCTCTACCATTTTCGACTTCTCAAATCATAAGGAACTAAAAGAAAACTTACATCAAATCGAAGGTATTCTTGCGAGGAGTCCAGAACCTTTTTCGGAATCGAATTCGGACAACCGACGCAAAAGATATAACAATTTGAAGATGAAGAAATTTGAGGTTCTTTGTTCTTCTCTCGGTTCTTGTCTCTAAATTTCTGATGAAATGTAATGTCCTACACGTGATTGCTTATCAGAATCACAAGTGTCCAAACAATTATCCAATATTTGCACTTAAGCCCCTCAAGTCTTCAATAATTGCAATTCAGTCCTTAATTTCTCATTTCATTAAATTTCAATCCTAAATAATTTAAGAATATTAGAATTTAAATCAAAACTTCAAATATTCCCAAATTAAATATTTTCGGATTAAAATTAAATAATTCCGGGCGTTACAAGAGGTAGTAAATCTCACCAGATGGCAAGGTAACATCATATCCCGTAACATCATCCTCAGGTATGATGCCTACCCGCCTAACAAACTTTTGAGAGATAAACGAATGCGTAGCTCCTGATTCTAGCAACGCATACGTAGCATTACCTCTAACGAGGATCTTCCCTGCACTCAGAAAATGTCCCAACGCACATACAACTTAAGAATAATTTAATTGAACCCATAATTCATAACAATTCCCTTAAGTATACTATTACCCAAATTCCTAGTCATTTCCTTTATGAGACTTCCTTGGCTGAGCAGCCTGATTCTCGAGCAGTCTCGCAATCTCGGCCCACATGTCCACACTGGCCTGCTCGAATGGAGTAAGTTGAGGTGGGTTCTGGTTTGTGTTGTCGCCATTAGTGGGGTTGATTTCCTGAGGATTCCTTCGGGGACCCATACTGCAATTTCCATAAATCTCTCACGTGATCGCAATGCATAACTAAGTACACTTAAAATTTTTCAATTTAAACCAATATATCATAAATCATAAGCCCCATAAATAAACATAATTAAAATATTAAAACTTACAAACTGGTAGTGCAATTTCTGAGCTCCACGCAGTAGGCTAGTACCCTCCAAGGACCGCGCTCTGATACCAAATGAAATGCCTATGTTCTAATACTACTCAAATTTATTTTAAATAAATAAATAAATATCTAAATATAAAATATATTTAAAAATCATGCATCTATAAATGAATAAATAAAACAATACTTAATATAATATATATATATATATACATATATATAATTAAAATGTATACATATATATATATATATAGTAAATAATTACTTTCTAAAATAATTATAAACATAAACAATTTTCCATAAAAATGTTCCAACTAAAATCCATAATAAGAATTTTTATGCAAATAAAATAAGTATAACCCATAAATAAATTATAAAACATGTGCGGAAAACATAATAATATTAAATTCACTGAAAACATGACTAGAGCGATGGTCATGGGCTAGCCAACTGTCGGGATCTCATACATCCTCACCGCTAGTCGGGGCAATATGCTCTACATCAGTGTCTACTTGCTCACCTGCACCATTTAAGTCTAGTGAGCTTAGAGGCTCAGCACGCTCTATCTCATAATAACAACATGAATAAATAATATATATACATGCATGTCCTAAATACATAGCTCATGGTCATCTCATAACATAGCATACATACTCATAACATAATCATCATGCATCATAATTAGGGCATATCATGATTTAAAAACTCTGAAGGTTATACTCATGTCATGTGACCGTGTAAGTGATTGATCAATCCATGAACCAATGTACGTGGCGGTGGGATCTCCACCTCTTGGCCCCTTTACCAAGCTGACCCTGGATCCGTAGGCAAATCATCATAACATATGAAAAGGCAATCGGGCCCCAGTATCCCGACTCTTAGTCCCGTACTCTATGGAAAGGGTTCCGGGCCTAGGTATCCCATCCCCAATCCCGTAATTGTCACACACCCACTTCAACTTCCTTAAAATATTTTTATGCCCAACAACATACATATACATTATCATGCACATCATAAAAATCATTCATGATCTTATTTTTTTTTCATAAAATATTGCCCGTAAACATATATTTAATTATTTAATAATAAATGTAAAAATAATACTTTTTCATACTTAAAATATTCATGCAATAATTAAATATATATTTACGGATCATGCATAATTTTCATGGATTGGTTCAGGCCGCTGACTCCTTAGACTTAAGCCCATTAAATTACATTTAAGCCCAAATAATTTATTCAAGCTCAATAAGACACATCTGACCCATTAACAAAGCTCAAGCCCATTACTCACTAGACTGGCCCAATGGGCCCAATATCCTAAAAACTGGTCCAATAATTTCCATGGGCCCTAGGACAATAAAAAAAAATTATTGGACTTACTTGAATAATTTTCTAAGCCCAATTAATAAAACCAAAGTGATCCATTTAATTTAATTACTTAGACTAAGCCCATTAAAAATTCATTACTAATAATTAATTTAAAATTTAAAAATATCCGAGCCCAACAAGCACAACCCGAACCCAACTAACTTGACCCGCATTATTTTATACCCGAACCGTCAAGACCCAAGCCTGGCCTTCCTAAAAACTCATAACCCGAAATAAAAGAAACCCAATTTCCCAAATCACGTACAGACTTCCCCCACCCCTCTCGTATCCTCTCGGCCGTGCAACAACAAGCTTTGTGGCCTACTCCCAGCCTGCTACGGCCACACGCCGGCCGGAGCTCCACCGCCCAAACGTAGCCCACGTCTGGGCGATTCGACTAAAACCGATCCCTACACAGCCCTAGCAAATAACTTTCGGAAATACCGAAAACTGTCGACTTGTGAAGCAACCAAAAGTAAAAGGCTTCGGCCTTCATCCTCTTAGCCCCTAGCGATCGAACCAACATGAACTCTAGACCTCTAGGGACCCTGATACAACCCCTAACCAGTAGCAGCAGCCATGGCCGATCACATGAGAAGAAATAGAACAGAAAACGTGAGGCTCTAACATGGAAGAACATGGAACCATAAGTATTATACGAAAGCAATCAAGATCAACAAAAAAATTCACGTTCAGCATGCTACATCAAATCTTTTATGAGTGCATCAGATTAATATGACTTAAACGGTGGCCAAAAAGAGAATTCAAACGTGCTTTGATTTATTTTTCGATGAAAAACTTTATTACGACGCGTACAACGATCATCCGGACAAACGGATTCAAATCCTTGGATTAAATCTTCAAAAACTTGTGTGTGAAAGTGTGTTTTCTGCTGAATAACGTGATGAATGAAGATGGGGATGGCGGCTAGGTATAATTTTAACGTGAAGATTGATGAAGATAAAAGGCTAGAATATTATTTAGTTATTATCACAATTATTTAGAATTTTGGGAAGATAATATATCATATTCATATTTATTATTTAGAATTTTGGGAAGATAATATATTATATTCATATTTAATACAAATATATATATATATATATATATATATATATATATATATATATATAACTCTTAAAATTTAAATATATTTTTCATAAATTTTCGAAATATAAAATTATTTAATTTTTAAAACTCCTTAAAAATATTTTAAATAGCTTATTTTTGTGAAAATTGATTTCATATATATCTATATATGTATAAACTATTATTTTATGAAAATAGTACCTTAAAATAATATTTTAAGGCTCTTAAAATTGTCTCAAAAATATTTAGAATAAAATCCGTATATCTCGTCCGTCCGTGGTCCCGTCTACGCGATCAAAAAACTTTATTTCTAAAAATTTCATAAATAACAAAAATGTTGGTTAAATGCTATAAATAATATTTAAATCATGCAAATAAAATCACATAATCCACATAAAGTCATTTAACCCATTTATTAAATTTTAATTTAATTATTTCCTAGTTATGCATGCGAAATCACCTAAGAAAATTCTGGGCGTTACACACAGTCCGTCTACGCGATCACATAAATGATTTACTCAAAAATCTACAAATTCTATAATTGCGGGTTAAATGCTAAAATAAACTTTAAATCATGCACATAATTCACATTAAATCACATAAAATCATTTAACCCAATTTCTTAATTTTTTTTAAATAATAATAATAATAATTATTATTATTATTTTCTAATTATGCATGCGGATTTACGTATTAAAAATTTTGGGTGTTACAATTCTCCCCCCCCCCCCCCCCCCCCCCCCCCCCCCCCCCCCCCCCCCCCCCCCCTTTCCTTAAAATAAATTTCGTCCTCGAAATTAAAGTACTTACCCGAACAACTCCGGGTAGCGAGTCTTCATATGAGCCTCGGTCTCCCAAGTAGCTTCCTCCTCAGAGTGATTCATCCACTGGACTTTGACCATCGGTATGACCCGCGTCCTCAGTCTCCGCTCCTTTCTAGCCAAGATCCAAACTTGCCTCTCCTCAAATGCTAACTCCGGTGTCAAATGTAGAGGCTCGTAATCCAACACATACGACGGGTTTGAGATGTATCTCCGAAGCATGGATACATGGAATACGTTGTGCACTGCCGCAAGACTTGGTGGTAGCGCCAAACGGTAGGCCAACGTGCCAACTCTCTTCAGAATCTCAAATGGCCCAATGTACCTCGGATTAAGCTTGCCCCTCCTACCTAATTGCATCACCCCTTTCATAGTTGATACCTTCAGAAACACATGATCACCCACCGCGAACTCCAAATCTCGTCGTCGAGTATTAGCATAGCTCTTCTGGTGATTCTGAGCAGTCCTCATACGATCCCAAATTTGAGTCACAATATCAGCAGTCTGCTGCACAATTTCGGGACCAAGTAGAACTCTCTCGCAAACCTCATCCCAGTGCACAGGAGATCTACATCTCCTCCCATAAAGAGCTGCATAAGGAGCCATACCTATAGATGCCTGATAACTGTTGTTATAGGTGAACTCCATTAACGGCAACCTCGATTCCCAAGAGTCATGGAAATCGATGACACAAGCCCTCAATAAGTCCTCGAGGACCTGTATCACTCTCTCAGACTGTCCATCTGTCTGGGGATGAAAGGTTGTACTGAATAGTAGTCTAGTGCCCAATGCTGTGTGAAGACTCTTCCAGAACGCAGATGTAAACCTCGGATCTCTGTCTGACACAATAGACACCGGTATGCCATGCAGTTTTACAATCTCTCTGATATAAAGCTCTGCATACTGGGTCAATGTAAAAGTAGTCCTCACTGTTAAGAAATGAGCTGATTTGGTGAGTCTATCAACAATCACCCAAATCGCTGTACAACCTTTGGCACTCCTTGGAAGGCCAACCACAAAATCCATCGTGATGTTCTCCCACTTCCATTCCGAAATAGGAAGAGGTCTAAGCAACCCTGCTGGATGCTGATGCTCTGCCTTGACTTGCTGACAAGTCAAGCACTCTGATACGAATCGTCCGATGTCTCTCTTCATGACAAGCCATCAATACAATGACTGCAAATCTCTGTACATCTTTGTACTTCCGGGATGAATAGAGTACGAAGATGTGTGAGCCTCCGTCAAGATCTCTATCCTCAACTGATCAACGTTTGGTACCCACATTCGACCACGGTACTGAACAAGGCCATCAACGACACTATAAAAGAGACTGCCCTTGGCCTCCTCTCTCTGCTTCAATCGCTGTAACTCCTCATCAGCAGGTTGTCCATCTCTGATCTGATCTTGAAGAGTTGGCTGTACTGTCAACACTGCCAAACTCGGCGTGTGCCCGCCCGGGTTGAACTCCAACTCAAACCTCTGAATCTCTCTCTGAAGTGGCAACTGAAATGACAAGAAAGATACCACTGATGTCTTCCGACTCAAAGCATCGGCCACTACATTAACTTTACCCGGATGGTAGCTAATGTCAAAATCATAATCCTTCACCAGCTCTAACCATCTGCGTTGCCTCATGTTCAACTCCTTCTGGGTGAAGAAGTACTTGAGGCTCTTGTGATCGGTGAAAATCTTGCACTTCTCGCCATACAGATATTGCCTCCAGATTTTCAACGCAAATACTACTGCTGCAAGCTCTAAATCATGCGTCGGATAATTCTGCTCATGGATTTTCAGCTGTCTTGACGCATACGCAATAACCCTATCACATTGCATAAGTACGGTGCCTAAACCTAGCTTAGACGCGTCGGTGTACACCACTAACTCCTCGTGTGCTACTGGAATCGCCAACACTGGCGCAGAAGTGAGTTCTTCCTTCAACTGGTCAAAGCTCCTCTGGCAATCAAGACTCCACACAAACTTCGCATTCTTCTTGGTTAAGGATGTCAACGGCACTGCAATAGAAGAAAAGCTCTTGATAAACTTTCTGTAGTATCCTGCCAAACCCAAGAAACTGCGAATCTCCGATGCATTCTTCGGAATTCCCAAATTCTGCACTGCCTCTACCTTAGACTGATCCACTGCTATCCCGTCTCTAGAAACAACATGGCCATGAAATGCCACCTGCTCAAGCCAAAACTCGCACTTGCTGAACTTCGCATACAGTCGATGCTCCCTCAAAGTCTGCAAAGCTGTCTGCAAATGCTGTCTATGCTCCTCAAGTAGATCATTATATCATTAATATACACTATGATATACCGATCTAGATATGGCTGAAATGCACGGTTCATGAGATCCATGAATACTGCTGGAGCATTAGTCAACCCAAATGGCATCACCAAGAACTCGTAATGCCCATAACGTGTCCGGAAAGAAATCTTGGACACATCTGCATCTCTAATCCGCAACTGATGATAACCAGATCGCAGATCGATCTTGGAGAATACCGAGGCTCCTTGCAACTGATCGAATAAGTCCTCTATCCTTGGTAGTGGATACTTATTCTTCACTGTAACCCTATTGAGCTCTCGGTAGTCAATACACAATCTCATGCTGCCATCTTTCTTCTTCATGAATAATACTGGCGCTCCCCAAGGAGAAACGTTAGGGCGAATAAAGACTTTCTCCAATAATTCCTGAATCTGCTCCTTCAACTCTTTCATATCGATAGGAGCAAGTCGGTACGGTGCCTTAGAGATAGGCACAGTATCAGGCATCAAATCAATACTGAATTCCACCTCTCTCACTGGTGGAATTCCTGCAACGTCATCCGGAAATGATGGAAAAAACTGGCGAGTTCCCAGACCAATTACGATTGATACCCGGTGCAGCGGAAGTTTAAAAATTTTTCATGGAACGTTTCCATGGTATGGGTATCAACCGTTCATCGATTGAATTACGTGTGTGTAAAATTTAAATAACAATTAAATAAATTTTACCTCAAATCTCGCAACGAGATTAATGGACACCAACAGAACAATTCTGCTCTTGTTGTCTCTCCCTGGAACCGATGAACGCCTTCAATCAGGTCCACGAACAGAGGTTTAATCCCTCTGATAGATTGCACTAGAAAATCTATCAGAAGTTTTCTGCGAAGAGAATACACGAATTTGATTCGTTATTCCTTACTGCGATTCAAAATCACAGACCGGAATTTCTCAGACAAGAGGGAGGGGGGCGACGGCCAAGCTTGAGAGAGGGGCTAGGGTTTCGATTTTTTTTCTCTCAAAATTATGAGCTATCGTGTGTAATTTCTGTACTGAAATAACTTATTTATAATGCAGGCCACTAACACCTTAGGGCCCATTAGTCATAAGCTGGGGCCCGACAAGCAAAGCCCGCTCGTTCAGAAATTAATATAAAATTCATCGTGACTCCGATTGATGAACCGATTTCACCAATGTGCACAGAAACCATTTCTGCACATTTTAAAGTCAAAATAAATTTTCCTGAATCCGAATTCAGTGGTTTCCAAAAATGTACATCCCTATGTCATTTTAGGAAATCCTACTCCCTTACTCTTAATTAAGAAGTCCAACTCCTTAGTTCATTAAATTTAACTCTTTAAATTTAACTATCTCAACGGGGATTAAAACTCCATTACACTGTGTGACCCTCAATGGTTCAGGGATACAGCTAGCCGTGGGCTCACAACTCCTTGTGACTCGGAACAACACTTTCCGACTTGCCCAACGAATCATGGTAAAGCGCCTAGCAACATCGCCCCATGATTCCCTAGGTATCACTGATAGTGCCTACAAGAACCAGTAGATTTTGGTTAACGTACAGTACGGTCCCTTCATCCATATATCCCGATCGAATCAACAACCATTGGTATATCGAGAGTCGCTCAAGATTCGATAACTATGCAATACATCTTGAAGATCAAATTAGTGACATCGCATGTGCTACTAAGAAACCATTTCTTAAATCACATCAAGTACTCTGGCCAGAGATTTGTCACACTAATATCTCCTCAGATCGCATAGGATATCCACACTCGCAAGTATGTGGTGAATCCTTGACAACAATGCATTGACTCCTATATGTGTCGTAACTGTACCCAATCTCGACACCTGATGACCCCCTCAGAGTCGGTAAACGAGTCAAAGCACAGTACTAGCATATAGAGTCTCCATGATGTTTCAAGTCGTAAGGACTAATGGTGTACAACCAAAACCGCGGACTTTATCCACTCGATAAGTGATAACCACTTGGAAAGTCCGGATAGGGTAGTTCGACTATTCATCCTATGAATATCCATTTGCATGCTTCGAACATCTCCATGTTCCCTACCAATGAAACGTGGTACTCCGCATCGCAAATGCTAGTCTCAAACTCGAGCGATCCTTATCCTTATTATCGGACGGCTCAATCGACTAGGAACGGTTTTAGAATATACAGTGACTATAAGATGTATTTCATGATAGACATCTCCATGTTCTACCACATCTTACATACACTATAGTATATTCAAGGTCTTTATCAAAACAACAATAGTATATCACAATATAACAATATGAAGTAATATAAAGTCATTGCCATAAAAGTGTAAATAATATTAAACAAAAGATTGTTTATACAAAGAGTCAACAAAGCCCATAGCCACACAGTTGGCTCACTGGGCACCCACTCTTACAATCTCCCACTTGCCCTATAGCCAACTAGTCATACTACGTAGACCCATTGCTTCGCGATGTTTGTCAAACAATGGTCCTGGCAAAGGCTTAGTAAGTGGATCAGCGATATTGTCTGCAGAGGCCACTCGTTCGACACTGATGTCTCCTCTTTCCACAATCTCCCGGATTATGTGGTATTTCCTCAGTACGTGTTTGGATCTTTGATGAGACCTTGGTTCCTTTGCTTGAGCAACGGCACCCGTGTTGTCGCAGTACACCGGGACTGGACCAACAAATTCAGGAATGACGCCCAAATCTTGGACGAAATTCCTCATCCAAACGGCCTCTTTAGCAGCAGCTGATGCTGCAATGTATTCAGCCTCAGTGGTGGAATCCGCTGTGGTGTCCTGCTTGGAACTCTTCCAAGAGACAGCACCGCCATTGAGCATGAATACAAATCCAGAGGTTGACTTCGAGTCATCCACGTCACTTTGGAAGCTAGAGTCGGTATAGCCTTCCAATTTGAGTTCTCGTCCTCCATAAACCATGAACATATTCTTAGTCCTTCGCAAGTACTTAAGAATGTCCTTCACGGCTTTCCAATGCATCTGACCAGGATTAGACTGATATCTGCTCGTGACACTCAGAGCAAATGCTACATCCGGTCTGGTAGATATCATCCCATACATGATACTACCTATAGCTGACGCATATGGTACATGTGTCATATTCTCTATCTCTGCATCAGTCTTGGGACACATAGACTTGGATAGAGAAACTCCATGACACATGGGTAGATGTCCTCTCTTGGACCCATCCATTGAAAACCGTTTCAATATGGTATCGATGTAGGTTGATTGAGTGAGTCCTATCATTCTCTTAGATCTATCCCTATAGATCTGTATCCCAAGAATGTAGGATGCCTCACCCAAATCCTTCATCGAAAATCTACCTGATAACCATATCTTTGTTGACTGCAACATCCCTACATCATTCCCAATGAGTAGGATGTCATCAACATAAAGTACTAAGAATGTCACCGCATCCTTAACTACTTTCTTGTACACGCAAGGTTCCTCCGGGTTCTTGATGAAACCAAAATCTTTTATTGTTTCATCAAATTTATGGTTCCAACTTCTTGATGCTTGTTTTAGACCATAAATTGATCTCTGAAGCTTGCATACCTTATGCTCGCTTCCCATGGATGTGTACCCCTCAGGCTGCTTCATATAGATTTCTTCCTTAATGTCTCCATTAAGAAAAGCAGTCTTCACATCCATTTGCCATATCTCATAGTCATACCATGCAGCTATGGCAATAAGGATTCTTATGGACTTGAACATTGCAACTGGTGAAAAGGTTTCGTCATAGTCAACTCCTTGCCTTTGAGTATAACCTTTAGCCACCAATCGCGCCTTGTAGGTCAATACCTTACCATCAGGCCCAAGCTTTCTTTTGTAGATCCATTTACACCCTATTGGAACAATTCCATCGGGAGGATCCACTAAAGTCCAGACTTGGTTAGTATGCATCGAATCCAATTCTGATTGCATAGCTTCAAGCCATAAATTCGAATCCGCATCAGAAATTGCTTCCTTGAAGCTTCTTGGATCACATCCAATGTCGGGTTCATCTTGACCCTCTTCAAGAAGAAGACCATATCGAACTGGAGGTCTAGAAGTCCTCTCGGATCTTCTAGGTGCAGGCGTGTCCAGCAATGGTTCCTGAGGTGTGGGATCGTTATTTTGTATTTCGGGTTCTTCTCGAACTTCTTCGAGTTCCATCATCTCGCCTTTCTTATCCAATAAGAACTCCTTCTCCAAGAAGGTGGCATTCCGTGAAACAAACACCTTTGTTTCAGCAGGATAATAGAAATAATATCCGATTGAATTCTTCGGATACCCCACAAAATAACACAAGCTGGATCGACTATCCAACTTATCTCCCACTGTCCGCTTCACGTAAGCAGGACATCCCCAAATCCTCAAGTATGAATACTTAGGAGCTTTGCCATTCCATAACTCGTATGGTGTTTTGTCCACTGCTTTAGTGTGGACGTTATTCAACAACAATACCGCCGTTTCAAGCGCATAGCCCCAAAACGAAGGTGGAAGCTCAGTGAAGCTCATCATGGATCGAACCATGTCCAACAAAGTTCGATTACGACGCTCCGATACACCATTAAGCTGTGGTGTCATAGGAGGAGTCCACTGAGAGAGAATCCCATTCTCTTTTAGATAGTCCAAAAACTCGGTACTCAAGTATTCTCCACCTCGATCCGATCGAAGTGCTTTAATACTTTTACCTAGCTTGTTTTCTACTTCAGCCTTGAATTCTTTGAACTTTTCAAACGCTTCAGACTTATATTTCATTAAATATAAATACCCATACCTTGAATAATCGTCAGTAAAGGTAATGAAGTAGGTGTGGCCATATTGAGTCCCAACTCTAAATGGTCCACAAACATCTGTATGGATCAAATCCAACAGATTTTGACTACGCTCAGGTTTCCCCTTAAAAGGAGATTTAGTCATTTTCCCTTTTAGGCAGGATTCACAAGTAGGTAGAGAGTTAATATCAGACATATCAAACATGCCCTCTCCCACTAGCTTGTTCATCCTCCTTGAGGAAATATGACCTAGTCTAGCGTGCCAAAGGTTTGCCGGGTTTTGACTATCGATTTTCCTTTTGTTTGTTGTCGCCGGTTTGTCAATACAATTCACTGGAACGTCTTTTAGTTTTAAATTATATAGATCGTTTTCAAGTTGTCCATTTCCAATTAAACATTCATTCTTGTAAATACTGCAAATCCCATTCACAAAATTACAAGAATAACCATCTCTATCAAGCATAGAAATAGAAATAATGTTTTTAATTAAATCTGGCACAAATAAAACATCTCTCAACAATAATTTAAAACCATTCTGCAAAATCAAACAAACATCTCCAATGGCCGTAGCTTCAACTCTGGAACCATTCCCGAGCCTCAGCTGGGTCTCACCCATTCTAAGCCTGCGACTTCTTGTCATCACCTGCAAATCATTGCAAATGTGAGAACCACATCCGGTATCCAATACCCAAGAAGTTGTATTAAGTGACATGTTTATTTCGATATAGAACATACCCTTTGCAGTTCCCAACTGCTCAAGATACTCCTTGCAGTTGCGCTTCCAATGACCCGGCTTCTTGCAGTAATGGCAAACATCCTTGGATTTTCCATCGTTTGAAGCCTTTGTCTTTTGCTTCTTCTCGGGTTCCACTTTCTTGGGTGGGGCAGAACGTTTCTTGCCCTTCATACTTGGCCCCTTCTTAGCAGAAGATGAGGAGCCCACCAAGAAAGCTGGCTTATCCTTCTTAAGTGTGGATTCATATGTAACGAGCATATTGACCATCTCTTCAAGGGTGGCCTCTATCTTGTTCATATTAAAATTTATCACGAATCCATCAAATGAAGAAGGAAGAGATAGATAGAAGCAGCAAGTCCACATTGAGTTCATGCTCCAACACCAAATCAAGGGTCGCTAACTTCTGTATGAGCCAAATCACTCGTACCCCATGATCACGGACCGAAGTCCCTTCACGCATGCGGCACGTCATCAACTCCTTAACAGTAGAGAACCTTTCAGCCCTCGACTGAGCCCCAAAAAGTTCCTTGAGTTGCGTGTGAATGTCAGCAGCATTCACCGTGTCCTCAAATCGCCTCTGGAGTTCATCAGACATCGAGGCTTGCATATAGCATTTGGTCTTGATGTCATGGTCGCACCATGCATCAAGTTTGGCCAATTCCTCCGGACTTATGTCAGCTGGTGCTTCCTTCGGAGGTGCTTTCTCTAACACGTAGAGCATTTTCTCCGAAGTTAAGACAATCTTCAACTTCCGGAACCATTCCGTATAGTTGGCGCCAGTCAGCTTGTTTTGTTCGAGGATCGAGAATAAAGGATTTCGCGAATTCATTGTATGAAATACTGAAAAGGAAAACAGACATATATCAATGATTGTTTAACAATTTACTAAGACATAAAATAGGCGAATTTAATTTTATGAATCTCACTCCCACTATTTTAACGATTTCACCACCCTCTAGTGAAAACGGGAAACTTTTTCCTTAGTGAGAACATGGAGTCCAATTGACAACCTTATGGTCCCGAATAATATCAGCCAACCATAATTCTCAAAAGGTAGAGCCCAATTGCTTCCAAAGCAACCCCATGTATTTACCTCATGTCCAATAAGGGCCCAATAATATGACGCCGTTTTAAAGTGACATGTCAAGATGACCCATCAATATTAAGTTGTGATGGACGGTCGCCATGTGGATCCCCCAATAATATGAGCCGATCCCATGGGAGTTCCACCCAACTTACAACATTTGTCGATCCAATGTACAGCTTTCCGACGGACGGGCCCCCCCAATAATATGAGCCGGACCGTATCCGCGGGTAGCATCACATACATTGACCGTTGATGGAAGGTAGGAACATTTAAACAATATTTAAATTTCCTTTATTTATCTTGATATAAATTTTAAATCATATTTAAAATGAGGGATTTTATTTATAAAAATATTTGTCTCATCATATTTAATTTATTGCATGCATTGCCGGATTCACGCAATTTATGTCTAAACATGCATACAATCATAATATCACATATTATATAGGATGATCGATTCCATTTCTAATTGACCCGTGGTTGCCAATCACGGGTCTTAGTCCAATCCTAGGTAATATGCAGTATGCAAATGCAATCCTATTACATATGCTTCCAATTTACATTTCTTCAGTCTTCATTGTCTGCTGGGCCCACCATCTTCAAATCTTGATCTCCCACTAAATCTAATGTATTTACAATTAAATAACAATGACAAGTAGGGGATACATTTTTAGGGGGTGGGAACGGGCTATAAACCAAGCCCACTTTTATTACATATGACATTCATATCGGGCCATAAACCAGGCCCATTAATAAAACCAACAACAATAAAGACAAAATGTAAATTCCTAACATACACCTACAAAATTGGTCATGGCAATCGATCATCCTTATCCAATAACATTTAATTCAAAATTAATTTATTGGATAACATGCTGTGGCAATTCAAATTTAAACAAGATAAAATCATATTTTATATATAAAATCACATTTCACATATAAAATCATATTTTATCTCCATATCAAATAAAATCATATTTTATCTATAAAATCCAATTTTACAAATAAAATCATATTTTATCTAATATATCATAAGATCATATCTTATCATCAATTGTACCAAAATAATTGATTTCAAAATTCAATTTACGGATAAAATATTAAAATTTTCCAAAAATTCAAATTTATCCAAAATCAATTTTAAAATTTACGGACTCGAACAATTCGATCCGAAATCTCGTGAACCAATCAAAAACAATTTTTGACCGGACCAAAAATAAAATTTTAAATATTAAAATTAATAAAAATATAATTTTTCCCGCGGGCCACCCGGGACACTCCCGGGTTGGCCCGCACCCGGGGCGCGGGCCGGGGGCAGCCCGGCTGCCCCCTTAGGGCAGCGCCTGGCGCCGCCCCTGGGCGGCGCCGTGCGCTGCCCTGGGCGGCGCCGAGCGCCGCCCCTGGGCAGCGCCGAGCGCTGCCCTGCGCAGCGCCCAGCGCTGCGCTGGGCAGCGCACAGCGCTGCCCTGGGCGGCGCCGTGCGCCGCCCTGGGCGGCGACGGTCGCCGCCTTGGGTGGCGCCGTGCGCCGCCTGGGGCAGCAACAATTGCTGCCCCACCGGGCAGCGATCCAATCGCTGCCCGGGTTTTGCCCCGAAAATTTTTTTTTTTTTATTTAAAATATTTATTTTGTTTCAAAAACCGAGACTCAAAAATTTTGTACAATTGATTAATTCAATCGATTGATCTGAGCAACCTGGCTCTGATACCACTGATGGAAAAAACTGGCGAGTTCCCAGACCAATTACGATTGATACCCGGTGCAGCGGAAGTTTAAAAATTTTTCATGGAACGTTTCCATGGTATGGGTATCAACCGTTCATCGATTGAATTACGTGTGTGTAAAATTTAAATAACAATTAAATAAATTTTACCTCAAATCTCGCAACGAGATTAATGGACACCAACAGAACAATTCTGCTCTTGTTGTCTCTCCCTGGAACCGATGAACGCCTTCAATCAGGTCCACGAACAGAGGTTTAATCCCTCTGATAGATTGCACTAGAAAATCTATCAGAAGTTTTCTGCGAAGAGAATACACGAATTTGATTCGTTATTCCTTACTGCGATTCAAAATCACAGACCGGAATTTCTCAGACAGAGAGGGAGGGGGGCGACGGCCAAGCTTGAGAGAGGGGCTAGGGTTTCGATTTTTTTTCTCTCAAAATTATGAGCTATCGTGTGTAATTTCTGTACTGAAATAACTTATTTATAATGCAGGCCACTAACACCTTAGGGCCCATTAGTCATAAGCTGGGGCCCGACAAGCAAAGCCCGCTCGTTCAGAAATTAATATAAAATTCATCGTGACTCCGATTGATGAACCGATTTCACCAATGTGCACAGAAACCATTTCTGCACATTTTAAAGTCAAAATAAATTTTCCTGAATCCGAATTCAGTGGTTTCCAAAAATGTACATCCCTATGTCATTTTAGGAAATCCTACTCCCTTACTCTTAATTAAGAAGTCCAACTCCTTAGTTCATTAAATTTAACTCTTTAAATTTAACTATCTCAACGGGGATTAAAACTCCATTACACTGTGTGACCCTCAATGGTTCAGGGATACAGCTAGCCGTGGGCTCACAACTCCTTGTGACTCGGAACAACACTTTCCGACTTGCCCAACGAATCATGGTAAAGCGCCTAGCAACATCGCCCCATGATTCCCTAGGTATCACTGATAGTGCCTACAAGAACCAGTAGATTTTGGTTAACGTACAGTACGGTCCCTTCATCCATATATCCCGATCGAATCAACAACCATTGGTATATCGAGAGTCGCTCAAGATTCGATAACTATGCAATACATCTTGAAGATCAAATTAGTGACATCGCATGTGCTACTAAGAAACCATTTCTTAAATCACATCAAGTACTCTGGCCAGAGATTTGTCACACTAATATCTCCTCAGATCGCATAGGATATCCACACTCGCAAGTATGTGGTGAATCCTTGACAACAATGCATTGACTCCTATATGTGTCGTAACTGTACCCAATCTCGACACCTGATGACCCCCTCAGAGTCGGTAAACGAGTCAAAGCACAGTACTAGCATATAGAGTCTCCATGATGTTTCAAGTCGTAAGGACTAATGGTGTACAACCAAAACCGCGGACTTTATCCACTCGATAAGTGATAACCACTTGGAAAGTCCGGATAGGGTAGTTCGACTATTCATCCTATGAATATCCATTTGCATGCTTCGAACATCTCCATGTTCCCTACCAATGAAACGTGGTACTCCGCATCGCAAATGCTAGTCTCAAACTCGAGCGATCCTTATCCTTATTATCGGACGGCTCAATCGACTAGGAACGGTTTTAGAATATACAGTGACTATAAGATGTATTTCATGATAGACATCTCCATGTTCTACCACATCTTACATACACTATAGTATATTCAAGGTCTTTATCAAAACAACAATAGTATATCACAATATAACAATATGAAGTAATATAAAGTCATTGCCATAAAAGTGTAAATAATATTAAACAAAAGATTGTTTATACAAAGAGTCAACAAAGCCCATAGCCACACAGTTGGCTCACTGGGCACCCACTCTTACAGGAAAGACATCCGGAAAATCAAGAACAACATCTATATGTGATAAACATCTACTATCCGGTTCTGACGCTGTAACAACACTGGTCAGAAACCCCTGGCAACCTCATCGCAATAATTTTCTCGCACGAACAAAGAAGATAATATTCGAAACATTGCTGCTCTGAGATGCAAAGAAAATAAATGAGTTGCCCTCAGAAGGTTTCACTGATATTGTCCTCCGACGGAAATCAATCGAAGCTCCATTAACTGTCAGCCAGTCCATACCCAAAATCAAATCAAACCCGATCATTGGCAAAACCACTAGATCAGCCCTGATGGAGTGTCCCTGTAGCTCTAACTCCAAATCTCTGATGATGCTAGTGGTAGTAAGAATCTGCCCAGACGACATGCTGACATCATACCCTATGGTAACAACCTCAGTTGTGATACCTATCCGTCTGATAAACTCTAGGGAGATAAACGAATGCGTGGCTCCTGAATCTAGCAACGCAAACGTGGAGTTGCCCCCGACTAGAATTCTCCCTGCGCGCAGAAAATCCCAACCATTGCATACCAAAACTTAAGTTACCCAAAGATAATTTACTAATAACCTCTTACTTCTAATCATAAAGAAATATAATTCTTACACTATTCATACAGATAGATAACCCAGATAACATGCATTCGATAACCAATACAATTAAATCATAAATTCTCGAAGTAAGAGATAGGATATAACAGTGATCAAGGAGGTATCTGGGTCTGCCTCCTAGGCCTGCATAACAAACATCCTCCCAGTGGTGTTCCTCTTTCTTGGAAAACTAGCAGAAATATGACCCGGCTCCTTGAAATGATAGCAAACATTCGACCCAACCAGACACTGGCCCGAATGCGGCCTCTGACACTTCGGACAAAGAGGAACTCCTCCAGGGTTAGGGGCCACCCCCCTCTGCTGCTGGAGTCCCTGAGGCCTCTGAGGTGGTTTCTGCTGACTCGGGCCCTTGGATGGCCCAGTGAACTGCTTCTTCGCATGGGGCTGCGAAGATGGTCGATGATACGCTGGCTGGGACGACCTCTTGCTCTACTGCTCTCGCAGGATCTCCCTCCTGCCATCCTCAGATCGAATAGCCCTACTCACTGCTGCCTCATAGGTAGCCACATCCATCATGCGTACATCATGCTTGATGTCCGCTCGAAGCCCATCAATAAACTGCCTCATCTTCTCCCGAGCATCTCCCGCAATCAGGGGCACAAAGTGACACCCCCGCTCAAATTTCTTGATGTACTCTATTACTGACTTGTCTCCCTGTCGGAGACTCATAAAATCTCGAATCATCTGGCTACGTACGTCCTCGGTTAAGTACTTGGCAAAAAATATCCACCTAAAAATCTCCCAAGACAACGTCTCTAGGTTCACTCCTCCTACTGCGCCCTCCCACCAAAGGGCCGCATCATCCCTCATCATGTACACCGCACACCTCACCTTGTCTGCATCAGTCAGGCCCATATAAGCAAAGATGCTCTCCAAGGAACGGATCCACCCCTCAGCTACGAGTGGATCGGTGGTGCCAGTGAACTCCTTCGGTCTTTTCTTCTGGAACCGCTCAGCGACATCCTCATCATGAGACAACCCAGTTTGTGTGGTCTGATTCTCTAATAGCCTGGTAATCCCCACCATCATATTAGCACTGGCCCTCTCCAATGCTGAAAGCTGCTCACGTGGATGAGGTTGAGGTGGAGGTGGAGGTTGATCATCTCTACGGCGGGTAATTCGTCTAGAAGCCATACTGCATCACTACAATTTCTTCACGCAAATTACAATGCATAACTAAGTATTTTAAAATTTTCTTAACATAAACTCTTAAACCATAAACACATGCTCCTAATAAAACATATTAAAACATTTAAAACTTACAGACCAATAGTGAGGTTTCTGAGCTTCACGTGGCAGATTAGACACCCTCCAAGGACCGTGCTCTGATACCAACTGAAACGACTTTAACTAATAAAATGCGGAATTTTTTTTAAAATAACTTAAATATATAATAAACAATTATTCAATAAAAATCTTGAGTCATGCAGAAACAAAATAATATCTACAGAAAGTTCGTAATCCATGCATACTGAAATCACCATAATTAAAGCATTATTCTTAACCACTGAAAACATAAAAAATATTGGACTTGTTTAAAACATTGATAAAAATATCTCAATGCATGACAAAAACCCTAAAGTGACGGTCACGGGGTTCACTACCAGCGAGCTCATATGTCCTCACCACCGGTAGGAGCTATATATGAATCATCACAATCACCTGCACCATATAAGCGTAGTGAGCCTAGAGGCCCAACATGTTTTATTCCATAATAACAAGGTTTAAAATCATGCAAACACATAATCATACTAATACATATACGTACATGAACATGCATGCATGATAAAAATATCATGGTTATCTGACTGAACATAATCATAACTGAACATACTGAACTTACTGAACATAGTTGAGCATATTATTTTCTAAACGGTCTATGGTTATATCCGTGAGTGTGACTAAATCTGTGCCGACTGATCAGTCTCTTAAACCAACGTACGTGGCGGTGACAAGTCACCTCTATGCCGGTAATAAACTACCTCCTGAACTGTGCTGGTGGTAAACCATGTGACGACCCGGGTTCTAATCTCTCAATAAACATTAATCAACAATAATAGACAACAATCAAGGTCTAAACAGAAGAATAAAAAAAAAAAATTTAAAAATGGATTGCCTTGCGCACGCGCGGGCATCACCCCTCGCGCGCGCACCGGCCAATGAGACCGAGATCTCACGAGCTGGCTCACGCGCGCGCGAGTACTAGCTCGCCCGTGCGCAGGCCACTGCACCAGAAAAAAAATAAAGGTGCTCAGCTGCTGTCAAAACTGGTTCTTCATGAATTTCCATCCAAGATCAACACAAACAAGGATATATTCATGATCTAATCCATAGCAACATCTAACATGCATTCTAACATGCTATACAATGGATACAATTAGATCATAACAAGCCTTACAATCATAATAATCAAGACTTGCCAAAATATGCAAGACACATTGCTATATAACAAGATCAAGATAATTCATGGTGTTTTAAAGATTTATATCACATCTCAAATCCTATCAACATCAACAAAATAAAAACTAGATCATTTACAAGTCTTGATACAAGTATCTAAAACATGCTCATGTTTAGAATTCAACTCTACAACATGACAGCTCACTCAACTCATCTAACTCGGATCATCACATTATGTTCATCTCATCCCTTGTTCTTTAAGTATGCCTTTGCCCGGTTCCACTCCCTCCTATTGCAATGACACATACAACAAAACAATAGCCGGATAACTCCGGTGAGAAATAGATTTCCCAGTAAAAGCAACTAAACATGCATAAAAACATATATCAAGATCATGATATAAAAGTAAGTACAATGCATGTTTTCAAAACAAGGTTCATTTCGTCATTCGTTGGTTGGGATCCCGAGAAGTAGATATCATAACTAATCCACCGACTCTCCCAATCGAGGTGGGGTTATTTATCTTGCTTCTCTAGACTTTGAAGCAATCATATATGCAAATCAGATGCTAGGCTAAAACAACCACCCAGGCCATACATATACGATTCCACAAATCGTCTATTCGAACGTTTTCGTTCATTTAAAAATCAAGGAATAAATCTTCAAGATGAATGCGACATATATCATCATCAAGGCATTCATAACATCAAAAACTTATTCAACAACTCAAATGAAAACACATAAGAGCAATTAAGCAAACAAGTATGTGATTTAGGGGAACTCGATACAAACCATCTCGAGTTGTAATCCCAATCAATTAGTAGTCCACTTTTACCTTTCAAATGTGGTGTTTAGGATGTCTTCACTCTTGTCAAAATCTGTACAAGATCAACCACCAAGCCTATATCAAAATCTGTTCAATATCAACCCCAAACTTCAACAAGAATTTCAAAGGCAAACTTTATCAACCTTGTTATGTTTTCTATCGGTTTCGGAGTCGATGTTCTCGAGTTTACGGCCCTGTTTATACACTGAAAACATAACATGCAACCAAGTAAATATCAACTATGATACACCTCAATAACAGCTCGAGCACAGGCTAACAATACATGACAAATCAAGAGTTTGACGGCATATCGGTATAAACTCGGCAATCCCTAATGCAACTCTAACAATTCTAACACGTACATCATCTGTTGAAGCTTCAAGACAAACATAACAACAGATATATAGATCGAATCATAGCTGGGAATTCATAAGAACATGATATACAAATCAATCTTCAACCCAACTTCAAGATTATACAAGATAGAATCTCAACAACACAATTTCATAACAACATCTGATATCTGTCCATTTCGAAATCTCAAACCCTGAAGAACAAAGAGAAAACTTACATCAAATCGAAGGTATCGTTGCAAGGATTCCAGAACATCTTTCGGAATCAAATTCGGATAACCGTAGCTCAAGATATCACAATTTGAAAGATGAAGAAAAGCTTGGAAATTCTTCTCTCGGTTCTTCCTTTTTCCTTGTCTGAAATCTGATGAATTATATGCTATTCACACGTGTACATGCTGAATAATACATAAAATTCTGATAACTCAAAGATAATTGCACTTTAGCCCCTCAAGACCTCAATAATTGCAATTCAGTCCTCAAATTCTCATTCCATTCAATTTCAATCCTAAATAATTTAAGAATATTAGAATTTAAATCAAAACTCCAAATATTCCCAAATTAAATATTCTCGGATCAAAATTAAATAATTTTGGGCGTGACAATTCTCCCCCACTAAGACACGATTTCGTCCTCGAAATCTCAAGTAATATCAACAGATCATATATCAAATATCAGATAACAGAAAATTAAAGAATACTCACATCAATGAAACATTTCCGGAAATCGCTGCCTCATATCTGATTCAGTCTCCCAAGTCGCTTTTTCAATACCATGACGACTCCACTGGACTTTCACAAGTGGAATAGTCTTCGTTCGTAGTTGCTTCTCTTTTCGATCAAGAATCTGAATTGGCTTTTCAAAATAATTCAAGGTCTCGTTGAGTTCAGTCTCATCAGATTGAAGCACATGAGATTCATCAGCAAGATATTTTCGAAGCATCGATACATGAAGGACATCATGTATTCCAGATAACGATGGAGGAAGAGCTAATCGATAGGCAAGATTGCCTATTTTCTCCAGAATTTCATAAGGACCGATGTAGCGTGGAGACAACTTTCCTCGTTTGCCAAATCTGACAGTGCCTCTGAACGGAGAAATCTTCAAAAATACACGATCCCCCTGTTCAAAAGACAACGGTCGACGTCGAATGTTGGCATATTTCGTCTGTCTATCTTGATCTGTCTTCATTCGTTTCTGAATAAGCTTCACCTGATCATTTATATCACGTATCATATCAGGACCAATATCAGGTACTTCAGAAATATCATCCCAGTACAAAGGAGATCGACATTTTCTTCCGTATAAAGCTTCAAAAGGAGCCATTTCTATACTCGATTGATAACTGTTGTTGTACGAGAATTCACAAAGAGGTAGTGATTCTTGCCAACTAGTGCCAAAATCAAGCACTACAGTTCTCAACATGTCCTCCAATGTCTGAATAGTACGCTCTGACTGTCCGTCAGTCTGTGGATGATAAGTTGTGCTCAAGTGTAACTGAGTACCCATAGCACTCTGTAAGATGTGCCAAAAAATGTGATGTGAATCGAGGATCACGATCTGATACAATAGATTTCGGCACTCCGTGCAATCTGACAACTTCACGGACATAAATCTCTGCCATCTGGTCGTGTCTATACGTCATACGATAAGGAATAAAACACGCTGATTTCGTCAATCTGTCAATAATCACCCAGATAGCATCACAGCCTCTAGAAGATCGAGGTAATCTAGTCACAAAGTCCATGGAAATATGATCCCATTTCCATTCCGGTACAGACAAACTCTGTAACAAACCAGGCGGTCTCTTCCTCTCAGCCTTCACCTGTTGGCAATTCAAACATCGAGCTACAAAATCAGTGATATCAGTCTTCATTTGCTTCCACCAATACTGAGCTTTCAGATCATTATACATCTTCCTACCACCAGGATGAATACTGTAACGACTACAATGCGCCTCTTTCAGTAGTTGTTGACGTACATCAGAAATATCAGGCACTACTAGGCGATTGTGAATGTAAAGAAGATCATCTCGAACCCGGTATTCAGATACATGCCCTGATCTAACTTTCTCAATCGAGTTCTGTATATTCTGATCAAGTTTCTGAGCATCTCGAATTCTTACCAATAAAGCTGGTTCAACTTGAATTTGATAGAGTCGTAATGGCTGACAATTCGTATCAAATACTAATCCAGATAAACAACAGTTTTCAATCAAATTCGATACACCAATCGTCGATAAGGATAAAGAACATACCTTTCGACTCAATGCATCAGCTGCTGCATTCGATTTCCCCAGATAGTACTTAATTTCGCAATCAAAGTCTTTCAGCAAATCAAGCCATCGTCGTTGTTTCATATTCAATTCTGACTGAGAAAACAGATATTTCAGACTCTTGTGATCAGAATAAATTTCAAACTGTTCCCTGTACAGATAATGTCGCCAAATCTTCAAAGCAAATACAATGGCGGCCAATTCAAGATCATGAATCGGATATCTGGTCTCATGAGGCTTCAATTGTCTCGAGGCATAAGCAATCACTTGACCTCGCTGCATTAAAACACAACCTAAACCTCGGTGAGATGCATCACAATAAACAGTGAAACCACCAGTACCTGAAGGAATCGTCAAGACTGGTGCACTGGTCAATCGTTTCTTCAACTCCAGAAAACTGGATTCACAAGCATCAGACCAGATAAATGGAGCATTTTTCTGAGTCAACTGAGTAATCGGCTTCGCAATACTGGAAAAATCTTTGATAAATCGACGATAATACCCAGCCAATCCCATAAAACTTCGGATCTCAGGAACAGATGTCGGTCTCGACCAACTGATCACTGCTTCAACTTTACTTGGATCCACAGAAATACCATTTCCAGATATAATATGTCCAAGAAAGACAACCTGTTTCAGCCAAAACTCGCATTTCGACAGTTTAGCATACAGTTTTTCGGCTCTTAAAGTTTTCAATACCGTTCTCAGATGTTAAGAATGATCAATCAAATTCTTCGAATATATCAGAATATCATCAATAAAAATAATCACGAAGTCATCGAGATACTTCTGAAATACACGGTTCATCAAAGCCATAAATACAGCTGGAGCGTTTGTCAAACCAAACGGCATAACTATAAACTCATAATGGCCATACCTGGTTCTGAACGCAGTCTTAGGAATATCAGAATCCCTAACTCTCAGCTGATGGTATCCAGATCTCAGATCGATCTTGGAATACACAGAAGAACCCTGCAACTGATCAAATAAATCATCAATACGAGGCAAAGGGTATTTGTTCTTTACCGTAGCCTTGTTCAGTTGCCGGTAGTCGATACATAATCTCATTGAACCGTCTTTCTTTCTAACAAACAGTACTGGAGCTCCCCAAGGAGAAACACTGGGTCGAATATATCCCTTGGCCAGTAAATCTTCTAACTGTTCCTTCAATTCTTTCAGTTCAACTGGTGCCATTCGATAAGGTGCTTTCGAAATCGGTGCAGTTCCTGGCATCAGTTCTATGCTGAAATCAATCTCTTGATACGGAAGTAATCCTGGAATCTCATCAGGGAAAACATCCGCAAACTCACTAACCACTGGCAAATCAGCCAGGTTCGGGCTAGTTTTCAACACATCAACTGCATAAACAAGAAATCCCTTTGCTCCTTTCTGCAAAAGTCGGGTCATAGATAATACAGAAATAAGAGGAATCTTGGCACGTGAACCCTTACCATAGAATTTCCATTCTCCAGCCATTTCAGGTCTGAATCTCACTACCTTCTGGAAACAGTCTACGGTAGCTCTGTACTTATTCAGCATATCAATCCCCATAATACAATCGAAATCAGACATACCAAGTACGAAGAAATCTATCTCAATTTCATTACCCTCATACTGTAGTAAACAATTCTTAACTATCTGAATCGAGATAAGACCCCTCCCCAAAGGAGAAGAAACAGATACTACAACAGGTAATGTTTCAACAGGCAAAGCATGCAATGCAACAAATTTGGCAGATATAAACGTATGGGATGCACTTGTATCAATCAAGACATATGCGGGATAACCATAAAGAGAACAGTTACCTACAATCACGTCATCTGGTGCTCCCTGTGCTTGTTCCTCCGTCAGTGCATAGACATGAGCCTGCTGTCTCTGTGGCTGACTGCCTGCCTGACTTCCTCCTGGCCTCAACTGTTGCTGAGGTGGTAATGGTTGAAAGGAATGGACAGAGGAGGCTTGCCTCGCGGGTTGAGCCACTGATCGTGATGACTCTGCACCTCGTGCCTATCCAGCACCTCTCTGAGGACATACTCTCGCAAAATGGCCAGTCTGATGGCATATATGGCATCTCCCAGATACACCTCGACACTGATCAGTTGGATGCCCTCCACCACAAGTGTTACAGAATACTCCAGACTTCTGTTTCGTACCACTGGAACTTGAAGAACTGCTTCCAGATTTCTTAAATTGTTTTCCTCTAGCTTGCAAATATCCCTTCTTGCCACTGCTACTGCCACCACTGTCAAATCGAGACGACTGTTGCTGAGTTGAAGCTGAAGGTTGTGACTGTCTTGGAGGCTGTGCAATATACGAAGCTCCTCGCTGCTGTATCAAGCCAGCTTCTTCTCCTTTGGCACTGTTCAAGGCATCAGCAAAATTATTCGGTCGCCTTGTATTTACCAGTGTAAAAACATCAGGATTCAGTCCATTAATGAACTGATCAGCCATAGCCTCGTCACTGTCTGCAACATGTGGAGCAAAACGTAGCAATGTAGTGAATTTTGCAACATAGTCTTCAATATTCAAGTTTCCCTGCCTCAGGTTAGCAAATTCGGCACCCTTGTCTTTACGATAAGATACCGGAAAGAAACGCTGATAAAACTCTGTCTTGAAGACATTCCAGGTCAAAACAGTTCCTCTTCGCTCCAGAGATTTCTTTGTTGTGAACCACCAGCTTTTAGCAACCTCATGCAACTGATGACCAACAAGTTTGACTCTTCGCTCATCACCGTAGTCAAGTGACTCAAATAACATCTCAATGTCATCAAGCCATCCTTCACATTCAACGGGATTTTCGGTACCTTTCAGAGTTGGCAGCTTGTAGGATTGGAAACGTTTCAGTAGTGTTTCCATTGGAGTCGCAGTCATATCAGTCATGTCTCTCGAAGTACTGCCCTGTTCATTACTCGGGACTGCAGTTGCAGGCACTATCGGTGTCACAACTGTCGGTGGAGTATGAACTGTCTGTTCTGGTAGAGAAATAGGAACATGGGGTCTCAGAGGAGGTCGTCCTGGTCTTCGAGACATATCTGATTATCAAAATGGTTAGGATACCAAATCATCAAATTATCTCAGTCCTCCTCTGATCATCTTACCTCTGATCAAGACTCGGTTCTGATTCAATCTTAAATAAATAATCGAAGTATTCAACAAGACATGCTTCCAATCAATTCAGATAATCAGGTAGCATATCATAATTCATCAGGATACATGCCTCTATCAGTTCAGATATTCCAGTAAGCATGCATCTTTAATCATCGTAATCATACTTTCAAATAAAATAAATACAACATCTTGTAATAAAATACTCGAAAGTAAATCATGCTAGCATTTAAAACATGTAATTCAATCACATAATTCAATCATAGCATGATAAAAAAAACATAAGTAAGGCAGAAGACTCGATCTACCCCACTCACTGTCTATCTAAGTCCAGAATGTTCTTGCTTTGATACCACCTGTTGTGACGAACCGGGTTCGAATCTCTCAATAAACATTAATCAACAATAATAGACAACAATCAAGGTCTAAACAAAAGAATAAAAAAAAAAAATTTAAAATGGATTGCCCTGCGCACGCGCGGGCATCACCCCTCGCGCGCGCGCCGGCCAATGAGACCGAGATCTCACGAGCTGGCTCGCGCACGCGCGAGTACTAGCTCGCCCGTGCGCAGGCCACTGCACCAGAAAAAAAATAAAGGTGCTCAGCTGCTGTCAAAACTGGTTCTTCATGCATTTCCATCCAAGATCAACACAAACAAGGATTTATTCATGATCTAATCCATAGCAACATCTAACATGCATTCTAACATGCTATACAATGGATACAATTAGATCATAACAAGCCTTACAATCATAATAATCAAGACTTGCCAAAATATGCAAGACACATTGCTATATAACAAGATCAAGATAATTCATGGTGTTTTAAGGATTTATATCACATCTCAAATCCTATCAACATCAACAAAACAACAACTAGATCATTTACAAGTCTTGATACAAGTATCTAAAACATGCTCATGTTTAGAATTCAACTCTACAACATGACAGCTCACTCAACTCATCTAACTCGAATCATCACATTATGTTCATCTCATCCCTTGTTCTTTAAGTATGCCTTTGCCCGATTCCACTCTCTCCTATTGCAATGACACATACAACAAAACAATAGCCGGATAACTCCGGTGAGAAATAGATTTCCCAGTAAAAGCAACTAAACATGCATAAAAACATATATCAAGATCATGATATAAAAGTAAGTACAATGCATGTTTTCAAAACAAGGTTCATTTCGTCATTCGTCGGTTGGGATCCCGAGAAGTAGATATCATAACTAATCCACCGACTCTCCCAATCGAGGTGGGGTTATTTATCTTGCTTCTCTAGACTTTGAAGCAATCATATATGCAAATCAGACGCTAGGCTAAAACAACCACCCAGGCCATACATATACGATTCCACAAATCGTCTATTCAAACGTTTTCGTTCATTTCAAAATCAAGGAATAAATCTTCAAGATGAATGCAACATATATCATTATCAAGGCATTCATAACATCAAAAACTAATTCAACAACTCAAATGAAAACACATAAGAGCAATTAAGCAAACAAGTATGTGATTTAGGGGAACTCGATACAAACCATCTCGAGTTGTAATCCCAATCAATTAGTAGTCCACTTTTACCTATCAAATGTGGTGTTTAGGATGTCTTCACACTTGTCAAAATCTGTACAAGATCAACCACCAAGCCTATATCAAAATCTGTTCAATATCAACCCCAAACTTCAACAAGAATTTCAAAGGCAAACTTTATCAACCTTGTTATGTTTTCTATCGGTTTCGGAGTCGATGTTCTCGAGTTTACGGCCCTGTTTATACACTGAAAACATAACATGCAACCAAGTAAATATCAACTATGATACACCTCAATAACAGCTCGAGCACAGGCTAACAATACATGACAAATCAAGAGTTTGACGGCATATCGGTATAAACTCGGCAATCCCGAATGCAACTCTAACAATTCTAACACGTACATCATCTGTTGAAGCTTCAAGACAAACATAACAACAGATATATAGATCGAATCATAGCTGGGAATTCATAAGAACATGATATACAAATCAATCTTCAACCCAACTTCAAGATTATACAAGATAGAATCTCAACAACACAATTTCATAACAACATCTGATATCTGTCCATTTCGAAATCTCAAACCCTGAAGAACAAAGAGAAAACTTACATCAAATCGAAGGTATCGTTGCAAGGATTCCAGAACATCTTTCGGAATCAAATTCGGATAACCGTAGCTCAAGATATCACAATTTGAAAGATGAAGAAAAGCTTGGAAATTCTGCTCTCGGTTCTTCCTTTTTCCTTGTCTGAAATCTGATGAATTATATGCTATTCACACGTGTACATGCTGAATAATACATAAAATTCTGATAACTCAAAGATAATTGCACTTTAGCCCCTCAAGACCTCAATAATTGCAATTCAGTCCTCAAATTCTCATTCCATTCAATTTCAATCCTAAATAATTTAAGAATATTAGAATTTAAATCAAAACTCCAAATATTCCCAAATTAAATATTCTCGGATCAAAATTAAATAATTCTGGGCGTGACAAACCACCTCTGAACTGTACTGTCACACCACTTCAACTTCCATCATAAAAATATATTATTGCTCAAATCTTAATCAAGATCATATATAACTGAATATTTCATGTATGCATGCACTGAAAAGATGTCCGTAATATATATTTAATTAATTTTCATAATAAAATACTTACACTTAAAAATAACTTTCATGCATAAAATAAATTAAATATATATTTCGGACTTAGTAACTTTTCATGGGTTGATTCAGAGTGCTGACCACTCACTCTAAGCCCATAAAATCTTAATGTTGCCCATTACTTAATTAAAAGCCCATAATATAATTTAATACATAACTAAAGGCCCTTAATCATAATTGGACCTAAATAAAAAAAAACATTTAAGCCCATCAACTTAAACTAGGCCCAAAATCATATATTAGCCTAAATAAATTACTTAAACTTAACTGGGCCTAAATAAAAATATTTAAGCACATTAACTTAATTAATCCCAATAAATTCCTAGATTGGCCCAAAAATCCACGGACTGGCCCAAAACTTTTCATGGGCTCCTAAGCCCATAAAAATCATCGGGCTAACTTAAATAAATTATTTGAGGCCCAAATAAAATTATTTGGAAGCCCAAATAATTTTTTAATTAATTTTTAAAAGCCCAAATACACTTAAACTAATAATTACTTAAAAATTAAAATACCCGAGCCCGACTCACCTAACCAAGACCCAGACCCAACTAACTTGACCCATGACCCGACGGACCCAACCCGGACCCCCAAACCCGACCCGGCCCGCCAGAAAACCCAAAACCCGTTCTGCCCCTCTTCCCTATGCTATGGCCGTGAGCAGCAGGCCTTTATGGCCTGCTGCCGGCCAGCTCCGGCCACCATTCGGCTAGAGCTCCACCGCCACAGATTAGCCCACTTCAATACCTTTCCAAAAAGCTAAGAACCAACCCAAACCATGCAATATAGGTGGAGAACGAACCCAAACACCAGTACATATCTGATCTCATGTGCGCAGGTGAGCGACTCGGCCAAAACCGTTCGTTCTCACTACTCCGGCCACCTTTTTCCATCAAACCAATTCTCAAGTCTAGCCAACATCTAGAGGTTTCCAGCAATCTAAAAATCAGCCCAAACCGTGGCCTGAGGAAAGAGAACGAAGTCTTCTTCCTCAGAACCCCAATCTGCGTGTCCATGAACATCAAAAGAAGGGAGCTTCATTTCTAGCCTATCTCAGCCTCAAAAGCCAACATAGATTGAACCTAGGGACCCTGGTACACTCTTTTATCTTTGATCCAGCAGCCCAGATCCTCACCATGTCATATAACGTGAGATTCATGCAAGGAAGCATGCAAACCATGAGCATCGTAGGCATATATGCAAGAACTTCATAAAATTTTGTGATGTAACATGCTAGATCAAAATTTTCTGATGCATAAACAATTATGTAGCTTATATGGTGTTAAAGAAGATAATTCAACATGCCTTTAATTTTTATTTGAAGTTTTAACGCGTATACGAACTCCGGGACGATGGATCTACGAAAACTTGCTAAAAATCTTAAAGTTTCGGCTATGGAGGTGGGATCTCTTCTAGAAAACGTGAGAGAGTAGAGGAAGAAGATGGAGAAGGTAAATGATGGAGGTGGGGTGTCGGCTAAGGAGAAAGAACGCGTGAGGTAGGTTGGGTTAAGGAAAATTAATAAGGTACAATTATTTCATGTACAATCATATATCATAAAATAACATTTAAAACTGATAATTAAAAATATAAATCTGATATACAAATAAAAATCCCGAAATACTAAAATAAGGGATTTTAAAAGGTTTTAAAAAGTCATTAAAATGCTTTATTTTGGAGAAAAATAGAATACTATATATCTATAAATATCAATACCATTATCTTCATGAAATAATACCTCAAAATAATATTTTAAGGCTTATAAAAAAATCTCATAAAATATTTTGGATGAAAATCCAACATCTCGTTCGTCCACAGTCCCGTCTACGCGATCACATAAATGATTTACTCAAAAATCTACAAATTCTATAATTGGGGGTTAAATGCTAAAATAAACTTCAAATCATGCACATAATTCACATAAAATCACATAAAATCATTTAAACCAATTTATTAAATTTTTTTAATAATAATAATAATAATTTTTTTTTCTAATTATGCATGCGGATTTACGTATTAAAAATTCCGGGTGTTACATGCTATACTCACCTTATTCATCGCAGCAACCTGTGTAGTCAATGTAGATAATTTTGCAGTGATGGAAGTGACGTGATCAACACTGTACACTCCCTTCTTGACTCTCATGCGTTCAGATGGCCATTGATAGCTATTGATGGTCATTTGTTCCAGCATCTCATAGGCCTGAATGGGGGTCCTTGGAAAATATGATACCACCAGCAGCAGAGTCCACTGGCATTCTAGTAGGCGTGTTCAACCCATTATAGAAAAGCTATATTTCTTCCCAATCTACAAAATTATGATTAGGACAACGCCTCAACAAATCTTTATACCTTTCCCATGCCTCATATAGCTGTTCTGAATCATGCGGATGAAAGGTGTTGATCTCAATCTTTAGCTGGGTGGACTTGGCCGGTGAAAAATATTTCGCTTAAAATTTCAAAGCCATGTCCTCCCAAATTGTTATGTTTCCTAGCGGCAATGACTGCAACCAGCTTCGTGCCTTATCCCTGAGAGAAAAAGGGAACAAGCGTAAACGTATAATATCCTCAGAAACACCATTCATTTTTACCGTATCAGTAATCTATATAAAAAAGTGCGCAAGTGTAAGTGAGGATCAGCTGTGGCGCTTTCATTGAACTGGTTCTGCTAAACCATGTTGAATAATGTCGGCTTCAGCTCGAAGTTGTTGGCATTTATTGTCCCTCGAGAAATTTCAGAATAGCGAGCCAGGATCGTCGGCCTAAAATGATCTCTGATTGGAACCAAGGGAATTTCATTGACATTTTCTTCAGCCATGTTTTGTTGTTCTTCTCTCCTCGCTCTTCTCAAAGCACGTGCAGTTCGTTTGATCTCTGGATCAAAGAGTAAATAATTCGCGCTTTGAGTTCTTTGCATAAACTGCAGTTAAGAACAACAACAATTTATTAGTACTTAAAATAAAATAAATAAAAGCTCTAAATTAAAACTTAGACTAATTGGTAACAAGAATAAACAAAATCAAAAATAACTCCCCGGCAACGGCGCCAAAAACTTATTGTGAAAAATACTCGAAAGCGTACGAGTGTCAAGTTTTAATAAAGTGATGAATCAAGTATCGTTCCCACAAGGAGTAAATTGAAAAATATTCAGTATTTGTAATTATAATAGTCCTAATTTTATTTAGAAAATTAAATTTTAGATATTTGCTAAATAATTAAATAACTAGAAGAAATTATCAAGCTCACGCACACACAATTCTTAAAAGATTATCGATCAACGAGAAATGGTCTAGAGGTTCTGATTTCACCTGGTCTCGACAATATTCCTTCCTAAATAATCTATTTCATGAATCTCTTTCAATTAATAACCAAGAACACTTAAATTATTCTATTTCCCTCTTCCGAGCAACAAATAGAGTGTATCGACTACAGTTCAATTTTAATATCCCTATTAAAAATCTAGCTGTAATGATATGTGTAAAACGATGTTCCTTAAAGGCTCTATTAAAGTTATACACTCTCCCGAGGTATATAAACAATTAATAGTGTAGTTTTTATTGATCCTATTCAAAATCCCCTTTTCCGAGTACCGGATTCTAAATAAATATAACAACTCAATTTATGGTCAGTAAATTAAGAAGACATTCAATACTAGAAACACAATTAATTTGCAGAAATTAAATTTATTAAAATCAAATATTCATGAATATGTCTCAACCAGGTTACATCAATCTTTAGACTAGAAAAGTTTAGTTCATACTCAAATTCAAAATAAACCAAATCATATTTAATAATTCAAACATAATTCCACAATCAAAAGAAATAAATAAAGATGAAATAACAAATTTGTAGTCTTTCTTCCGTGTCCAGTTGAAAAGCTTCGTCTTCGTTCCAAGTATTCTTCAAACAACGATCCAAAATCTCACAAAATAAGGATCTCAAAAGTTATTGTGTGTATGGCGGCTAGATAGATGCCCATATGACTCAAAAAAATCCCTTTTATATGCCCTAGAAATCGCCCAAAATAAGCCCAAGAAAAACCCAAAAGTTTTCATAAAAACTCGGACTCCTCAAATTTGAAAATCCGATGTCGCGGGCGCTCCATATCACGCGCGTGCGCGCCTTCAGTTCGCACAACATTCTTCAAAACTTCCCAGACGGCACGGGCGCGCCAAGGATCGGTGCGGGCGCGCCTCTTCCTCTCACTTTTCTCTCAAATTCTTCTCAGGGAGCGGGCGCTCCTTCGTCTGCGCGGGCGCGCCTTGTCCTCGATTTTGACCTTTTTCTTCTCTCTTTTCTCTCTTGATTCTTCCTTTAAACTCCCATCTTTTAGGCATATTTACACTTATCTTCATCATACTCCATTACTTTCTTCAAATACACAAACAACAGCAATTCACGCAATATATCTCAATAAATCACAAAAGTCAAGTAAAAATCATATACAAATTAAGTGCACAAAATGCACTTATCAGATAATAAGAAAAAATTAAATTCAAATTTCTCAAGGATACGTAATTTCGAATGTACCTGCTTCACGAAATTATCCACTAAATGTCTCAAGCAATAAGCATGGAGACTCCCAACAAATACTTGATTCACTGTCTTGATGATACTAGGATGTCTGTCTGAAAAAAATGTGAACTCGTCGAATGGAATGCATTGATAGTAAAGGAGCACACGACTCAAATGATAACAAAACCAATCCCAGTTCGAATAATTCTCCGCATCTACTATGGCATAAGCAATTGTGAACAGATCATCGTTCACATATTTCGACACAGCAACTAAGATACATCCTTTATACTTATTCTTTATATGAGTATCATCCAAAAATATCAATGGCCTACAACCACTAACAAAACCAAGGGCACATGCATGAAAACAAATGAACAAACGTCTGAATTTTTTAGTCAAAGGTTCAGTCTCACACTCTACAACACTACCAGGATTAGTCTTTTTAACAGCATCACAGTACCATCTTAATCTATCATAGCATCGTTCATCTGTGCCATGAATTTCATGCATCGCCAACTTCTTACCCTTTCACACTTTGCGGTATTCTAACTCTACCCCAAAATCTCTTTGCAAGTCCATCTGCATTGTACACGAACGATAAGAGGGCTCTCCTCTCAATTTTTCTTTCACAACATTCGCTATCCAATAGACATCGTCTCTAGGATGCCCTCTACTACGTAGATTGTTCTCACCACATCTATGTTGCAGTTTACATTTTCTGATAGAAAAAAGATTGTCTCTTTTATGCTTCGAAGCATAAATTCTCCAATCACAGCTCTTTTCACTACAAATCACAATAACCTTCTTGTTGTCATTTTTTACATAAACAAATAAACGTCTTGTAGCAACAGAAATGTTTTTCAAACATTTTCTAAATTCACCGGTACCCTTGAATGTTTGCCCTACACCACGAATGCAATTAATCCAGGCATCTATAGTGTTGGAGCAAGGGGCCTGTTCAACCTCGTTATCACTCTTCGACTGCGTGTCTTCCTCATCAACCCTTACCAGTTTAATATACAATTAATAAGATAAAAAAGAACAATAACCACAAAAACAAAATTTAAAATTTTAAAAATTAATCTTGGTTTCAAACATCTAATTGATAATTTATACAAAATAATCTACAATATTTTAACTTTAATTTTTTTTATTAAACATGTTGCTAAACATATCAAAATAGGATAATGAAAATACGTCTAATAAAGTATTTTAGCTCCCATCATTCAAGTTGTTGAAGTGTTCATTTCTTTTCTCTGCCCTCAATTTAATCATCGTAAGCTTTACACACATATGAAGATGAATCATATTAAGAACATCATCATCATCATTCAATGACACAAACATCTTATGCAATGGAGCTACGTACCGAAGAATAATGGATTCCGGAGATATTTCTGCACATTTTTTACTCAGACTCGCAAAAACATCCATCAAGCTACAACCACTGAAGATTGAGATGACAAACAACTGCTTCTTAAATTTACAGCAACCCAAAAACAAAAGATTTCAAGGACCACTTCCAGATTCCATTCTCAAACTACAAAAAGGGAATGTTCATCAATACAGTAAATCAAAGCATAATACATTCTTTCATAATATATTACACACAAACAGTACAAAATAATAATTTTTCAGAATATTAGATTTTAATTCTAATAATTTCATTCACATAATAAATGTAATAGTACAGCACTAAAACCCCCAAATTAAGAAATAAAATTTTATAATCAAGAACAATACGAAATATCAGCTAATATATCACAAATGCTCATCAAATGAACTGCATTTCCAGTAACATACGTAAAAATTGATATTGGTAAGCTAATCTGTAAAACTAACCCAATGCACGAAAACTCAACACCACCTCTATAATCATAAAAAATCTCAAACAATTCCATCAATTCAACATTTTAAATTTGTAAGACATATATCAAGCTATGACAAAAATTTATTCGCCCAAAATTTAAAAGATTTCAAATCTTAAATCTAACCTGCAAATCTGTGAAAGTTTTACTTTGAGCACAAAGATGGGCAATTACCTTCAACCCACGTCAATGCAGATCTTCAACATTGCCGGAGTAAACACAGATCTGCGACATTTTTGTTGATGGATTAAACGATTAAGATTGACAGAGAAAGGCTCGATAGAGGAGAATCAAGAAGAAGGACCGAGGAAAAGTAATAATTTCTCTGCAGAATCACATTTTTTTTTCTTTTTGGTAAACAATATCAGGGCATTTTGGTAAATTGGCCAAAACAGGGAGTTGTGAAAAAGAGCAAACTTTCGTCAGGGATTGGGAACAAAGTATTTCTGAAACATGGACCGATAACAAATACATGTTTTTTATTAGAGATTTATCACAAATTTCTCCTTTTTTTTTAGTTATCCACTTGATTTTATAAATAGTATTAACTTGATTTTATAAATAGTATTAAATTTTTTGTAATTAAGCAATTAATTTAACTTTATATATATATATATATATATATATATATATATATATATATATATATATGTATTCATAAAATAAATATTAAAAATATATCAATATATCAGTCAATATATATTAATCACATATATCTTATAATATATATGTATATTAAAGTGAATAAAATCACTATCTTAACTTTTTAATTATAATAAAAATTAAGCTATAGAAAACATCCAATTTTATATTTAATTAGTGAAAAATCAAGAATAATTATTGTAATTTTCAATTTATGATCAATAAAATATTATAATTTTATTTTTGTAGTCTAATTTGTTTTTATTAAAAAATTAATACATATAATTTTAAATCTCGTGATGTTTTGTAATCAGAATTCGAAAAATAAAATGAATTGAAAATAATTATTTTATTGTAAAATTGCAATAGAAAAAATATGTTTGAATAGAGATTATTTTTATTATAATATGTATAAGTTTAGTGTTTGTATAAAGACTATTTTTAATAAAAATGAAAAAAGTGTGTATGAATTTGAGACATTTTTCAATTAAACGTCAATCCAAATCTTTAGGTTGAATCAACAATTCTTGACATTTTATTGTTGTAAATTAAACTTTAATTCTTGTAGTTAATAGAATTTCATGTAGTCATTAAAAATCTATTGACATTTTGGGTAGTGTTTGAGAGAGCTTTTAGGAAGCATTTCTCAGTTTTTTCTTAACAAAATTTTGAAATTTTGTGAAAGAAAAGTTAAAAATTGATTCGTAGAAGCTCTCGCAAACACTAAAATATTTATATACTTTTTTATTTCCAATTTTTAAAAATCAAGATTGAGATCCAAGTGACTTTTAAAAATTCTTGTTTGAAGTATATAAAAATCTATATAAAATACCTCTGCACTTTAAAATTAAATTAAACTCTACAAAATCATTAAACATTTAGAACCATTACACCCCAAATATTTGACGCGGTGAAAATAAAAATAACATCTATTTTCATCATTTATATCTACTAGCATAATCGCATACGCGTTGCGTGTGTATAAAATCATGCAATATATTTAATATTGTATGTTATATATAAATATTATTTTTTAAATAATATTTAAATTTATTTTTTAACATTTATAAAATAATATAAAAATAAATTTAAATTTTTTTTATCAATTTATTTTATCTACAATGTTTAGTTGAGAAAAATATGGAAATTTGAAATATAAAATGTAAGGTCCAAAAAGTCCACTAGCTTAATCACGATTAATTGATTTAATTATATGATTTAATGCATGTTATTTATAATATTAATTGTTATGTGAATTATGTGTTATATTATTTTTTAAAAAAAGTTTTAGGTTGGGTTTAATTTTGGGTCGTAGGGACGAGCCTAGCCTTGAAACGAGTTAAGAAAAATATTTTAAGTAAAGTTAGTAGATGCAGAAGTATTTTATTGAGAGAGTAAAAAAATTTTTAAAGAATTTTATGTGTAACTAATGGGCCGTGTTGGAGCCCATTAGTCACAGAGGAAAAGCGTTCAGAAGTTTTCTGAACTCTCATTTGAACGTTTACTCTTCTTTCTCAAAATCTCTCTCAAACACTGCGATCTCCAAGCTAGGGTTCTTCGGCTTCTCAAGGCTAGATCGTTCCACAGTCCAGGTTAATCCCAATCAGACGATCCAGGCAAGTTTTTACTGTTTTTAAACCCATTCAAGAATATAGTTATTTTCAAGATAAAACCCTAGGTGTTTGATTGATGATCTATGAATGTTTTCTTGAAAATTTTATGAGTATGTTGCTTGATTGTGATACGAGAAGCATTCCTGATGTTTTTCGGTTCAAGTTTATTGAGTTTTGAATGATTTGAAGGCAAAAAATCAGATTGTTGGGGTAAAAGTTGAATGAGAGTTTTTGATTCAAAATCTTTGAAATGGTTGTTGTGTTGGGAAAAGTTATTTTGAAGTTTTGATGTTGTTGAATGGTATTTTGATGGAAAAACGTCCCAAAGCATTGTGGGTTTTGAAGAAAATGAAGAAAAGATCAGTTTTTCGGAATCAGATGCTGCGACGGCGCGCCCGCGCTGTCGAGCAGTGCGCCCGCGCCTGAGCTGCGAAATCTCTGTGCACAGACGGCGCGCCCGTGCTACTAAGTAGCGCGCCCGTGCCGCTTTGTCGCAAGAAGTCGAGCGGGCGGCGCACCCGCGCTGCAGAAGCAGCACGACTGCGCAAGGCTAGCGCGCCCGCGCTGTTGAGACAGCGCGGCCGCATCTCAGGCTCAATTTTTCCATCCCATTTTATGAGTTTTTGAGTCCTAAAAAAATCATTATTTTTATACTTTAATGTATTTTAATTATTTTTAAGAATGTTCATGAAGAATTTTAAAGTTTTCAAGGTCCGAAACAGATGGAATGCCTCACGTGGATCAGTCAAGTTATGTATTGTATGATTATGTGATTTTCTCATGAAATGTTTTGATGGATTTTAAGCATGTAGCATCACGAGAAACTTTATGAGCATGTACGAGATTTATGAAATGACATGATAAGATGAATGATTTGATGCATGGAAAATATTTTGATGATTTATGCGTCTTGTGGTGATTATATGAGGTATGCACTTCGGGATGAGCTTCGGAGCGGCTATCCAAACATGGCTCACGGGATGGTTATACGGGGTATGCACTTCGGGTTGAGCTCCAAAGCGGCTATCCAAAGAATGAAAGTTTACGGGCGTAATGCCATATGCTTGTTGATCAACAAAAAACTATGAATGGCTCGTTATGACGGTTACCACACTACTCATACTTTATCTCCCCAAATATTTTTATGATATGACTATATTAAAGTTATGTTTATTGCATGGGAGTTTAAGTTAATGTTTTCCTTTTAAAGTTAGAAAATCCTTTTCTGCATGCTCTTGCTGAGTCTTTCGACTCACTATACTTGAATGGTGCAGGTAATGATGATGTGGATGCTTTTATTGATGATTATGTGGGCAGACATGAAGAAGAGGCAGGGGTCGGTCCAACGGGCAATGCATGAGTGTGAATGCTTTAGAATGGAAGATGTTTTAAACCTTTTTATTTGATGAGAGACAAACGAGTTTTAATTTTTTTTTAGTTGATGGCCATGTTTTGGCAAATATTTTTTGATGCTATTTTATTTTGTGCACATTTTATATGCTATTTTAATAAATAAGATGATGCTTCCGCAAAGTTTTTATTTTTACCAAATTTTTAAGTAAGTATGTTTGAGTAACGTTTTGATTGAAAAATTGGGACGTTACAGCTTGGTATCATAGCAGTTCGCTCTGGGTTTGTCGCACACATGTATTCTCGTCACGACCCTATGCTTCGTCTTCATGTCTGTAAGTTCTATGTTATGGATTTTTAAAGATGCATGATAGCTTTTGCGATTAATATTTATGCATGTTAATTAGGATGTTATGTTTAAATAACGTAATTAAGCATGTGGACTGTATGGACATCAGGATCATGGCTAACCGTAGGAATCCGATCAATGAGGACAATCAAAATAACCAGTTTTTGGCTGGGTTGGCGACTCTGTTGCAAGAGCAGAGTAGAGCCCAAGGGGAGCAGATTCAACAGTTAATCCAAGCACAAGCGGGAGGACGGAACAACAATCAGCCACTACTAACTAATCCGATCTTTATACAGTTTAAGGATCTAGGGCCGTAGGAGTTCAGAGGAGGGGCTGATCCCCTTGTAGCCGAGGAATGGGTGCAGTCAGTGGAGACCATTTTTGACTACATGCAGCTCACTGATGCAGACCGTGTGAGGTGTGTCATCTTTATGTTTCGTGATGATGCAAGGGTTTGGTGGAAGGGAGCCCGTTCTGCTGTGGATATGACTACGTTGACTTGGAATGGATTCAAAGATGTGTTCTATGGAAAATATTTCACTATCAGCACCAGGACTAGACTTGCTAGAGAATTCCTGGAGCTCCGCCAAGGGAGCATGTCCATTGCTGAGTATGTGAAAAAGTTTTAAAGGGGGAGTTATTTTGTGCCCATGATTTCGGGTAATGCTGTAGAGGAGTTGAAACATTTCACGGAGGGACTGAATGCCACTATTCGTTGTGATGTCAGATTGAGTGGGGCACAAACGTACCGAGCAGCAGTCGATGAGGCTATGTTGTCAGAAAAAGATGGGAATGATATTATCAAAGAATCGCAAGCGAAAAGAGCCAGTTACCAAGGGAGAGAACAACAAGGGTCTAGTCAAAAGAGGCCGTACCAAGCCCCAGCTCAGAGGAGACCGCAGCAGCAGCAGCGCCAAAACCCCAATCAGGCGCGACCTCAGGGACAGAATCAGCCGAATGCCAATGCTCCAAGGCCGGCGAATGCACCTATCTGTCAAAAGTATGGGAAGTCACACTCAGGTCAATGCATGCTTGGGACCAATACTTGCTTTCTTTGCAAGAAGCCAGGGCATTTCGCCAAAGATTGCCCGCAGTCAAAGGATCCTATCAGGGGAAGAGTGTTTGCTATGACTCACGATTAGGTTGACCCAGATTCTACAATTGTCACAGGTATGATCCGTATCGCTGGTTTACCTGCTTTCGTGTTGATTGATTCAGGAGCTACGCACTCTTTTATATCTGTTAATTTTATGATGAAATTGGGGGTCTTGCTGGATGAATCTATTTCGAAATTTTGTATGTCGTTACCCTCAGGAGAAGAACTGAAAAGTAGTAGTGTGGTAAGAAATTTCAAGGTTCAGATGCAGAGTCTAGTTTTGTGTGCAGATTTTATTGTTTTGAAAATGGTGGATTTCGATGCGATATTTGGGATAGACTGGTTGTCTCGGCATGAGGCTATTATTGACTGCAAACGGAAAACTGTCTCATTGAAAGATCAGAACGGGAAACCGTTTGTGTTCCGCACTACCTCTAAGAAGAGCGCACCAGGTATGATTTCTGCAGGAACAGCCTGGCAATTATTGAGTAATGGGTGTACAAGCTTTTTTGCGAGTCTAATTGGTGATCTGGAGGTACAGCGATCGAAACTTGTGAAAGTGGAGGTAGTGACGGACTTTCCAGAAGTTTTTCCCGATGATGTTGCGGGATTGCCTCCAGTCAGGGAATTCAAATTTGGGATAGAATTGTTGCTTGGAACTAAGCCAGCTTCTAAGGCACCGTACAGATTGGCACCGACCGAGATGAAAGAATTGAAGGATCAGTTGCAGGAATTATTGGATAAGGGTTCATCAGACCGAGTGTATCGCCTTGGGGTGCACCGGTGTTGTTCGTCAAGAAGAAAAATGGGTCAATGAGATTGTGCATTTACTACAGAGAACTGAACCGAGTTACAGTGAAGAACAGATATCCTTTGCCCAGAATAGACGACTTGTTCGACCAGTTGCAAGGGGTAGAGGTGTTCTAAAAAATTGATCTGCGATCAGGTTACCATCAGCTGAAGGTAAAGGATGCAGATGTGCAGAAGACAACATTCAGGACTCGCTATGGCCACTATGAGTTCTTGGTAATGTCGTTTGGGTTGACCAATGCACCAGCTGTGTTCATGGATTTGATGAACAGGGTGTTTCAACCTTTCTTGGATCAGTTTGTCATAGTCTTCATAGATGACATATTGATATATTCTCGCAGTAGGGAGGAGCATCGTCAGCACTTGGCTACGGTGTTGCAAATTTTGAAAGAAAAGCAACTGTATGCTAAGTACAATAAGTGTGAATTCTGGCTGGAGCAGATTTCATTTTTGGGTCATATAGTTTCAGCTAAGGGGATTGAGGTGGATCCATCGAAGGTGAAAGCGGTTCGCAATTGGGCTGCCCCGAAGAATGCTACAGAAATACGAAGTTTCTTGGGTTTAGCAGGCTACTACAGGAGATTTATTCAAGACTTCTCCAAGATAGCCCTACCACTGACTTCCTTAACTCGAAAAGGTGTGAAGTTTGTGTGGTCAGAACAATGTGAGAAGAGCTTTACAGAATTGAAGGAAAGACTGATTTCAGCGCCAGTACTAGCAATTCCTGAAGGCACGGGTCGCTTTGTGGTTTATACCGATGCTTCTAAGAGTGGATTAGGAGTTGTGCTGATGCAGGATGATAAAGTAATAGCATATGCATCTCGACAGCTGAAGGTCCATGAGAGGAATTACCCGACTCATGATCTTGAGTTGGCGGCAGTTGTTTTTGCTTTGAAGCTATGGAGACACTACTTGTACGGCGAAAGGTGTCAGATTTTCACTGATCACAAAAGCCTAAAATATTTCTTCACTTAGAAGGAGTTGAATATGAGGCAGAGGCGATGACTGGAATTAGTGAAGGACTACGACTGTGACATTAACTACCATCCTGGTAAGGCTAATGTTGTAGCAGATGCCTTGAGTCGCAAGTCTGCAACATTGAACCAATTGACAGTGCAGCAGGAGTTGATTTCTGAATTTGAACGTATGAGTTTGGAGGTATTTGAACCAATGGAGGTATGCACTCTAGCAGCCTTAACAGTAGTACCTAGTTTGCTTGAGAGAATCAGAGTAGGCCAAGCTTTTGATGAACAGTTGACGTTGTGGAGGAACAGAGATGAAGCCAAGGGTGGTACATTGTACACTGTGAAAGATGGAATTGTTCATCACCGAGGTAGAATGTGGGTGCCAGCAGTAGACTCATTGAGAGTGGAAGTGATGACTGAAGCCCATACTGTTCCATATTCCATTCATCCAGGAAGTACGAAAATGTATAAGGATCTGCAATCCTTATATTGGTGGCCAGATATGAAGAAGGATATTGTAGAATTTGTGAGTGAATGTTTGACTTGTCAACAGGTAAAAACTGAGCATCAAAGGCCAGCGGGACTCCTAAAACCCTTGCCAATACCCACATGGAAGTGAGAAGATGTCACTATGGATTTCATAGTAGGATTGCCAGTCTCACTGCGAAGGATGAACTTGATTTGGGTGATAGTTGACAGGTTAAATAAGTCAGCTCATTTTATTCCAGTCAGGAATAACTTCTCGATGAATCAGTATGCAGAGCTGTACATTCGAGAAATTGTCAGATTGCATGGAGTTCCAGCGAGGATAGTATCTGACTGGGATCCTAAGTTCACTTCAAACTTTTGGGGAAGTTTACATAGAGGATTGGGAGCAAAGCTAGTTTTCAGTATAGCTTTCCACCCTCAGACAGATGGTCAGTCAGAACGAGTGATCCAAATACTCGAAGACATGTTGAGAGCTTGTATGATCGACTTTGGAGGGAATTGGGAACCGAAATTACCTTTAGTGGAGTTTACTTACAACAATAGTTATCAAAAAACTATTGGCATGGCTCCTTATGAGGCATTGTATGGGAGAAGGTGTAGAACTCCCTTGCACTGGGATGAAGTTGGAGAGAGAGCTGGTTTGGGACCAGATATAGTGACTCAAATGGTGGATGTAATAGCTAAGATCAGAGACAGAATGTTGACAGCTCAAAGTCGACAGAAAAGTTACGTCGACCAGCGACGTAGAGATTTGGAGTTTGAAGTAGGTGACCATGTATTTTTAAAGGTGTCACAATGGAAAGGTGTTATGAGATTTGGAAAAAAAGGTAAATTGAGTCCAAGATATATAGGACCTTTTGAGATCCTAAAAAAAGTTGGGGCTCGAGCTTACCGAGTAGCACTACCACCCAACTTGGGGGGTGTCCACAATGTCTTCCATATCTCTATGCTAAGAAAGTATGTGGCAAATCCTTCTCATGTTATCCACCATGAGCCAGTGAAATGGACGCCAGACTTGTCCTACAAGGAGATGCCTATTCAAATCTTGGACAGACAAGTTCGTAGGTTGAGAAACAGAGAGATTCCAATGGTGAAAGTCTTATGGAGCAACCAGTTGGTTGAAGAAGCTACTTGGGAAACAGAACAAGATATGCGAGCACGCTATCCTGAACTGTTTGGTAAGTTGAATTTCGAGGACGAAATTCTTTTAAGGAGAGTAGAGTTGTAAGGTCCAAAAAGTCCACTAGCTTAATCACGATTAATTGATTTAATTATATGATTTAATGCATGTTATTTATAATATTAATTATTATGTGAATTATGTGTTATATTATTTTTTTTAAAAGTTTTAGGTTAGGTTTAATTTTGGGTCGTAGGGACAAGCCTAGCCTTGAAACGAGTTAAGAAAAATATTTTAAGTAAAGTTAGTAGATGCAGAAGTATTTTATTGAGAGAGTAAAAAATTTTTTTAAAGAATTTTAAGTGTAACTAATGGGCCGTGTTGGAGCCCATTAGTCACAGAGGAAAAGCGTTCAGAAGTTTTCTGAACTCTCATTTGAACGCTTACTCTTCTTTCTCAAAATCTCTCTCAAACACTGCGATCTCCAAGCTAGGGTTCTTCGGCTTCTCAAGGCTAGATCGTTCCGCAGTCCAGGTTAATCCCAATCAGACGATCCAGGTAAGTTTTTACTATTTTTAAACCCATTCAAGAATATAGTTATTTTTAAGATAAAACCCTAGGTGTTTGATTGATGATCTATGAATGTTTTCTTGAAAATTTTATGAGTATGTTGCTTGATTGTGATACGAGAAGCATTCCTGATGTCTTCGATTCAAGTTTATTGAGTTTTGAATGATTTGAAGGCAATAAATCAGATTGTTGGGGTAAAAGTTGACTGAGAGTTTTTGATTCATAATCTTTGAAATGATTGTTGTGTTGGGGAAAGTTATTTTGAAGTTTTGATGTTGTCGAATGGTATTTTGATGGAAAAACGTCCCAAAGCATTGTGGGTTTTGAAGAAAGTGCAGAAAAAATCAGTTTTTTGGAATCAGACGCCGCGACGGCGCGCCCGCGCTGCCGAGCAGCGCGCCCGCGCCTGAGCTGCGAAATCTCTGCGCACAGACGGCGCGCCCGCCCTACTAAGTAGCGCGCCCGTGCCGCTTTGTCGCAAGAAGTCGAGCGGGCGGCGCGGCCGCGCTCAGGCTCGATTTTTCCATCCCATTTTATGAGTTTTTGAGTCCTAAAAAAATCATGATTTTTATACTTTAATGTATTTTAATTATTTTTAAGAATGTTCATGAAGAATTTTAAAGTTTTCAAGGTCCGAAACGGATGGAATGCCTCACGTGGATCAGTCAAGTTATGTATTATATGATTATGTGATTTTCTCATGAAAGTTAATTTCTCATGAAATGTTTTGACGGATTTTAAGCATGTAGCATCACGGAAAACTTTATGAGCATGTACGAGATTTATGAAATGACATGATAAGATGAATGATTTGATGCATGGAAAATATTTTGATGATTTATGCGTCTTGTGATGATTATATGGGGTATGCACTTCGGGATGAGCTCCGGAGCGGCTATCCAAGCATGGCTCACGGGATGGTTATACGGGGTATGCACTTCGAGTTGAGCTCCGAAGCGGCTATCCAAAGAATGAAAGTTTACGGGCGTAATGCCATATGCTTGTCGATCAACAGGAAACTATGAATGGCTCGTTATGACGGTTACCACACTACTCATACTTCATCTCCCCAAATATTTTTATGATATGGCTATATTAAAGTTATGTTTATTGCATGGGAGTTTAAGTTAATGTTTTCCTTTTAAAATTAGAAAATCCTTTTCTGCATGCTCTTGCTGAGTCTTTCGACTCACTATACTTGAATGATGCAGGTAATGATGATGTGGATGCTTTTATTGATGATTATGTGGGCGGACATGAAGAAAAGATAGGGGTCGGTCCAACGGGCAATGCATGAGTGTGAATGCTTTAGAATGGAAGATGTTTTAAACCTTTTTATTTGATGAGAGGCAAACAAGTTTTAATTTTTTTTTAGTTGATGGCCATGTTTTGGCAAATATTTTTTGATGCTATTTTATGTTGTGCACATTTTATACGCTATTTTAATAAATAAGATGATGCTTCCGTAAAATTTTTATTTTTGCCAAATATTTAAGTAAGTATGTTTGATTAACGTTTCGATTGAGAAATTGGGACGTTACATAAAAAAAACATAAATAAAATTAAAATTATAATATTTATATTATATAAGGGCAATTTCAACAATTTAAAAAATGATTTCTAATGGAGAAATATATTGGTGAGATCAGGAGAACTAAAATTCCAATAATTTGTTAGAAATTTGAAGCCGCCATTATTGTCCTAAACTCACCGCAATCCCGAAGAATCAGTTCTCCGGTTTCTATTTTCTGTGCCCCAGATCTGTCAACAATCGCATCTTCTTCTCCAAAGATTGCCAATCAGTGTTCTTTCTTTCTTTTTTTCCCCCAATTGGGTCTCATTAGTCAAACAATTTCTCTGTTTCATTTGAGTTTCTTTCTGCAAAGGTCAATTTCTGGTAGCTTCGATTGATATACCCCCCAATTATTTTAGGGTTTTCGCGAGTTTTTTGAAGGAATTTGGGGAAGTTTGTCCGCTTTGATGGTGGTAAAGGTGGTTGGAATCCACTGAATTGGCCGAGAACTGAGTTGCCGCTCCAGAACCTTGAGGTCTGGCCTGAGTTCAATACATTTGTTTTATCGAATAGTTCTCTATTTTTTCTCGTTATCTGTCTCACATTGTTTCTGATAATTGAAAACACAGCTTATTCTCTTAGGGTTTTGGAGAAGGACATATTCACTGCGTTATCTGTGATTGAGAATACAATGGGGTCAGTATACTACATATTGATAGCATTACCTTGCACTATTGGGGCAATGGCAGTGGCAATTTACCACATATACAAACATCTGTTGAACTATACGGAGTCCACATATCAGAGATACATTGTCCGGATTATTTTTATGGTTCCTGTGAGTATTTTAATGCCGTGTATTCAAGAACTTATTTTTTCCCCTGTAAGAATAGATCTGGCTTGTGATCCGTGATTAGGTCTTAATTTTCATCTACCAATTGATGAAACCTAAAATATGTGCCATGGTATTGATATTACCTTGTAGTCATCATTATGGCTTGGATGGGGTATCTAATCCCATTTCTAGCTTCCACCTTTGTTTAATTTGAGATCAACTGTGAGAAAAAGATTGTTCAAGCTACCCTGTCAACGATGAAAATACCTCAAACATCGAAGATTATCGTCACTTTTAGCTGTTCATAATCAGTTGATTATTGGTAATAATTTAATATCACCCATGGTTGTCAAAAGTGAGATTTCTCATCTATTTATTAAAAAATAGAGCAGACGAAACCCAATATCATGTCACCTCTGCATTGCCTCTGCCTCACATTGCCTCTGCACTCTGTCCTCGCATTTTAATATTTGATACTTGAAAGATGAAAATGATGATGATTTTGATATTTGATATCTCATGATCATATTTTAAAAATAAATTGATTTTATTTGTATCTTTTTAGAATATTTTTTGTTGCTTTTTATTTCTGTGAAGCGCGCATCACTTTGCGCTTTACACCCCACAGGACACCTGAGCCCTTTAATGCGCCTTGCCTTTTGATTACTATGATATCACCGTGAACATATTGAAATAAAACTTAGGTAATAATAAATTGTTTCCACAAATCATTCATTGAAGTAAAGGATGAAGAAACCTTGGCAAATGGTGACATCAGTTTGTCGTTGAAAGTTAGAGAAGCCTTTGAGTTTGATCTATGGCCCTCCCCTATAATAGTTGAGTGCTGTACAAGTTTGAAATATTATGAAGTCCAAAACTGTACTATCTGCTTCATTCGAGGTGTGATTCAGAAATTTTTTTGATGTTTGGATTTTTATCAACACTATTGAAGTTTTTCAACGTTTCTTTTTAAAATGTTTATAGAAACACAGCCATGCGAACTTTGCTTAACAACCTTTCCAGTACATGGTTAATTAATATGTAGTACATCACCATTGTTTTTGGTATAACTAATTTTATATTTTTATTATATATTCTCCATGTACATCATGATGAAGTGGTTTCATGTGTGGACTTTTTTGTCCTTGATCATAAGTTTTCAATGCTAAATAGCTTTAATACTTGAAAATAGATCGTATAGTTTGGCTTACACTTCATGTAAATTTGGTGCCAATATCTTGTCTGCAACTAGTTTTTCCTCCATGTTTAGTTTATGTTCCCGCTTTGCATACTCAATGGCATTGGTCAATGTTTTTGTAGATGAATGCTCCATATTTTGTTTGCATTAACAAAATCTGCTTGCTTGTAAAATGTACTCTTACCATCTTGTAATCCTCACAGGTTTATGCATTGATGTCCTTCTTGTCCCTTGTTCTAAATAGCAGCTCAATTTACTTCAATTCCATTAGAGAAATGTAAGTATACAAACATATTTTTCTTTAACTCTTTATATTCAAAATGCTTATTAAAACTACTTGATGCTGCTATTGTTTTTCAATATATATGAATCTTCATTGTTATAGCTATTTCATTCGGCTTATCTTAGTCTTTGGTTTTAGAAACACAGTGAAAAAAGCAAGTATCTTCATGTATACATCTGATAGCAACCTGAGTTTCTATAAAATAATTTTTGTTATTCTTTCATGCTATGTTGCTATCTCATCTTCCAGTCATCAATTATCAGTGTTGGTGTTTGTATTTTTTATGTTAAGGCTTATTCTTTTGCTTCATAATATGATTAGTTTTAATTTCCTCTTTATGCAGCTATGAAGCTTGGGTCATTTATAATTTCCTGTCCCTGTGCTTAGCGTGGGTGGGAGGTCCAGGAGCTGTTGTGCTGAGCCTGACCGGAAAAATATTGAAGCCAAATTGGTGCTTAATTACATGTTGCTTCCCTCCAATTCCGTTGGATGGGTATGTTTCTTTTGCCGGGATGATAAAATATGATATGGCAATTGTCTCATATTTTTATGGACCGTAACTAAATCTTGTGGTTCGCCTGTGACCTGACATCTTCTATCTTCCACATTTTGTTGAAGCTAGGTTCAATGCTATTGGAATAAGTGATATAACTAAATATTTTGAGTGGGTGGTAGAGCCAGGTGCTAATGCTTATGTTGATATTTGATTCTTTGGTTCTCTGTTTTGGAGTGCATGTCTGGAATTATTTTATTTTATTTGTTTTATTTAATCGTCATTGGATGTTCAAAGAAGCCTTTGACTGGTTGGTGCGTTGTGGTACATAGATTCTGCTATTTTATATCGTCTGGATTGGGTTATCCGTTATTGGTCATGTCCCATGATATTTTCCCACCTGTTGTCCTTGTGTGGGCATCCCGGTCTTAGTTACTCTATTTTACTGCTCTTTTCAGTTTGAATTTCTTCGTGTCTTTTTGTCCTCGTTAAAACATAAATGCTGATTTTCAACTTCAAAAGCTTTCATATTACGGGCTGAAATACTTGGTTTAATTGCAGGCTTTATGGCTTAACTTGAGATTGTTGTTCCTGATGTCCTCGTTCTTTGTCAGTATTTGAGTAGTTCTATGGTGACCATGCATGAGAACATTATATATCCCTCTGAGTTTTGTATGAAACTGTCGGAAAATTGTGGATGATTTGGCATCTAAAAAATTAGCTGATAAGTCCGTCCTTAAGTGTTTTATCTGTCTTACTTAAAACTTTCATTGTGCATTTCCAATAGTATACATCCCTGAAGTATGTGATTGTTGCGCCTTCAGTTTTGGTTAACCCATGGTTATTGATTCAATGCAGGCGGTTTATACGAAGATGTAAACAAGGGTGCCTGCAGTTTGTGATCCTCAAGCCCATTCTAGTCATAGTTACTTTTATACTTTATGCAAAAGGGAAATATGAAGATGGAAACTTTAACCCGGGGCAATCCTACCTCTACCTCACTATTATCTACACCATCTCGTACTCAGTGGCACTTTATGCCTTGGCTTTGTTTTATGTGGCTTGCAGAGATTTACTTCAGCCATTCAATCCTGTTCCCAAGTTCATCATAATAAAATCTGTTGTTTTTCTTACTTACTGGCAGGTTTGTTCCTGGAAAATTTTAAATTGATAGCTCTCTTTGTTTATTGAATTGCTTGAGTCTCATTTTTCATTCTATTGCCAACTTTTATTCTTAAATTTGCTGTTGTCATCTTGTTGTTAGGGTCTATTCTATTCATCTCCACTGCAAATACTTTTATTTGATGTTTTGCTTGGTATAATTTTATTCTTTGATATGAAAATGTTCCTTCCACAGTTAACAACCTTTTTCCCAATGATATATTGGCACCTTTTGTCTTGGAATTTATTTCATGGTTTGTTTTTTGTTGCTCTCTTCCTTACCTCCCACAAGGGAGATGTAAATTCACGTCTGCTGTTCGGATCACTGCCTAGTTTTACTGTAGTTCACCTTCTTTCTCCTGCATAACGTTCATGCTTGCATAAGGTTTCAATCTGTTATTTGATATCCGTTTTCAATACTTAGAAAAACAAACATTGCCAGAATGTTGACGCCAAATATCTTAAGATTCATAATGATGAATGAAGTGAATGTTCTACAAATTGAATCCATTGCAAAGAAAATGATGTCTGTCACGTGCCTGTTATATCTTCATCTCTTCTTGCAATCTACTCTTTGTATCTTGTTATGAGTTTTTCCATGATATGTAATTTCTCCAGATCATGAATGAATAACTTCTCTGCGACTACGCATCTGTCCCAGTTTCAATATCCATTGTATTATTAAATCACCTTTCATGGTTGCAAGTCTGATGACTGCTTATGATCAGAAAGGTTGTTGGCCATTTATTTTCTGTGTCAGCATTGTTAGATTGCACATTGCTTTTGTTGCTATTTGGACAGCTTGCTGTTAATTTTTCGCTGCTGTTAGGGTTCTGTCATTGAAAGAAACTTACAAAAAGCATGGCTCTTGTTAGGCTTGTGTGAAATTTATGTGTCAACCCCATGTTTGATGGTCATGTGCTGAGAATTGCAATTTTAAGTTCCGCCAATTTCTTTGTTCAGGGTGTTTTGGTTTTTCTTGCTGCAAAATCTGGACTTATAAAAGATACAGAGGAAGCAGCGGAATTCCAAAATTTTATAATTTGTGTTGAGATGCTTGTTGCTGCCATTGGTCATCTTTATGCTTTTCCATACAAGGAGTATGCTGGTGCAAATATTGGTTCGAATCTTGGTTTTACCGAAAGCCTTGCCCACGCTTTGAAGTTGAACGACTTTTACCATGATACTGTCCACCAGGTGAACTTTGCAGAACATATCCCACAAGTGCTTCATTGAAGTCGAATATACATGTTTCTTGTTACGTCTTCTCATTATTTTTATTTTGGTATTTCGTAACAGTTTGCACCAACCTATCATGATTATGTCCTATACAACCATAGTGAGGGTGAGGATGGAGCAAGAAAGTATCGGGCTCGTACCTTTGTTCCAACAGGCCCGGAAATGGACGCAGCAAGAAATAGCAAGCAAATGATCGGGAACAAATTAGAAGACGTACAGTTATCTAGCCTATCATCTTCAGGTAGCACCTCTCCTCAAAGTTCTGATGCAGTAATAGATGCTTTGAAATTGGAGGCAGTTAATTCATCGTTGCTCATGGACGCAACAAATACTGCCTCGGCTCCTTACGACCTTTCCCTAGTAGACATTGAAATGTCTAATTACCCTGCAACAGTTCCTGCTGCTAACAACGATACAAGATGACAGCATAAATTTGAGAATCCGGATTACCATGCCATTCTTTTTCGGGTATGATGTATTGTTGTCACTATTGTTTGAGTTGTTAACACTAGATGTGTACGTGTAGCCATGTTCGACAATTCTTTTGGGAATCAAGAATTGGTTAAGAATCATATCGGTAGATGCCATTTGTGTTGTAAATGGAAATATTGTTCGTTAGTGTCTTTGTATCAAAGCAGGGTCATGTGTGTACATACGTGAAAATCGAAATGAAATTGAAGGATTGTAATCAATTTGCAGTTGAACAAGCTTGTCTTATATTCTTCTAGTTAATGGAAATTACATCTATCTAACCAGCCATCCAGCTGCGTTTGAAGTCGTGATCCGTGTTGAAAATTGATATGAATCTTGTTGGACATGAAAAGGAAATATAAATCTTGATTTAATCGTGTCCTTGATTCAATGAACAAAAGATTCAAGTGTTTTTTTTCGATCTTTAAAATAAGTAACAAATTTGTGAAATTCATCACAGTTTAAGAAAACTAGTACGAAATAATCACGATAAAACAATTCAAATCAAATGAACTTTCAAAGGACCTAGTTTTTGATAATCCACAATGATAATAAATCGACAAACGTCACAAAATATGAACTTTAATAAATTTGATTTTGAACAAAACAAAAGCTTCAATAAAATTATAGAAAGAATTTTGATAGAAATCAATAATCAATCAATAATCTGAATGTATTTTTCGAGTTCTACATATTTATAATGCTTCAAAGATAACAATCAAAAGTTTCTTAGTAGAATAAAACTAAAAAATAAGAAATAAAATATTTTTTGCACGCGTCGGCGCTAGGTGTGCCTACAAACGGGCGTTGGAGTGCCGAGGTTATGCTACATGTAGTGTTGGGGCGTCTAAAAACTAGCGCTAGGGCGCCAATGGTTTGTACTTGAATCATGTTTAAATGTCCTCCAACTTGGTTACCATGCTCCCCAAACATTTCCAGTCTTGCCAGGGGCGGATCCATGATTTCGGTCATGGGGGGGGCCGCCAACAAGCTAGACACAAGATTAAACAGAAAAGACAAATTACAGTATACGTTATATTCAGCTAATTAAGTATCAAATATATGTTTCGAACATAATATTTATACATTAAAGGAATTTCACGTTCATTAGAATTTTTGAAGTTTCGATGATAACATCAATACAAATTTTTTTTAGCAATTTATCGTTCAATACATCATCAATGCATCCAAAAGAAAATCATCCTCGTTTTATTTATTTCAAATATGTTATTTTATTGCTTTTTAAATATATATATATATATATATATATATCATTTTATTTTATACTCAATTTGTCTCATATAAATATTTATTTATTTTCATAAATATCAACAAATTTTTTTTTGTAAATAACTTTTCAAGTTTAATTTAATGAATACTTATATGGTGTAAAAAATTATTGAAAGTAATCTATATATTTAATGAAAGTCTAATTAATTATACGAGCATTTTAATGAAAAAAAGCGGAGAAAATATTATTAATTATCGTACAAGTTTATATATTTTAGAAAAAAATATAAAAAAATTGATTAAATATGAAACATAGTGTAATTTTAGAAGATAAATTTTAAAGATATCAATAAATATATAAATATTTTAGATATTTATAATTTGTTTTTCGATTAATATGATATCTTTTTTTTATTTTATTTGTTATTATAATGTCATTATATTTTACATAATTTTAGAGAATAAATTTAAAAATTTTAAGTAAATAATTAATTTATTATTAGTTAAATAATAATAACAATTTAGATATTTGGTTACTTTAAAAAAGAAGAAGGAAATAAGAAAATTATTAGTTAAATAATAATAATAATTTAGATACTTGGTGACATTAAAAAAGAAAAAGAAATAAAAAAACAAAATAGGATGTGAGAGAGAAGAAGGAAAACAAAAGAGAGAAAAAAGAAAAGAATATTTGGGGGGAGGAGGATTCGAACCTTGATAGGTAAGGGATATATAAAAGAGTCTTTTATCACTAAGCTAAAAAACTTTCGTTGTTGTTAAGAGGGGCCGTTGATATATATTTAGTTTCATAAAAATATTAGTTATATAGTAATAAAAATATTTTTAATTTTTGGGGGGGCCGTGGCCCCCCCGGATCCTATGGTGGATCCGCCCCTGAGTCTTGCAAACATACTTGTAGGCACTCCGTGATAGTTCACCATAAGTCTTTGAAGTGCGTCTTTAAACTTCATGCTTCGGCCACTCGCTATCGGTCCTTCCGACAACTATAGCAAATCACACGCCTTCTTAGAAGCTTGATCACGTGCATCCATGATCACATCATCCTTTCTTCTTGAAAAATATTTGTCTTCAATCTTTCTCATCCCCTACATCAACCAAGCAAAGATCAGTAACATCAAAAATCTTATCGACAATACACTTACCTCGTATTTTCTCCTAGTAAGATTTCTGACCCAATTTGTCCAACAACATCTCAATGAATCAATTTCAAGTACTCATCAATTAGTATACCTTACGCACTTATAACAATGTCATAAAACACAAAATACTTGTAGCGCCTAAAATTTAATCTACTAAATCATATGCATTAAATAAAATAAATATTATGATGATTATTATTATTTTTAAGTTTAATTGATTTAAATTTTTTATTTGATTTATGTGTTATTAAAATATTTATTTATTTATGTAAATGATTTTTTTGTACAACTTATTTGCTTTAATGATTATAAAATTTTAAGCTTGCTTATTTAAATGATTTAAATTTTCCAGCTTATTGATTTAAAATAACTTAAGTTTATTGGTTAGTTATTTAAATTATTTTAAATGTCTAGATTATTTATTTAAATGATTTTGATTGCCTAATTTGTTTTAAAAAGATTTTTTAATTCCGCTTGTGTATTTATTTAAATAACTTTTAAACGTTCATATAGTTTTATTTAAATTATTTTAATCGCTTCTTTTATTATTTAAATATTTTATTATTGTTGTGACATCAAAACGTTTAATTACTGATTTAAATAGAATTTCTGAATTCAGTGGCTTCCGGTTCCGGCATGAGGTGACGGTGGATTTCAGCGGTAATTCCTAATTTCGCAAGATTTGAGATTTGTGAGGAATTGAGGACAATAAATAAAATTTTGATTTATATGATTATCCGGGTGACCAAAAATTCTTTTATGACATTTTGAGTTTATTTTTTAACTTTCCAAAAATTTAGCATTTCAAAACCCGGCAAGTGAAATTTAATTATTTCCTTCAATTCTTAAATTTTCAAACATAGGGATTTTGAGAGACTAAGTGTGTGTAATGCAAGAGTTGTAATCATTGAAGTAGCACTTTTATAAGTAAAGTAACAATTCTATTAAAGCCTACACTAACAACTACAATACACACACATATACATACGCACACTTATATGCTCCTAACCCTAATACAAATAAAATTGGAACCCTAGCCCCCCAAAGTCACCCCTTACCCGCCGCCCCCTTCCCTTCTCTCACAAAGCCTTCGGCCGCTCTCCACAGTCGGAACGCCGCCCCCGCCGCCACCCCACCTTCTCATCGGCCGGAGCACATCTTTAGGAGGTCTAAGCTGCTGAGTTTCGAAAGTTTCCAGCTCATTCCAACCTCTTTTCTTGTGTATTGAAGGTGTAAGGCAAGTATATGCCATTTTTTTGGCCACAAAGCAAAGCTACTATGTTGTATGCCTATTTCTTGTTGCTATTTCGATTTTTCATTGATTGTGTCTTACTAGGGTTCAAATTTCTCCAAAAGGCATACGTGCGTGATTTTCGAATTCCGCATGTATTTGATGCTAAAATGAGTCATATTTTGAGTTGGAGTTGACACTTGGTTGTGCTATGCCTATATTTCGAATTTTTAATGTAAATTCAGTATGGTTCTTGTGTAATTTCGAATCATTCTTGTGTTCTTGATGTTAAAATGAGCCTTTTTATGTGTGTTGGCCAATTCTTGAAGTGGCTTGGTGCATCTTGAAATTTCAGCTTACCAGCTTGTGACGATTGAGCTCGTTTTCTGAAAATTTGATTGAATGGTGTTGTAGTAACCCGTATCCATAATTAATTGTTAATGAGTAATTAATCATGTGATCATGTTTTAATTTATTAATACATGATTAAGAAAGTTTCTGTTGGATTAACGAACTTCATAAATGAATTCAGAATGATCGGAAATGGTCCGGAGGATGACCAGGAACGGAAGCAACGTTCTGGCAGCGATGTCATCCGTGACGTCAAAAATATTACGTCATTGCTTACGCACTTGATGGGACATCGGAAGCAACGATGGGGATCGGAAGCAACGTTCGTCAGGCAGAACGGACGCAACGTTGAGGAACGGATGTTCCGTGTCTATAAATAGAGGGTCCGAGGGTTCATTTAAACTCGTACCTTTCCTCTCTTCTCTCTCGATTCCTTAGCCTTCTAACTCAGATCTAGGGAAATCTAGGCATCCTATTGGGATTTCGGAAGTGGCATAGCGATCCAGGCGTCGTAGCGGAGCTGTGGCCTAGTTTTGAGGCAATTGTCATCAGCGAGCTGACGACGGACGCAGGTATAGCTATGGTCTCCTTAAATTATTTAGGAGTATGCAATAGCTTAGTTAAGGCTTTTAGAGCTTAATTAATGATGCATGTGTATTTGCATTATAGAGCTGATGTAGGCTTGAAACCTAGAGTGGGACTGCTAGGACTACCTGTAAAAAGGTACGTAAGTACTGACTGAGATATCCAGCGGGTTTGCATGCTTATATGTTGCATTTGTGTGTCATATTATTTTGCAGCATGTGCATATCATATTGGGCATGTCCATCTTTTGAGATGAGCCATGTAGGGCCGCTCAGCCCTGTTCGTACGGTTGATGTCGAGCGCCCCGCTACCGACGGGTTAGCCGGCACTGGCATCTGTAAGACACGGTCTACGTCTGATAGGAATGAGCAGTGTACACAGGGTTTGCTCCCCGGGATGTACCAACCATGTCCTAGGCGCCATTACGGAGCAGTTGTATACAGTTATCCCAGATATGGATACCCTGTCATTTGCATGCATCATATTTGTATGTTTTATCCGTGCTTTCATATTGAGCTTAGAGCTCACGTCCAGTCTTTTCTATGTATCTGGACACCCCATTCGACGGGGCAGGTGTAGGTGCGGGATTGAGGTGACCAGTGAAGACAGCAGGATTAGTTGTAGGTTTTGCCCTTTTGGCTTATTTATTTGATTGAGTTGTATAATCGAATTTGTTTAACCGGTTGTATTCTGCCAGTCTTCTTTTATTCAAGTCTTCCGCAGCGATTTATTTTAATGCATGCTTTATTATGCTCTTAACTCTGATTAGGTAGTGGACCCGGGTTGGGTTGCTACACTTTTTGGTATCAGAGCGCATGCATGCAAGAGACTTGGGATATAGTATTAAGACTTTGGGTTATCCTTATAAGATTGATGAGACCTTGGAAGAGGTGATGATGCGGCGATTAGATTGCCTGAAGACTATCATCATCGGCAGGATTTCTGAAGATTTGGCTTATGGGATTCCAGCTAGAGCGGACAGGAGCGATGGATCGTGTCCGAGCTTTTGAGATTTTTACTCATGTGGATCCTAGCTTTGGATTGAGTGCCAGATGCCAGAGGAAGTGGTATAGGATTGGTGGAGACTTACTTGATGCTTGCATCTGTACAGTCATTACCATGATAACACTACTCTGAAGATTCTCCAGTAATAGTTGGAGAGATTGTCAGATAGACCTTTACCAGGGAATGCCTCGAGTGCCTAAGGTATGACAGGTTTTGAGCGTAAGGTCTTTAAACTCATGCAGAACATAGTTTTGCCAGTATGCATGTATCGATGCGTTCGGTAGACAAACGGGAAACTTCATGTTCAAAAGCATGATTTGATTACAAGAAAAAAACTGATGGTAGATCGTGAGCAGAAGAGGTCGACTGACATGCTCTGACGCAGAGCATAGCTAGTTAGCTATCACGTGCCATTTCTCCGAAGTTCTTCGTTGGAGGACATATAGAGAGACTTGGATGGAAGTACGCTTGCATTGATGTGTGTGTCGATTGGAAGTTTCATGCTCAAGAAACAGGACTAGTACGATGATTTAAATACTGTATTGATGTAATTTGTAAACAGTATTTCACTTGTAATGAATCATCATACTTTGGTTGTATCATTTCAAGTTTGGTTTACATTTCATTGTATTTTGAATATTGTATGTATTACATGAGATTGTAATAAAGAGAATTGTACATAACTTGAAATAAATGATACATGTACTATTTATTCAACAATTCGTGAATGATTGCATGATTGTGCGGAAGGTTGGCTTGGTTTTAGTTGATTAGTGTTCAACTATTGTAGCTCATGGGATTTGAGTGGGCCGACTGTGACTGTTTGACTTGTGATTAGTCTAGGTGTTTTACTAGGATTAACCTAGTTAGTCAGTGGACTAAGATAGTGCCAGCAATGAGTGGACTCATCTAGAGGCATTAAGATTATTGTTCGGATTAGAACATTGGGCTTTGTTCTAGGTTGTTTCCTTAGAACAGTAAGCTGTCTGACCTTCGTTAGGTTGAGACTTGTGATGATGGGTTTTCATCGAGATGCCAGGTCCAGTATATGCCGAGATTTGTGGGCTATGACCATGACTAGACGTGATGGGGCGCAACCCTATGCCAGTGTTACTCTGGGAGTCTTTGTACTTCAGAGGTTATCTGGGAGCCTTCGTGCTTCAGGATTGGCGGTGGGAAGGCTACTCAGTCTAGGGATTTGGTAGCAGTCACGACAGGGTAAGACCTTGGATTAGATATCAGGTTTGATATCGATGGTTTGATATCGTCTGGTGTGCCAGAGATATAAGTTGAGTATTCTGCTGTGGGAATCAGTCTTGGAGGGATTTCCTTGACAAGTGTGTACTCTGAGCAGATAGGTTTTAACCTTTGGGTTACTGCTAGATGTGTGGATCTAGTAGGTGGACAGATTTCTACCAGCGATGACTAGGGGTTGTCATCAGAGTGCGGGTAGAGTTTCCCTGTGATAGGAGTTATCCAAGATCTTGGATGGGATGTTGTTTTAAGACTTCAACTCGAATACGAGGACTACTCCTTGATGATTGGCTTCATCAGTATTGGATTATATCAGATGTTGAGGATTGTACAGGACTATTTGAGATGAGAGGGAAGCGTGGCCTATACCCGTGAAACCTTGGTGATTGTCCAGGTGAGTTATCGTGGTAAGCTACCCTAGTCTTGAATTGTTGCACAATCTTAGCAAGAGATATGATCAGGAGAGTGTTCGAATATTGTGGAAATCTTTGGGATTCGTTAGTTATACTTTTAGGACTTGACGAGCCGTGGTGTTCATTCTGAATGAACGAGGCAAGGATAGTAAGTCCAGTGTTTGCGCTAAGTACTGTCTGATATTTCAGAGGTTGAGCGTGGGATTTTCCATGGGATGGAAATTATCTAGGTAGATAGATCGCGAGCGAATCTTGGGCTTAGTTTGTCTTGATGATCGCCTTGGGTGAACAAGACAATGATTGGTAGTGCTAAGTGGCACGAGATCTGTGCTAATGACTACTAGTGGCTATTGGCTAACTCTGTCGGAGTTAGGTTGATTAAGTTCAATGTACGAGGCAGCTGTCAGTAGTAGGGCATGAGATTGTGTTGATAAGCTACTAATAGCTATTTTCTAGTTATCAAGTATGAGTGTGTTAGAACCAGAGAAATTTGGTTATTCCAAGTGTTTGGAAATAGTTTTTCGTGGCAGCTGAGTCATGGTTATTGATTGAGCCACGTAGGAAGGATGATCAGTGGTTGCCTGATCGGACGAGTACGAGTATCTGTAGTTTGACAAGATCGATAAGGTAAATCCAATTAGTGATGATTTGGATATATCGAACGAGAAATACTTGGGATAGTATTTTGTCACTTAGTGCTTAGGAGATGAATACTTGGTACAGTCTCAGAGAATTCGACAAATTGGATGATTTAGAGTCTCTAGGATTGCCGGAGACGAATAATTTGGAATTGCTGAAATCGGGAACGATTGCAATTATACTGGTATGGACAAGTTAGGTGATAACTTGACGGTGGAGACAAGCGAAGGAATTGGTAGTTCCCAAGATAGTGTTTTCTTGTTTAGGAGATGTAGTAGCCCGTGCCCTAATTGAGTAATCAAAGGATTAATGCTAATTAATTGAATTGGATATTGGACGGATCGGAAGCTCCGAAGGCACGATCGGAAGCTCCGAACAGGATCTGAAGCTCCGATGAGCGATCGGAGGCACCGATCGATATTACGTCAGGCATGACGTGTGGTTGGATCGGAAGCTCCGATCAGGACCGGAGGCTCCGATCACCCCTATCCGGAGTCATCAAGTGATATTTTGACACGTGGCAGATCAGGATCTTCGAAAGCTCCGATGACAGGATCGGACGTTCCGATCGAGGTTCGGACGTTCCGATCAAGGATCGGAAGTTCCGATCGTTGTCTATAAATAGAAGGCCGAGACTTCACTTTCATTTGCCAATTCCGAGTTCTCCTTTCCTTTCTAGTCCTTTTGGAGCTGTTCTAGTCTTCTTAGGCTTGGTCCGGAGGTCGGAGAGGCGTTCGGTAGTCGTAGCGGAGTTGTGCCCAAGTTCTGGAGGCATCGACATCAAAGGGCTAACGACGGACGAAGGTATAGCTTTTGCTCCCTATAAATATTTAGGAGTATGCAATAGCTTAGTTAAGGCTTTTAGAGCACTTTGATGATAGTAGTATCATTTGGCAGTGTAGAGCAGACTATAGGCGTGGACCTAAAGTTGGTAGAGCTTGCACTGTATTAAGGTACGAAAGTACTGTTCGAGATATCCTGACTAAGTATGCATGTATTATGTGACCGCATGATTTATATGCCATGATATTATGCTGCATTCATTTGCATCTTGTTGTATCTCCTTTGAGATGTCTGTTAGTAGGGTTGTACCCTATCCTGTTAGTGGATGGACTTCCATCGATTTGGGTCCGGCGTTTCCACGGTTATCTCGGTATGGGAGCCACCTCCTGAAGCGACGGCACAACGTGCTACATACCAGGGCCCGGTCTGTCTCTGTTATCTGATCTTTGACCTCGAGTCTATAGGGAGTTCACTTTGCATGCATGTATACTCATACTCTTGCACTGAGCGTTTTATGCTCACGTCTCGTACTCTGTATTTTCTGGACACCCTATTCCATGGGTCAGGTTTGCGATTGGACGAGGAGGGTGGATCCAGGAGGGGCTAGTAAGTGGTTGGCCAGCTGGAGCTTCGTCTAGGTTTTATTACTGTTGTTTGGGTTTATACAGCTATTCGATTTGGTTGTATATTATTGGATAAATTACAGATTCCTATTCTTGGGATTGTATAATGTTTATGGTTTCCGCAGTTTTATTCTGATATCTGTTTTATTAAGTTAATTGCATGCCTAAGTTCTGTTTAGTAGGTGATCCGGGTAAGGGTCACTACATTTATGGTAACAGAGCATGCAAAAGATTTCTTGGGATTGTAAGAGTGGGTGCCCAGTGAGCCAACCGTGTGGCTATGGGCTTTGATGACTCTTTGTATAAACAATCTTTTGTTTAATATTATTTACACTTTTATTAATGGCAATGACTTTATATTACTTCATATTGTTATATTGTGATATACTATTGTTGTTTTGATAAAGACCTTGAATATACCATAGTGTATGTAAGATGTGGTAGAACATGGGGATGTCTATCATGAAATACATCTTATAGTCACTGTATATTCTAAAACCGTTCCTAGTCGATTGAGCCGTCCGATAATAAGGATAAGGATCGCTCGAGTTTGAGACTAGCATTTGCGATGCGGAGTACCACGTTTCATTGGTAGGAAACATGGAGATGTTCGAAGCATGCAAATGGATATTCATAGGATGAATAATCGAACTACCCTATCCGGACTTTCCAAGTGGTTATCACTTATCGAGTGGATGAAGTCCGCGGTTTTGGTTGTACACCATTAGTCCTTACGACTTGAAACATCATGGAGACTCTATATGCTAGTACTGTGCTTTGACTCGTTTACCGACTCTGAGGGGGTCATCAGGTGTCGAGATTGGGTACAGTTACAACACATATAGGAGTCGATGCATTGTTGCCAAGGATTCACCACATACTTGCGAGTGTGGATATCCTATGCGATCTGAGGAGATATTAGTGTGACAAATCTCTGGCCAGAGTACTTGATGTGATTTAAGAAATGGTTTCTTAGTAGCACATGCGATGTCACTAATTTGATCTTCAAGATGTATTGCATAGTTATCGAATCTTGAGCGACTCTCGATATACCAATGGTTGTTGATTCGATCGGGATATTTGGATGAAGGGACCGTACTGTACGCTAACCAAAATCTACTGGTTCTTGTAGGAACTATCAGTGATACCTAGGGAATCATGGGGCGATGTTGCTAGGCGCTTTACCATGATTCGTTGGGCAAGTCGGAAATCGTTGTTCCGAGTCACAAGGAGTTGTGAGCCCACGGCTAGCTGTATCCCTGAACCATTGAGGGTCACACAGTGTAATGGAGTTTTAATCCCCGTTGAGATAGTTAAATTTAAAGAGTTAAATTTAATGAACAAAGAAGTTGGACTTCTTAAATAAGAGTAAGGGAGTAGGATTTCCTAAAATGACATAGGGATGGACATTTTTGGAAACCACTGAATTCGGATTCAGGAAAATTTATTTTGACTTTAAAATGTGCAGAAATGGTTTCTGTGCACATTGGTGAAATTGGTTCATCAATCGGAGTCACGATGAATTTTATATTAATTTTTGAACGTGCGGGCTTTGCTTGTCGGGCCCTAACTTATGATTAATGGGCCCTAAGGTGTTAGTGGCCTGCATTATAAATAAGTTATTGCAGTACAGAAATTAGACACAACAGGTCATTATTGAGAGACAGGATTTTCGAAAATAAACCCTAGCCTCCTCTCAAGTTTTCGGCCGCCCCCCTTTCACTCTGTCAGAGAAAATTCCGGTCTGTGATTTTTGAATTGCAGTCAGGAATAACGAATCAGATTCGTTTAATCTCTTCGCAGAAAAACTTCTGATAGATTTTCTAGTGCAATCTATCAGAGGGATTTAAACCCCATTCGTGGACCTGATTGAAGGAGTTCATCAGTTCCTGGGAGATACAAGAAGCGCAGAGAAATCTGTGTGGTGTCCATTAATCTCGATTCGAGATTGAAGGTAAAATTTAATTAATTGTTATTTGAATTTTACACACACAATAATTTAATCGTTGAATGGTTGATACCCACACCATGGAATTGTTCCATGATAAAAATTTTTAAACTTCCGCTGCACCGGGTATCAATCGTGATTGATCTGACCGCCAGTTTTCAAACAGGGATTTAGTCTCATCTTGAGGTATTTTTGTAGATGTCAAATCGTGACGACCAGAGTTCTTATGGCAGTGTTGGTGGGCGTTGGGGTGATGCCGACCGGGAGCCTCGTCGAGAACGACATCATCGTCACCATGACGACGAGCGTTTCACTGTGCGTCGATTCTTAGCTATGGGTCCTAAGCCCTTAGTTGGAGGTGAGTCTCCGGAGGATGCGGAGAACTGGTTAGACCGCATGGAGACGAATTTTCAGACTTTCCAATGCACCGATGAGCAGAAGGTGGAGACCCTTGGCTATCTTCTGGATGGGCGTGCGCGCAGGTGGTGGAGGTTTACTTCTACACCTTTTGTTGCGGCGAGAGGAGTGGCCACCTGGGCCGAGTTCCGCACAGCTTTCCAAAAGCGGTATTTTCCTCCTGCACTCCGACAGTCGAAGGCAGGCGAGCTACTGAGTCTGCGACAGGGAACCATGTCTATTGATGAGTATCAGTAGAGGTTCTTTGATCTGCTATCTTATTGCCCCGAGATTGCTGATAGCTCAGAGATGAAGTATAATCTATTCCTTCAGGGCCTTAACCCTGAGATCCATGACCGTGTGGCGGTTGGTGACGACATGTCCTATGAGGGCTTGGTGAGCCGTTGTCACCAGGCGGAGGACAGCATTCGGCGGAACAGGTCTTTCTCTCAGTCGAGACCTGCTAGTTCTTTGGGTCCCCGTGCCCAAACTTTCAAGAAGTCTGGATCTTCTTCTTCCTCTGGTTCTGGAAGTATTGTCCGTTTCGGTAAGAAGGACAAGTGTGATCACTGTGGGAAGAACCATCCATCCGACAAGTGCCGAAGAGCTTCTGGAGCTTGTTTCCGTTGTGGAGAGACTGGTCATATCCGGAGAGATTGTCCAATGTCTGGGGGAGGTGGTTCTGGTTCTGGTTCAGGATCGGGTTCTCAGGCTACCGTTCAGCAGAGGTCGCAGGGACAGTCTGCTGGGAGTTCTCATTTGAGGCCACGAGCTTCTGGCCAGGTGTTTGCCCTGAGACATGATCAGGCAGTGGAGGAGAATGAGAAAGTCATCGCAGGTACATTTATGCTTTATGGTATACCTGCTCTTGTACTTATTGACACTGGTGCATCTCATTCCTTCATTTCTGCACGTTTTGTTAAGAGGCATAAGTTACCATGCATTGCACTAGACGTAGTGATGTCTGTTTCTACTCCGACGGGCCAATATTCTTTGGCTAAGCGTCTAGTGATGGGTTGCCCTTTAGAGTTCGAAGGGAACGTTCTGTTGGCGAATCTCATGGTCCTGGCGATGGACGACTTTGATTGCATTCTGGGAATAGATGTGCTGACTACCTATCGAGCTTCAGTGGACTGCTATCAGAGATTAGTACGCTTTCATCCGGAAGGGAGTGAGAGTTGGTTTTTCTACGGTGAGGGAGCGCGACCCCCGATGCCTTTGGTATCAGCTTTGAGAGCCTGTCGAGCTCTAGAGTCTGGCGGGGAAGGCTACCTTATCTATGCAGTTGATTTGTCCGCTGAGAGTATTGGGATAGAGAGCATTCCTGTTGTGGATGAATTTCCAGATGTGTTTCCTGATGAGATTCCGGGTTTTACTCCTGCTAGGGAAGTCGAGTTTGGCATAGAGTTGATGCCGGGTACTTCGCCTATTTCTAGAGCACCGTATCGTCTGGCTCCGTCAGAGATGCGTGAGTTGAAGAATCAACTACAGGATCTTTTGGACAAGGGGTACATTCGTCCTAGTGTATCTCCTTGGGGAGCTCCTGTTCTCTTCGTGAAGAAGAAGGATGGGTCGATGCGGCTGTGCATTGACTATCAGCAGCTGAATCGAGCCACTGTGAAGAACAAGTATCCGTTGCCTCGTGTTGATGACTTGTTTGACCAGCTGCAGGGCACATCAATTTACTCCAAGATTGACTTGAGATCTGGGTATCATCAGTTGAGAGTCCGTGATCAGGACGTAGCCAATACTGCATTCCGTACTCGCTATGGGCATTACGAGTTTCTAGTGATGCCATTTGGTTTGACTAATGCGCCGGCTATATTCATGGATTTGATGAACCGTGTCTTCAGGGAGTATTTGGACAAGTTTGTCGTGGTCTTCATTGACGACATCTTGGTGTATTCGCGTAATACGAAAGAGCATGTTTCTCACTTGCGGTTGGTACTACAGACTCTTCGAGATGAGCAGTTGTACGCCAAGCTGAGCAAGTGTGAGTTCTGTATGGATAGAGTGGTCTTTCTTGGCCATATCATATCCAGGGAGGGGATTTCTGTTGATCCAAGCAAGATTGAAGCGGTACTTAATTGGTCGCGTCCGACGACAGTTGCTGAGATCCGTAGTTTTCTGGGTCTAGCAGGGTATTATCGTCGCTTCATTCTGAACTTCTCTCAGTTAGCTCGACCGTTGACGCAGCTTACCCGCAAGGGTGTGGATTTTGAGTGGTCCTCCGAGTGTGAGGAGAATTTCCGTGAGCTTCGACGGCGGTTGACTTCTGCGCCGGTGTTAGCATTACCGTCAGGATCTGGAGGGTATGTAGTTTACACGGATGCTTCTCTTCAGGGGTTAGGTTGTGTCCTGACTCAGAATGGGCATGTAATCGCATATGCTTCTAGACAGCTGAAGCTTCACGAGGACAACTACCCAGTCCATGATTTGGAGTTAGCAGCCATTGTGTTCGCTTTGAAGATCTGGCGTCATTATCTGTATGGCGAGAAATTTGAGATCTTCACCGACCATAAGAGTCTCAAGTATTTGTTCACTCAGGCAGAATTGAACATGAGACAGAGACGTTGGATGGACTTGCTTAAGGACTATGATTGCGAGATTAAGTACCATCCGGGAGCTGCTAATCTCACCGCTGATGCCTTGAGTCGCAAAGTGCGACTATCCGCACTTCAGACTTGTTCGATGTCTAGTGCGATCAGTGACTGTTGTACTTCAGGTTATACCTTCAAGCATAAGAAAGGTATGCAGAGTATCCAGATGTTTGCGATATTATCTGAGACAGCCTTGTACTCGCGGATCCGAGATGCTCAGATGTCTGATTCGAAGACCCAGCGTTTAGCTCGTCTAGCTAACGAGGGTAGCTCGTCTGGATTTCATTATCAGTCAGATGGCTTTCTGTGTTTGTCTGGTAGGCTTGTGATTCCACAGGATGAAGAGTTGCGAGAGGAGATTTTATCTCAGGCACATCGCACTAAGTTGAGTATTCATCCTGGGAGCAACAAGATGTACAAGGATCTACGTACTCGTTTCTGGTGGAAGGGAATGAAACGCAGTGTTTATCAGTTTGTTTCGAGATGTTTGGTGTGTCAACAGGTCAAGGCAGAGCACCGACGACCTGGAGGATTGCTTCACAGTCTGCCTATTCCTGAATGGAAATGGGAGTTTATCACTATGGACTTTGTGACCCATTTGCCGGTATCCCCGAGGAACTGTGATGCTATCTGGGTTGTGGTGGACCGACTCACCAAGTCAGCGCATTTCATTGCCTATAGCCGAGAGTACTCTGTGGATCGCATGGCTCGGTTGTACATTCAGGAGATCGTTCGACTTCATGGAGTGCCTGTGAGCATTGTCAGCGATCGGGACCCCAGGTTTACTTCTAGGTTCTGGGGGAGTGTTCAGCGTGCGATGGGTACTACTCTCAGTTTGAGTACAGCCTATCATCCGGAGACTGATGGTCAGTCAGAGCGCACTATCCGTACGTTAGAGGATATGCTTAGAGCGTGCGTCATGGATTTTGGTTCAGCCTGGCAGGATCATTTGTCGTTGATCGAGTTCGCTTACAACAACAGCTATCACACTAGTATTGGGATGACACCTTTTGAAGCGTTGTATGGGCGACGTTGTCGTACTCCACTCTTTTGGGAAGAAGTGGGGGAGAGACAGGCTGAGGGACCGGAGTTTATCCAGCAGGCGATAGACATTGTTGATCAGATCAAGAAACGGATTAAGACTGCCCAGGATCGTCAGGCCAGCTATGCTAATATTAAGCGTAGGCCTTTGCAGTTCGAGGTCGGGGAGAAAGTGTTTCTGAGAGTGTCACCTTTCCGCAAGATTCTCAGATTTGGCCTTAAGGGCAAGTTGTCTCCCAGATTTATCGGTCCGTTTGAGATCTTGGAGAGTATTGGCGATTTGGCTTATCGACTAGCATTGCCACCGCATCTATCCAGCATTCACGACGTGTTCCACGTATCTCTGTTGCGACGGTATGTGGCGGATGAATCTCATATTCTGCAGCGATCTGAGGTTCAGGTAGACAAGGATTTGACTTATGTTGAGAAACCTCTTCGCATCCTTGATTATAAGGATAAGGTTTTACGGAACAAAGTCATTCCTTTGGTTTTAGTTCAGTGGCAGCGCCGAGGCACTGTGGAAGCTACTTGGGAGCTTGAGGACAGGATGCGTAAAGACAATCCTGAGTTATTTTGATTTCATTCTTTAAGTTGTATTCAGTTGCAAACTCTGTAAGCGTTTGATTTGAATAAAGAATGTTTCTGATTTCTGTATTTGCGTTCGGTACTTAAGATCTGATTTCGAGGACGAAATATCTTAAGTGGGGGAGAATGTAGTAGCCCGTGCCCTAATTGAGTAATCAAAGGATTAATGCTAATTAATTGAATTGGGTATTGGACGGATCGGAAGCTCCGAAGGCACGATCGGAAGCTCCGAACAGGATCGGAAGCTCCGATGAGCGATCGGAGGCACCGATCGATATTACGTCAGGCATGACGTGTGGTTGGATCGGAAGCTCCGATCAGGACCGGAGGCTCCGATCACCCCTATTCGGAGTCATCAAGTGATATTTTGACACGTGGCAGATCAGGATCTTCGGAAGCTCCGATGACAGGATCGGACGTTCCGATCGAGGTTCGGACGTTCCAATCAAGGATCGGAAGTTTCGATCGTTGTCTATAAATAGAAGGCCGAGACTTCACTTTCATTTGCCAATTCCGAGTTCTCCTTTCCTTTCTAGTCCTTTTGGAGCTGTTCTAGTCTTCTTAGGCTTGGTCCGGAGGTCGGAGAGGCGTTCGGTAGTCGTAGCGGAGTTGTGCCCAAGTTCTGGAGGCATCGACATCAAAGGGCTAACGACGGACGAAGGTATAGCTTTTGCTCCCTATAAATATTTAGGAGTATGCAATAGCTTAGTTAAGGCTTTTAGAGCACTTTGATGATAGTAGTATCATTTGGCAGTGTAGAGCAGACTATAGGCGTGGACCTAGAGTTGGTAGAGCTTGCACTGTATTGAGGTACGAAAGTACTGTTCGAGATATCCTGACTGAGTATGCATGTATTATGTGACCGCATGATTTATATGCCATGATATTATGCTGCATTCATTTGCATCTTGTTGTATCTCCTTTGAGATGTCTGTTAGTAGGGTTGTACCCTATCCTGTTAGTGGATGGACTTCCATCGATTTGGGTCCGGCGTTTCCACGGTTATCTCGGTATGGGAGCCACCTCCTGAAGCGACGGCACAGCGTGCTACATACCAGGGCCCGGTCTATCTCTGTTATCTGATCTTTGACCTCGAGTCTATAGGGAGTTCACTTTGCATGCATGTATACTCATACTCTCGCACTGAGCGTTTTATGCTCACGTCTCGTACTCTGTATTTTCTGGACACCCTATTCCATGGGGAAGGTTTGCGATTGGACGAGGAGGGTGGATCCAGGAGGGGCTAGTCAGTGGTTGGCCAGCTGGAGCTTCGTCTAGGTTTTATTACTGTTGTTTGAGTTTATACAACTATTCGATTTGGTTGTATATTATTGGATAAATTACAGATTCCTATTCTTGGGATTGTAAAATGTTTATGGTTTCCGCAGTTTTATTCTGATATCTGTTTTATTAAGTTAATTGCATGCCTAAGTTCTGTTTAGTAGGTGATCCGGGTAAGGGTCACTACAGGAGAAGTCTAAATTGATCCAATCAATTGCTTAGTGATAACAATGGTCAGGAGATGATCATGATGTTGTTTCATGTGAGAGTTGTCCAATGACAAGATATTGAGGATGACAACAGAACATTTCGATGAAGTGTTCCTGTGAGAACATCTATGTATATCGTTGTGTTTGGATCCGATGAGTAGTTGAAAATGCTAATGGACATTAGCAAGGAAACATTAGTTGTCTGATCGTGAGTCGTGACATTAGCTGGGATCTAGTTCTCGAGATCCAGCAGAGTGTGTCACTAAATTTCCAGCGTGTGGTGCGTGAGGTCATTGAGATGATGATCGACTTAGTAATCAACCAGGTTTGCTTTTGGAATCGAAAATTTTGCAAGATCGTGACGGATCGAATTCGTTCTTTCAAATCAGTGAGTCATATCCATGCATACTGTTTGTCAAAGATATTGCGTTTTAGCAATGAACGACAATCAGGGCATTTTGTGAGACAAGTTACGTCGAGCGTAAGTGTTTCTCGGAGTGACTAGGGAATAGATGAATTAGTCCTTTCGACGCTAAGGCTGATGCTTTCAGCAAGGAGCGATTTGACTCTGGAGAATCCATTGGGATTTAGTTTCTAGAATCTTTATGATTCGACCTTGTGAGGTTGGGATGAGCGATGATGGTATCATTAGAGACTCCGTGATGAGTTATACCAGGTGCAATGACTGTCGAGTTTCGAGACGGAATAGGAAGCGTTACCATATGTCTATGCACTATGGAATGTCCCAGTTGAGCATATTGGTGGGAGTTTGTATAACTAGCAGGAGGATGTCTATCGATTGAATTCATGGGAGAATAACCTATGGTCGAGATGATGTAGATCATCAGAGGAGTGATGAATTACATTGGAGTACGCGTGACTTCGCAGGCCCATGGCTAGGAGATGACTTAGTGTCATTATCGGTGAGCGATGATAGTTTTCATCAAGGTATGATGTTGAGTTATACTGAGAAACGTGAACTATGATTCGCACTGTACATGATATTGGATTCCCAGTATTGCTTGGGAAGCTCTTTTGCTTCGGTAGGGCATGAGAAGGATGACCAGTCTGGGAATTGTAATAAGCAGTTACGTTGAAGTATGACTTTGTGGCAACTAGATTCTCTTGAGGAGAATTTTGGGTTTTTGTTGTGATAGCACAGTGTTGGGAATGGTGTTTCCTGACTAGAGGTGTTAAGCACAGAGAACTTTTGGAACCATTAGATGGTTAGATTCGATTAGTGATTCGACGAATGTCTTAAGCCGGTCAGGTTATGACTTGGTCTTCGTCAGTCTAATATTTCCTTTGGAACGATGATCTTGATCAATTGCGTGTTTGTATCCTTCGTGATCAGGGAGATCGTGGTCCGAATGGAAGTTGTACCAGTGTTGTGATACGCTAGTGCCAGAGGAGTTCGACTGTCGACCAATAGAGCAGTAATCTTCACTTGAGAGAATGTTAATGCGGTCCAGCATTAATGAAGCTTACAGGGAATTGGACAAGATTCTGAGTGTGTCGGAAACTATTTCGACCAGACACTCGAGCAAGGATTTTGTAAGGCCCGAGATTATTTAATTTTAATCCGAGAATATTTAATTTGGGAATATTTAGAGTTTAGAATTAAATTCTAATAATTCTTAAATTGGAAGGATTGAAATTGAATTAAATCGCTTTTCCGGGGACTGAATTGCAAATAGTCAAAAGTTCAGGGACTAAACTGCAAATATGCTATATATATCTCATTCTCCACTTGAATTATTCTGAACACACGTGATATATCATATTTTGGAGAAGGAAAAACAGAGAACTCGGCTGAACCCTTTTCCAAGCCATTTTTGTCCGTTCAAGCTTCGATAACTCGCGCTCCGGTTGTCAGAAATTCCAGATAAATATATATTTGCGATCACAGCTCCGAGACCTTCGATTTGGTACATGTTTTATTCACATATCTCAGATTTTATTTTTATGTGAAAGATGGAAAATTATGATTTTATCATATATGCGTATATCAACTGTACCGATCGTGTATTCGCAGATGGTTCGACAAAAGACTGTCGTTCGGATTTTATATGAATTTGGGAAGAATAATTCGAACACTATCATGTTTGATTGATACTGATTTTTATGGTAATGAGATGATATGTTAGAGATTATAAGTTATCTGGATTGTTGGATTGATTTGGATATTGTTTGGATTGCCGGTTTTAGCCGTTATGCCGCCGATTTGTAAATTGTCAAGATTTTGCTCTTATTGATTGAACAAAGCATGATTAGAGTTGGAATTTGATATGGTTAGATTGTATCTACTATTTTTCAGATTTGATCAAAGTGTTCCGAACTCGAGATTGTCGATTCGAATCGAGAACGATTTAGAAGGTTTGAAGTTCTTTAGTTGAAATTTTGTTATGCTTTGGAACAGATTTTGATAGATGGTTTTACTATGATGTTTTCAGACTTGAAGTACTGTCAGACACGACATCGAAAGGTATAAATGACAGCAAATCCAGATGGGATAGAACGCTTGACATAGCTTTCATTTCAAGTATTCCCATGTCAATCACATACTTGTTTCTTTATATTTCTTATGTGATTATTTGTTTGTACTGCTTTGTTTGCTTATATGCTTAGTTGTTCAAGATGTGTTTTATAGCTTTTAATGCATACAGCTTATGTTGCATTCATCTTGAACTCCAGCCTTAATAGCACAGAGGGCAGCCATCGCCTAGAGTGCAGATGACGTTTGGAGAGCTGTAGTGAGTGGCATGAAATGTAGATTTATTTCTAGAGTTAGCTTGACTCATGGCACAGAATATGGATTTATGTTCATGTAAGAGTGGGTGCCAGTGAGCCAACTGTGTGGCTATGGGCTTTGATGACTCTTTGTATAAACAATCTTTTGTTTAATATTATTTACACTTTTATTAATGGCAATGACTTTATATTACTTCATATTGTTATATTGTGATATACTATTGTTGTTTTGATAAAGACCTTGAATATACTATAGTGTATGTAAGATGTGGTAGAACATGGGGATGTCTATCATGAAATACATCTTATAGTCACTGTATATTCTAAAACCGTTCCTAGTCGATTGAGCCGTCCGATAATAAGGATAAGGATCGCTCGAGTTTGAGACTAGCATTTGCGATGCGGAGTACCACGTTTCATTGGTAGGGAACATGGAGATGTTCGAAGCATGCAAATGGATATTCATAGGATGAATAATCGAACTACCCTATCCGGACTTTCCAAGTGGTTATCACTTATCGAGTGGATAAAGTCCGCGGTTTTGGTTGTACACCATTAGTCCTTACGACTTGAAACATCATGGAGACTCTATATGCTAGTGATGTGCTTTGACTCGTTTACCGACTCTATGGGGGTCATCAGGTGTCGAGATTGGGTACAGTTACGACACATATAGGAGTCAATGCATTGTTGTCAAGGATTCACCACATACTTGCGAGTGTGGATATCCTATGCGATCTGAGGAGATATTAGTGTGACAAATCTCTGGCCAGAGTACTTGATGTGATTTAAGAAATGGTTTCTTAGTAGCACATGCGATGTCACTAATTTGATCTTCAAGATGTATTGCATAGTTATCGAATCTTGAGCGACTCTCGATATACCAATGGTTGTTGATTCGATCGGGATATATGGATGAAGGGACCGTACTGTACGCTAACCAAAATCTACTGGTTCTTGTAGGCACTATCAGTGATACCTAGGGAATCATGGGGCGATGTTGCTAGGCGCTTTACCATGATTCGTTGGGCAAGTCGGAAAGTGTTGTTCCGAGTCACAAGGAGTTGTGATCCCACGGCTAGCTGTATCCCTGAACCATTGAGGGTCACACAGTGTAATGGAGTTTTAATCCCCGTTGAGATAGTTAAATTTAAAGAGTTAAATTTAATGAACTAAGGAGTTGGACTTCTTAAATAAGAGTAAGGGAGTAGGATTTCCTAAAATGACATAGGGATGGACATTTTTGGAAACCACTGAATTCGGATTCAGGAAAATTTATTTTGACTTTAAAATGTGCAGAAATGGTTTCTGTGCACATTGGTGAAATCGGTTCATCAATCGGAGTCACGATGAATTTTATATTAATTTCTGAACGTGCGGGCTTTGCTTGTCGGGCCCTAGCTTATGACTAATGGGCCCTAAGGTGTTAGTGGCCTGCATTATAAATAAGTTATTGCAGTACAGAAATTAGACACAACAGGTCATAATTTTTTAGACAGGATTTTCGAAACCCTAGCCTCCTCTCAAAAGAAATCGGCCGAACCCTCCCCCTCTGTCTGAGAAATTCCGGTCTGTGATTTTTAATTGCAGTCAGGAATAACGAATCAGATTCGTTTAATCTCTTCGCAGAAAAACTTCTGATAGATTTTCTAGTGCAATCTGTCAGAGGGATTTAAACCCCATTCGTGGACCTGATTGAAGGAGTTCATCAGTTCCTGGGAGATACAAGAAGCGCAGAGAAATCTGTGTGGTGTCCAATAATCTCGCTTCGAGATTGAAGGTAAAATTTAATTAATTGTTATTTGAATTTTACACACACAATAATTTAATCGTTGAATGGTTGATACCCACACCATGGAATTGTTCCATGATAAAAAAATTTTAAACTTCCGCTGCACCGGGTATCAATCGTGATTGATCTGACCGCCAGTTATCCAACATTGGTATCAGAGCCAGGTTGCTCAGATCAAACGATTAAATTAATCGATTGTACAAAATTTTTGAATCTCGGTTTTTGGAAAACAAAATAAATATTTTAAATAAAAATTTTTTTTTTCCGGGGCAAAACCCGGGCAGCGATTGGATCGCTGCCCGGTGGGGCAGCAATTGTTGCTGCCCCGGGCGGCGCACGGCGCCGCCCTAAGGGGGCGCATGGCGCCGCCCAGGACGGCGACCGTCGCCGTCCAGGGCGGCGCACGGCGCCGCCCAGCGCAGCGCTGGGCGCTGCGCAGGGCAGCGCTCGGTGCTGCCCAGCGGCGGCGCCAGGCGCCGCCAGGGCAGCAATTGTTGCTGCCCTAAGGGGGCAGCCGGGCTGCCCCCGGCCCGCGCCCCGGGTGCGGGCCGGCCCGGGAGTGTCCCGGGCGGCCCGCGGGAAAAATTATTATTTTTATTAAAAATTAGTTTTAATATGTTAAAATTTTATTTTTGGTCCGATCAAAAATTTGTTTTGATTGGTTCACGAGATTTCGGATCGAATTGTTCGAGTCCGTAAATTTTAAAATTGATTTTGGATAAATTTGAATTTTTGGAAAATTTTAATATTTTATCCGTAAATTGAATTTTGAAATCAATTATTTTGGTACAATTGATGATAAGATATGATCTTATGATATATTGAGTAAAATATGATTTTATTTGTAAAATTGGATTTTATAGATAAAATATGATTTTATTTGATATAGAGATAAAATATGATTTTATATGTGAAATGAGATTTTATATATAAAATATGATTTTATCTTGTTTAAATTTGAATTGCCACTGCATGTTATCCAATAAATTAATTTTGAATTAAATGTTATTGGATAAGGATGATCGATTGCCATGACCAATTTTGTAGGTGTATGTTAGGAATTTACATTTTGTTTTTGTTGGTTTTATTAATGGGCCTGGTTTATGGCCCGATATGAATGTCATATGTAATAAAAGTGGGCTTGGTTTATAGCCCGTTCCCACCCCTAAAAATGTATCCCCTACTTGTCATTGTTATTTATTGTAAATGCATTAGATTTAGTGGGAGATCAAGATTTGAAGATGGTGGGCCCAGCAGACAATAAAGACTGAAGAAATGTAAATTGGAAGCACATGTAATAGGATTGCATTGCATACTGCATATTACCTAGGATTGGACTAAGACCCGTGATTGGCAACCACGGGTCAATTAGAAATGGAATCGATCATCCTATATAATATTTGATATTATGATTGTATGCATGTTTAGACATAAATTGCGTGAATCCGGCAAGCATGCAATAAAATGAATATGATGAGACAAATATTTTTATAATTAAAAATCCCTCATTTTAAATATGATTTAAAATTTATATCAAGATAAATAAAGGAAATTTAAATTTGTTTAAATGTTCCCACCTTCCATCAACGGTCAATGTATGTGATGCTACCCGCGGATACGGTCCGGCTCATATTATTGGGGGGCCCGTCCGTCGGAAAGCTGTACATTGGATCGACAAATGTTGTAAGTTGGGTGGAACTCCCATGGGATCGGCTCATATTATTGGGGGATCCACATGGCGACCGTCCATCACAACTTAATATTGATGGGTCATCTTGACATGTCACTTTAAACGGCGTCATATTATTGGGCCCTTATTGGACATGAGGTAAACACATGGGGGTTGCTTTGGAAGCAATTGGGCTCTACCTTTTGAGAATTATGGTTGGCTGATATTATTCGGGACCATAAGTTTGTCAATTGGACTCCATGTTCTCACTAAGGAAAAAGTTTCCCGTTTTCACTAGAGGGTGGTGAAATCGTTAAAATAGTGGGAGTGAGATTCATAAAATTAAATTCGCCTATTTTATGTCTTAGTAAATTGTTAAACAATCATTGATATATGTCTGTTTTTCTTTTCAGTATTTCATACAATGAATTCGCGAAATCCATTATTCTCGATCCTCGAACAAAACAAATTGACTGGCGCCAACAATACGGAATGGTTCCGGAAGTTGAAGATTGTCTTAACTTCGGAGAAAATGCTCTACGTGTTAGAGAAAGCACCTCCGAAGGAAGCACCAGCTGACATAAGTCCGGAGGAATTGGCCAAACTTGATGCATGGTGTGACCATGACATCAAGACCAAATGCTATATGCAAGCCTCGATGTCTGATGAACTCCAGAGGCGATTTGAGGACACGGTGAATGCTGCTGACATTCATGCGCAACTCAAGGAACTTTTTGGGGCTCAGTCGAGGGCTGAAAGGTTCGCTACTGTTAAGGAGTTGATGACGTGCCGCATGCGTGAAGGGACTTCGGTCCGTGATCATGGGGTACGAGTGATTTGGCTCATACAGAAGTTGGCGACCCTAGATTTGGTGTTGGAGCATGAACTCAATGTGGATTTATTGCTTCTGTCTCTTCCTTCTTCATTTGATGGATTTGTGATAAATTTTAATATGAACAAGATAGAGGCCACCCTTGAAGAGATGGTCAATATGCTCGTTACATATGAATCCACACTTAAGAAGGATAAGCCAGCTTTCTTGGTGGGCTCCTCATCTTCTGCGAAGAAGGGGCCAAGTATGAAGGGCAAGAAACGTTCTACCCCACCCAAGAAAGTCGAGCCCGAGAAGAAGCAAAAGACAAAGGCTTCAAACAATGGAAAATCCAAGGATGTTTGCCATTACTGCAAGAAGCCGGGTCATTGGAAGCGCAACTGCAAGGAATATCTTGAGCATTTGGGAACTGCAAAGGGTATGTTCTATATTGAAATAAACATGTCACTTAATACAACTTCTTGGGTATTGGATACCGGATGTGGATCTCACATTTGCAATGATTTGCAGGTGATGACAAGAAGTCGCAGGCTTAGAATGGGTGAGACCCAGCTGAGGCTCGGGAATGGTTCCAGAGTTGAAGCTACGGCCATTGGAGATGTTTGTTTGACTTTGCAGAACGGTTTTAAATTATTGTTAAGAGATGTTTTATTTGTGCCAGATTTAATTAAAAACATTATTTCTATTTCTATGCTTGATAGAGATGGTTATTCTTGCAATTTTGTGAATGGGATTTGCAATATTTACAAGAATGAATGTTTAATTGGAAATGGACAACTTGAAAACGATCTATACAACTTAAAACTAAAAGACGTTCCAGTGAATTATGTTGATAAACCGGCGACAACAAACAAAAGGAAAATCGATAGTCAAAACCCGGCAAACCTTTGGCATGCTAGGCTAGGTCATATTTCCTCAAGGAGGATGAACAAGCTAGTGGGAGAGGGCATGTTTGATATGTCTGATATTAATTCTCTACCTACTTGTGAATCCTGCCTAAAAGGAAAAATGACTAAATCTCCTTTTAAGGGGAAACCTGAGCGTAGTCAGAATCTGTTGGATTTGATCCATACAGATGTTTGTGGTCCATTTAGAGTAGGGACTCAACATGGCCACACCTACTTCATTACCTTTACTGATGATTATTCAAGGTATGGGTATTTATATTTAATAAAATATAAGTCTGAAGCATTTGAAAAGTTCAAAGAATTCAGGGCTGAAGTAGAAAACAAGCTAGGTAAAAGTATTAAAGCACTTCGATCGGATCGAGGTGGAGAATACTTGAGTACCGAGTTTTTGGACTATCTGAAAGAGAATGGGATTCTCTCTCAGTGGACTCCTCCTATGACACCACAGCTTAATGGTGTATCGGAGCGTCGTAATCGAACTTTGTTGGACATGGTTCGATCTATGATGAGCTTCACTGAGCTTCCACCTTCGTTTTGGGGCTATGCGCTTGAAACGGCGGTATTGTTGTTGAACAACGTCCACACTAAAGCAGTGGACAAAACACCATACGAGTTATGGAATGGCAAAGCTCCTAAGTATTCGTACTTGAGGATTTGGGGATGTCCTGCTTACGTGAAGCGGACAGTGGGAGATAAGTTGGATAGTCGATCCAGCTTATGTTATTTTGTAGGGTATCCGAAGAATTCAATCGGATATTATTTCTATTATCCTGCTGAAACAAAGGTGTTTGTTTCTAGGAATGCCACCTTCTTGGAGAAGGAGTTCTTATTGGATAAGAAAGGCGAGATGATGGAACTCGAAGAAGTTCGAGAAGAACCCGAAATACAAAATAACGATCCTACACCTCAGGAACCATTGCTGGACACGCCTGCACCTAGAAGATCCGAAAGGACTTCTAGACCTCCAGTTCGATATGGTCTTCTTCTTGAAGGGGATCAAGATGAACCCGACATTGGATGTGAACCAAGAAACTTCAAGGAAGCAATTTCTGATGCGGATTCGAATTTATGGCTTGAAGCTATGCAGTCAGAATTGGATTCGATGCATACAAACCAAGTTTGGTCTTTAGTAGATCCTCCCGATGGAATTGTTCCAATAGGGTGTAAATGGATCTACAAGAGAAAGCTTGGGCCTGATGGTAAGGTATTGACCTACAAGGCGCGATTGGTGGCGAAAGGTTATACTCAAAGGCAAGGAGTTGACTATGATGAAACCTTTTCACCAGTTGCAATGTTCAAGTCCATAAGAATCCTGATTGCCATAGCTGCATGGTATGACTATGAGATATGGCAAATGGATGTGAAGACTGCTTTTCTTAATGGAGACATTAAGGAAGAAATCTATATGAAGCAGCCTGAGGGGTACACATCCATGGGAAGCGAGCATAAGGTATGCAAGCTTCAGAGATCAATTTATGGTCTAAAACAAGCATCAAGAAGTTGGAACCAGAAATTTGATGAAACAATAAAAGATTTTGGTTTCATCAAGAACCCGGAGGAACCTTGCGTGTACAAGAAAGTAGTTAAGGATGCGGTGACATTCTTAGTACTTTATGTTGATGACATCCTACTAATTGGGAATGATGTAGGGATGTTGCAGTCAACAAAGATATGGTTATCAGGTAGATTTTCGATGAAGGATTTGGGAGAGGCATCCTACATTCTTGGGATACAGATCTATAGAGATAGGTCTAAGAGAATGATAGGACTCACTCAATCAACCTACATCGATACCATATTGAAACGGTTTTCAATGGATGGGTCCAAAAGAGGACATCTACCCATGTGTCATGGAGTTTCTCTATCCAAGTTTATGTGTCCCAAGACTGATGCAGAGATAGAGAATATGACACATGTACCATATACGTCAGCTATAGGTAGTATCATGTATGGGATGATATCTACCAGACCGGATGTATCATTTGCTCTGAGTGTCACGAGCAGATATCAGTCTAATCCTGGTCAAATGCATTGGAAAGCCGTGAAGGACATTCTTAAGTACTTGCGAAGGACTAAGAATATGTTCATGGTGTATGGAGGACGAGATCTCAAATTGGAAGGCTATACCGACTCTAGCTTCCAAAGTGATGTGGATGACTCGAAGTCAACCTCTGGATTTGTGTTCATGCTCAATGGCGGTGCTGTCTCTTGGAAGAGTTCCAAGCAGGACACCACAGCGGATTCCACCACTGAGGCTGAATACATTGCAGCATCAGCTGCTGCTAAAGAGGCCGTTTGGATGAGGAAGTTCGTCCAAGAGTTGGGCGTTATTCCTGAATTTGTTGGTCCAGTCCCGGTGTACTGTGACAACACGGGTGCCGTTGCTCAAGCAAAGGAACCAAGGTCTCATCAAAGATCCAAACACGTACTGAGGAAATACCACATAATCCGGGAGATTGTGGAAAGAGGAGACATCATTGTCGAACGAGTGGCCTCTGCAGACAATATCGCTGATCCGCTTACTAAGCCCTTGCCAGGACCATTGTTTGACAAACATCGCGAAGCAATGGGTCTACGTAGTATGACTAGTTGGCTATAGGGCAAGTGGGAGATTGTAAGAGTGGGTGCCCAGTGAGCCAACTGTGTGGCTATGGGCTTTGATGACTCTTTGTATAAACAATCTTTTGTTTAATATTATTTACACTTTTATTAATGGCAATGACTTTATATTACTTCATATTGTTATATTGTGATATACTATTGTTGTTTTGATAAAGACCTTGAATATACTATAGTGTATGTAAGATGTGGTAGAACATGGGGATGTCTATCATGAAATACATCTTATAGTCACTGTATATTCTAAAACCGTTCCTAGTCGATTGAGCCGTCCGATAATAAGGATAAGGATCGCTCGAGTTTGAGACTAGCATTTGCGATGCGGAGTACCACGTTTCATTGGTAGGGAACATGGAGATGTTCGAAGCATGCAAATGGATATTCATAGGATGAATAATCGAACTACCCTATCCGGACTTTCCAAGTGGTTATCACTTATCGAGTGGATAAAGTCCGCGGTTTTGGTTGTACACCATTAGTCCTTACGACTTGAAACATCATGGAGACTCTATATGCTAGTGCTGTGCTTTGACTCGTTTACCGACTCTATGGGGGTCATCAGGTGTCGAGATTGGGTACAGTTACGACACATATAGGAGTCAATGCATTGTTGTCAAGGATTCACCACATACTTGCGAGTGTGGATATCCTATGCGATCTGAGGAGATATTAGTGTGACAAATCTCTGGCCAGAGTACTTGATGTGATTTAAGAAATGGTTTCTTAGTAGCACATGCGATGTCACTAATTTGATCTTCAAGATGTATTGCATAGTTATCGAATCTTGAGCGACTCTCGATATACCAATGGTTGTTGATTCGATCGGGATATATGGATGAAGGGACCGTACTGTACGCTAACCAAAATCTACTGGTTCTTGTAGGCACTATCAGTGATACCTAGGGAATCATGGGGCGATGTTGCTAGGCGCTTTACCATGATTCGTTGGGCAAGTCGGAAAGTGTTGTTCCGAGTCACAAGGAGTTGTGAGCCCACGGCTAGCTGTATCCCTGAACCATTGAGGGTCACACAGTGTAATGGAGTTTTAATCCCCGTTGAGATAGTTAAATTTAAAGAGTTAAATTTAATGAACTAAGGAGTTGGACTTCTTAAATAAGAGTAAGGGAGTAGGATTTCTTAAAATTACATAGGGATGGACATTTTTGGAAACCACTGAATTCGGATTCAGGAAAATTTATTTTGACTTTAAAATGTGCAGAAATGGTTTCTGTGCACATTGGTGAAATCGGTTCATCAATCGGAGTCACGATGAATTTTATATTAATTTCTGAACGTGCGGGCTTTGCTTGTCGGGCCCTAGCTTATGACTAATGGGCCCTAAGGTGTTAGTGGCCTGCATTATAAATAAGTTATTGCAGTACAGAAATTAGACACAACAGGTCATAATTTTTGAGACAGGATTTTCGAAACCCTAGCCTCCTCTCAAAAGAAATCGGCCGAACCCTCCCCCTCTGTCTGAGAAATTCCGGTCTGTGATTTTTAATTGCAGTCAGGAATAACGAATCAGATTCGTTTAATCTCTTCGCAGAAAAACTTCTGATAGATTTTCTAGTGCAATCTGTCAGAGGGATTTAAACCCCATTCGTGGACCTGATTGAAGGAGTTCATCAGTTCCTGGGAGATACAAGAAGCGCAGAGAAATCTGTGTGGTGTCCAATAATCTCGCTTCGAGATTGAAGGTAAAATTTAATTAATTGTTATTTGAATTTTACACACACAATAATTTAATCGTTGAATGGTTGATACCCACACCATGGAATTGTTCCATGATAAAAAAATTTTAAACTTCCGCTGCACCGGGTATCAATCGTGATTGATCTGACCGCCAGTTATCCAATAGTTCAGAGCCAGAAGACTCACTATAGTTGTACCAAAGTCAGAGGACTAAAATACTTGATGCCGCCTCGAATGGGAGTGTCGGTGGTTTGATAGTTATTTTATTCCTCGGGATCCCAAAGAACTAAGTTTTATTGATATCAGCTTGATAGCCTTCCTTTGCCATTTGCATTGCATTCACGTTTATTATCTCGCGTTTAAAGTTGTTTATACTGGGATTTTATTCTCACCGGAGTTATCCGGCTATTGCTTTGTTTTGTATGTGTGCATGGCAATAGGTGGGGCAGGAGCTAGTCAGAAAAGACAAGGATAGCTCGAGATAGAGGCATAGCAAGTGAGGACACGGGCTTAAGTAGCACGACTTGTACTTTATGTTGTTGAACCATGCTAGAAGTGATACAAGAACTTTGTATATTATGGCTTGAATACATGCTAGTTTATGTTTATTATGTTTAGAAGCTTGTAAGACGTTATAAGATAGCATGTATTTGATTTTGTAGCATGTATAAAAGATTATGACTTGTTTATCCATTCTTTGGCAGCAGATTTTTGATAGCATATTCCCCGATCGAGCGAGACCCTGCCTTTTAAAACAAAATTTTTTTTTTTTAGCTCTTGTTTCTTTAATTCTTTTAAGTACTTGTTTAATTGTTAATTACAATAAATTGCCCTAAGATAAGATTAGCAACCCGGGTCCCCACAATAGGTGGTATCAGAGCATAAGTTTCTGGATTTAGATAGAAGTTGATGAGCGGGGTAGTTTGAGTCTGTCTGATTGTTTAATATTGCATGAGAGTACATGTTATATCTGATTATGTGCATTATCTGCTAGCATGCTTTATATATAGCAATAATTATGTGATTGCATGATTATGTGCTTTTATTGCTACTGCATGCTAGCAATTGTATTCCAGAATATCCTTAGTCAGAACCTGAATTCTCATGAGAATGCATGAGAATGCTTATCAGAGAAGGATGGAATAAATTTCTGCATATTATATTGTTTATGCACTAATCTGTTTGACAATCGGATATGCCTCCCTGTAAAGCACCGGTCATTAGACAGCCATTAGTGGTTCCTCCAGCTGAACCAGTACAAGTACCACCGCCAATTGTTGAAACTCAGAATGCACAGGGTAGTACATCTACTGACCCGTTGGATCCTACTGCTACTCCAATGGAGACTTTGTTAAAACGATTTCAGTCATTCAAACCGCCAAAATTGAAAGGAACAGAAAATTCAGTGGATTGTGAGATTGGCTTGAAGATATAGAACAACTGTTTGAATCACTCGATTATACAGATGATCGTCGTATCCGACTGGTAATACATCAACTTCATGAAGTTGCCAAAAGTTGGTGGATTACTACCAAACGGGCATTGGAACAACGAGGTACGATTATCACCTGGACTGTATTTAAAACTGAGTTCTATCAACGTTTCTTTCCAGTCTCCTACAGGAAGGATAAGGGTGCTGAATTTGCCAATCTAAGGCAAGGTAATTTGAATATCGAGGAATATGTGGCCAAATTTTCAAGTCTTTTGAAGTTTGCACCACATATAGCAGCTACTGATGAAGCAATGGCGGATCAGTTTATCAATGGCCTTAATCCAGATGTGTTTACCTTGGTGAACAGAGGACGACCAAATACTTTTGCTGATGCCTTGAACAAAGCTAAGGGAGCCGAAGCAGGTATTTTGCGACAAAGAGGAGCACCGTTCATTCCACAGCCATTTCCCCAGCCTGTATCAGCTTTCATTCCACAGAATCCGCCACATTTTCAGCAAACATCTCCCAGATTTGAGGGAGGAAGCAGTGGCAGAAAGGATTCTAGATTCAGGCCAAAGGGAAAGCAATTTAAGAAGTCAGGTAGTAGTTCTTCAAGTTCTAGTGGACAGAGACAGTTTGGGGCAGGTCAAAGAACTGGTGAATCAGGAGCATTCTGTTTTAAGTGTGGTGGAAAACATTCAAGTGATCAGTGCAAGGGTGTGACAGGTAATTGCAATATTTGTCGTCAACCTGGTCACTATGCCAAGGTATGTCCTCAAAGAGCTATAGGTGAAAGTTCTTCTCGACCAATACCTCAGGCCGAAAGGCAATCAGTGCATTCATTTCAGCCTCAGCAACCTCAGCAACAGACCAGAGGATGAGGAAGCCAGACTGTGACTCAACCTCCTAGACAACAGGCTCGAGTTTTTGCACTTACTGAGGAACAGGCACAGGCGGCACCTGACGATGTCATAGCAGGTAACTGCTTTATTTATGGTTATCCTGCCTATGTTTTGATAGATACAGGTGCATCTCATACATTCATCTCTGAAAAATTTGTTATGATGCATTCTTTATCTTCTGAGCCATTGCCTACTGTTGTTTCTATTTCATCACCGTTGGGTGAAGGTATTATATCTGTTCGAATGATTCGAAATTGTGCGTTGCAATATGACGGGAATGTGATTAATATAGATTGTATAGTACTTGGATTATCAGATTTCGATTGTATTGTTGGTATCGACATGTTAACCAAGTACAGGGCAACTGTAGATTGTTTCCAGAAAGTGGTTCGATTTAGACCAGAAATGGCATCTGAATGGAAATTCTACGGTAAGGGTTCTCGAGCCAAGATTCCTTTGATATCTGTGTTATCTATGACCCGTTTATTGCAGAGAGGGGCGGAAGGATTTCTAATTTATGCAGTCGATGTATTGAAATCCAGTCCAGCAGTAACAGATATTCCAGTTGTGCATGAATTTGCTGATGTATTTCCTGATGAAATTCCTGATTTACCTCCAGTACGAGATATAGATTTCAGTATTGATCTAATGCCAGGTACGCAACCAATATCCAAGGCTCCTTACAGAATGGCACCTATTGAATTGAAGGAGTTGAAGGATCAATTGGAAGATTTGTTAGCCAAGGGGTACATTAGACCGAGTGTTTCACCTTGGGGTGCTCCGGTACTGTTTGTACGAAAGAAAGATGATTCCATGCGCTTATGCATTGATTATCGTCAATTGAACAAGGTAACCATCAAGAATAAATATCCACTGCCTAGAATAGATGATTTGTTTGATCAGCTACAGGGTTCAGCTATCTATTCGAAGATTGATTTGCGATCTGGATATCATCAACTGAGAGTACGAGATGAAGATATTCCTAAAACTACTTTTAGAACAAGGTATGGACATTATGAATTTATCGTCATGCCTTTTGGTTTAACCAATGCTCCTGCAGTATTTATGGGATTGATGAATCGGGTATTTCAAAAATATTTGGATGACTTTGTCATTATTTTTATCGATGATATCTTGATCTATTCCAAGAATGTACATGAGCATGCTGAACATCTCCGACTCATTTTACAAACTTTGAGAAATGAGAAATTATATGCTAAGTTATCGAAATGTGAATTTTGGTTGCAAAAAGTTGTGTTTCTGGGGCATATTATTTCAGGTGATGGGATTTCAGTGGATTCAAGCAAGGTCGAGGCTGTATTGAATTGGCCTAGACCTACATCAGTACCAAAAATACGGAGTTTTATGGGCTTGGCAGGTTATTATAGACGTTTTATCAGAGATTTTTCCAGCATTGCGAAGCCTATTACGCAACTGACTCAGAAAAATAAGCCGTATGTCTGGACTGAAGCCTGTGAAACTAGTTTCTTGGAGTTGAAGAAAAGGCTTACAAGTGCACCTGTCTTGACGATTCCATCAGGTACAGGTGATTTTGTTGTATATTGTGATGCTTCTCACAAGGGTCTGGGTTGTGTGCTTATGCAGAGAGGTCATGTTATCGCTTATGCTTCGAGACAGTTAAAGCCACACGAGACTCGATATCCTATCCATGATCTGGAGCTTGCCGCTATTGTCTTTGCATTGAAGATATGGCGACATTATCTTTATGGTGAGAAGTTTGAAATCTTTTCAGATCACAAAAGTTTGAAATATCTGTTTTCGCAATCAGAATTGAATATGAGACAGCGTAGATGGCTTGATTTATTGAAAGATTTCGATTGCAAGATTAAATATTATCCAGGAAAATCTAATGCAGCTGCGGACGCCTTAAGTAGAAAGGTATGTTCTTTATCCTTGTCTACGATAGGTGTATCTCAAATGGTGGAAGATTGTTGTCTTTCTGGATTAATATTTGCAACAGATATGCAACCTATCTGTGTTTGTGCTATACGAGCTGAGCCAGAACTTTTGATACGAATCAAAGAAGCACAGAAAGAGGATCAGAATATTCAGAATTCGATTGCTATGGTCAGATCTGGACATCAATCTGAATATCAGGTCAGTGCTGATAATGTGTTATATGTGAATAACATACTTGTTGTTCCAGATGTTTCAGCTTTGAAACAGCAAATCTTGAAAGAGGCTCACAGTAGTCGATTCAGTATTCATCCTGGTGGCAGAAAAATGTATAATGATTTGAAAATGCAGTATTGGTGGAAACAAATGAAGTCAGATGTGACTGAATTTGTAGCCAGATGTTTGAATTGCCAACAGGTAAAAGCAGAAAGAAAGAAACCAGGTGGTCTATTGCAGAGTCTATCAGTTCCAGAATGGAAATGGGATCACATTTCCATGGATTTCGTTACACAGCTACCACGTTCATCCAGAGGGTGCGATGCCATTTGGGTGATTATTGATCGTTTGACGAAATCAGCATGTTTTATTCCGTACAGAATGAAGTACAGACATAATCAGATGGCAGAAATCTACGTCAGAGAAGTGGTAAGATTATATGGTGTGCCTAAATCTATTGTTTCAGATCGAGACCCTAGATTTACATCACACTTTTGGCATAGCTTGCAACAAGCTCTTGGTACTCAATTGCATCTGAGTACAGCTTATCATCCTCAAACAGACGGACAGTCAGAGCGGACTATCCAGACACTTGAGGATATGTTGAGAGCTGTAGTACTAGATTTTGGTACTAGTTGGCAAGATTCATTACCACTTGCAGAATTCTCTTATAATAACAGCTATCAGACGAGCATTGAGATGGCTCCTTTTGAAGCATTGTACGGAAAAAAATGCAGATCACCGTTGTATTGGGATGATATCTCAGATGTTCCTGATGTTGGGCCTGATATGATCCGAGAAATGACAGAGAAAGTAAAGCTTATTCAGAAAAGAATGAAAACAGCTCAGGATAGACAAGCAAAGTATGCAAATATCAGACGACGACCTCTATCTTTTGATCAGGGAGACAGAGTTTTCTTGAAGATTTCTCCGTTTAGAGGTACGGTCAGATTTGGAAAGAGATGAAAGTTATCTCCACGTTTTATTGGTCCATATGAGATTATCGAGAAGATAGGCGATCTTGCTTATCGACTCGCTCTTCCTCCATCTTTGTCTGGTATTCATGACGTATTCCATGTCTCTATGCTGCGGAAGTATCAGCCTGATCCTTCCCATATTCTTCAGCCTGATGAAGCTGAACTTGACGAGACTCTTAGTTATTTTGAGCAGCCTATTCAGATTCTTGATCGCAAAGACAAACAGCTCAGAAACAAAATAATTCAGCTAGTCAAAGTTCAGTGGAGTCGACATGGCATCGAAGAAGCGACTTGGGAGACTGAGTCAGACATGAGACAGAGATTTCCAGAGTTGTTTCATTGATGTGAGTTCTTATTCTGTTTTCCGTTATTTCATTATCTTATGTGTATACAGATTGTCTATACAGCTTGCTTGTGATTTCGAGGACAAACTCATGTCTTAGTGGGGGAGAAATGTAAGGCCCGGGATTATTTAATTTTAATCCGAGAATATTTAATTTGGGAATATTTAGAGTTTAGAATTAAATTCTAATAATTCTTAAATTGTAAGGATTGAAATTGAATTAAATCGCTTTTCCGGGGACTGAATTGCAAATAGTCAAAAGTTCAGGGACTAAACTGCAAATATGCTATATATATCTCATTCTCCACTTGAATTATTCTGAACACACGTGATATATCATATTTTGGAGAAGGAAAAACAGAGAACTCGGCTGAACCCTTTTCCAAGCCATTTTTGTCCGTTCAAGCTTCGATAACTCGCGCTCCGGTTGTCAGAAATTCCAGATAAATATATATTTGCGATCACAGCTCCGAGATCTTCGATTTGGTACATGTTTTATTCACATATCTCAGATTTTATTTTTATGTGAAAGATGGAAAATTATGATTTTATCATATATGCGTATATCAGCTGTACCGATCGTGTATTCGCAGACGGTTCGATAAAAGACTGTCGTTTGGATTTTATATGAATTTGGGAAGAATAATTCGAACACTATCATGTTTGATTGATACTGATTTTTATGGTAATTAGATGATATGTTAGAGATTATAAGTTATCTGGATTGTTGGATTGATTTGGATATTGTTTGGATTGCCGGTTTTAGCCGTTATGCCGCCGATTTGTAAATTGGCAAGATTTTGCTCTTATTGATTGAACAAAGCATGATTAGAGTTGGAATTTGATATGGTTAGATTGTATCTACTATTTTTCAGATTTGATCAAAGTGTTCCGAACTCGAGATTGTCGATTCGAATCGAGAACGATTTAGAAGGTTTGAAGTTCTTTAGTTGAAATTTTGTTATGCTCTGGAACAGATTTTGATAGATGGTTTTACTATGATGTTTTCAGACTTGAAGTACTGTCAGACACGACATCGAAAGGTATAAATGACAGCAAATCCAGATGGGATAGAACGCTTGAAATAGCTTTCATTTCAAGTATTCCCATGTCAATCACATACTTGTTTCTTTATATTTCTTATGTGATTATTTGTTTGTACTGCTTTGTTTGCTTATATGCTTAGTTGTTCAAGATGTGTTTTATAGCTTTTAATGCATACAGCTTATGTTGCATTCATCTTGAACTCCAGCCTTAATAGCACAGAGGGCAGCCATCGCCTAGAGTGCAGATGACGTTTGGAGAGCTGTAGTGAGTGGCATGGAATGTAGATTTATTTCTAGAGTCAGCTTGACTCATGGCACAGAATATGGATTTATGTTCAGAGCCAGAAGACTCACTATAGTTGTACCAAAGTCAGAGGACTAAAATACTTGATGCCGCCTCGAATGGGAGTGTCGGTGGTTTGATAGTTATTTTATTCCTCGGGATCCCAAAGAACTAAGTTTTATTGATATCAGCTTGATAGCCTTCCTTTTCCATTTGCATTGCATTCACGTTTATTATCTCGCGTTTAAAGTTGTTTATACTGGGATTTTATTCTCACCGGAGTTATCCAGCTATTGCTTTGTTTTGTATGTGTGCATGGCAATAGGTGGGGCAGGAGCTAGTCAGAAAAGACAAGGATAGCTCGAGATAGAGGCATAGCAAGTGAGGACACGAGCTTAAGTAGCACGACTTGTACTTTATGTTGTTGAACCATGCTAGAAGTGATACAAGAACTTTGTATATTATGGCTTGAATACATGCTAGTTTATGTTTATTATGTTTAGAAGCTTGTAAGACGTTATAAGATAGCATGTATTTGATTTTGTAGCATGTATAAAAGATTATGACTTGTTTATCCATTCTTTGGCAGCAGATTTTTGATAGCATATTCCCCGATCGAGCGAGACCCTGCCTTTTAAAACAAAATTTTTTTTTTAGCTCTTGTTTCTTTAATTCTTTTAAGTACTTGTTTAATTGTTAATTACAATAAATGCCCTAAGATAAGATTAGCAACCCGGGTCCCCACAGATTTCTAGTACGTTCTCGAGGTTTACCCTAGATTTCGAGCACGAAATCTTTTAAGGGGGAGAATGTAGTGACCCGTATCCATAATTAATTGTTAATGAGTAATTAATCATGTGATCATGTTTTAATTTATTAATACAGGATTAAGGAAGTTTCTGTTGGATTAACGAACTTCAGAAATGGATTCAGAATGATCGAAAATGGTCCGGAGGATGACCAGGAACGGAAGCAACGTTCATGAACGGAATCAACGTTCTGGCAGTGATGTCATCCGTGACGTCAAAAATATTACGTCATTGCTTACGCACTTGATGGGACATCGGAAGCAATGATGGGGATCGAAAGCATTCGTCAGGCAGAACGGACGCAACATTGAGGAACGGACATTCCGTTCCGTGTCTATAAATAGAGGGTCTGAGGGTTCATTTCAACTCGCACCTTTCCTATCTTCTCTCTCGATTCCTTAGTATTCTAACTCAGATCTAGGGAAATCTAGGCATCATATTGGGATTCCGGAAGTGGCATAGCGATCCAGGCGTCGTAGCGGAGCTGTGGCCTAGTTTTGAGGCAATTGTCATCAGCGGGCTGACGACGGACGTAGGTATAACTATGGTCTCCTTAAATTATTTAAGAGTATGCAATAGTTAGTTAAAGCTTTTAGATCTTAATTAATGATGCATGAGTATTTGCATTGTAGAGCTGATGTAGGCTTGAAACCTAGAGTGGGACTGCTAGGACTGCCTGTAGAAAGGTACGTAAGTACTGACTGAGATATCCAGCGGGTTTGCATGCTTATATGTTGCATTTGTGTGTCATATTATTATGCAGCATGTGCATATCATATTGTGACTGTCCATCTTTTGAGATGAGCCATGTAGGGCCGCTCAGCATGTTCGGACGGTTGATGTCGAGCGCCCCGCTACCGACAGGTTAGCTGGCACTGGCATCTGTAAGACACGGTCTACGTCCGATAGGAATGAGTAGTGTACACAGGGTTTGCTCCCAGGGTTGTACCACTTATGTCCTAGGCGCCATTACTGAACAGTTGTATAAAATTATCCCAGATATGGATACCCTGTCATTTGCATGCATCATATTTGTATGTTTTACCCGTGCTTTCGTATTGAGCTTAGAGCTCACGTCCAGTCTTTTCTGTGTATCTGGACACCCCATTCGACGGGGCAGGTGTAGGTGCGAGATCTCGCACCAGGTGTAACGTCCCAAAATTTATTTCCGAATTAATTGACAATTAAAATAATTACTGAGTTGGAAAAAAATAATTATTACTGCCAAATGAGTTATAGAGTGTATTTACAAAATACACGTGACAATTAGTCAATGAGTTTGACTATTCCTGAATATCTGATAATATTGGCATTTTGAGATAATTATTGAGATAATGGAAATAAAAATAATTATTTATGCCAATAATGTAATTTAGAAGAATACTTGACCGAGTTGACTTGTCAAAGTCAATAATTTCAAAAAATGGTGTTTATAGAGGTTGGGTGTGTGTACCGGAAAAATATTAAATGGAGACTAATTTTTCCAGTTGGATACCAGATAAATTAGTCATGATCAGAAATTTTTTGATTTTCTATACATCGCAAAACACACACCGAAACACACTCAAGAAAACACAGAATATAGATTTTTCCCAATTTTTCCCCCAATTTTTGGATTTAATGTAGCAGTCCCACGTTTTCCATCGCCGACCGTTCATCGGAGCTCCGATTGAAGCTCGATCGGTCACTTTGTATCCAACATCAAGACAAAGCTATTGGTGTAAAGAAATCAACGATCGGACGGTTAGATCGTCGGGAAATCGAGTTAGAACAGACGGGTTCTGCACAGATTTTTGTCGGCACTATTCATCGTCTTCTTCGGTGAGATTTCGATGGTTTGAGCTCGTTTTTGTTGGTTTTAAAGCTAGTAATCGATTCTTTGAGTTTTGGAGAGCATTTACCTAGCTCATGGTATCATTTTGGTCCAGAAATCGTGCAGATCGGAGTAAAAACCATCTTCACCAGCCGCCACTATTTTTCGCCGATCACCAGCGCGGAGAGCATTTACCTAGCTCATGGTATCATTTTGGTCCAGAAATCGTGCAGATCGGAGTAAAAACCATCTTCACCAGCCGCCACTATTTTTCGCCGATCACCAGCGCGGCGGACCTCTGTTCCGGTCGTGGCTTAGATGGTTGGAACCGTCTCATCGAGAGCTACAAGCCTTCCAAATTTCATAATTTTTGGAGCACGTTTGAATTACCGTCGCCGGACCGTCGCGTCGCCGCCGCCTTCTTCGATTTTTCGGCGACCTCCGTCTAGTTAACCATTTTTGATCATCTCGACGTGATAGATCCGAATATCCAAGTTTCGAGTAGTGATTCGAAATCTTTACGCGGTGAGAGCGCAATAAAGTTCGATAATTTTTTGTCAAAGTTTGACCAGAGTTGACCAGGGTTGACTTTTGACCATCATATGATTTTTCGCAGATCGAAAGCCCGTTGAGGATAATTAGAGGCAGAAATCAGCAGATTAGGGATTTGACCTTCAAGAATTGGATAATTATGAGATTTTTGAGTCCCGATATGCGCAACCGCAACTGTATAGGTTTTTCGTGCGTTTTAAATGCAAAGGCATGTTATACCCTTCCTTTATCACACCATTTAGATCAGTATATTTACTGTTTTGATGATTAAATTGTGTTGTTGCATTTGTATGTGGATATGGTAGCTCAAATTTTAACTCATGCATCATTTGTGTTTTTATGTAATGTGAATGATTTTTCTGTCATGGCGAATTCTTAGTTGTTGTTCACTGGTTGATGGCAGGGTTAGGTCCCTTTGGATTTTGGTTTAAGATGTCTTGAACTAGTGTCGGCTAGATGAACAGTTAGATGGTTGTAAGGGGGGTCTATCTAGCGGGAAGCTTAGGCAGAGCTCGGGCAAGTGGGTTGTCTAGGTCAGGTCAAGTGTATTAGGGTCATATGTTATGGTTTGGGTCTGGATTATTTTATTTTTGGGCTGGGTAATTTATTTAAGAGTCCAAGTGTTTAGTCTATTCATTGGGATTAATTTAGTTATTGGGCCTAAAATGTTTATTGGGTTTAACTTATTTACTGGGCTTGAGTTGTTTATTTGAGATAAAGTGTTATTTGGGCTTGAATGAATTGATTTATTTATTGAGCCAAGCTTATGAGGCTTAAGATAGTTATTGGAGGCTTAATTTAATAATTGAGCTAAATTTGTTAATGGACCTAAGTTGTTTAATTTATTTGGTTGGGCTAAGTTCTAAATTGGACTAAGTACTATTGGGCCAATCTTAGTCTAATTGGATCAATTTAAGTGTGATTGGGCTAGTATAAGTATAATTGGGTCAGTTTAAGTGTTAATGAGTCAATCTAAGTGTTATCGGACGAATATGAGTTTAAGAACTTTAGTTAAGGGGCAACAACTCGAACTAGCCAGTGACAAACAAAATAGTCCGTAAATATATATTTAATAGATGTATATGTATATTTTGATATAAGTATGATTTTTATGGAAAATGAATTAAATATATATTTACGGGCATAATTTTAAGGAAGATGATATTTTTTTTAAGTTCATGATTCATGCATGTATTTTATGTTAATCTTAAGGGCATGTAAATGAAATATTTTCGGGAAGTTGATGTGAATTGTGACAATTATGTTCAGGAGCCTACGGATCCCCGTGTTAAGGTTGGGTGAAGTGACATAAGAGGCGTAGGGAATCCCCGTGTTAAGGTTGAGTGAACCTCGCCGCCGCGTACGTTGGTTTATAGATTGATCAATTGCTTATGCTTATGGTCACACTTCACTGATATGACCCACAGGAAATGATTTTTATGTTTATGACATTCCAATGTTTATGTTATGTATTATGTTACGTATTATGTTATGATTTAGATTACGATGCAGTTTATGCATACGATTTTACGATCATGCATGCATTAGAATTCTCAGGTTATTTTTATATACATTATGTGCTTGCATGTGGTTTTATTTAGTAGTACTCGATATTAAAGGTAGAGCATGCTGGGCCTTTAGGCTCACTACATCTAAATGGTGTGCAGGTGAGTTTTATGTTATTCAGGAGGTTGTGGTCCTGACTGGTGATGAAGACCTCTGTGCATCCGTGGCAAGCTAGCACATCCGTGACCTTCGCTAGCTCATGTTTCAGTTGATTAGTTTATGATGTGATATTTTATGTATTGAGCTATTTTCCGCACATGTTTACTATTTCTCATTAGTTTGCATACTTTTGAGATTATAGCTGTTTGCATGGAATTTAACCTATTCGAGTTTTTAAACTTTTAAGATGCAATCGATTTTTATTATGCATTAAATTTTATGAAAATCTATTTTAAGTATAGATGCATATATGTAATATTAAAAAAAAAAATTTCCTTCGAGTTTGGTTCGTTTCATTTGGTATCAGAGCAAGGTCCTTGGAGGGTTGGCTAGCCTACTACGTGGAACTCAGAAGTCGCACTGCCAGTCTGTGAGTTTTAAATGCTTTTAATTATGTTCTAAGAATGGGACCCATGAGTTAGATTTTCACTAAATTTTTGTTATAAATGTTTTAAACTAAAATACCTAGTTATACAATACGATTGCGTGGGGGGATTGATGAAAATTCCTGTATGCCTTCGAGACGCTTAGTTTGCGATGCGGGTAATCAGGATCCACTTTCGCCTCTACCTTCACCTGCAGCTCTACCACTCGCAGCTTTTGAGAGGGCCAGCATGGGCATGCTAGCTGGTATCACGAGTTTACTTGAGCATCAGGCTAGACAACTTAGGATGGCGCACGAGGAGGACATCACTGAGAGGTTCTTCAAGCAGGGACCGAAGGAGTTTGCATGGACCCGTGATCCACTTGTGGCTGAGGAGTGGATTCTAGCGTTGGAGACGATCTTTGCTTATATGGGGACCCAGGATGCTGATTGGGTCAGATGCGCAATCTTCATGTTGAAGGATGATACAGCTATCTGGTGGGAAGGTGCAGTGACTGGTCTTGATCTGGCTAGGATGATTTGAAGGGATTTCAAGACGGCTTTCTTTGAGAAGTACTTCACAGAGGATGTGTGAGGCCGGCTGATTTGTGACTTCATGAGCCTCCGACAGGGAGACAGGACTGTGACCGAGTATTTGAGGAAGTTCGAGTGGGGTTGTCACTTCGTTCCCACGATTGCTACAGTGGAGAGCGAGAGGCTGCGACATTTCACTGATGACTTGAGGTCCGACATCGAGCTTATGTTTCCATGGTAGACGTGACAAAGCACTAGGTAGCGGTTATTCGAGCGTACCAATCAGAGAAGGGGAGAAAGGAGATGCAGGCTGATTTTCAGAAGCAGAGGCAGTTCTAGCAGTCATCTAGAGGACATTCTTGGCAGCAGCCAGCGAAGAAGTCTTATTTTGGGTCGTCTAAGGGATCAGATTCTCCTAGACCGCGTTAGCAGCAGTAGGGGCCGCAAGGCCAGTGGGGACAACAAAGATAGGGGTAGTTGCCCCTAGCACTGGAGGTGTACCTTTCTGCAGACAGTGTCAGAGGCCTCATGCTGGTAATTATTTGGTTGGTTCAGGCAGGTGCTACCATTGCGAAGATCCGGAACAATTTTGAGGAACTGTCACAGGGCGAAGCAAACCATAGGGCGCTTGTTTGTGGTGTAGGCTGAGGATGCAGATCAGGATACTTCTCTTTTCTCGGATAATCTTAATTTGTGTTCTTAATTTCAATTAATGGGATGCTTAGTTAAGATTTGTATTGGAAATTGCTTAACTATTGTACTTGTGTTTTAGAAATGGATGTGTAGGATGAGAATTGGGAATTAGTGAAATTAACATGTTTAGGATTGAACTTTAGATGTTAATTGGTTGCTCTAGAAGAATGATCTATATCTATTGGAAAATCTTTTGCGTACAGGAAAGATTAGCATTAGAGGTATTGTTACGTTTGTGTTGCTAGATTCTGGAGCTACGCATTCTTTTATCTCTCATTAGTTTTGAGGATTTTTAGTAATTGTTTGCTATAGGTTAGATGCGAATGTTGGGTCGGAGAGAATGTTTTGAGAATTATCTTAGAGATTTGATTGATTGCTATTGAGGAATTCAGATTTCTTTTTCTCAGGAATCGTTGAGCCAAATGATTCGGGTGAAGGGTACTATTGAGAGATGAATTAGTTTGTTGCAGATATGAAATTTGGGAATTTGGTGATAGTCCTAATTGAGTAATTAAGTATTGATTGACGTTTAGTTGATTTTGTGAGGGATTGGGAAGGTGCTTTTGGGATAGAGAAAAATCAGTTACGTGAGTCATTTTATCGATTCTTTCCGAAAATATTTGAATCATTTTTGTAGTTCATGCGTTCCTTGATTCGCATGACATTGGTCATTGAATATTCAGTCAATTTGGCATCGATTGATATTTCGATTATGAATTTCGAAAATTCATATTTCTTGAGAACTTAAATTCTAAGTTTAGACATGGATATTGATTTGGGTGAGTAATGTTATTCTATTCCATTGGGATCTCGATTTTATTTTGTTGACATCGGATTACACCTTGGAATTTTATTTCTTTTTCGTTGAGTGCGTGCGGATTTCCTTGTGTGTAAGCCACACTGACAACCTTGATTTTGATTTGTATTGATGGTGGGCATGATGTCATACCTGTTGGCAGTTGATCATCTGATTTGATATTTATTGATTGGCTCGTATCCATTGATCATGGACCATTGAATTGATTCGCTCACCCCTTGTATTAGACTGCAAACGAGTTGTTTCCTTTTTTTTTTTTTTTTTTTTTTGCAGATTTGTCTTTTAGATTATTGTATTTTGATATTGTTCTGAATCATGTCCCTTCGATTTAATTGAGATGAGTTATATTGAACATTGTCTTGACATTGTTTTGGCTCGTAACTGATAGTGATTGATAGCACCATTAGAATTTAGTGTTTGGTGGATACCAGTTAGAATCATGAGACTACTGATATCAAGGATTGTAGTATTTTGAGTTAGAATTTTTAAGCAGATTCGTAGTCGATTCGAATAGATATGTCTTGATCTAATTTGATCATCAGAAGAGTTTATATCCAGCTTTGGGGAAAGTTATTGATCAGTACTGTTTTTCATTCCCAGACAAATGGACAGTAGAGCGGGTTATTTTGATTATCGAGGATTTGTTGAGAGTCTGTTTGATTAATTTCAAAACTCTTAGAAGTCGAGACTACTGTTAGTGGAGTTCACCTATAACATCAGTTGACAGGCATCCATAGGTATGGCTCTATACGAGACTTTTTCGAAACACGTTGTAGATCTCCCGGGCATTGGAACGTTGTTGGCGAGAGGATTCTCTTAGGTTCCGAGTTAGTTCAGCAGACTACAGATATCGTGGTTCGAATTTGGGACAAGATGAGGGACACACAGAGTCGTCAGAAGAGTTATGCTGATCGACGACTATGAGACCTCGAGTTTGCTATTGGAGACCATGTGTTTCTGAGGATTGCGCCCATGAAGGGCATGATGCGTTTGGGTAGGAGGAGGCAACCTGGGAGGCTAAGGCCGATATGCGGACATGTTATCCAGATCTTATCGGTACGTACTTCAATTTCGAGGACGAAATTCCATTTAAGGAAAGAAGAGTTGTAACGTCCCAAAATTTATTTCCGAATTAATTGCAATTAAAATAATTATTGAGTTGGAAAAAAATAATTATTACTGCCAAATGAGTTATAGAGTGTATTTACAAAATACACGTGACAATTAGTCAATGAGTTTGACTATTCCTGAATATCTGATAATATTGGCATTTTGAGATAATTATTGAGATAATGGAAATAAAAATAATTATTTATGCCAATAATTTAATTTAGAAGAATACTTGACCGAGTTGACTTGTCAAAGTCAATAATTTCAGAAAATGGTGTTTATAGAGGTTGGGTGTGTGTACCGGAAAAATATTAAATGGAGACTAATTTTGCCAGTTGGATACCAGATAAATTAGTCATGATCAAAAAATTTTTGATTTTCTATACATCGCAAAACACACACCGAAACACACTCAGGAAAACACAGATTATAGATTTTTCCCAATTTTTCCCCAAATTTTTGGATTCAATATAGCAGTCCCACGTTTTCCATCGCCGACCGTTCACCGGAGCTCCGATCAAAGATCCGATCAGTCACTTTGTAGCCAACATCAAGATGAAGCTATTGGTGTAAAGAAATCGACGATCAAACAGTTGGATCGTCAGGAAATCGAGTTAGAACAGACGGGTTCTGCACAGATTTTCGTTGGCACTATTCATCATCTTCTTCGGTGAGATTTCGATGTTTTGAGCTCGTTTTTGTTGGTTTTAAAGCAAGTAATCGATTCTTTGAGTTTTGGAGAGCATTTACCTAGCTCATAGTAGCATTTTGGTCCAGAAATCGTGCAGATCGGAGTAAAAACCATCTTCACCGGCCGCCACTATTTTTTGCCGATCTCCGATGCGTCGGACTTCTGTTCCGATCGTGGCTTAAATGGTTGGAACCATCTCATCGAGAGCTACAAGCCTGCCAAATTTCATAATTTTTGGAGCAAGTTTGAATCGCCGTCGCCGGACCGCCGCGTCACCGCCGCCTTCTTCGATTTTCCGGCGACCTCCGGGGAGTTAACCATTTTTGATCGTCTCGACGTGATAGATCCGAATATCCAAGTTTCGAGTCATGATTCGAAATCATTAAGCGGTGAGAGCGCAATAAAGTTTGATAATTTTTTGTCAAAGTTTGACCAGAGTTGACCAGGGTTGACTTTTGACCATCATATGATTTTTCGCTGATCGGAAGCCCGTTGAGGATAATTAGAGGCATAAATCAGCAGATTAGGGATTTGATCTTCAAGAATGGGTAATTATGAGATTTCCGAGTCCCGATATGCGCAACCGCAACTGTATAGATTTTTCATGCGTTTTAAACGCAAAGACATGTTATACCCTTCCTTTCTCACACCATTTAGATCAGTATATTTACTGTTTTGATGATTAAATTGTGTTGTTGCATTTGTATGTGGATATGGTAGCTCAAATTTTAACTCATGAATCATTCGTGTTTTTATGTAATGTGAATGATTTTTCTGTCATGGCGAATTCTTAGTTGTTGTTCACTGGTTGATGGCAGGGTTAGGTCCCTTTGGGTCTTGGTTTAAGATTTCTTGAACTAGTGTCGGCTAGATGAACAGTTAAATGGTTGTAAGGGGGGTGTATCTAGCAGGAAGCTTAGGCAGAGCTCGGGCAAGTGGGTATTCCGGATCGGGTCAAATGTATTAGGGTCATATGTTATGGTTTGGGTCTGGATTATTTTATTTTTGGGCTGAGTAATTTATTTAAGAGTCCAAGTGTTTAGTCTATTCATTGGGATTAATTTAGTTATTGAGCCAAAAATATTTATTGGGTTTAACTTATTTACTGGGCTTGAGTTGTTTATTTGGGATAAAGTGTTATTTGGGCTTGAATGAATTGATTTATTTATTGAGCCAAGCTTATGAGGTTTAAGATAGTTATTGGAGGCTTAATTTAATAATTGAGCTAAATTTGTTAATGGACCTAAGTTGTTTAATTTATTTGGTTGGGCTAAGTTCTAAATTGGACTAAGTACTATTGGGCCAATCTTAGTCTAATTGGATCAACACTACAACAAATATGTTAATTAACCACACTAAAAAGACAACGGTTTTATACACAAACTGTTGTCTTTTGGAATTTGACAACGATTTTTACACGTTGGCCGTATTTTAATAAAAAATGACAACAGTTTTTAAAAAACCGTTGTCTTATATATATCAAAGACAACAGATTTTAAAACCGTTGTCTATGAGCGGATTTTTTATGACCTACAACAACGGTTTTAATTAACCGTTGTCAATGTGCATGCTTTTTGAGCTCTATGACAACGGTTTTATTAATCGTTGTCTTTGTGCGTTTTTTTTAAAGTCAACGACAACGTATTTAATAAAATGTTGTGTTAAATGGTTGTGTTTGGAATTTTTTAAAAATTAATTTGAATATAAAATAAGAAAAATATAAACTGAACAAAACACAACTTTTCTCTTATTCTATTCACAATTTCCTGTCAAACCCTAACCTCATCCCCAATCTGCCTCCCTCGCCTCCCGTACACCATCGGAAACAAGCTGGAGATCTTCGTGACTTTGTAATCCAGTCCTAGGCGACATCAACCATGGTCTGAATCAAACTTTGTGAGATCCGTTTCATTCAACTGGAACCCTGTCGCAAAGTGAATTGGCATGAGTTGTGTTCTTCGCGAATCCTGTCGATATTTTGTTGGTTTATGTCTAACGGGAATGCGCTGGTTAGGAATGAATATAACTGAAACATAGGTATGATTATATTCAAGATTTGGGTTTCGGGAGAAAAGAGATCATATTGTTATGTTTTTTTAGTACAAGATTCTTTATCTTGTGTTTCTGCGATTTGTTTGTCAGAGGCGAATGTTTTGTATTTGGAGTCGCCCATTGGCGTTGGGTTTTCTAACGCGACAAATTCTTTGTTCTATGAAGGTGTGAATGAGAGGCATGTTTCCTATTCTCGTTTGTGTAAAATGTTCGATTTTATTGTCTTTAGTGAATTGGGTTGTCTTATCTTTTATCGGATGAAATAGTAGAATAGGTTTCGAATTGCAAAGAATTTTGTCAAAAGTCTTTGTAAATCGTTCATAATATTACCTTTTGATGCCATTTTCAAAAGTGAAAAAGGATACTAGTGGACTTGTAGTAAGTACAATGTACGCGTTCACTTTGGGTTTTTTTTTTTTGCTATCTTTTTCACTGTATTGGTTTCATTTTGGACTTTTTTTACTGCTGCATCTTAATTTTGTTCTGTAATACAGCCTTGGACAACTTGATGTTCCTGCAAAACTGGTTCTTCAAGTTCCCGCAATATAAAGACAAAAGCTTGTATATCACTGGAGAAATCTATGCTATTAAACTTAAATTCCATCTTTATCACGAGATAAATCAGTTTAGACATAATGCTGGTATGATTATTTTCACAGGACACTATATTCCACAGTTGGCAAAGCTAATGCTTCAATTCAATGTGAAGGAAAATGTGTTTAACCTGAAAGGAATTGCAGTATGTTGGGCTTCATCTGTGAAAATATTTGGATTTACGTACCTCGAATTCGATTCTTGTGAAATGAAATTTGTGTTACTGATGCAGCTAGGAAATCCAGTACTAGAATATGCAACAGACCTCAACTCAAGGGCTGAGTTCTTTTGGTCTCATGGATTGATATCCGATACAACTTACAGATTGTTCCCTTCTGCGTGTAATTATTCTAGATATGTGAGTAAATACTACAGAGGGTCTGTGACTCCATTCTGTTCCAGAGCGATGAGCCTTGTTACAACAGAAACCAGTAAATGTGTGGACAAATATTCAGGTACTAATTATTTTGTGCTTTAACTTGTCGTCGGGTTTATAATAGCTTTGGTTTATCAGATCGAGGATGTTATTTTTTTTCCTATTTATCTACAAAAATTTGGAAATTGAATTATAAGGGATTCAAATGTGAAGATTATAAAGACTTAAAATTTTATACAACTATATATGTGAGTTCAGGGACGATTTATATATATATATATATATATATATATATATATATATATATATATATATATATATAGAAGAGATGATAAATGTACATAAAATGGTGGAATTAATGGTGGAATACAGCGTGATAATGGGAAGAATGGGGGATCCGTTTGCTGAATATTTGATATTTCCAAGAAGATCAAGGTTGCTGTTGAGGAGTCGTAATACTCCAAATTGATGAAAATTTAGATTTAAGTTTACTTGTTCAATGATTCTGACTTTGTCAATAAAGGGTGGTGAGATTCACATTTACAATTTTCTACGTTTCCTTATATATTTTTATTTTGTTGACATTTTCTCAACTGTCAATTAATTCATTGGCTTAGTCCTAAATTTCAATAACCAGAGTATTCATCTTCATACTAATTAATATAAAAGGTTCATACAAAAGATTGAGTTTTCTGATATCTCGACTTTAATTTCAGTAAAATTCTTTAAGGTTTAAATTATGAAATTTACATAAGTTTTATGTTGTTGCACTCGTTCTGCAAGGTTTTGACTGCGTCAGATACAAGTACCCACGGTGGATTCTCCGTCCTTCGAAAACAAGCTAATGAATGCCTGCCTCCCCTGGTAACTATTCGTTTTCTCCCGACTGCTCGATTCATGTCTTGTTTGTTCTTTTCTCATTGTTCCACTGTTGCTCTTGGATCAGGACATGTCCCAACAGACACCAACACAAGAACTTAGCCAAGGATTTGCATGACGTTGAATGGCATTTTAAGCATATTTTTAGAGGTGATTTCTGATTCCAACTACAGATTACTCCTTTGATTTTAGGAATTTTTATTGTTATTACTCACAAGAAAGTTGCTTGATTCATGAATTGCTATAAATGGCTCAAATATATATGATAAATATGTTTTATCCTATATTCCAGATTCACACTAACATATATTTGATGTAAACTTATCAGGTCAACCGCGAAGGCATGTGCTTACGACCGGATGGAAAGCATCATGTAATTTGTTTGTGGTAATACCATTAGAAACTGTTATCACGTGCTTTAGTGGATGTCTTTAAGCAGATCTGTAGTAGCCCGTAACCAAAATCAGTGATTAAGGAATTAATCATAATTACTTGGGAAGGGTTCGGAAGCTCCGAAGGCAGGATCGGAAGCTCCGAAGGTGAGTTCGGAAGCTTCGAACAGGATCGGAAGCTCCGATCGAATTATGTCAGGCATGACATGTGGCAGGATCGGAAGCTCCGATGTCAGGATCGGAAGTTCCGATCGTGATCGGACGTTCCGATCTAGGAACGGAGGTTCCGATCGTCGTCTATAAATAGGGGGTGCCGAGCTCACATTTGAGTGCACCAATTCCTCTCTTCTCTCTCAATTCCTTAGCCTTCTAACTCAGATCTAGGGAATTCTAGGCGTCCCGTAGGGAATCCGGAAGTGGCATAGCGATACAGGCGTCGTAGCGGAGCTGTGGCCTAGTTTTGAGGCACTCGACATCAAAGGGCTAACGACGGACAAAGGTATAGCTTTTGCTTCCTATAAATATTTAGAAGTATGCAATAGCTTAGTTAAGGCTTTTAGAGCACTATAATGATAGTAGTATCATTTGGAAGTGTAGAGCAGACTATAGGCGTGGACCTAGAATTGGTAGAGCTTGCACTGATTTGAGGTACGAAAGTACTGTTCGAGATATCTTGACTGAGTATGCATGTATTATGTGACTGCATGGTTTATATTTCATTGATTTATGCTGCATTCATTTGCATACTGAGCTATCTCCTTTGAGATGTCTGTTAGTAGGGTTTTTCCCTATCCTGTTAGTGGTTGGAATTCCATCGATTTGGGTCCGGCATATCCACTGGTATTATGGTATGGGAGTCACCTCCTGAAGCGACGGCACAACGTGCTACATACCAGGGCCCGGTCTGTCTCTATTATCTGATCCTTGACCTCGAGTTTATAGGGAGTTCACTTTGCATGCATGTATACTCATACTCTCGTACTGAGCATTTTATGCTCACGTCTCGTACTCTGTGTTTTTGGACACCCTATTCCATGGGGCAGGTTTGCGATTGAATGAGGCGGGTGGATCCAAGAGGGGCTAGGAAGTTGTTGGCCAGCTGGAGCTTCGCCTTGGTTTTATTCTGTTGTTATTAGATTGATTCAGCTGTTCGATCTGGTTGTATAATATTTGGATATTTACAGATTCCTTGCCTTGGGATTGTATATTGTTTATGGTTTCCGCAGTTTTATTCTGATATCCATTTAATTAAGTTAATTGCATGCCTAAGTTCTATTTAGTAGGTGATACATGTAAGGGTCACTATATTTATGGTATCAGAGCATGCAAAGTATTCTTGGGATTTAGATTCTACATAAGATAACCGTTAGGTTAATTTTGTTGATGGCAGATCATGACGACCACATGGCAGTATTGGTGGGCGTTGGGGTGATGCCGACTGGGAGCCTCATCGGGAACGCCTCCATCGTCATCGAGATGAGGACCGTTTTAGTGTACGTCGATTCTTGTAGATGGGGCCTAAGCCCTTGGTTGGAGGTGAGTCTCTGGAGTATGCGAAGAACTGGTTAGATCGCATGGAGACGACTTTTCAGACTTTCCAATGAACTGAGGAGCAGAAGATGGAGACCCTTGGTTATATTCTGGATGAACGTGCACGCAGGTGGTGGAGGTTTACTTCTGCACCTTTTGTTGTAGCGAGAGGAGTGGCCACCTGGGACGAGTTCCGCACAGCTTTTCAGAAGCTGTATTTTCCTCTTGCACTCCGTCAGTTGAAGGTGGGCGAGCTACTGAGTCTGCGACAGAGAGTCATGTCTATTGATGAGTATCAGCAGAAGTTCTTTGATCTGCTATCCTATTGCCCCAAGATTGCCGACAGCTCCGAGATGAAGTATAATCTATTCCTTCAGGGCCTTAACCCTGAGATCCATGACCGTGTGACGTTTGGTGACGACATGTCCTACGAGGGTTTGGTGAGCCGTTGTCACCAGGCGGAGGACAGCATTCGGCGGAACAGGTCTTTCTCTCAGTCGAGACCTGCTAGTTCTTTGGGTCCCCATGCCCAATCTTTCAAGAAGTCTGGATCTACTTCTTCTTCCTCTGGCTCTGCTGGTGTTGTCCGTTTCGATAAAAAGGACAAGTGTGATCACTGTGGGAAGAACCATCCATCCGACAAGTGCCGTAGAGCTTCTAGAGCTTGTTTCCGTTGTGGAGAGACTTGTCATATTTGGAGGGATTGTCCAATATCTGGGGGAGGCGGTTTTGGTTATGGTTCAGGATCTGTTTCTCAGGCCACAATTCAGCAGAGGTCGCAGGGACAGCCTGCTGGGAGTTCTCATTTGAGGCCACGAGCTTCTGGCCAGGTGTTTTCCCTGAGACATGATCAGGCAGTGGAGGAGAATGAGAAAGTCATCGCAGGTACATTTCTGCTTTATGGTATACCTGCTCTTGTACTTATTGACACTGGTGCATCTAATTCCTTCATTTCTGCACGTTTTGTTAAGAGGAATAAGTTACCATGCATTGCACTAGACGTAGTGATGTCTGTTTCTACTCCGACGTGCCAATCTGCTTTGGCTAAGCGTCTAGTGATGGGTTGCCCTTTAGGATTCGAGGGGAACATTCTGTTAGCGAATCTCATGGTTCTTGCGATGGACGACTTTGATTGCATTCTGGGAATAGATATGTTGACTACCTATCGAGATTCAGTGGACTGCTATCAGAGATTAGTACGCTTTCATCCGGAGGGGAGTGATAGCTGGTTTTTCTATGGAGAGGGAGCGCGACCCCCGATGCCTTTGGTATCAGCTTTGAGAGCCTGTCGAGCTCTAGAGTCTGGCGGGGAAGGCTACCTTATCTATGCAGTTGATTTGTCCGCTGAGAACATTGAGATAGAGAGTATTCCTGTTGTGGATGAATTTCTAGATGTATTTCCTGATATGATTTTGGATTTTCCTCCTGTTAGGGAAGTCGAGTTTGGCATAGAGTTGATGCCGGGTACTTCGCCTATTTCCCGAGCACCGTATCCTCTGGCTCCGTCAGAGATGCGTGAGTTTAAGAATCAGCTACAGGATCTTTTGGACAAGGGGTACATTCTTCCTAGTGTATCTCCTTGGGGAGCTCCTGTTCTTTTTGTAAAGAAGAAGGATGGGTCGATGCGGCTGTGCATTGACTATCGGCAGCTGAATCGAGTCACTGTGAAGAACAAGTATCCTTTGCCTCGTATTGATGACTTGTTTGATCAGCTACAGGGCACTTCAGTTTACTCCAAGATTGACTTAAGATCTGGGTATCATCAGTTGAGAGTCCGAGATCAGGACGTAGCCAAGACTGCATTCCGTACTCGCTATGGGCATTACGAGTTTCTAGTGATGCCATTTGGTTTGACTAATGCGCCGGCTATATTCATGGATCTGATGAACCGTGTCTTCATGGAGTATTTGGACAAGTTTGTTGTGGTCTTCATTGACGACATATTGGTGTATTCGCGTAATACGGAAGAGCATGTTTCTCACTTGTGGTTGGTACTGCAGACTCTTCGAGATGAGCAGTTATACGCCAAGCTGAGCAAGTGTGAGTTCTGGATGGATCGAGTGGTCTTTCTTGGCCATATCATATCTAGGGAGGGGATTTTTGTTGATCCAAGCAAGATTGAGGCGGTGCTTAATTGGTCGCGTCCGACGACGGTTGCTGAGATCCGTAGTTTTCTGGGTCTAGCAGGATATTATCGTCGCTTCATTCTGAACTTCTCTCAGTTAGCTCGACCTTTAACGCAACTTACCCGCAAGGGTGTGGATTTCGAGTGGTCCTCCGAGTGTGAGGAGAATTTCTATGAGCTTCGACGGCGGTTGACTTCTGCGCCGGTGTTGGCATTACCGTCAGGATCTGGAGGGTATGTGGTGTACACTGATGCTTCTCTTCAGGGGTTAGGTTGTGTCCTGACTCAGAATGGGCATGTGATTGCATACGCTTCTAGACAACTGAAGCTTCACAAGGACAACTACCCAGTCCATGATTTGGAGTTAGCAGCCATTGTGTTCGCTTTGAAGATCTGGCGTCATTATCTGTATGGCGAGAAATTTGAGATCTTCATCGACCATAAGAGTCTCAAGTATTTGTTCACTCAGGCGGAGTTGAACATGAGGCAGAGACGTTGGATGGACTTGCTTAAGGACTATGATTGCGAGATTAAGTACCATCCGGGAGCTGCTAATCTCACTGCTGATGCTTTGAGTCGCAAGGTGCGACTATCCGCACTTCAGACTTGTTCGATGTCTAGTGCGATCAGTGACTATTGTACTTCGGGTTATACTTTCAAGCATAAGAAAGGTATGCAGAGTATCCAAATGTTTGCGATATTATCTGAGCCAGCTTTGTATTCGCGGATTCGAGATGCTCAGATATCTGATTCGAAGACCCAGCATTTAGCTCGTCTAGCTAACGAGGGTAGCTCGTCTGGATTTCACTATCAGTCAGATGGCTTTCTGTGTTTGTCTGGTAGGCTTGTGATTCCGCAGGATGTAGAGTTGCGAGAGGAGATTTTGTCTCAGGCGCATCGCACTAAGTTGAGTATTCATCCTGGGAGCAACAAGATGTACAAGGATCTACGTACTCGTTTCTGGTGGAAGGAAATGAAACGCAGTGTTTATCAGTTTGTTTCGAGATGTTTGGTGTGTCAATAGGTCAAGGCAGAGCACCGACGACCTGGAGAGTTGCTTCACATTCTGCCTATTCCTGAATGAAAATGAGAGTTTATCACAATGGACTTTGTGACCCATTTGCCGGTATCCCCGAGGAACTGTAATGCTATCTGGGTTGTGGTGGACCGACTCACCAAGTCAGCGAATTTCATTTCCTATAGCCGGGAGTAAAATGTGGATCGTATGGCTAGGTTGTACATTCAGGAGATCGTTCGACTTCATGGAGTGCCGGTGAGCATTGTCAGCGATCGGGACCCCAGGTTTACTTCTAGGTTCTGGGGGAGTGTTCAGCGTGCGATGAGTACTGCTCTCAGTTTGAGTACTGCCTATCATCCGAAGACTGATGGTCAGTCAGAGCGCACTATCCGTACTTTGGAGGATATGCTTAGAGCGTGCGTCATGGATTTTGGTTCAGCCTGGTAGGATCACTTGCCATTGATCGAGTTCACGTACAACAACAGCTATCATACTAGCATTGGGATGGCACCTTTTGGGGCGTTGTACAGGCGACATTGTCGTACTCCACTCTTCTGGGAAGAAGTGGGGGAGAGACAGGCTGAGGGACCGGAGTTTATCCAGCAGGCGGTAGACATTGTTGATCAGATCAAGAAACGGATTAAGACTGCACAGGATCGTCAGGCCAGCTATGCTAACACCAAGCGTAGGCCTTTGCAGTTCGATGTCGGGGAGAAAGTGTTTCTGAGAGTGTCACCTTTCCGCAGAATTCTCAGATTTGGCCTTAAGGGCAAGTTTTGTCTCCCAGGTTTATCGGTCCGTTTGAGATCTTGGAGAGCATTGGCGATTTGGCTTATCGACTAGCTTTGCCACCGCATCTTTTCAGTATTCACGACGTGTTCCATGTATCTCTGTTGCGACGATATGTGTCAAAATCTGCAGCGGTCTGAGGTTCAGGTAAGCAAGGATTTGACCTATGTTGAGAAACCTATTCGTATCCTAGATTATAAGGATAAGGTTTTGCGGAACAAAGTCATTCCTTTGGTTTTAGTTCAGTGGCAGCGCCGAGGCACTGAAGAAGCTACTTGGGAGCTTGAGGATAGGATGCGTGAAGACCATCCTGAGTTGTTTTAATTTCATTCTTAAGTTGTATTCAGTTGCAAACTCTGTAAACGTTTGATTTGAATAAAGACTGTTTCTGATTTCTGTATTATATTAAGTACTTAAGATCTGATTTCGAGGATGAAATATCTTAAGTGGGGGAGAATGTAGTAGCCCGTAACCAAAATCAGTGATTAAGGAATTAATCATAATTACTTGGGAAGGGTTCGGAAGCTCCGAAGGCAGGATCGGAAGCTCCGAACAAGATCGGAAGCTCCGAAGGTGAGTTCGGAAGCTCCGAAGGAGCGATTGAAAGCTCCGATCGAATTACGTCAGGCATGACGTGTGGCAGGATCGGAAGCTCCGATCAGGATCGGAAGTTCCGATCACCTCTATCCGAAGTCAACCAGTGAGATTTTGACACATGGCAGATAAGTGAGATCGGAAGCTCCGATGTCGGGATTGGACGTTCCGATCGTGATCGGACGTTCCGATCTAGGAAAGGAGGTTCCGATCATCGTCTATAAATAGGGGGTGTCGAGCTCACATTTGAGTGCACCAATTCCTATCTTCTCTCTCAATTCCTTAGCCTTCTAACTCAGATCTAGGGAATTCTAGGCGTCCCGTAGGGAATCCAGAAGTGGCATAGCGATCCAGGCATCATAGCGGAGCTGTGGCCTAGTTTTGAGGCACTCGACATCAAAGGGCTAACGACGGACGAAGGTATAGCTTTTGCTTCCTATAAATATTTAGGAGTATGCAATAGCTTAGTTAAGGCTTTTAGAGCAGTATAATGATAGTAGTATCATTTGGCAGTGTAGAGCAGACTATAGGCGTGGACCTAGAGTTGGTAGAGCTTGCACTGATTTGAGGTACGAAAGTACTGTTCGAGATATCCTGACTGAGTATGCATGTATTATGTGACTGCATGGTTAATATGTCATTGATTTACACTGCATTCATTTGCACACTGAGCTATCTCCTTTGAGATGTCTGTTAGTAGGGTTTTTCCCTATCCTGTTAGTGGTTGGACTTCCATCGATTTGGGTCCGGCATATCCACTGGTATTATGGTATGGAGCCATCTCCTGAAGCAACGGCACAACATGCTACATACCAAGGCTCGGTCTATCTCTGTTATCTGATCCTTGACCTCGAGTTTATAGGGAGTTCACTTTGCATGCATGTATACTCATACTCTCGTACTGAGCATTTTATGCTCACGTCTCGTACTCTGTGTTTCTGGACACCCTATTCCATGGGGCAGGATTGCGATTGAATGAGGCGTGTGGATCCAAGAGGGGCTAGGCAGTTGTTGGCCAGCTGGAGCTTCGCCTAGGTTTTATTCTGTTGTTATTAAATTGATTCAGCTGTTCGATCTGGTTGTATAATATTTGGATATTTACAGATTCCTTGCCTTGGGATTGTATATTGTTTATGGTTTCCGCAGTTTTATTCTGATAACCATTTAATTAAGTTAATTGCATGCCAAAGTTATTTTTAGTAGGTGATCCAGGTAAGGGTCACTACAAGATCAATATGTGTAATTTGAAAAAAATGGTGTGATGATAGCTTAAGTAAACTTGAATTTTTGCTTTATCCTGATTATCATTCAACTCATTTTTTCCTTCAAGGTCACACTTGGTAAATGAATCTAAAATGTGGAATGAGAATAGTGGTTACTGAAATTTATGCTGATGTCTTAATTGCATAGATTCTTTGTTGAAGCTCGCGTAACAGAGTCATTGTTTGATGGATGAGAATGGGATGTTTAACTGTATGACAAATCTGTATGTTATCATTTAATGGCTTGTAAATGCATTATAGGATTAGCACTTTGTGGGCTAAAAATTAAATCGGATTTGCGACGTGCAGATGCGATATATTCTTTTAGAGTTGCTTGAAAATTTGGTTGCTGCTTGGTGAGTGGCATTTGAGTTGCTCGACCTTTCAAAATCATAATAGGAACCTCACATCGCAAGTTTGTGATGTGGCATTAATCTGTTTACAACTTGAAATGAAATCTTGGATTTTATCCGTTGTCGTTGAAAGAAAAGACAACGGATTTTATCCGTTGTCGTAGGGAGAAAAGACAACGGATAAAATCCTTTGTCGTTGGGCGCGCATTCAACAACACAGAAAAGTACAACAGTTTTCTGAAGGCTAGGACAATGGATATAATCCGTTGTCTTTAGCTGTTTTTCTTGTAGTGCAATTTAAGTGTGATTGGGCTAGTATAAGTATTATTGGGTCAGTTTAAGTGTTAATGAGTCAATCTAAGTGTTATCGGACGAATATGAGTTTAAGAACTTTAGTTAAGGGGCAACAACTCGAACTAGCCAGTGACAAACAAAATAGTCCGTAAATATATATTTAATAGATGTATATGTATATTTTGATATAAGTATGATTTTTATGAAAAATGAATTAAATATATATTTACGGGCATAATTTTAAGGAAGATGATATTTTTTTTAAGTTCATGATTCATACATGTATTTTATGTTAATCTTAAGGGCATGTAAATGAAATATTTTTGGGAAGTTGATTTGAATTATGGCAATTATGTTCAGGAGCCTACGAATCCCCGTGTTAAAGTTGGGTGAAGTGGCATAAGAGGCATAGGGAATCCCCGTGTTAAGGTTGGGTGAACCTCGCCGCTGCGTACGTTGGTTTATAGATTGATCAATCGCTTATGTTTATGGTCACACTTCAATGATATGACCCACAGGAAATGATTTTTATGTTTATGACATGCCAATGTTTATGTTATGTATTATGTTACGTATTATGTTATGATTTAGATTATGACGCAGTTTATGCATACGATTTTACGATCATGCATGCATTAGAATTCTCAGGTTATTTTTATATACGTTATGTGCTTGCATGTGGTTTTATTTAGTAGTACTCGATATTAAAGGTAGAGCATACTGGGCCTTTAGGCTCACTAGATCTAAATGGTGTGCAGGTGAGTTTTATGTTATTCAGGAGGTTGTGCTCCCGACTGGTGGTGAAGACCTCTGTGCATCCGTGGCGAGCTAGCACACCCGTGACCTTCGCTATCACACCCGTGACCTTCGCTAGCTCATGTTTCAGTTGATTTAGTTTATGAAGTGATATTTTATGTATTGAGCTATTTTCCGCACATGTTTACTATTTTTCATTAGTTTGCATACATTTGAGATTATAGCTGTTTGCATGGAATTTAACCTGTTCGAGTTTTTAAACTTTTAAGATGCAATCGATTTTTATCATGCATTAAATTTTATGAAAATCTATTTCAAGTATAGATGCATATATGTATGGGCATATATGTAATATTAAAAAAAAAAATTTCCTTCGAGTTTGGTTCGCACCAGGAGCTTGGAGTAGCCAGTGACCAGTGAAGACAGCAAGATTAGCTGTAGGTTTTGTGTAGTGACCCTTACCTGGATCACCTACTAAACAGAACTTAGGCATGCACACTACTAGAAAAAATGGCTATGCTGACACATTTTTAATGACATTTGTTCAAAAGTGTAGTTAATATATACCTATCATGACATTTGTAAAAAATCAAAATTTTAATAAAATAAAACTCTTATTAGATATATTATCATGACATTTTTATGAATGCCACGAAAAAATATTAATTTTCCACACTTATGTCCCAATTTTTCATCTTTCCCTCCACGATTTTATTCTTACCGCCCTGCCCCGTGCATCCTGATTTTTCTTCTCTCCAACAATCTGATTGTTTCTACTCTCTCTTTCTCCATCGCCGTTGAGCGGAATTGCCTTCTGTCGCCTAGCAACACCTTTTGCCACCAGCGGCGCCACCATCCTCTCCATATGCCCTTGGCCGTTATTCTTTCCTCTCTAACTGTATCGTGATTTGAAACTCTAGGTGACAAGTTTATGTGTGTTCTATTTCTTTTGTCGATTTAAAAATAGTTTCTTGTTAATTTCTGTGATTTCAGGTGGTAAATAGGTTTTAATCAAGATTAGGTAGAATTTTTATCAAGCACAGATCGTTTTCCAGCCGTGTGACCTTAGATGTTCAGTCGCGAAACACCATTCTCCGCCGCGCAACTGTCTTGTTTCGGTACTTACTAGATCTTGTTTCTTCTTTAAGGATGTTTCAAGGCCTATTAAATTCACTTTTCATAAATTTAGCAGGCTTTCCGATTTAGGATTTTAATCCATTCGAATTTCATTTGATTTCCTTGCATTTATCACACTATTATGATTATTATTTGGGTTCATTGTCGTAGGTACTGGAGTTTTGAATTCAAAGGTATATTTCGACAAACCTAAGTCATAGTTTAATTAGTTAGTGTGATCATTGGGAATTATAGTTGAGTTATTTGAGATGATTGTGGTATTTAAGATTATTGGGATTTTAGTTTATTATTCTGTTATTTAAGATTAGTAATATAAGTTGAAAATGATTGAATTCTAATTTTTTCTGTCCTCGGGGAAGTGAATTCGAATATCGTCGTAGTGACATTGCACGAGTAAATCCAAGGGAATGTTTGTTCTTGTTGCATAGTACGTAATTGCTTAAATCCAAAGTGTGGATTCCGGCATCCGATTAGTTCATATTTGTCTAGATGTGGATAGCATGTTGACTTGCATGTTTCATTAGCTTGGTCAAATTTTAGTTTTAATGATTCTGGTTACAATGTGCTATGCTATTATTTTATAGTATAAAGTATTGGCATCCCGTCCATTCATCATATTTTAGTCAATTACTGTTGTTTGTTCCTTCAGCCTCTTGGTTGATTGTTGTCAACAAAACCAGAAACTTCTGCTGACCATGTCTTTTGCCTTGTCATTTTCCTATATTATGATAGGAACTCCCTGCCTTAGTGGACTTCCTAGATTAATTGATATGTTGCACGTACTTTTTGTGTGCCAGATGATTTTGTTTTATATGATGTTTACTCTTTCGGTAACATCTAAAATTGAGTACAGGGAGTTGTCACGTTATATTGGTGTGATATTGCCTTTAAACAGGATTTGATTTCATGAGTACTATCCCCATGAACATCGGCTTACATGGCGCAGGCGCTTTGACTAGAGTTTTTCCTTGTCTTTTCAGCATCTCAACAATGATCATAAGTCCACGATTTTTCATCTTTTCTGTGTTGGCTTGATGGCTTCAAATTTTGGATATTTCAGTGCCTACTTTACCAGGTTGGATGTCATTCATTAGTATTTTATTTCCCTAAAGTTTATGATAGATGAACAACTTCCATGAAATCTTATGCTTTTCCATGGAAATTGGTTGTAGTCGTGCTAAATTTTCTTCAAGTTTTTGGATCAGGGTTGTTCTGGAGCTAAAACAAATTACTTCTTCATATATTCTGTTCCACAGGCTCTTTCAAAGGGAAACCTTTGTCCTTTTGACATGATAACTTTTCTTAAATTTTATTTTTAGCACCCAGTTAGTAAAACTAGAGAGAAGCAGATAAAAATATGTAAGGAGCTGATACTTGATTTCTACAGAACTCAGAAAATTTTTTCCATTGGAGTGGAAGAAGATTTCCCATTGTTCAGTAATCCTGCTATTGAAAGTGAGTCTTCCCTTCAGTTATCAAAAAAAGAAAGAAAGAAAATCTTCCTGTTTAAGTGTTGTTTTTTTAAGTTGTTTCTCTTTTGAGTCTTTTCCATATATGTTCTGATTTTGTGCTTCTTTCAGTGATGATTCTTATTTGTTTGTTTAATGCAAAGGTGTCTTCCATATATTGGAGTGGGCAGATATAGTAAGTGCCCATATAATATTGGGACTCTATTTACTGATGTACTATATCCTTTTGTTAATATATATTCAAATGTTTGGTTCACTCGAGCATTGTTAGATCTTGTAGTTTAATGTTTCCTTTCTTGATTCTAAACATGCTTTCAGAAATTTTTTTGTATCAAAGTTCTGAAGTTCCTGTAAATTATGTTGGTAGATCTATCTGGTTATTACATACTACTTTCATTGGGTTATGGTAAATTTCTTAGTGGTTTTTTTTACAAAAAAAATCGGTTAGTTTGGTTTTGTTTCCATGCTTCTTGTTGAACCATGTAGATTGGACAAACTGCATCTTGAAATGATATCCTTTTGGTATGTTTTTAGCTTGGTTTGTTCAGTTGGTGATTATGTCTTGGATACTCAAGTTAAAATAGTAAGAACGAGCGAATTTGCCATATTTTATGTTAAATTATAATGTAATTATCAACACCTCCTTTTGAAATATTTAAGTGTTTTATTTATACGTGTGGATTTTGTTCTTACGATGGAGATCGTAATCTTTATGTCCTTGTTCTACCGAAATACGAAAAATTATGACAACATCAAACTAGCCTTGACAATGGATTATAAGCTTTGGAGCAGAGAACTGATCCAACAGGCAAGCTTATGAATATCTGGCCTCGTTTTATTGCTTGGCATTTACAAAAATGGCTGTATAAGAGAATTCACTATTAGCAAATGAGTCCTGTTTTGAGCCATCTATTTCCTTCACTCGTTTGCAGACTCACATGAATTTTTGGCTCTGACTATGTTGTGTTTTGATATGATCTAGACATTCCTTCTATACTCTGTTCTATGTTTTTCACCTCGCTTCTCTCTTCGTAAGTAGGAATTACATCGTGTTGGAAAATATCATAGTTGTGAATCTTCTTCAGCACAGATCCATCATCTCTCTCATTGGAAATGTTCAGAGATCCTCGCTGATTTTTGAAAAGGTTCTGTCTATCTGCAGCTTGCTTCTCCAGTTTTCAATATCATATCATACATGATGCAGATTTGGGAAAAAATATTCTCTTTGGTTAATTGTACTTGCAGGTAACAAGTAATGAAGAGAAAAGAGAATTTTGTCTACAATATGATGTTCCATGATGCTGCGCAACAAATTCAGTTGTTTTTTTTATTGTAGCGATGTATTTATTCCTCGACTCAAATGTATGAAATTGAATATTTTTGAAATTATATATTACAGTGATTTTGTTTTATTTTGATTCATTTTATGTTTTTTTTTTTATTTTATGATTACAAAGAATAATATATGAGAATATTGAGGGTAAAAATGTTGTTAAGAGTGTTGGATGATTTAAAGTGTCTTTATAAACTACTTATAAGGACATTTCTTAGTGTCCTTGTAAATAGAATGATGAGACATTTATAATTGTCATTATATACATCAATAGAAGACATTCAACCGTGTCCTTATTAACATAAAAAGAAGACACTTCTAAATGCCTTTATTGGCAAAAGATTGAGGCATTTGTAATTGTCCTTGTTTTATATCTATCATGACACTTTATAATGCCTTCATAACTTTAAATCAGGGCATTTATGATGTCAGTGTAAGTATTCTATAATGACACTGCAAAATGTCACAAACCTTTAGACGACACGAGAATAGAGGACATTTTACCCAGATGTCACTAAAACATAAATGTCACTATATCTTTAATATAAGGACATTTTTCAATGTCACTAAAAGTCTATATTCTAGTAGTGGCAATTAACTTAATTAAACGGATATCAAAATAAAACTGCAAAAACCATAAACAATATACAATCCCAAGGCAAGGAATCTGTAAATACCCAAATATTATACAACCATATCGAACAGCTGTATTAATCCAATAACAACAGAAATAAAATCTAGGCGAAGCTCCAGCTGACCAACAACTGCCTAGCCCCTCTTGGATCCACCCGCCTCATCCAATCGCAAACCTGCCCCATGGAATAGGGTGTCCAGAAACACAGAGTACGAGACGTGAGCATAAAACGCTCAGTATAAGAGTATGAGTATACGTGCATGCAAAGTGAACTCCCTATAAACTCGAGGTCAAGGATCAGATAACAGAAACAGACCGGGCCCTGGTATGTAGCACGCTGTGCCGTCGCTTCAGGAGTTGGCTCCCATACCATAATACCAGTGGATATGCCAGACCCAAATCGATGGAAGTCCAACCACTAACAGGATAGGGAAAAACCCTACTAACAGACATCTCGAATGAGATAACTCAGTATGCAAATGAATGCAGCATAAATCAATGACATAAAAATCATGCAGTCACATAATACATGCATACTCAGTCAGGATATCTCGAACAGTACTTCCGTACCTCAAGATCAGTGCAAGCTCTACCAACTCTAGGTCCACGCCTATAGTCTGCTCTACACTGTCAAATGATACTACTATCATTAAAGTGCTCTAAAAGCCTTAACTAAGCTATTGCATACTCCTAAATATTTATAGGAAGCAAAAGCTATACCTTTGTCCGTCGTTAGCCCTTTGATGTCGATGCCACCAGAACTTGGGCACAACTCTGCTATGACTTCCAAACGCCTCGACAACTCCCGGGTCAAGCCTAGGAAGGCTAGTATAACTCGAATACGACTAGAGTAGAGAGAAAATCTGGAATTGGCAATTGAAAATGAATTCTCGGCCTTCTATTTATAGACAACGATCGGAGCCTTCGATCCTCGATCGGAACTTCCGAACCTCGATCAAAACGTCCTATCCTGCCATCGGAGCTTTCGAAGATCCTGATCTACCACGTGTCAAAATATCACTTGTTGACTTCGGATAGGGGTGATCGGAGCTTTCGACACGTCATGCCTGACGTAATACCATCGGAGCTTCCAATCTTGTTCGGAGCTTCCGAACTCACCTTCGAAGCTTCCGAACTCTTCCCAAGTAATTATGATTAATTCCTTAATTACTGATTTTGGTTACGGGCTACTACATTCTCCCTCACTTAAGATATTTCGTCCTCGAAATCAAATCTTAAGTACTGAATGTAATACAGAAATCAGAAACATTCTTTATTCAAATCAAACGTTTACAGAGTTTGCAACTGAATACAACTTAAGAATGAAATCAAAACAACTCAGGATGGTCTTCACGCATCCTGTCCTCAAGCTCCCAAGTAGCTTCCTCAGTGCCTCGGCGCTGCCACTGAACTAAAACCAAAGGAATGACTTTGTTTCACAAAACCTTATCCTTATAATCCAGGATACGAATAGGTTTCTCAACATAGGTCAAATCCTTGCTCACATGAACCTCAGACTGCAGAATATGAGACTCATCCGCCACATACCGTCGCAACAGAGATATGTGGAACATGTCGTGAATACTGAAAAGATGCGGTAGCAAAGCTAGTCGATAAGACAAATCGCCAAAGCTCTCCAAGATCTCAAACGGACCAATAAATCTGGGAGACAACTTGCCCTTAAGGCCAAATCTGAGAATTTTGCAAAAAGGTGACACTCTCAGAAACACTTTCTCCCCGACATCGAACTGCAAAGGCCTACGCTTAGTGTGAGCATAGCTAGCCTGACGATCCTGTGCAGTCTTAATCCGTTTCTTGATCTGATCAACAATTTCTATCGCCTGCTGGATAAACTCCGGTCCCTCAGCCTGTCTCTCCCCCACTTCTTCACAGAAGAGTGGAGTACGACAATGTCGCCCATACAATGCCTCAAAAGGTGCCATCCCAATACTAGTATGATAGCTATTGTTGTACGCAAACTCGATCAATGGAAAATGATCCTGCCAGGCTGAACCAAAATCCATGACGCACGCTCTAAGCATATCCTCCAAAGTACGGATAGTGCTCTCTGACTGACCATCAGTCTTCGGATGATAGGCAGTACTCAAACTGAGAGTAGTAACCATCGCACGTTGAACACTCCCACAGAATCTAGAAGTAAACCTGGGGTCTCGATCGCTGACAATGCTCACAGGCACTCCATGAAGTCGAACGATCTCCTGAATGTACAACCGAGCCATACGATCCACATTGTACTCCCGGCTATAGGCAATGAAATGCGCTGACTTGGTGAGTCGGTCCACCACAACCCAGATAGCATCACAGTTCCTCGGGGATACCGGCAAATGGGTCACAAAGTCCATTGTGATAAACTCCCATTTCCATTCAGGAATAGGCAAACTGTGAAGCAATTCTCCAGGTCGTCGGTGCTCTGCCTTGACCTGTTGACACACCAAACATCTCGTAACAAACTGATAAACACTGCGTTTCATTCCTTTCCACCAGAAATGAGTACGTAGATCCTTGTACATCTTGTTGCTCCCAGGATGAATGCTCAACTTAGTGCGATGCGCCTGAGACAAAATCTCCTCTCGCAACTCTACATCCCGCGGAATCACAAGCCTACCAGACAAACACAGAAATCCATCTGATTGATAATGAAATCCAGACGAGCTACCCTCGTTAGCTAGACGAGCTAAATGCTGGGTCTTCGAATCCGACATCTGAGCATCTCGAATCCGCGAATACAAAACTGGCTCAGATAATATCGCAAACATCTGGATACCCCACATACCTTTATTATGCTTGAAGGTATAACTTGAAGTACAATAGTCACTAATCGCACTAGACATCGAACAAGTCTGTAGTGCGGATAGTCGCACCTTGCGACTCAAAGCATCAGCAGTGAGATTAGTAGCTCCAGGATGGTACTTAATCTCGCAATCATAGTCCTTAAGAAAGTCCATCCAACGTCTCTGCCTCATGTTCAACTCCGCCTGAGTGAAAAAATATTTGAGACTCTTATGGTCGGTGAAGATCTCAAATTTCTCGCCATACAGATAATGACGCCAGATCTTCAAAGCGAACACAATGGCTGCCAATTACAAATCATGGACTGGGTAATTGTCCTCGTGAAGCTTCAGCTGTCTAGAAGCGTATGCGATCACATGCCCATTCTGAGTCAGGACACAACCTAACCCCTAAAGAGAAGCATCAGTATATACCACATACCCTCTAGATCCTGACGGTAATGCCAACACCGGCGCAGAAGTCAACCGTCGTCGAAGTTCACAGAAGTTCTCCTCACACTCGGAGGACCACTCGAAATCCACACCCTTGCGGGTAAGCTGCATCAAAGGTCGAGCTAACTGAGAGAAGTTCAGAATGAAGCGACGATAATATCCTGCTAGACCCAAAAAACTACGGATCTCAACAATCGTCGTCGGACGCGACCAATTAAGCACCGCCTCAATCTTGCTTGGATCAACAAAAATCCCCTCCCTAGATATGATATGGCCAAGAAAGACCACTCTATCCATCCAGAACTCACACTTGCTCAGCTTGGCGTACAACTGCTCATCTTGAAGAGTCTGCAGTACCAACCGCAAGTGAGAAACATGCTCTTCCGTATTATGCGAATACACCAGAATGTCAACAATGAAAACCACGACAAACTTGTCCAAATACTCCCTGAATATAGCCGGCGCATTAGTCAAACCAAATGGCATCACTAGGAACTCGTAATGCCCATAGCGAGTACGGAATGCAGTCTTGGCTATGTCCTAATCACGGACTCTCAACTGATGATACCCAGATCTCAAGTCAATCTTGGAGTAAACTGAAGTGCCCTGCAGCTGATCAAACAAGTCATCAATACGAGGCAACGAATACTTGTTCTTCACAGTGACTCGATTCAGCTGCCGATAGTCAATGCACAGCCACATCTACCCATCCTTCTTCTTTACAAAAAGAATAGGAGCTCCCCAAGGAGATACACTAGGACGAATGTACCCCTTGTCCAAAAGATCCTGTAGCTGATTCTTCAACTCACGCATCTCTGACGGAGCCAGACGATACGGTGCTCGAGAAATAGGAGAAGTACCCGGCATCAACTCTATGCCAAACTCAACTTCCCTAACAGGAGAAAAACCCGGAATCTCATCAGGAAATACATATGGGAATTCATCCATAACAGGAATACTATCTATTCTAATGCTCTCAGCGGACAAATCAACTGCATAGATAAGGTAGCTTTCCCCACCAGACTCTAGAGCTCGATAGGTTCTCAAAGCTGATACCAAAGGCATCGGGGGTCGCGCTCCCTCTCCATAGAAAAACCATCTATCACTCCCCTCTGGATGAAAGCGTACTAATCTCTGATATCAGTCCACTGAAGCTCGACAGGTAGTCAACATATCTATTCCCAGAATGCAATCAAAGTCGTCCATCGCAAGAACCATGAGATTCGCTAACAGAATGTTCCCTTCGAACTCTAAAGGGCAACCCATCACTCGATGCTTAGCCAAAGTAGATTGGCCCGTCAGAGTAGAAACAGACATCACTACGTCTAGTGCAATGCATGGTAACTTATGGCTCTTAACAAAACATGCAGAAATGAAGGAATGAGATGCACCAGTGTCAATAAGTACAAGAGCAGGTATACCATAAAGCAGAAATGTACCTGCGATGACTTTCTCATTCTCCTCCACTGCCTGATCATGTCTTAGGGCAAACACCTGGCCAGAAGCTCGTGGCCTCAAATGAGAACTCCCAGCAGGCTGTCCCTGCAACCTCTGCTGAACGGTGGCCTGAGAACCAGATCCTGAACCAGAACCAAAACCGCCTCCCCCAGATAGTGGACAATCCCTCCGGATATGACCAGTCTCTCCACAATGGAAACAAGCTCCAGAAGCTCTACGGCACTTGTCGGATGGATGGTTCTTCCCACAGTGATCACACTTGTCCTTCTTACCAAAACGGACAACACTAGCATAGCCAGAGGAAAAAGAAGTAGATCCAGACTTCTTGAAAGATTGGGCATGGGGACCCAAAGAACTGGCAGGTCTCGACTGAGAGAAAGACCTGTTTTGTCGAATGCTGTCCTCCGCCAGGTGACAACGGCTCACCAAACCCTTGTAGGACATGTCATCACCAACTGCCACACGGTCATGGATCTCAGGGTTAAGGCCCTGAAGGAACAGATTATACTTCATCTTGGAGCTGTCGGAAATCTCGGGGCAATAGGATAGTAGATCAAAGAACTTTTGCTGATACTCATCAATAGACATGGCTCCCTGTCGCAGACTCAGTAGCTCGCCTGCCTTCGACTGACGGAGTGCAGGAGGAAAATACAGCTTCTGAAAAGCTGTGCGGAACTCGGCCCAGGTGGCCACTCCCCTCGCCGCAACAAAAGGTGCAGAAGTAAACCTTCACCACCTGCGCGCACGTCCATCCAGAAGATAACCCAGTGTCTCAATCTTCTGCTCCTCGGTGCATTGGAAAGTCTGAAAAGTCATCTTCATGTGGTCTAACTAATTCTCTGCATCCTTTGGAAACTCACCTCCAACCAAGGGCTTAGGTGCCATCTGAAAGAATAGACAAACACTGAAACGGTCCTCATCTCGATGACGATGGTGGCTTTCCCGACGAGGCTCCCGGTCGGCATCACCCCAACGCCCACCAATACTGCCATGAGAAATTTGGTCGTCACAATATGCCATCTACAAAATTAACCTAACGGTTATCTTTATGTAGAATCTAAATCCCAAGAATACTTTGTATGCTCTGATACCATAAATGTAGTGACCCTTACCTGGATCACCTACTAAACAGAACTTAGGAATGCAATTAACTTAATTAAATGGATATCAGAATAAAATTGCGGAAACCATAAACAATATACAATCCCAAGGCAAGGAACCCAAATATTATACAACCATATTGAACAGCTGTATTAATCCAATAACAACAGAAATAAAACCTAGGCAAAGCTCTAGCTGACCAACAACTGCCTAGCCCCTCTTGGATCCACCCGCCTCATCCAATCGCAAACCTGCCCCATGAAATAGGGTGTCCAGAAACACAGAGTATGAGACGTGAGCATAAAACGCTCAGTACGAGAGTATGAGTATACATACATGAAAAGTGAACTCCCTATAAACTCGAGGTCAAGGATTAGATAACAGAGATAGACCGGGCCCTGGTATGTAGCACGCTGTGCCGTCGCTTCAGGAGGTGGCTCCCATACCATAATACCAGTGGATATTCCGGACCCAAATCGATGGAAGTCCAACCACTAACAGGATAGGGAAAAACCCTACTAACAGACATCTCGAAGGATATAGCTCAGTATGCAAATGAATGCAGCATAAATCAATGACATAAAAATCATGCAGTCACATAATACATGCATACTCAGTCAGGATATCTCGAACAGTACTTCCGTACCTCAAAATCAGTGCAAGATCTACCAACTCTAGGTCCACGCCTATAGTTTGCTCTACACTGTCAAATGATACTACTATCATTAAAGTGCTCTAAAAGCCTTAACTAAGCTATTGCATACTCCTAAATATTTATAGGAAGCAAAAGCTATACCTTCGTCCGTCGCCCTTTGATGTCGATGCCACCAGAACTTGGGCACAACTCTACTATGACTTCCAAATGCCTCGACGACTCCCGGGTCAAGCCTAGGAAGGCTATAATAACTCGAATACGACTAGAGTAGAGAGGAAATCCGGAATTTGCAATTGAAAGTGAATTCTCGGCCTTCTATTTATAGACAACGATCGGAGCCTCCGATCCTCGATCGGAACTTCCGAACCTCGATCGGAACGTCCGATCCTGCCATCGGAGCTTCCGAAGATCATGATCTTCCACGTGTCAAAATATCACTTGTTGACTTCGGATAGGGGTGATCGGAGCTTCCGATCCAACCACACGTCATGCCTGACGTAATACCATCGGAGCTTCCGATCCTGCATCGGAGCTTCCGATCCTGTTCGGAGCTTCCGAACTCTTCCCAAGTAATTATGATTAATTCGATAATTACTAATTTTGGTTACGGGCTACTACATTTTGCCCTTTAGGCTTATTTATTCGATTGTGTTGTATAATCAAATTTGTTTAACCGGTTGTATTCTGCCGGTCTGCTTTTATTCAAGTCTTCCGCAACGATTTATTTTAATGCATGCTTTATTATGCTCTTAACTCTGATTAGGTAGTGGACCCGGGTTGGGTTGCTACAGCTGTTAAGGGCTGCCTAGGATAGATGAAAGGGAGTTCAAATGGTGCTTTGGATGCGGTTTAGGAATGTATAAAGGGCGGTAGGTGAAGGGTTAGTGGGCTGAATTTGTGGTTGTGTGTTAGGATAGATCCGGTTGAGGTAAGTCGGCCTAGAATATGAGCATGCCTACCATCTTTATACTATACTGCAGGTCTTGAGGGAGAGACAGCTGTACGCGAAGCTGAGTAAGTGTGACTTCTGGATTGACCGAGTTGTGTTCCTTGGTCATGTCATTTCTCAAGATGGCGTATCTGTTGATCCTAGCAAGACAGAGGCTATTCTAAATTGGTCACATCCGACTACAGCTTCTGAGATTCGTAGCTTCCTTGGTTTAGCAGGATACTATCGTCGTTTTGTGGAGAATTTCTCTCAGATTGCTAAGCCTTTGACTCAGCTGACGAAGAAAGACGTTTCTTTCATTTGGTCTGATGCTTGTGAAGACAGTTTTCGTGAGTTGAGATGTCGTCTGAAGACAGCTCCAGTTCTTGCTTTACCGTTTGGATTAGGTGGTTTTGTAGTCTTCACTGATGCTTCTCTCCAGGGTTTGGGGTATGTGTTGACTCAAAATGGCAACGTGATCGCTTATGCCTCCAGACAGCTGAAGACTCATGAGTAGAACTATCCCGTACATGATTTAGAGCTTGCAGCCATTGTCTTTTCTCTTAAGATATGGCGTCACTATTTGTACGGTGAACGATTCGAGATCTTCACCGATCATAAGAGTTTGAAGTATCTATTCACTCAGGCTGAGTTGAACATGCGGCAGCGTCGTTGGATGGATCTGTTGAAGGATTACGATTGTGAGATCAAGTACCATCCAGGTTCTTCAAATCCTGTTGCTGATGCGCTTAGTCGCAAAGTATATGTGAGTTCCCTTCGTACCAGTTCGGTTTCGAAGGCAGTGGAGGAGTGTTGTTCTTTGGGATTCACGTTCCGTCATAAGAAAGAACAACAAGGGATTCGTGTCTCTTCTGTGCTTGCAGAGCCAGCGCTATACAGAAGAATCCGGGAAGCTCAGAATTCTGATCTGAAGACTCAGAAGTTAGCCCGGCTGGCTGAGGGTGATAACACTTCTGGTTTCCATTTGCAGGGAGACGGTCTGTTGTATCTTTCTGGTCAAGTTGTGGTACCCGATGACTCTACTTTGAGGGATGAGATCTTATCGCAAGCTCACCGTAGTCGATTTTCTGTACATCCAGGCAGCATGAAGATGTATAAGGATCTTCGCACTCGATTTTGGTGGAAGGGGATGAAGCGCAGCGTTTATCAGTTTGTATCCCGATGCCTTGTGTGTCAGCAGGTCAAGGCAGAGTTTAGACGACCCGGAGGATTACTTCACAGCTTAGAGATTCCTGAATGGAAGTGGGAGCATGTGACGATGGACTTTGTCACCCACTTGCCCATGTCTTCTAGGAATTGTGACGCTATTTGGGTTGTCGTGGATCGGTTGTCGAAGTCAGCGCATTTTATTCCCTATAACCGCGATTACACCTTTGATAGGATGGCACAATTGTATGTGCGGGAGATTGTTCGATTGCATGGGATTTCGTTGAGAATTGTCAGCGATAGAGATCCGAGATTCACCTCGAGATTTTGGGGTAGTTTCCAGCGAGCCCTTGGTACTAGTTTGAGCTTGAGTACGGCTTATCATCCAGAGATGGACGGACAATCGGAGCGTACTATTCGCACTCTAGAGGATATGCTTCGCGCGACGGTGATGGATTTTGGTCCAGCGTGGCATGATCATTTACCCTTGGTGGAGTTCGCCTACAACAATAGTTTCCATCGCAGCATTGGCATGGCACCATTTGAGGCTCTTTATGGACGCCTTTTTCGTACACCTTTGGTTTGGGACGAGGTTGGCGAGCGTCAGGTTGAGGGTCCTCAGATGATTCAGCAGATAATTGATGCAGTAGAATTGATCCGACGCAGGGTTAAGACAGCCCAGGATCGACAGGATAGCTACGCGAACACTCACCACAGGCCACTTCATTTTGAAGTAGGGGAGTATGTTTTCTTGCATGTGTCACCTTTTCGGAAGGTGATGAGGTTTGGTCGCAAGGGTAAACTGACACCTAGATTTATTGATCCTTTCGAGATTCTTGAGAAGGTTGGGGATGTTGCTTATCGTTTGGCCTTGCCACCCGATCTTTCGGAGATCCACGATGTGTTCCACGTGTCCTTGTTGAGGCAGTATGTGGCGGACGAGTCACATATCTTGCATCCGACCGAGGTAAAGGTAGATCGGGATCTTTCGTATGTGGAGAAACCCCTGCGAATTCTTGACAGGAAGGAAAAGGTACTTCGTAAAAAGCGCATACCATTGGTTATGGTACAGTGGCAGCGCAGAGGTACAGAGGAAGCTATTTGGGAGTTGGAGAGCCGGATGTTAGCCGAGCACCCCGAGTTATTTTGAGATTTTGTATTTCCTTGTATCGAGTTTATATTTGTTCAGTTGTAATAAAGAACGTTTGGTTGGCTATTTATATTTTCCTCTAAAACTTAAATTTCGAGGACGAAATTTCTTAAGTGGGGGAGAATGTAGTAACCCGCATTTCTAATTAGTGATTAATGAGTAATTAATCACATGATCATGTTTAGATTAAGTAAAACATGATTAAGTAAATTCCTGTTGGAATAACGGACTTCATAAATGGATTCAGAGCACCCGAATTAGTTAAATTGGTTCAGCAGGATCGGACGGTCCGAAGAGGAGTTCGGACGATCCGAAGGGGATCGGAAGCTCCGTGCCAGGATCGGAGGCTCCGATCGAGATTGGACGCTCCGTCGGTAAGATCGGACATTCCGATCGGGACCAGGGCACACGTCATTGCTTACATCAGCAAGGTGACATCATGGCTGACGTAATATTGGGCGATCGGACGCTCCGAAGGAGGGATCGGAGGTTCCGATCGAGTTCGGACGGTTCGAACCGAGTTCGGAGGCTCCGAACGTTTCCTATAAATAGGATGGTCCGAGAATTCATTTTCTCGCACCAATTCCCTCTCTTCTCTCTCGATTCCTAAGCCTTCTAACTCAGATCTAGGGAGATCTAGGCGTCCTACGGGGAATCCGGAAGTGGCTTAGTGATCTAGATGTCGTCGCAGAGCTACGGCCTAGTTTTGAGGCTATCTTCAGCAAAGGGCTAACGACGAACGCAGGTATAGCTTTGGCATCCTAAAAATATTTAGGAGTATGCAATAGCTTAGTTAAGGCTTTTAGAGCTTAATTGTTGATGCATGGATATTTGCATTGTAGTAGCTAGTAGACTGGACTAGTAGGCTTGGAGTCTAGACCAGCAGAGCTATGTTTGACCAGCAGTGTTAGAGGTACGTAAGTACTGACCGAGATAGCCGACATGATATATTTGCTTATATGTTGCATGAGTATGTGCTATATGTTTTATCACGTTTTAGCATGTTTTACCGCCTTAGCACATACATGATTTTACGTGTGACTGCATCCGGAGAGATGTGAGTCATTGACAGTCTCCATAGGGAAACATGATCTCATTTTGGACTCGAGTCAGGTATGACAGTTTTCATATGGGACTTGTATCCTATTTTGGATTCGGGTCAGGATGGGGTTGGCTCAGCCTTGATATGGAATATACGAGTACCCCGCGGAGTAGCTCTCTAGCCGGTGCTGTATATTCCCGGCGCCATGAGCAAGTGTTTTCACTTGAGTTTTAAATCATCTGTGTGCGCATATTTGTATTTATATCATTGCTTCGTATTGAGCGTTCTAGCTCACGCCCCTGTGTTTGGGTATTGTGTACCTTGTGGCAGGGCAGGTTTGAGGCTGGACGGTCCAGGCGGCTCTCAGCAGGATTGAGCTTTGGAGAGTGCGAGGTTGTAGAGGGTAGGGATTTATTTACCCTGAACCTTCGATTTGGTTGTATAACAGTATTTATACACTTGTGATAGCTTCGGTTGTATTCTGCCGATTGGATTTGTTGTATTTTAATTATCCGCTCTTTACGCTATAAACTTTATTAGCGTGCGCTTTTACTATAACTCTGATTAGGTAGTGGATCCGGGTTGAGTCACTACATTTTTGGTATCAGAGCGACGCATTGCACTGGGAATATCGTAAAGCGGATTAAGTAATTATCTGTTCTTATCTAACAGTTGGCAGATTACGACGAGAGTCACGGTAGCGTAGACGGCGGTCGTTGGGGCGATCCAGATGATCGTAGACATCGGGGACAGCCCGAGGAGCGCAGGCGAGTGAGCATGCATAGGTTTTAGGAAGTTAGCCCGAAGCATTTGACGGGTGGTGAGACAGCCGAAGAGGCGGAGGATTGGATGGAGAGGATGGAGCAGTGCTTCCAGGAGTTCTACCTCCGCACCGTTCATAGCAGCTAGAGGTGCAGCTACTTGGGTGGAGTTCCTTACTGCCTATCAGAGATTTTATTTTCCTCCAGCTCTTCGTCAGGCGAAAGCCAGTGAGTTGTTGAGTTTGCGACAGGGGACGATGAAGATCGAGGAGTACCAGCAGAAGTTCTTTGATCTGCTACCCTTTTGTCCTCATATTGCTGATAGCTCTATGGCAAAGTTTGATCATTTCCTTCAGGGGTTGAACCCTGACATTCATCGTATGGTTGCTATGGGCGGCGATGGGACTTACGAGGATTTGGTAGACCGTTGTCGCCAGGCCGAGGACAGTATTCGGAGGAACAGGGGACTTTTCTCTTCTTCTTCTAGGCCAACGAGCTCTAGTCCTTTGGGTTCGAGAGGACAGTCCTTCAAGAAGCCAGGAGGTACTTCTTCTTCTTCCTCTGGATCTGGTGGAGTGCATCGTTTTGGTGGATAGAGACCGAACCGGTGTATTCAGTGCCGACGCAGACATCCGCCAGGGCAGTGTGGTCGATTGGCCACTGCATGTTTCCAGTGTGGCCAACAAGGTCACATGAAGAGAGATTGTCCTATGCTGATTGGGGCAGCGAGTGGTTCCGAAGGTTCTCAGGCATCAGTTCAGCCACCTCAGTACCAGCAGCCACATTTCCAGCAGCAGTATTCACAGCAGCGCCAGCATCCGCAGCAGTCTCAGAGATAGCCTACTCAGACTCCTTCTCGAGGTCATTCTTCTTTGAGGCCACGTACCCAGGGTCAGGTCTTTGCGCTTAACCAGGAGCAGGCAGAGGCTGACAGCGATCGGATGATTGCATGTATCTGTAGTTTATGTGGTTTTCCTGCATATGTTTTAATTGATACCGGTGCATCACATTCTTTTGTCTCAGCACGTTTCACTAAGAAGTATAGATTGCCATTTATTCCTTTAGACGTGTTGCTAGTGGTTTCTACTCCTATGGGGAGCGAGGTTTTAGACAAGCGTCTAGTTGGGGGTTGTGTTTTGGATTTTGAGGGACATCAGCTTAGTGCTAACCTAATGATTCTAGCAATGGAGGATTTTGATTGCATCATTGGGATAGATCTATCGACTACCTACCGAGCGATAGTGGATTGCTATCAGAGGTTTTTTCAGTTTCGTCCAGAGGATGACGAGTCATGGTATTTCTATGGTGAGGGAGCGCGACCCCCGATGCCAGTGGTTTCAGCTCTGAAGGCACGGCGTGCTTTAGAGTCTGGCGGGGAAGGCTACCTTATCTACGCCATTGACGCATCCTTAGGAGAGCCAGATATCCAAGAGATACCAGTGGTTCGTGACTTTCCAGATGTGTTTCCGGAGGAGATTCCAGGTTTGCCACCAGTAAGAGAGATTGAGTTTGGCATTGAGTTAGTGCCAGGTACTACACGAATTTCAAGAACTCCTTATCGATTGGCACCGTAAGAAATGAAAGAGTTGCATAAGCAAGTGCAAGATCTTCTTGATAAGGGTTATATTAGACCTAGAGTTTTTCCATGGGGAGACCCAGTACTGTTTGTCAAGAAGAAGGATGGATCAATGCGGTTGTGTATCGATTACCGCCAATTGAATCAAGCGACAGTGAAGAATAAGTATCCTCTTCTGCGGATAGATGATCTCTTTGATCAGTTGCAGGGTACTTCTGTCTATTCGAAGATTGATCTTCGGTTTGGATATCATCAGTTGCGAGTTTGACAGGAGGATGTTCCTAAGACAACATTTCGTATGCGGTATGGACACTATGAGTTTCTAGTGATGCCGTTTGGTTTGATGAATACTCCAGCTGTTTTTATGGATCTGATGAACAGAGTTTTCCGAGATTTTCTGGATAAATTCATGGTGGTGTTCATCGATGACATTTTGGTGTATTCTCGCAGCATGGATGAGCATGCCTACCATCTTTATACTGTACTGCTGGTCTTGAGGGAGAGACAGTTGTACGCGAAGCTGAGTAAGTGTGAATTCTGGATTGATCGAGTTGTGTTCCTTGGTCATTTCATTTCTCAAGATGGCGTATCTGTTGATCCTAGCAAGACAGAGACTATTCTAAATTGTTCATGTCCAACTACAGCTTCTGAGATTCGTAGTTTCCTTGGTTTAGCAGGATACTATCGTCGTTTTGTGGAGAATTTCTCTCAGATTGCTAAGCCTTTGACTCAGTTGACGAAGAAAGACGTTTCTTTCGTTTGGTCTGATGCTTGTGAAGACAGTTTTCATGAGTTGAGACGTCGTCTGACGACAGCTCCAGTTCTTGCTTTACCGTCTTGATCAGGTGGTTTTGTAGTCTTCACTGATGCTTGTCTCCAAGGTTTGGGGTGTGTGTTGACTCATAATGGCCACGTGATTGCTTATGCCTCCAGACAGCTGAAGACTCACGAGGAGAACTATCCCGTACATGATTTAGAGCTTGCAGCCATTGTCTTTGCTCTTAAGATATGGCGTCACTATTTGTACGGAGAACGATTCGAGATCTTCGCTGATCATAAGAGTTTGAAGTATCTGTTCACTCAGGCTGAGTTGAACATGTGGCAGCGTCGTTGGATGGATCTGTTGAAGGATTACGATTGTGAGATCAAGTACCATCCAGGTTCTTCAAATCCTGTTGCTGATGCGCTTAGTCGCAAAGTATATGTGAGTTCCCTTCGTACCAGTTCGGTTTCAAAGGCAGTGGAGGAGTGTTGTTCTTTGGGATTCACGTTCCTTCATAAGAAAGAACAACAAGGGATTCGTGTCTCTTCTGTGCTTGCAGAGCCAGCGCTATACAGACGAATCAGGGAAGCTCAGAATTCTGATATGAAGACTCAGAAGTTAGCCCGGCTGGCTGAGGGTGATAACACTTCTGGTTTCCATTTGCAGGGAGACGGTCTGTTGTGTCTTTCAGGTCGAGTTGTGGTACCCGAGGACTCTACTTTGAGGGATGAGATCTTATCGCAAGCTCACCGTAGTCGATTTTCTATACATCCAGGCAACATGAAGATGTATAAGGATCTTCGCACTCGATTTTGGTGGAAGGGGATGAAGCGCAGCATTTATCAGTTCGTATCCCGATGCCTTGTGTGTCAGCAGGTCAAGGGAGAGTTTAGACGACCCGGAGGATTACTTCACAGCTTAGAGATTCCTGAATGGAAGTGGGAGCATGTGACGATGGACTTTGTCACCCACTTGCCCATGTCTTCCAGGAATTGTGACGCTATTTGGGTTGTCGTGGATCGGTTGTCGAAGTCAGTGCATTTTCTTCCCTATAACCGCGATTACACCTTTGATAGAATGGCACAATTGTATGTGCGGGAGATTGTTCGATTGCATGGGATTCCGTTGAGCATTGTCAGCGATAGAGATCCGAGATTCACCTCGAGATTTTGTGGTAGTTTCCAGCGAGACCTTGGTACTACTTTGAGCTTGAGTACGGCTTATAATCCAGAGACAGACGGACAGTCGGAGCGTACTATTCGCACTCTAGAGGATATGCTTCGCGCGGCGGTGATGGATTTTGGTCCAGCGTGGCATGATCATTTACCCTTGGTGGAGTTTGCCTACAACAATAGTTTCCATCGCAGCATTGGCATGGCACCATTTGAGGCTCTTTATGGACGCCTTTTTCGTACACCTTTGTTTTGGGATGAGGTTGGCGAGCGTCAGGTTGAGGGTCCTCAGATGATTCAGCAGATGATTGATGTTGTAGAATTGATCCGACGCAGGGTTAAGACAGCCCAGGATCGACAGGCTAGCTACGCGAACACTCACCGCAGGCCACTTCATTTTGAAGTAGGGGAGTATGTTTTCTTGCATGTGTCACCTTTTCGGAAGGTGATGAGGTTTGGTCTCAAGGGTAAACTGACACCTAGATTTATTGGTCCTTTTGAGATTCTCGAGAAGGTTGGGGATGTTGCTTATCGTCTGGCCTTGCCACCTGATCTTTCGGAGATCCATGATGTGTTCCACGTGTCCTTGTTGAGGCACTATGTGGCGGACGAGTCGCATATCTTGCATCCGACCGAGGTAAAGGTAGATTGGGATCTATCGTATGTGGAGAAATCGCTGCGAATTCTTGACAGGAAGGAAAAGGTACTTCGTAACAAGCGCATACCATTGGTTATGGTACAGTGGCAGCGCAGAGGTACAGAGGAAGCTACTTGGGAGTTGGAGAGCCGGATGTTAGCCGAGCACCCCGAGTTATTTTGAGATTTTGTATTTCCTTGTATCGAGTTTATATTTGTTCAGTTTTAATAAAGAACGTTTGGTTGGCTAATTATATTTTCCTCTAAGACTTAAATTTCGAGGACGAAATTTTTTAAGTGGGGGAGAATGTAGTAACCCGCATTTCTAATTAGTGATTAATGAGTAATTAATCACATGATCATGTTTAGATTAAGTAAAACATGATTAATTAAATTCCTGTTGGAATAACGGACTTCATAAATGGATTTAGAGCACCCGAATTAGTTAAATTGGTTCAGCAGGATCGGACGGTCCGAAGAGGACTTCGAACGATCCGAAGGGGATCAGAAGCTCCGTGCCAGGATCGGAGGCTCCGATCGAGATCAGACGCTCCGTCGGTAAGATCGGACGTTCCGATCGGGACCAGGGCACACGTCATTGCTTACATCAGCAAGGTGACGTCATGGCTGACGTAATATTGGGCGATCAGATGCTCCGAAGGAGGGATCGGAGGTTCCGATCGAGTTCGGATGGTCCGAACCAGGTTCGGAGGCTCCGAACGTTTCCTATAAATAGGATGGTCCGAGAATTCATTTTTTCGCACCAATTCCCTCTCTTCTCTCTCGATTCCTAAGCCTTTTAACTCAGATCTAGGGAGATCTAGGCGTCCTACGGGGAATTCGGAAGTGGCTTAGTGATCTAGATGTCGTCGCGGAGCTACGGCCTAGTTTTTTTGAGGCTATCTTCAGCAAAGGGCTAACGACGGACGCAGGAATATCTTTGGCATCCTAAAAATATTTAGGAGTATGCAATAGCTTAGTTAAGGCTTTTAGAGCTTAATTGTTGATGCATGGATATTTGCATTGTAGTAGCTAGTAGACTGGACTAGTAGGCTTGGAGTCTAGACCAGCAGAGCTATGTTTGACCAGCAGTGTTAGAGGTACGTAAGTACTGACCGAGATAGCCGGAATGATATATTTGCTTATATGTTGCATGAGTATGTGCTATATGTTTTATCACGTTTTAGCATGTTTTACCGCCTTAGCACATACATGATTTTACGTGTGACTGCATCCGGAGAGATGTGAGTCATTGACAGTCTCCATAGGGAACGATGATCTCATTTTGGACTCGAGTCATGTATGACAGTTTCCATATGGGACTTGTATCCTGTTTTGGATTCGGGTCAGGATGGGGTTGGCTCAGCCCTGATATGGAATATACGAGTACCCCGCGGAGTAGCTCTCTAGCCGGTGCTGTATATTTTCGGCGCCATGAGCAAGTGTTTTCACTTGAGTTTTAAATCATCTGTGTGCGCATATTTGTATTTATATCATTGCTTCGTATTGAGCGTTCTAGCTCACGCCCCTGTGTTTGGGTATTGTGTATCTTGTGGCGGGGCAGGTTTGAGGCTGGACGGTCCAGGCGGCTCTCAGCAGGATTGAGCTTTGGAGAGTGCGAGGTTGTAGAGGGTAGGGATTTATTTACCCTGAACCTTCAATTTGGTTGTATAACAGTATTTATACACTTGTGATAGCGTCGATTGTATTCTGCCGATTGGATTTATTGTATTTTAATTATCCGCTCTTTACGCTTTAAACTTTATTAGCGTGCGCTTTTACTATAACTCTGATTAGGTAGTGTATCCGGGTTGAGTCACTACATATTTGGTATCAGAGCGACGCATTGCACTGGGAATATCGTAAAGCGGATTAAGTAATTATCTGTTCTTATCTAACATATGGCAGATTACGACGAGAGTCACGGTAGCGTAGACGGCGGTCGTTGGGGTGATCTAGATGATCGTAGACGTCGGGGACAGCCCGAGGAGCGCAGGAGAGTGAGCATGCATAGGTTTAAGGAAGTTAGCCCAAAGCTTTTGACGGGTGGTGAGACAGCCGAAGAGGCGGAAGATTGGATGGAGAGGATGGAGCAGTGCTTCCAGGAGTTCCGTTGCACGGCTGAGGATAGGATAGAGATCCTTGCCTTTATGCTTGAGGGCAGGGCGAGGAAGTGGTGGAGGTCTACTTCCGCACCGTTCATAGCAGCTAGAGGTGCAGCTACTTGGGTGGAGTTCCTTACTGCCTATCAGAGATTTTATTTTCCTCCAGCTCTTCGTCAGGCGAAAGCCAGTGAGTTGTTGAGTTTGCGACAGGGGACGATGACGATCGAGGATTACCAGCAGAAGTTCTTTGATCTGCTACCTTTTTGTCCTCATATTGCTGATAGCTCTATGGCGAAGTTTGATCATTTTCTTCAGGGGTTGAACCCTGACATTCATCGTATGGTTGATGTGGGCGGCGATGGGACTTACGAGGATTTGGTAGACCGTTGTCGCCAGGCCGAGGACAGTATTCGGAGGAACAGGGGACTTTTCTCTTCTTCTTCCAGGCCAGTGAGCTCTAGTCCTTTGGGTCTGAGAGGACAGTCCTTCAAGAAGCCAGGAGGTACTTCTTCTTCTTCCTCTGGATCTGGTGGAGTGCATCGTTTTGGTGGACAGAGACCGAACCGGTGTATTCAGTGTCGACGCAGACATCCGCCAGGGCAGTGTGGTCGATCGGCCACTGCATGTTTCCAGTGTGGCCAGGAGGGTCACATGAAGAGAGATTGTCCTATGCTGATTGGGGCAGCGAGTGGTTCCGGAGGTTCTCAGGCATCAGTTCAGCCACCTCAGTACCAGCAGCCACCTTTCCAGCAGCAGTATTCGCAGCAGCAACAGCATCCGCTGCAGTCTCAGAGATAGCCTACTCAGACTCCTTCTCGGGGTCATTCTTCTTTGAGGCAACGTACCCAGGGTCAGGTCTTTGCGCTTAACCAGGAGCAGGCAGAGGCTGACAGCGATCGGATGATTGCATGTATCTGTAGTTTATGTGGTTTTCCTGCATATGTTTTAATTGATACCGGTGCATCACATTCTTTTGTCTCAGCACGTTTCACTAAGAAGTATAGATTGCCATTTATTCCTTTAGACGTGTTGCTAGTGGTTTCTACTCCTATGGGGAGCGAGGTTTTAGACAAGCGTCTAGTTTGGGGTTGTGTTTTGGATTTTGAGGGATATCAGCTTAGTGCTAACCTAATGATTCTAGCAATGGAGGATTTTGATTGCATCATTGGGATAGATCTATCGACTACCAACCGAGCGATAGTGGATTGCTATCAGAGGTTTGTTCAGTTTCGTCCAGAGGATGACGAGTCATGGTATTTCTATGGTGAGGGAGCGCGACCCCCGATGCCAGTGGTTTCAGCTCTGAAGGCACGGCGTGCTTTAGAGTCTAGCGGGGAAGGCTACCTTATCTACGCCATTGACGCATCCTTAGGAGAGCCAGATATCCAAGAGATACCAGTGGTTCGTGACTTTCCAGATGTGTTTCCGGAGGAGATTCCAGGTTTGCCACCAGTAAGAGAGATTGAGTTTGGCATTGAGTTAGTGCCAGGTACTACACCAATTTCAAGAACTCCTTATCGATTGGCACCGTAAGAAATGAAAGAGTTGCATAAGCAAGTGCAAGATCTTCTTGATAAGGGTTATATTAGACCTAGAGTTTTGCCATGGGGAGACCCAGTACTGTTTGTCAAGAAGAAGGATGGATCAATGCGGTTGTGTATCGATTACCGCCAATTGAATCAAGCGACAGTGAAGAATAAGTATCCTCTTCCGCGGATAGATGATCTCTTTGATCAGTTGCAGGGTACTTCTGTCTATTCGAAGATTGATCTTTGGTTTGGGTATCATCAGTTGCGAGTTTGACAGGAGGATGTTCCTAAGACAGCATTTCGTATGCGGTATGGACACTATGAGTTTCTAGTGATGCCGTTTGGTTTGACGAATACTCCAGCTGTTTTTATGGATCTGATGAACAGAGTTTTCCGCGATTTTCTGGATAAATTCATGGTGGTGTTCATCGATGACATTTTGGTGTATTCTCGCAGCATGGATGAGCATGCCTACCATCTCTATACTGTACTGCTGGTCTTGAGGGAGAGACAGTTGTACGCGAAGCTGAGTAAGTGTGAATTCTGGATTGATCGAGTTGTGTTCCTTGGTCATGTCATTTCTCAAGATGGCGTATCTGTTGATCCTAGCAAGACAGAGACTATTCTAAATTGGTCATGTCCGACTACAGCTTCTGAGATTCGTAGTTTCCTTGGTTTAGCAGGATACTATCGTCGTTTTGTGGAGAATTTCTCTCAGATTGCTAAGCCTTTGACTCAGTTGACGAAGAAAGACGTTTCTTTCGTTTGGTCTGATGCTTGTGAAGACAGTTTTCATGAGTTGAGACGTCGTCTGACGACAGCTCCAGTTCTTGCTTTACCGTCTTGATCAGGTGGTTTTGTAGTCTTCACTGATGCTTCTCTCCAGGGTTTGGGGTGTGTGTTGACTCATAATGGCCACGTGATCGCTTATGCCTCCAGACAGCTGAAGACTCACGAGGAGAACTATCCCGTACATGATTTAGAGCTTGCAGCCATTGTCTTTGCTCTTAAGATATGGCGTCACTATTTGTACTGAGAACGATTCGAGATCTTCGCTGATCATAAGAGTTTGAAGTATCTGTTCACTCAGGCTGAGTTGAACATGTGGCAGCGTCGTTGGATGGATCTGTTGAAGGATTACGATTGTGAGATCAAGTACCATCCAGGTTCTTCAAATCCTGTTGCTGATGCGCTTAGTCGCAAAGTATATGTGAGTTCCCTTCGTACCAGTTCGGTTTCAAAGGCAGTGGAGGAGTGTTGTTATTTGGGATTCACGTTCCGTCATAAGAAAGAACAACAAGGGATTCCTGTCTCTTCTGTGCTTGCAGAGCTAGCGCTATACAGACGAATCAGGGAAGCTCAGAATTCTGATATGCAGACTCAGAAGTTAGCCCGACTGTCTGAGGGTGATAACACTTCTGGTTTCCATTTGCAGGGAGACGGTCTGTTGTGTCTTTCAGGTCAAGTTGTGGTACCCGAGGACTCTACTTTGAGGGATGAGATCTTATCGCAAGCTCACCGTAGTCGATTTTCTGTACATCCAGGCAGCATGAAGATGTATAAGGATCTTCGCACTCGATTTTGGTGGAAGGGGATGAAGCGCAGCATTTATCAGTTCGTATCCCGATGCCTTGTGTGTCAGCAGGTCAAGGGAGAGTTTAGACGACCCAGAGGATTACTTCACAGCTTAGAGATTCCTGAATGGAAGTGGGAGCATGTGACGATGGACTTTGTCACCCACTTGCCCATGTCTTCCAGGAATTGTGACGCTATTTCGGTTGTCGTGGATCAGTTGTCGAAGTCAGCGCATTTTCTTCCCTATAACCGCGATTACACCTTTGATAGAATGGCACAATTGTATGTGCGGGAGATTGTTCGATTGCATGGGATTCCGTTGAGCATTGTCAGCGATAGAGATCCGAGATTCACCTCGAGATTTTGTGGTAGTTTCCAGCGAGACCTTGGTACTACTTTGAGCTTGAGTACGGCTTATCATCCAAAGACGGACGGAGAGTCGGATCGTACTATTCGCACTCTAGAGGATATGCTTCGCGCGGTGGTGATGGATTTTGGTCCAGCGTGGCATGATCATTTACCCTTGGTGGAGTTCGCCTACAACAATAGTTTCCATCGCAGCATTGGCATGGCACCATTTGAGGCTCTTTATGGACGCCTTTTTCGTACACCTTTGTTTTGGGATGAGGTTGGCGAGCGTCAGGTTGAGGGTCCTCAGATGATTCAGCAGATGATTGATGTAGTAGAATTGATCCGACGCAGGGTTAAGACAGCCCAGGATCGACAGGATAGCTACGCGAACACTCACCGCAGGCCACTTCATTTTGAAGTAGGGGATTATGTTTTCTTGCATGTGTCACCTTTTCGGAAGGTGATGAGGTTTGGTCTCAAGGGTAAACTGACACCTAGATTTATTGGTCCTTTCGAGATTCTCGAGAAGGTTGGGGATGTTGCTTATCGTCTGGCCTTGCCACCTGATCTTTCGGAGATCCACGATGTGTTCCACGTGTCCTTGTTGAGGCAGTATGTGGCGGACGAGTCGCATATCTTGCATCCGACCGAGGTAAAGGTAGATCGGGATCTATCGTATGTGAAGAAATCGCTGCGAATTCTTGACAGGAAGGAAAAGGTACTTCGTAACAAGCGCATACCATTGGTTATGGTACAGTGGCAGCGCAGAGGTACAGAGGAAGCTACTTGGGAGTTGGAGAGCCGGATGTTAGCCGAGCACCCCGAGTTATTTTGAGATTTTGTATTTCCTTGTATCGAGTTTATATTTGTTCAGTTGTAATAAAGAACGTTTGGTTGGCTATTTATATTTTCCTCTAAGACTTAAATTTCGAGGACGAAATTTTTTAAGTGGGGGAGAATGTAGTAACCCGCATTTCTAATTAGTGATTAATGAGTAATTAATCACATGATCATGTTTAGATTAAGTAAAACATGATTAAGTAAATTCCTGTTGGAATAACGGACTTCATAAATGGATTTAGAGCACCCGAATTAGTTAAATTGGTTCAGCAGGATCGGACGGTCCGAAGATGAGTTCGAACGATCCGAAGCTCCGTGCCAGGATCGGAGGCTCCGATCGAGATCGGACGCTCCGTCGATAAGATCGGACGTTCCGATCGGGACCAGGGCACACGTCATTGCTTACATCAGCAAGGTGACGTCATGGCTGACGTAATATTGGGCGATCGGATGCTCCGAAGGAGGGATCGGAGGTTCCGATCGAGTTCGGATGGTCCGAACCGGGTTCGGAGGCTCCGAACGTTTCCTATAAATAGGATGGTCCGAGAATTCATTTTCTCGCACCAATTCTCTCTCTTTTCTCTCGATTCCTAAGCCTTTTACCTCAGATCTAGGGAGATCTAGGCGTCCTACAAGGAATCTGGAAGTGGCTTAGTGATCTAGATGTCGTCGCGGAGCTACGGCCTAGTTTTGAGGCTATCTTCAGCAAAGGGCTAACGAAGGACACAGGTATATCTTTGGCATCCTAAAAATATTTAGGAGTATGCAATATCTTAGTTAAGGCTTTTAGAGCTTAATTGTTTATGCATGGATATTTGCATTGTATTAGCTAGTAGACTGGACTAGTAGGCTTGGAGTCTAGACCAGCAGAGCTATGTTTGACCAGCAGTGTTAGAGGTACGTAAGTACTGACCGAGATAGCCGGCATGATATATTTGCTTATATGTTGCATGAGTATGTGCTATATGTTTTATCACGTTTTAGCATGTTTTACCGCCTTAGCACATACATGATTTTACGTGTGACTGCATCCGGAGAGATGTGAGTCATTGACAGTCTCCATAGGGAACGATGATCTCATTTTGGACTCGAGTCAGGTATGACAGTTTCCATATGGGACTTGTATCCTGTTTTGGATTTGGGTCAGGATGGGGTTGGCTCAGCCCTGATATGGAATATACGAGTACCACGCGGAGTAGCTCTCTAGCCGGTGCTGTATATTTTCGGCGCCATGAGCAAGTGTTTTCACTTGAGTTTTAAATCATCTGTGTGCTCATATTTGTATTTATATCATTTCTTCGTATTGAGCGTTCTAGCTCACGCCCCTGTGCTTGGGTATTGTGTACCTTGTGGCGGGGCAGGTTTGAGGCTGGACGGTCCAGGCGGCTCTCAGCAGGATTGAGCTTTGCAGAGTGCGAGGTTGTAGAGGGTAGGGATTTATTTACCCTGAACCTTCAATTTGGTTGTATAACAGTATTTATACACTTGTGATAGCGTCGGTTGTATTCTGCCGATTGGATTTGTTGTATTTTAATTATCCGCTCTTTACGCTTTAAACTTTATTAGCGTGCGCTTTTACTATAACTCTAATTAGGTAGTGGATCCGGGTTGAGTCACTACATATTTGGTATCAGAGCGACGCATTGCACTGGGAATATCGTAAAGCGGATTAAGTAATTATCTGTTCTTATCTAACAGATGGCAGATTACGACGAGAGTCACGGTAGCGTAGACGGCGGTCGTTGGGGTGATCCAGATGATCGTAGACGTCGGGGACAGCCCGAGGAGCGCAGGCGAGTGAGCATGCATAGGTTTAAGGAAGTTAGCCCGAAGCTTTTGACGGGTGGTGAGACAGCCGAAGAGGCGGAAGATTGGATGGAGAGGATGGAGCAGTGCTTCCAGGAGTTCCGTTGCACGGCTGAGGATAGGATAGAGATCCTTGCCTTTATGCTTGAGGGCAGGACGAGGAAGTGGTGGAGGTCTACTTCCGCACTGTTCATAGCAGCTAGAGGTGCAGCTACTTGGGTGGAGTTCCTTACTGCCTATCAGAGATTTTATTTTCCTCCAGCTCTTTGTCAGGCAAAAGCCAGTGAGTTGTTGAGTTTGCGACAGGGGACGATGACGATCGAGGAGTACCAGCAGAAGTTCTTTGATTTGCTACCCTTTTGTCCTCATATTGCTGATAGCTCTATGGCGAAGTTTGATCATTTCCTTCAGGGGTTGAACCCTGACATTCATCGTATGGTTGCTGTGGGCGGCGATGGGACTTACGAGGATTTGGTAGACCGTTGTCGCCAGGCCGAGGACAGTATTCGGAGGAACATGGGACTTTTCTCTTCTTCTTCCAGGCCAGCGAGCTCTAGTCCTTTGGGTCCGAGAGGACAGTCCTTCAAGAAGCCAGGAGGTACTTCTTCTTCTTCCTCTGGATCTGGTGGAGTGCATCGTTTTGGTGGACAGAGACCGAACCGGTGTATTCAGTGCCGACGCAGACATCCGCCAGGGCAGTGTGGTCGATCGGCCACTGCATGTTTCCAGTGTGGCCAGGAGGGTCACATGAAGAGAGATTGTCCTATTCTGATTGGGGCAGCGAGTGGTTTCGGAGGTTCTCAGGCATCAGTTCAGCCACCTCAGTACCAGCAGCCACCTTTCCAGCAGCAGTATTCGCAGCAGCGCCAGCATCCGCAGCAGTCTCAGAGACAGCCTACTCAGACTCCTTCTCGGGGTCATTCTTCTTTGAGGCCATGTACCCAGGGTCAGGTCTTTGCGCTTAACCAGGAGCAGGCAGAGGCTGACAGCGATCGGATGATTGCAGGTATCTGTAGTTTATGTGGTTTTCCTGCATATATTTTAATTGATACCGGTGCATCGCATTCTTTTGTCTCAGCACGTTTCGCTAAGAAGTATAGATTGCCATTTATTCCTTTTGATGTGTTGCTAGTGGTTTCTACTCCTATGGGGAGCAAGGTTTTAGCCAAGCGTCTAGTTGGGGGTTGTGTTTTGGATTTTGAGGGACATCAGCTTAGTGCTAACCTAATGATTCTAGCAATGGAGGATTTCGATTGCATCATTGGGATAGATCTATTGACTACCTACCGAGCGATAGTGGATTGCTATCAGAGGTTTGTTCAGTTTCGTCCAGAGGATGACGAGTCATGGTATTTCTATGGTGAGGGAGCGCGACCCCCGATGCCAGTGGTTTCAGCTCTGAAGGCACGGCGTGCTTTAGAGTCTGGCGGGGAAGGCTACCTTATCTACGCCATTGACGCATCCTTAGGAGAGCCAGATATCCAAGAGATACCAGTGGTTCATGACTTTCCAGATGTGTTTCCGGAGGAGATTCCAGGTTTGCCACCAGTAAGAGAGATTGAGTTTGGCATTGAGTTAGTGCCAGGTACTACACCAATTTCAAGAACTCCTTACCGATTGGCACCGTATGAAATGAAAGAGTTGTAGAAGCAATTGCAAGATCTTATTGATAAGGGTTATATTAGACCTAGAGTTTCGCCATGGGGAGCCCCAGTACTATTTGTCAAGAAGAAGGATGGATCAATGCGGTTGTGTATCGATTACCGCCAATTGAATCAAGCGACAGTGAAGAATAAGTATCCTCTTCCACGGATAGATGATCTCTTTGATCAGTTGCAGGGTACTTCTGTCTATTGGAGGATTGATCTTGGGTCTGGGTATCATCAATTGCGAGTTCGACAGGAGGATGTTCCTAAGACAGCATTTCGTACGCGGTATGGACACTATGAGTTTCTAGTGATGCCGTTTGGTTTGACGAATGCTCCAGCTGTTTTTATGGATCTGATGAACAGAGTTTTCCGCGATTTTCTGGATAAATTCATGGTGGTGTTCATCGATGACGTTTTGGTGTATTCTCGCAGCATGGATGAGCATGCCTACCATCTTTATACTGTACTGCAGGTCTTGAAGGAGAGACAGTTGTACGCGAAGCTGAGTAAGTGTGAATTCTGGATTGATCGAGTTGTGTTCCTTGGTCATGTCATTTCTCAAGATGGCGTATCTGTTGATCCTAGCAAGACAGAGGCTATTCTAAATTGGTCACGTCCGACTACGGCTTCTGAGATTCGTAGTTTCCTTGGTTTAGCAGGATACTATCGTCGTTTTGTGGAGAATTTCTCTCAGATTGCTAAGCCTTTGACTCAGTTGACGAAGAAAGACGTTTCTTTCGTTTGGTCTAATGCTTGTGAAGACAGCTTTCGTGAGTTGAGACGTCGTCTGACGACAGCTCCAGTTCTTGCTTTACCGTCTGGATCAGGTGGTTTTGTAGTCTTCACTGATGCTTCTCTCCAGGGTTTGGGGTGTGTGTTGACTCAGAATGGCCACGTGATCGCTTATGCCTCCAGACAGCTGAAGACTCACGAGGAGAACTATCCCGTACATGATTTAGAGCTTGCAGCCATTGTCTTTGCTCTTAAGATATGGCATCACTATTTGTACGGAGAACTATTCGAGATCTTCGCCGATCATAAGAGTTTGAAGTATCTGTTCACTCAGGCTGAGTTGAACATGCGGCAGCGTCGTTGGATGGATCTGTTGAAGGATTACGATTGTGAGATCAAGTACCATCCAGGTTCTTCAAATCCTGTTGCTGATGCGCTTAGTCGCAAAGTATATGTGAGTTCCCTTCGTACTAGTTCGGTTTCAAAGGCAGTGGAGGACTGTTGTTCTTTGGGATTCACGTTCCGTCATAAGAAAGAACAACAAGGGATTCGTGTCTCTTCTGTGCTTGCAGAGCCAGCGCTATACAGACGAATCAGGGAAGCTCAGAATTTTGATCTGAAAACTCAGAAGTTAGCCCGGCTGGCTGAGGGTGGTAACACTTCTGGATTCCATTTGCAGGGAGATGGTCTGTTGTGTCTTTCAGGTCGAGTTGTGGTACCCGAGGACTCTACTTTGAGGGATGAGATCTTATCGCAAGCTCACCATAGTCAATTTTCTGTACATCCAGGCAGCATGAAGATGTATAAGGATCTTCGCACTCAATTTTGGTGGAAAGGGATGAAGCACAGCGTTTATCAGTTCGTATCCCGATGCCTTGTGTGTCAGCAGGTCAAGGGAGAGTTTAGATGACCCGGAGGATTACTTCACAGCTTAGGGATTCCTGAATGGAAGTGGGAGCATGTGACGATGGACTTTGTCACCCACTTGCCCATGTATTCCAGGAATTGTGACGCTATTTGGGTTGTCATGGATCGGTTGTCGAAGTCAGCGCATTTTCTTCCCTATAACCACGATTACACCTTTGATAAAATGGCACAATTGTATGTGCGGGAGATTAATCGATTGCATGGGATTCCATTGAGCATTGTCAGCGATAGAGATCCGAGATTCACCTCGAGATTTTGTGATAGTTTCCAGCGAGCCCTTGGTACTACTTTGAGCTTGAGTACGACTTATCATCCAGAGACGGACGGACAGTCGGAGCGTACTATTCGCACTCTAGAGGATATGCTTCGCGCGGCGGTGATGGATTTTGGTCCAGCGTGGCATGATCATTTACCCTTGGTGGAGTTCTCCTACAAGAATAGTTTCCATCGCAGCATTGGCATGGCACCATTTGAGGCTCTTTATGGACGCCGTTGTCGTACACCTTTGTTTTGGGACGAGGTTGGCGAGCGTCAGGTTGAGGGTCCTCAGATGATTCAGCAGATGATTGATGCAGTAGAATTGATCTGACGCAGGGTTAAGACAGCCCAGGATCGACAGGCTAGCTACGCGAACACTCACCCCAGGCCACTTCATTTTGAAGTTGGGAGTATGTTTTCTTGCATGTGTCACCTTTTCGGAAGGTGATGAGGTTTGGTCGCAAGGGTAAACTGACACCTAGATTTATTGGTCCTTTCGAGATTCTCGAGAAGGTTGGGGATGTTGCTTATCGTCTGGCCTTGCCACCGGATCTTTCAAAGATCCACGATGTGTTCCACGTGTCCTTGTTGAGGCAGTATGTGGCGGACGAGTCACATATCTTGCATCCGACCGAAGTAAAGGTAGATCGGGATCTATCGTATGTGGAGAAACCCCTGCGAATTCTTGACAGGAAGGACAAGGTACTTCGTAACAAGCGCATACCATTGGTTATGGTACAGTGGTAGCACACATGTACAGAGAAAGCTACTTGGGAGTTGGAGAGCCGGATGTTAGCCGAGCACCCCGAGCTATTTTGAGATTTTGTATTTCCTTGTATCGAGTTTATATTTGTTCAGTTGTAATAAAGAACGTTTGGTTGACTATTTATGTTTTCCTCTAAGACTTAAATTTCGAGGACGAAATTTCTTAAGTGGGGGAGAATGTAGTAACCCGCATTTCTAATTAGTGATTAATGAGTAATTAATCACATGATCATGTTTAGATTAAGTAAAACATGATTAAGTAAATTCCTGTTGGGATAACGAACTTCAAAAATGGATTCAAAGCACCCGAATTAGTTATATTGGTTCAGCAGGATCGGACGGTTTGAAGAGGAGTTCGGACGATCCGAAGGGGATCGGAAGCTCCGTGCCAGGATCGGAGGCTCCGATCGAGATCGGACGTTCCGATCGAGACCAGGGCACATGTCATTGCTTACGTCAGCAAGGTGATGTCATGACTGACGTAACATTGGGCGATCGGACGCTCCGAAGGAGGGATCGGAGGTTCCGATCGAGTTTGGACGGTCCGAACCGGGTTCGGGGGCTCTGAACGTTGCCTATAAATAGGATGGTCCGAGAATTCATTTTCTCGCACCAATTCCCTCTCTTTTTTCTCGATTCCTAAGCCTTCTAACTCAGATATAGGGAGATTTAGGCATCCTACGGGGAATCCGGAAGTGGCTTAGTGATCTAGACGTCGTCGCGGAGCTACGGCCTAGTTTTGTGGCTATCTTCAGCAAAGGGCAAACAACGGACGCAAGTATAGCTTTGGCATCCTAAAAATATTTAGGAGTATGCAATAGCTTAGTTAATGCTTTTAGAGCTTAATTGTTGATGCATGGATATTTGCATTGTAGTAGCTAGTAGACTGGACTAGTAGGCTTGGAGTCTAGTCCAGCAGTGTTAGAGGTACGTAAGTACTGACCGAGATAGACGGCATGATATATTTGCTTATATGTTTCATGAGTATGTGCTATATGTTTTATCACGTTTTACCATGTTTTACCGCCTTAGCACATACATGATTTTACGTGTGACTGCATCCGGAGAGATGTGAGTCATTGACAGTCTCCATAGGGAACGATGATCTCATTTTGTACTCAAGTCAGGTATGACAGTTTTCATATGGGACTTGTATCCTGTTTTGGATTCGGGTCAGGATGGGGTTGGCTCAGCCCTGATATGGAATATACGAGTACCCCGCGGAGTAGCTCTCTAGCCGGTGTTGTATATTCCCTGCGCCATGAGCAAGTGTTTTCACTTGAGTTTTAAATCATCTGTGTGTGCGCATATTTGTATTTATATCATTGCTTCGTATTGAGCGTTCTAGCTCACGCCCCTGTGTTTGGGTATTGTGTACCTTGTGGCGGGGCAGGTTTGAGGCTGGACGGTCCAAGCGGCTCTCAGCAGGATTGAGCTTTGGAGAGTGCGAGGTTGTAGAGGGTAGGGATTTATTTATCCTGAACCTTCGATTTGGTTGTATAACAGTATTTATACACTTGTGATTGCATCGGTTGTATTCTGCCGATTGGATTTGTTGTATTTTAATTATCCGCTCTTTACGCTTTAAACTTTATTAGCGTGAGCTTTTACTATAACTCTGATTAGGTAGTGGATCCGGGTTGGGTCACTACAATAATCAACATAGAGTCCTAACCAAAAGGTAGTTTTTTTTAAACAGATGCACGCCCGCACCCGCGCATGGGCATCACCCAGACTTGCGCGCCCGCTTGAACCACGCAAAAGTCGTGCGCCCGCGCATGCCTCTCGAATTTCAAACCAATCTCCACCATTTCAACTCAATATAAACACCAAAACATGCACTTAAAACATCAATTCATCCAAATACAATACAAAAAGGTCTAAATTTGGTCAAAATCTCCAAAACGTAGAACATGCATCGATTCTAAGTTCTACGGTTCAAAATACGACATAATACATGATCGAAATACAATAACAACTTCTAAACCAAGTCTTCACTTCTATCATTCCCAACTCGATCTAGTGATGTTGCCTCTGACTCAAACCTATCCCACCTGTTTCCAAGCACACATACAAAAACAAAACAACAGCCGGATAACTACGATGAGAATATAATTCCCATTAAAAGCAACAAAACAAGCAATATCAATTAATATATCAAAACATGATATACCAACAACCAGACATGTAATTTCACAAAGTATATCAACAACATGAATAACAATAACTCAATTCGAAATGCAATAAAATGCAATGCATGTCTTTGGGTTTCAAGATTATCTAATCAGATAATCAAAGGGAATTTGTTTCTTTGATTGGGATCCCGAGGCCAAGATATATCACCGCAATCTCACCGACTCTCCCGATCAAGGTGAATGCGGTATATCTCGCTTACTCTAGACTCTGGAGCATCTATAGAGAGTTGATCTGGCTATTGGAGTACTAATCGACGACCAATGCTACTCGACTATAATCCCCAGAACGTCTAATTCGATAAGTGAACGAATCATCTGGCTCAATATGAATGCATATGAAATCATAATATATTCAATTAATTCAACTCAATGCATTTAATCAATCATAACAGGTAATCACGCATGCATGTGATTTAGGGACTCGAGAATCAGTCTAAACTCAAGTATTCGTCACTTTTTGATTCGATATCGTCTATTACCTTTTTCCACGATTCGATGTAGCTGCAATCTGGACAAGCTACAAGAACAAGAATTTCCAATCAAAATTCCATTCAATCGTAATTCAACGATTAAGGTAAACTCGTTACCAAATCTCGATCAATTCTTCAACGCTTCCAATTCTGCAAACTCTGAACTCAATCTTCTTCAGTTCAATTTGTACGGAGATAAAAAGAATTCAATAATAACCAATCAACCCCAAATCAAATCCGAAATTCAATCAAACTCCCCAAATTTTGAAAATTCAAACCGGCAGCATAACGACTATAAAATGGCTAACCGAAAAATCATAGACAACAACATATCAATCCAATATGACTTCTAGCACCAATAGTCCATCAAAACAATTCAAAATCCAACACGTCTTAAAACCCCTATTTCGGATTTTGCTCCCAAAAATCATAACAAATCTGAACGTCGTTCTTTTTCCGATCCGACTTTGAATATACGATCTATGCTAGCTTAACAATGACATATCCGAAAATCATTCGATTCCAATAACATCCCAAAAATGAAGTATAGTTGATCGAAGAAAAATTTACGGTACAACGGAGCTCTCGCAGCCGTGATAGCAAATATAAGGTAAAATCTGAAATCTATCGGACAGATCGAACAAACCGAGAAATTTAAAAGCTTCAAACTCACGTTTTGGAGATAAATGGAGGAAGAAGGCTTTGAGAAGAAGGAGTAGGAATAAGAGAATACTAGTCAAAGAAAAAAAGGCCAAGTGATATATAATAATCACTTTTTGCACTTTGGCCCCCCGAATTCTTCAAAAATTTCAAAACAACCCCTGATCAATTATCAATTAAACCCGAGACTTTCCTAATCTCTGATTATTAATATTAATCTCCTATGATCTTTATAAGACTAATTTTGGGGCGTTACAATTCTCTCCCTCTAAGAACTGATTTCGTCCTCGAAATCGAATACAGTTCAATCACATAAGAAAGAGATAGAATCAAAGACTGCAATAAGAATTCACCTCCCAGAAATAATTATCAGAAAATCGCTGCTTCATATCGGAATCTGTCTCCCAAGTCGATTCTTCAAATTCATTTCGAATCCACTGCACTTTCACTGTAGTGACCCTAACCGAGATCACCTACTAATCAGAAACTTAGGCATGCAATTAACTTAAAGAAATAGTAAACCAGAATTAAACTGCGGAAGCAATAACAATATACAGTTCCAAGAAAAGGAGTCTGCAACCCAAATAGTTATACAACCAAATCGAATACTGTATCAACCCAATACAATAAAGTAAAACCCTAGGCGAAGCTACAACTGGCCAATCCACTGCCTAGCCCCTCTTGGAACCACCTGCCTCATCCAATCGCAAACTTGCCCCATGAAATAGGGTGTCCAGATACAAAAAGTACGAGACATGATCATAAAATTCTTAGCACAAGAGTATGAGTATACAGGCATGCAAGTGTACCGCCTACTGACTAGAGGTCAAGAATCGGATAACAGAGACAAACCGGGCCCTGGTATGTAGCACGCTGTGCCGTCGCTTCAGGATGTGGCTCACATACCGAATACCTGTGGATACTCCGGACCCAAATCGATGGTAGTCTATCCACTAACAGGATAGGGTAAAACCCTACTAACAGACATCTCAAAAGAGATAGCTCAATATGCAAATGTATGCAGCATAAAATCATGTCATATAAATCATGTAGTCATATAATACATGCATACTCAGTCAGGATATCTCGAACATTACTTTCGTACCTCAATTACAAGGCAAGCTCTACCAGCTCTAAATCCACGCCTATAGTCCGCGCTACAATGCCAAATGATACTAATATCATTAAAGTGCTCTAAAAGCCTTAACTAAGCTATTGCATACTCCTAAATATTTTTAGGAAGCAAAAGCTATACCTTCGTCCGTCGTCAGCCCTTTGCTGTCGATTGCCTCAAAACTAGGCCACAGCTCCGCTACGACGCCTGGACCGCTATGCCACTTCCGGATTCCCAACGGGACGCCTAGAAAGCCCTAGATCTGAGTTGGAAGACCAAGGAATCGAGAGAAGATAGGTGATTGGTGCACTCAAAAGTGAGACTCGACACCTGTAGTGACCTCGGGTTGCTAATCTTTTCTTATGGAAAATTAACAATTAATCATAATTGAATCAAACTAGAAACAATAAAATCAAAGACTGAATTTTTTTAACAGTACACGAACTCCGTGCACAGGTCCGTGCTCGGGTTCGTGCATTAACCTGCACGCAAAATAAAAATAAGCAAGGTACACGGACCCCGTGCTTACCTCCGTGTTCGGGTCCGTGCCCAAGTTTATAAATTTCTGAAGCTACTGGTTTTATTCCAGACCACACAGACCCCTACACGGATCTTGGCACGGGGTCCGTGCCTTTGCTTTTATGCACATAATTAAAATCAGCGGGGGTACACGGACCCTTACTCAAAATATGGCACGGGTGCCCTGCTACAAAATTCAAAAAATAAGCTTTTACAATCTGAAAACTGATACAATCTATCATATATGCTTTTCAACATGATTCTATATTATTGACATGCATTTTATCATCAATCTAAACATTTGTAATACATGAAATCTTAAGTATAAATCAATACTCAACAACAATATATACAAAGGTTATTGTTGCTCTAACATGTTTACCAAATGTCTAAAATACATGTCATCTGCTTAAAACCCGAGTCACCACTTCTAATCTGTCAATCTCGAGCTATCCAAGTCATGTCTGACTTGCTCATGCACCAACCTGATGCAATGCACACATACAAACAAAACAACAAACAGATAACTCCGGTGAGAATAAATCTCAGTATGAATGACATGCATATACATCATATAAGCATAATAAATCTATATGCTATAATAATCTTAAATCTCAAACATGTAAGAACATGTCAATCATAGAAGCATAATCGAATCTTCATTCATTTATCAAATCAATCATATAAATACATTCATATCTTGAATGACATATAATCACATGCTAGCATTTATAAACACATATTCTAAACCATAGAAATTTCTAGGTTAAAGCATAAATGCAATGCATGTTTCAAGGAATAGGCTATCAAATCTGATACCAATAAATCTTAGTTCTTGGGATCCCGGGGAAAAAAAATCTTTAACCGACCACCAACTTAATTACCCAATCGAGGTGGCGTTAAATATTTCAAATCCCCTGACTTTGGTGCAACTATAGTGAGTCTTCTAGCTCTGAAAGTAAATCTACATTCCGTGCCACTCAACTACAGCTCTCCAAACGTCATATGCACTCTAGGCCAATCAGCCCTCTGTGCTTTTCAAGGTAGGGTTCAAGATGAATGCAACATAATCTGTATGCATTAATACTGTAATACATCTTGAACACTCAAATCACTTAATCAAGCCAAGCAATAACAAACAGCAATTTATATGAAAGCATATAAACAATTAAGTATGTGATTTTAGGAAAACTCAAAAACCACCACGTTCTCGAGTTGTTCTACCTGGCGAAGATAATGTCGAATCATACCTTTGATCTGGATTCAAACATCTTGAATCGTTGCAAAGTCTTGCAAATGCTGATCAATAGAAACTTGCCAAATCAGTCATCAAATGATGTTCTTATCAATCGGTGCTACTTGAAGGTGTTCTTGATTCAACTTCAACACTTCAAGTCATTTGAACTTCCCAAAGGCTTTAACATCTTCTTAACAAGCTTTTAAACTCAATATCATCACAAATTCTGCAGCTCACAATTTCAGAAAATATTTGATAATTTAATAACATGTTCAAACGATGATCTTTTCTCGATCCGTCTTAGATATGCTATCGTCGTATATGATAGAACATGTTTATACAATCAAATCTTAATTCTAAAAACATCATAAAATTCAAACATGGTGTTGTGAAAAATACTCGCAAGCTTACGAGTGTCAAGTTTTAATATAGTGATAGAGAGAGTGTCGATCCCACAAGGAGTAAATTGAAAATATTCAATACTTGTAATTAAAATAGTCTTAATTTTATTTAGAAAAATAAACTTTAAAGAGTTGCTGACAAATTAAATTAATAATGAAGTTTGTAAAGCGCGCACACACACAATCCTTAAAAGATTATCAAGTGAAGAGAAATAGTCTAGAGGTTTTGATTTCACCTGGTCTCGACAATGTTCATTCCTAATTAATCTATTTTCATGAGTTTATTTCAATTAATAACCAAGAACACATAGATTATACTATTTCCCTCTCCCGAGTATCAAATAGCGTGTATCAACCACCGATCAGTTCTAATATCCCTATTGAGAATTTACATATAGTGATATGTGTAAAACAACGTTCTTTCTAGGCTCTATTAAAGTTATAAGCTCTCCTGAGTTATATAAAAAATTAATAGTGTGAATTCTATCGATCATATTCTAAATCCCCTCTCCCGAGTGCCGGATTCTGAATAAATATAACAAATCAATTTATGGAAAGTAAATTGAAAAGATTATCAAAACTAGAATCACAATTAATTTAGAATAACTCAATTCAATAAAATCAATAATTCATAAACACGTCTTGACCAGGTTACATCAACCTCTAGACTTAAAAAGTTTGGTTCATAGTAAAATTCAAAACAACCCAAAGCATATTTAATAATTCAAACATAATTCCGCAATCAAAAGAAATAAATAAAGAAGAAATAACAACGCCGTAGTCTTTCTTCCGTGTCCGATTGAAAAGCTCCGTCTTAGTCAAACAATCTTCAATTCACGATCTAAAAATCTCACAAAGTTTTCTCTCAAAAGTGTTCTTGTGTGCGGCGGCTAGACTCCCCCCATTAGGTCTGAAAAACTCCCTTAAATACTCCCTAAAAATCGTCCAAAATAAGACCAAAGATATCCCAAAGTTTCCAAAATTACAAAAACACTTCGTCAAACAATTAGCAACGCGTGGACGTGCCTCCTTTTTGCGCGGGCGCGCCTGAAGTTCTGTCTTGACAATTCAAACATCTTGAGCACACGCGGGCGCGCGTAATTCCTGGGGCGGGCGCGCATAGCTCTCTAGAATTTTCCCACACTTTCTTCAGTTAACGCGCGGGGGCGCGGAATCCAGGCGCGGTTGCGTATGCTGCTTGGGTCCATCTTCATCTTTTCTACAAAATCTTGGACCATCTTAGCTCGCTTCGCCTTTTTCTTGACTCCTTTGATTCCATCCATCAAAAATTCGGTAGTTGTTGTATCTCCTAACATCGAACACAAACAACAGAAAATTCCACGTAATTTCGCTCGAAACCAAACAATTATCCAATAATATCAATACAAATTAAGTGCACAAAATTCACTTATCAAATTCCCCCAAACTTAAATGTTTGCTAGTTCCGAGCAAAACTAATCAAGACTCAAAGCACGAAATACTCACTCAAACAAATCAAGACCAACCAAGAAATACTATGAATCAATGACCTTAGCAAAATATTCAGAAAAACATTTTTCATCCAATCATATCGAACTATCAATTTTTATCTTCAACAAACACATGCTAGTGAACCTCAAAAACTTACAAATCCCGCAACTCACTTTCAAAATACTCTTATCCATATCAATTCACACATTCATAGATCATGAGGGCTTATAAGGTAAAATGATCAAACGATAGGATATATTACAGTTGAAAACACGCAAAATAAGGTTATTTCACAAAAGAAAAGTGTGTGCCTGTTTCGGCCAAAAATTCATATTCATTAAAAGTGTCAATCAATCATCCATAGGCTAAATTCTCGCAACCCTTTTCCACTAGTATATTGGGCAACTGTGACTCGGTCAATAGGATTTAATTGGCTTGTAACGTAAGGCCTGACTCATGGCTACAAAAAAAGGAATAAGAATTCAAATTAAGGAGTAAATTATGCTCAAACTCTAATTTTCACTCCTTTTCATTCACATTTTCACACTTTTCCTTCACTTCATTGATTTTTCAAATTTTTCGCAACTTCTTTTTCACAACCTTTTCTTTCAAACCTCTTTTCAACTCTCTTTTCTACCAATTTTTTTTCTTTGTTTCTTTTCACAACTACCTTCTTCATTTTCAATTCATCCACCACACCATTCCATTTTTCACAAATAAAACTAGGAGCATATAACATTTTAGCATTCAAATTCCTCCTTTAAAGGTAGGAATTAGTGTTTAAGTTATTCATAGGTAGTCAATGTAGGACTTTTAAATGATGACGAATGGGGGTTTATCACACGTTTACACGCATGCCATTCGATTTTCAATAAAGCTCAAACAAGGTACTAGGGATACATATTTTAATGGGTAGCTTGAATGGCACAAACGATTTCAGAAAAATTGCCTAAATCATTCCTAAGTCACAGTTTTTCCCGTATTGCGCCTCAAAGGGTTTCCGATCAAGTTCTAGACAATCTCAATTCACAAGTAAATCACATGAATTTTAACCAGTGCAGAAAAATGTAATCATCAGCAGTAAACGATGATCCTCAACAAAATTCAGAACATGTACCTAAAGTACTCATGTATATCTCGTGAAGGCTCAAAGGGCAACTACGGTAAGTTCCAACGAAAATTAAGCCCAAGGATCCAAAAAAAATGCCTCGTTCATTTCTATGTTTGTATGTTTTAACTCAGACTTAATCACAATCACAGAATATGTAGGGATTCATTCATCTAATTAGTTCACCAACAAAAATTCTTTTAAGTACGATCATGGATGTGAAATAAAAGCAAAAATTTGCATCATTGGCCAATATCTTTTCATTTCTTTCATGATTTCTTGAACTTAACTTGCATCCACACAACAATTCTCACTTTACCAACCTCACACACTATTCTTGTTAAGAAATCCATCCCACCACCAACACAACACAGAAAAATAAATAAAAAGAACCAAAAACACAAAAAGAAAATGCATAAAAACAATAAAACTCAGCAACAAATTCCAACATAATTGAAACAAGACCCCCCCCCCCCAAACTAGTTACAATCATTGTCCTCAATGAATTAAACAAGAAAGAGTAAGTACATGTACCTCAAACAACGACCGTCAATGGTCGTCGCTCTCCTCTATCATCACTATCAGCAACATGTGCCGGGTCCGAAGCACCAAAAGTTTGTGTCCACTTGGGATAAGGAGGAAAAGGATAAGCCGAGCTCGCAGCATGAGGAAACTGGTGGCTCAATGCACCAGTGAATCCCATCATATAATCCATGAAAACTCCAGTCGTCTGCTGAAATTGATGGAACTCCTGACGATACTGGCGCAGATCCTCCTCAATCGATGTAACTCGGGCGTCCAGAGAAAGAGGCGCCTGAGTCTATGGTACTGGAACTTGTCGGGCTTCTGCTCTTGCATTGTATGCTCGTCGGGCTGCACGCTCTCGCAATTCACTATCAGATGGATGACGAGTAGAAGAACCACCACTGGGTATAAGAGCCGTGGGCTTCAGAAACTCTTCAGTAGGGCTCCAATCAACTCCAACTGCTTCACATAAATCAGTAATAATCTATGGCAAAGCGAGCCCCCCACCCCTCCCCCCCCCCCCCCCGAATGACCAGTAAAAACATTATGAATAGTTTCTTGGAAAATACGGCCTAAATCCAAAGCCATTCCTTCAACAATGCAATAGACAAGAACCGCCCTCTCTTTTGTGACCTTATGGTCATGGTCAGTGGGCTTAAGTCTAGCGCAAACCAAAGTGTACCACCTCTTGGCGTCACTCTTCAAGTCTACCTTCCTCAGCTTTGATGGTTTTTGATCACTTCCCAGCCTCCATTTGGCTCCCGCGACACAGATGGTTTAAATAATGACATCATAATCAATCTCCACAGACTTATACGCAACATATTCATCATTGTCCATTGGCGGGATGTGAAACTAATTATTAATCAAAACAGAGTCAAAAGGCACCATCTTGCCTCTCACCAACACCTTGAACTCGACGTGCTTAACCTTCAGATTCGCATAAAATTCCCTAACCAAGAAAATCACTACTTCTTGGGGCTGTTTAACAAATTGAAGCCACTGCCGCGCTAGGACTTCATCACCTACCTTGCACCTAATAATCCCATTCAGCTCAAATCCAATTGTAGTATCGAACCCCTTCTCAGGCAGGAGGTTCTTAGATAATAACGTTTGAAAATTATCTTCGGCCTGTTTATCCTAGAAACGATGAGCATCAAAAGTAGGGGCCGAAGAAGAAGAAGCTCCAAGTTTAGTTTATTTCTTAGGGGCCATCGTTCAATCACTTAGCAGGCAAAATAACAATCTAAAATTCAATAACAACAATCAACGGCCGTGACTCCCTCAAACTTATCCACCCAAGCCACAACACACTCCTCTCTTCAATGTGAAACGAGCACAAATAATAAAACTCAAGAAATCCCACAAATCGGATACAAGTCCACGCCACAACCTCTACTATCTCAACAAACCAATAAAACTGAGAATTTGAAAACCCTTGATCATAGGAACTTACCACTTAATCAAGATTAATCATAGCAACAATCCAGAAAAATTATATTCGTTTACCAAGCTCGATGTCTCTCCCGTGGATGAGAAGAGAAATTAGAGAAGAAGAAGGATTATGAAAGCAAAGAGGAAGAAGTGAAGGAAGAGAACAAGAGTCGAGAGAAGAAAAACTAGAGGGAGGAATCGAGAATGGAGTCGACACTTTGGAAAAGAAAGGAGAGAAAACATAATGAAAATTAGGGTAAAATAAGAAGAAGGAATGAGAAAATAATGGAAGGAAATTGGGATTTAATTCCAGACGGGGCGGGCGCGTGTCAGCAGAAGCGGGCGCGCATAGGGGTCTGGCCCGATGTAGTTTTCTGCACAAAGGACGTGCGGGCGCGCCAAAACGAGAAGCGACCATGCATAAGACTCTATTTGTGCATGGTTTGCAGAATTTTTCACGCACGGGCGTGCATAAGGATCTGTGTCAGTCCTCCGATTTTAAATTTCTTGAGGCGCGGGCGCGCTTATGGGGAAAGCGAGCGCGCATGAACTTCTGGAATTTCGTTCCTGAGAAACAAAAATTAAGGAAAACGAATCAAAACGCAAAAAAATAAAAAAACTAAACGCAAAAACCGAAATAAAACTAAAAACAGACAAAAATGAAAATATGGGTTGCCTCCTAAATAGCGCTTGGTTTATAGTCCTCAGCCGGACTTGCACCAGATTTAGGCCGGGTCTGTGAGCAAATTACTCTCAGTACTTCATACTTCGGTACCAAAATAGTTTTTAACCCTTTTCCCGTTCACCTTGAATACCCTTCCATCTGTACATCGAATCTCAATCGCACCGTGCGGATACACCTTCTCCACCGTAAATGGTCCAGATCATCTGGACTTCAATTTTCCTGGAAACAATTTCAAACGGGAGTTAAACAACAATACTTTCTGACCTGGTTCGAATTCTTGAGGTACAATGTTTTTGTCATGCCACTTCTTTGTTTGCTCCTTGTAGATCTTGGCATTCTCATAGGATTCACTTCGAAACTCATCCATTTCATTCAACTATAATTTACGCAACTCCCCGGATATTTCGAGATCCATGTTCAGCTTCTTCACAGCCTAAAAGGCCTTGTGCTCCAATTCCAAAGGCAAATCACAAGCCTTACCAAAAACCAACCTATAGGGAGACATCCCAATAGGTGTTTTGAATGTAGTGCGGTAGGCCCAAATAGTGTCATCTAGCTTTACTGCCCAATCTTTATGATTCGTATTAACCGCTTTCTGCCTGACCATTGGTTTGAGGATGGTATGCACACGCCACCTTATGCATGACACCATACTTAGTGAGCAAGGTATTAAAAATTTTATTACAAAAATGCGTACCTTCGTCACTGATTATTGCTCGTGGTGTTCCAAACCTTGTAAAAATGTTCTTATGTAGAAACTTTACTACTACACGAGCATCATTAGTAGAGGTGGGAATGACTTCCACCCATTTCGAAACATAATCAACTACTAATAAAATATAAGTGTACCCAAGAGAAGGGGAAAAAGGACCCATAAAATCAATACCCCACACATCAAAAAATTCCACTTCAAAAATATTTGTGAGGGGTAATTAATGCCTTCTAGATATATTCCCCGTTCGTTGACACTTATCACATGATTTCACTAAGGTATAACTATCTCTAAACAACGTAGGCCAATAAAAACCAGATTGTAGTACCTTAGCAGCAGTCCGAGTTGCTCCAAAATGTCCTCCATATGGCGCTGAATGGCATTGTTCCAAAATTTCATTTGCATCTTGCCCCGTCACACATCTCCGAATCACTTGATCAACACAATGTTTGAAAACGTAGGGATCATTCCATAAGTAGAACTTAACGTCATGGAAAAACTTCTTTTTCTGATGTCGGTTCAACTCTGGAGGCATAGCACCACAAGACAAAAAATTAGCGAAATCTGCTAACCATGGAATAGAGGAACTTACCTGAAAGATCTATTCATCCGGAAATAAATCTTTGATGCTTTCCTCCTCCGTAACATTTTCTAGCTCTAATCGCGACAGGTGATCAGCAACCTGATTTTTGCTACCCTTCTTATCTTTGATTTTGAAATCAAATTATTGTAGAAGCAGAATACACCTTATCAAGCATGGCTTGGCATCCTTCTTGGCAAATAAATAGCAAATTGCTGCATGGTCAGTGTAAACAACTACTTTAGTGCCAATTAAATACGGACGAAATTTATCAAAATCAAAAACTACTGCAAGCATCTCTTTTTTTGTAGTAGTGTAGTTTTGCTGTGCGGCATCCATGGTGCGACTGACGTAATAGATGGCTTGAAACATATTATCTCTCCTCTGGCCTAATACAGCGCCCACTGCATAGTCACTAGCATCGCACATCAGCTCAAAGGGCTCCTTCCAATCCGGCACAATCATGATGGGTGCTGTGATCAACGCCGTCTTGATATTTTCAAAGGCCTGCAAAAAATCATCATCGAATATGAATGTAGGATCTTTTTCAAGCAAATTACACAGAGGTTTAGTAATTTTAGAAAAATCCTTGATGAATCGCCGATAAAACCCCGCATGGCCTAAGAAAATTCTGATGCCCTTGTTATTCTTCGGAGGTGGAAGTTTCTCAATGGCAACCACTTTGACTCGATCCACCTCTAAACCATTTGATGACACTTTATGGCCAAGGACAATGCCCTCTTGAACCATAAAATGACATTTGTCCCAATTAAGAACTAAATTATTTTCTTGGCACCTTTGCAAAACAACAGACAAATTATGCAAGCAATGATCAAAAGTGGAACCAAAAACTGAAAAATTATCCATAAAAATTTCCATCACGTCTTCCACCATATCTGCAAAAATCACTATCATACATCGCTGAAAAGTTGCCGGTGCATTACACAGACCAAACGACATCCTTCTGAAAGAAAACGTGCCATAGGGACACGTAAAAGTAGTGTTCTCCTGATCATCCGATGTGATAGCAATTTGATTATAACCTGAATAACCATATAAGAAACAGTAATAGCAATAACCAGCAAGTCTATCAAGCATTTGATCAATGAAAGGAAGTGGAAAATGATCCTTACGAGTAGCTTTGTTCAACTTCCTATAATCTATACAAACTTGCCAGCCAGTTACTGTACGTGTGGAGATTAACTCATTATTTTCGTTTTTAACCACAGTAATCCCACCTTTCTTAGGCACCATTTGAACAGGAGATACCCAACTACTGTCAGAAATGACATAAATCACACCTGCATTCAAAAATTTAAAACTTCTTTCTTAACTACCTCTTTTATGGCAGGATTCAAGCGCCGCTGATGATCAACATAAGGAGTATAAGACTCTTCCATCAAAATTTTATGCATGCAAATTGTTGGACTAATACACTTAATGTCAGAAATTGACCATACTAAAGCGGTTTTAAAATTTCTCAATACTCTCAACAACTTATCTTTTTCTACAGCAGACAGGTAAGCAGAAATAATAATAGGGCAAGTAGAATTTATACCAAGGAATGCATAACATAAATGTGCAGGCAATTCTTTAAGATCATGAGTTTCAGCAGATACCTCTGGTGCACTATTTTCCAATGCTTCAGCTTCCTTAGTACTCACCATTTTTTCTTTCGGAGCTCCGTCAAGGAATGCTTCTTGTTCATGTATCTCCCAAACCTCTTCCTTATCAAATACCTCATCCGCCACCAAACATCATTCGAGTGGATCAGTGATTCCTGCACATGAAAGATAATTATGAGGATCAATGATTTCAATACTTTTACATGTACTTACCTCGTTTGGTCCCCGCATAGTGTGATAAATATTGAAAATCACAGCTTCACCACCAACTCGAAGTGTGAGCTCTCCCTTGTGGACATCGATCAGTGCACGTGCAGTAGCTAGAAAAGGTCTTCCAAAAATCAAGGGTGTTTCTTCATCTTCATCCATGTCCAAAATCACGAAGTCTGCTGGGAATATGAACTTGTCGAACATCCTCCACAATACCCCGTGGGTATGTGATACTTCGATCTGCTAGTTGTAACGTGATGGTGGTCGCTCTGACTTCGCCAAGCTCCAAAGTCCAGTAAACAGAAAACGGCATCAAATTTATACTTGCTCCTAAATCACATAAAGCTCGATTTACTTTAGAACCACCAATAAAACAAGGGATAGTAAAACTCCTTGGATCCTTAAGCTTTTGTGGTAAATTTTTCTGCAGGATGGCACTGCACTCTTCTGTCAGATTCACCACTTCATTGTCTTGCAGTCTCCTCTTCTTGGACATCACATCTTTGATGAACTTGGCGTAATTGGGCATTTGTTCCAAGGTATCTGCAAACAGAATATTTATGTGTATCTTCTTGATGATATATAGGAACTTGGAAAATTGCTCATCAAGTGCTTTCTTCTTAAACCGCTATGGGTATGGAAGCTGTGGCTTGTACATCGGTTTTGAAACTGTTTCTTTCTTGGGCTATTCAACAACGATTTCTTCGACCACTGATTCATCTTCTTCTTTTGCTCTGCTCTGCTCCTTAGCTTCTAACTTCTTACCACTTCTTAATTCCATTGCTTTGCACTGCTCTTTTGGATTCACTTCTGTATTGCTGGGAAATTGTCTTTGGTTTTGATCCTTTAAAGCGTTTTCCAGCTGTCCAATCTGTGTCTCCATGGATTTCATCATAGCCCCCAAACTACACATATGAGTCTCCATGCTGTCCATTCGAGTTTCAGTCCTCTCCATCCTCTTGTTAGACTCAGTGACATATGTAGCAACAACATCCTCCAATGACTCCTTTCCTTCCCCCTTGTTTGTATTGAATCACGGAGGGGGACTCAACACGTTTTTGTTGTTGGCATAGAAAAAATTCTCATGGTTACGTAAACTAGGATAAGTATTGGGCGGAGGGTTACCTCGATAAATTCCATAGCCTCTAGGATTTATATATTGAGCTTCCTCAGGTGGATGAGATTCTTATATGGCAACCGACACACCTGCAGGTTCTGCTATATTCACCTTGTTCAGAGGAGCAACTTGTGTACTCAACGCAGATAGCAGTGCAGTGATGCATGTGAGAGGATCAACACTATACACTCCCTTATTGACTCCCATACGTTCCGATGGCCATTGATAACTATTGATAGTCATTTGTTCCAGCATCTCATAGGCCTGAATGGGGTCATTGGCAAATATGGTACCCCCAGCAGTAGAGTCCACGGACATCCTTGTAGGCGTATTCAACCTATTGTAGAAAAGCTCTATTTCTTCCTAATCTGCAAAATTATGATTAGGACAACACCTTAACAAATATTTGTACCTTTCCCATGCCTCATATAGCTGTTTTGAATCATGCTGTTGAAAGGTACTGATCTCAATATTCAGCTGGGTGGACTTGGCCGGTGGAAAATACTTTGCTAAAAATTTCACAGCCATTTCCTCCCAAGTTGTTATGCTTCCTAGCGGCAATGACTGCAACCATCGTCCTTGAGAGAAAAAGGAAACAAGCATAAACGTATTATATCCTCAGAAACTGTGAGACCTCGATTCTAAACATCTAATCTCGGTAATTAAACAACAATTAGTCCAAACTAATATCCAATAATCAAAGCAAAAATTATTATTATTTTTTTGAAACAGTTCTCCGCTCGATCGGTAAGATCTTACCGATCGAGCGAGCCAAAAACTTAAAAGGTTCTGCCCGAGAAAACCAGCCCTCGCTCGATCCGCAAGATCTTGCGGATCGAGCAAGCCACAAAATTTAAAATAGAGAACTGCAACGCTTGCCCTCGCTCGATTGGTGATATTCTACCGATCGAGCGACGACAGAAACAGGGCAAAAAAATAACAGAATTCATGCTAGAAACTTGAGTCCAAAACCCACAAAATAATATCATGCATTGCAATCACAAGTTCTCCAACTAATACATGAAGTTCTAGGGTTACACAACCAGTCAAAAGTAATGGATTGTAACGAAAATCTTTAAACACAGCTCACATAATCAATACAACAACAAAACGAAGTTCGATATCTAAACATGTTCCAATACAACAAGGTAGACATGCTGACACGACTTTCTAAATCGAGTCTCACTACTAGCTCTCCCTCTTGCTGCTAGCCAGGCCTACGCTGACTTGGTCCTGCCCCACCTGTTGCCAAGTACACATACAAAACAAAGCAACAGCCGTATAACCGGTGAGAAAGATAATCCCAGTAAAAGCAACATAGCAAGTAATAAATTCAATAAACATGCTTTCAAGGTAACAAGAAATCAATGTTAATGTAATGAATGCATGTCTTTAAAACAGGTTATCAAATCTGATAAACGAGGGATTGCTGCTGTGCTTTTGGGATCCCGAGGATGAGATCACGTAACAACTCACCGACTCTCCCAATCGAGGTGGTTCCACGTATCCCACTCCTCTAGACTTTGAGCAACCATAATGAGTATGCTAGCACTAGGCGAAAGGACTACGACCTAGGCCACTCAATCATAGTTCCCAAACGTCTAAAACAAAAAGGGCGGTTCTGCCCGCTGTAAACAAAGTAGGCTCAAGATGAATGCATAGCATAAATATAAGCAAAAGTCACATAACGAAACTCAATCAACCAACAAATACAAGTTCCACTTGCTAGAACAAATATTGATGCAATATGTGATTTGAAAACGAAAACTCGAGAACCAACTGTCTCGAGTATGCTATCCCGCGACGATGACTGCTTTTACCTTTCAAGGCAAGTAGTTCCAATCTCTGGAAAGCTACAACAAAAGATTGTATCAACATCTATACAACCTAAACAACAAACGACGACTCAAGGAAAACTCTTTACCGATCTTCGTCCAACTCTTGGCGAACAATGCTGCTAACACGGGGCTCGACAAACTCCAACGAATCTGTACAAAGACAAGAGTTGATCAACAACTATGATCACTCACAAGCCAAAGCTTCAATCAATACAAAAACGATTTGAAATCTCCAAAACTCAAACCGACGGCATAACGACTATAACTGAACAAACCGACAACGCAGACAGCAGTTCAATAGCGATAAAAACTCATAACAATGCTAATATAACCTTAACAAGGCAATCCAAACAAATCTCAAAATCATTATTCTCGAAAATGGCTTCCAAAAATCACAACAAATCCAAACGTTGCTCTAATTCAAAACCGACAGATAATAAACGATCATAACTCTGTCAAGAATGACATACTAGAATCTAGATCGATTCTAAAAACCTCCGAAAAACAAAACATATCCGATCAGAGAAATACTTACGGTATAACGGAGCTCTCACTGCAGTGATCACTAATCTGCCTTCAGAAATAATTTCCAACGGCTAGATCGAGCTCGGACTGAAATCTAGAAGCTTGGAAAAGGCCTTGGGGCGCCTTTAATGGTGGAACACGGTTGGGAGAGATGAAGGGAGGTGAAGAAGACTACTCCCAAGCCATTCAAGTTGTAGATAATATATTAAGATCAAAATTTGCGTTTTAGTCCCTGAAATTTCCAAAATTTGCAAAAAGGACCCTGATCAAAATCAAATCAACTCGAGAACTCTGTAATCTCTGATTAACTCAAATAAACTCATTTAAGATAAAAACGGGGCGTTACAGAAACACCATTCATTTTTACCGTATCAGTAATCTCTAGGAAGGTGTGCAAGTGTAGGTGAGGATCAGCTGGGGTGCTTCCATTAAATTGGTTCTGCTGAACCATGTTGATTAATGCCGGCTTCAACTCGAAGTTGTTGGCATTTATTGTCCCTCGAGCGATTCTAGAATAGTGAGCCTGGATCGCCGGCATGAAATGATCTCTGATTGGCACCAAGGGCAATTCATTGAGATTTTCTTCAGCCATGTTCTGTTGTTCTTCTCTTCTTGCTCTTCTCAAAACACGTGCAGTTCTCTCGATCTCCGGATCAAATAGTAAAGAGTTTGCACTTTGAGATCTTCACATAAACTGCAATTAAGAACACAACAATTTATTAGTACTTAAAATAAAATAAATAAAATCTCTAAATTAAAACTTAGACTAATTGTTAATAATACTAAACAAAATAAAAAATTACTTCCCGGCAACAGCGCCAAAAACTTGTTGTGAAAAATACTCGCAAGCGTACGAGTGTCAAGTTTTAATATAGTGATAGAGAGAGTGTCGATCCCAAAAGGATTAAATTGAAAATATTCAATACTTGTCATTAAAATAGTCTTAATTTTATTTAGAAAAATAAACTTTAAATAGTTGCTGACAAATTAAATTAATAATGATGTTTGTAAAGCGTGCGCACACACAATCCTTAAGAGATTATCAAGTGAAGAGAAACAGTTTAGAGGTTTTGATTTCACCTAGTCTCGACAATGTTCATTCCTAATTAATCTATTTTCATGAGTTCATTTCAATTAATAACCAAGAACACATAGATTATACTATTTCCCTCTCCCGAGTATCAAATAGTGTGTATCAACCACCGATCAATTCTAATATCCCTATTGAGAATTTACGTGTAGTGATATGTATAAAATAATGTTCTTTCTAGGCTCTATTAAAGTTATAAGCTCTCCTGAGTCATATAAACAATTAATAGTGTGAATTCTATCGATCCTATTCTAAATCCCCTCTCCCGAGTGCCGTATTCTGAATAAATATGACAAATCAATTTATGGCCAGTAAATTGAAAAGAATATCAAAACTAGAATCACAATTAATTTAGAAGAACTCAATTCAATAAAATCAATAATTCATAAACACGTCTTGACCAGGTTACATCAACCTCTAGAATTAAAAAGTTTAGTTCATAGTAAAATTAAAAACAACCCAAATCATATTTAATAATTCAAAAATAATTCCACAATCAAAAGAAATAAATAAAGAAGAAATAACAAAGCCATAGTCTTTCTTCCGTGTCCGATTGAAAAGCTCCATCTTTGTCAAGCAATCTTCAATTCACTATCTAAAAATCTCACAAAGTTTTCTCTCAAAAGTGTTCTTGTGTGCGGCGGCTAGACTCCCCCAATTAGGTCTGAAAAACTTCCTTAAATACTCCCTAAAAATCGTCCAAAATAAGACCAAAGATATCCAAAAGTTTCCAAAATTACAGAAACACTTCTTTAGATAATCAGCGATGCGCGGGCGCGCCTCCTTTTTGCGCGGGCGTGCATGAAGTTCTGTCTTTACAATTCAAACATCTTGAGCACGTGCGGGCACACGTCATTCCTGGGGCGGGCGCGCATAACTCTCTGGAATTTTCCCACACTTTCTTCAGTTAACGCGCGGGCGCGCAGAATCCAGGCGCAGGCGCGTATGCTGCTCGGGTCCATCTTCATCTTTTCTTCAAAATCTTGTACCATCTTCTCTCGCTTTGCATTTTTCTTTACTCCTTTGATTCCATCCATCAAAAATTCGGTAGTTGTTGTATCTCCTAACATCCAACACAAACAACATCAAATTCCACGTAATTCCGCTCGAAATCAAACAATTATCCAATAATATCAATACAAATTAAGTGCACAAAATGCACTTATCACATGGTAGAATTTCATAAAAATTACGTCAAAACGTAGCATTTAAAGACGTGATCGCAAATATATGATCAATCAGAAATTTTACCGGGTGGATCAATTTTTATCGGAGCTTGAAAGGTTGAAAATGGACTTGGAACCCTTCTCCTTCTTCTCTCGGTTTTCTTGGCTGACTGGGCTGAGATTCTGATGCATTCTATTCCAATTTACACTTTTTTATGACCAAGTTGCAAGGAAATTTCATTTTGGCCCCTGAACTTTGGCCTAATTGCAAATCAGTCCCCGGACAAGCGATTTAATTCAATTTCAATCCTAAATAATTTAAGTATAGTATAATTTAATTATAAACTCTAAATATTCTCAAATTAAATTTTCTCGGATTAAAATTAAATCATTTCGGACCTTGTCGCATTTTAGTCCTTGAATTTCTCAATATTTGAAAATTGGCCCTTGCTCGGATTTCATCCTCAAAGTCAATCCTTGATATTTATAATCTTGGAATTTACATCTTATATTCCATAAATATCAATTCAAATATTTTCAATCTTTTAATTTGAGAATTCCGGATATTAAAATCTTAAAATCCAAAAAATCTTCAAATTAAATATTTTTGACCCGAAATTTAAATCTCTAATTCTGACATTTCTCAAATTCACATTTTCTCATATTCAGAATGTAAATCTTAAACCTCGTAATTAATAACTTAATATTTTCAGGCCTTACAATTCCTCTCATCTAAGGAATGATTTCGTCCTCGAAATCGCATTCGATCTTACTGCTGATTCTCGTACGCTGTATAGCTAACTGAAGTAATACTTACTTCAATTCTGTGAGCTTTAGATATCTATTATGATATCTTCTCTTCTATAGTATCTTTTTCTTCTTTCTGATCGCTTCTGCAATCATATCTATTTTCATTAACATATAATCACTGAGTCAACTTATATCTAAGTTGATTTTTCTCCTGATCTAACTCTGCATCGGTTAGTCTGCTTCTCTTAAAATCTTATCGGTTTCTACTTTATCTGAATTGAATGCGCATACATATTCTAGCTTATATTCTTCATCCAATGCATATGGATAACAATTCATCTATCTGACAATTTGAGATTGAGTATTAATCAATAAGCTAGATCAAATACTCACAGGGATCAATTATTATTTCACTACTGAAATATCTTTCTGAACCTAATGATGCTCGGGAAAGAACTTCTTTTCTGATCATTCTGTTCAGGCTTCAAAATTTATATCTGTTGCTCATTTGCTAACTCTATCTATGCTAATCTGTTCTTATCCTGTTAAAATCAATCTTCACATTCTCTATCTTTTCTTGACTCATATCTGGTCTGATAGCTGATATTTCTAAAATATCATTTCAATCTAAAGATAATTCTGCTTTTCTTATCATATAAAAATCAAAATACTGTCTCTATATCTATCAGATAGTTGTCACAGGAATTATAGTAATCAAGTGGCAAATAATCAATCAACTAGTAACGAATCTAGTACTATAGTTCTGAGCATATCCTCGGAAATCTGGGTAATCACATTTGATAGTCCACTAATCAGATGATGGTATAAAGAAATCTCATACAACCAAACACTCAGAAAATCTGACAATCAGTGCCACAATCTAGAAAACAAATCTATAGTCTCTATATCGACAATAGATTTCAATAATTCCTGTAATCGGATCATCTTGCTAACTTCGTAACAAGTATCTCTTTATGTTTGTATCATGTCTAATACAACATATTCTTGAATCTGTCGAAATCTACTACAATCTAAATCGCAAAATCATGACGATTTGAATAGATTCGAACTAAAAGATTTCACAAAGTTGATCTTCTTTCAGCTCTTATGTAACTAATCTATTACAGAAATCACTTGGGTTCTTCTTTTCTGCTTCTTTTATTGGAATTTTAGTATTGGTAATGTTAATTCTGTCGTATCTGCTTTCATTTCTTTCACCAATACTGATTTACAAGTAATGACTACATGTAAGTCATACATGTTTAGACAACTGAATGGATATTAAATCTGTTGTCATATGCCTCTTTCAAAATCTGATATTCCATATCTAGAATATCTGGCATCATCAAGCGATTATTCACCACAAAATTCATCTGTTCTGATCTGTTGTCTTGTCTCATATCTTAATCTAGCGTTCTCAATCAAATTTTGATTGCTTGATCTAATATCAATGTTGTTTTTATCTTTCCAAACCAATCGATTTTATCTTGGATTGCAACAATTCTGATTGTTTGAGTATCTGTCTAGCAACTCACGTATAAAAATTACAGATCTGTAATCACTCGATCAAGCATTCATCTACTTTTTTTCTTTCTATTTCTCAAGTACTAGAAAATCATGCAATCAACCCATAAATATTGTGGATACTTTGAATATGAATTTCTATCAGTTACGAGCCAAAAACTTCAAATTATATTGAATATACACATCAAATAATCAATGATTCTCAAATTCGAATCAAAGGAACTCGCTTAAGGAAATGTCAGTCAAAATAAAATATTTTGAATGACTGCGAGTGAATCAAAGCAGACTCTAGCAAAAGAATAAGAGTCAATCAAAATCGATCGAGGTCAAATAACACAACCTCAGAATCGATATCAAGAAATTCAAGAATCATGATTTCTATGATGTAATAGCTTCATCAACATTGAAGAGAAAGCTCAGCTGCAACTGATTTTTCTTATTCTCTATTGACATGAGTTTAGCTATTAATTCCCTTTTGACAATAGTCGAATATTATCTTTTCGACTTAACTTGTTGTCATAGAATTAATAATCACTTCGGTACTAGAATAATTCTTTGCTAATCAATATTCTGCTGTTTTTGGAGTTCTTCTGTAGCACCTAGGATTTCATAATTTAAATTCCATGCCTAAAATTATTTTTTTAATAATTATGATTTTTAATTGCTTGGAATTAATTGCTTAAGTTTCCTGTAAAGTCTAAGTGCTCAAATATTTTAATTTATTTATTATTGAAATTTTTGAGACAGTGACTTCCGGTTTCGGTATTCGACGATGGTGGATTTTGGCGGTAAATTCCAAGATTGTTATTTTAAAAGTTTAGTAGGGAGGTAGGAGGAAATTAGATGAGAGTTTGAAAGTTAAAAGTTTTCGGGTATTAGAAATCATTTTCTTATTATTGCAATATTGGGCTTATTCTTTAACTTTTCAAAAGTTAGAATTTTCATAAACCCGGATTAGTATAACCCAATTTAATATTTTTAATTTGGGGTTTTTAAACTTAGGAATTTTATTAGTGTAAGTTAGTAGGCAAAAGTTGTAGTACTTTAAAGTTGTACTTTTAAAGCAACACTCACACCTACTTTTAAATACTTACACCTATACTTACACACACAAGTACACACTACACACTCAAACTTTTAAAACACACTTAAATCATTTTATTTGCAAACCCTAGCCACCCAACCCCTTGAAGCCTCCCCCTCTCCTCATTTCTCTCCTTCCCTTCGGCCGATCCCATCCTTGGTGTTCCAGCCGCCACCGCCGCCGACGCCGGGAGGTCTTCTAGGGAGGTCCATCTAGCTGTGGTTCGAAGAGTTCCAGCCCTTTTTCCCTCCCTTGGTTTGATTTCTTTGTATTTTAAAGTGAAGGCAAGTATAAGCTTTCCTTGGGCTCTCAATCAAGTTATCTATGTTCTTGTGTTTATGGTTCCATTAATTTTCGAAATTCCTAGAAATTTCAGCATGTTAGGTTCAATTTTTACCTATTTTTCAGCATGTTAATATGTTATTTTCGAAAAATTGATGTATGCATTAAGTTTAAGGGGTTACATGGTGATTGTGATTGGAAAGTTGAGGTGTTTTGTTAGAATATGTGATTTTTGAAAAATCAAAAAGTTGTATGCCCCTTAAATTCAAAAGTTTTCATGTGTAAGGGCTGAAATTGAAGTGAGTTTGAAGCATTTTTATGATTTGCATTGGGCTTGATTGATTGTTCATGAGTTTGAGGCATTTTGGTGCATGATCATGTGATTTTCAAAATGTGGTGTTGGAGTGTGGTTGAGGGCTTCCTTAGTGTTTGTGGAAAGTCCTAAGACATGTCTATAGGAGTGTTTGGTGGTTTGGAAGGAGGTAGAGGCAAGGGAAATGGCTTGGGATGTTTTCCTCCAAGTAGAATGGTTGTAGGGTATTAATCTCCATGGGCAGGGCAGTCTGGTTTTGGGGCAGGGGAGTAACTGAATGAGGTCTGGGCATGGTTAGGGCTGTTCCTAGGTCTAGGTTATGATTTTTTGGTCGCATCGGTATAAAATGGGCTTGTTTCGGTTAAGTATTCAATGAGTTATGGGTCTTTGAAGTCGAGGTGTCGGTGTAGAATTTTAGGAGGAAAAAGGGGTTGTCAAATGAGGTTACAAATTAGACCTATGGTTAGTTTGTAGTGTTAGGAGAGTGTCGGTTCGAGCGGGGTCTAATTCGGTTAAGGTAAGATTGAGTTAAGGGCTTTTTAGTGTGCTTACTCGGGTTATGCCTTGGTTGCGGAAAATAGAGTTAAGGTTGGGTAGTAGCTGTGAGACCCCGATTCTAATCATTTAATCAAAAGTTAATCTTATCGAGAACCATTCAAAGTCCAAAAGATAAGACATCAAATGAAAATAAAAAAAAAATATTTATTTTTCTTGTGAACAGCACTGCGCTCGATCCTATAAAAGTTCAGGATTGAGCGCACCATATTTTGAAACTCTCTGGCAAGAAAAAAATATGTGCCGCGCTCGATCCGGCAAAAAGCCAGGATCGAGCGCACCATTTTGTGCAAGTCTCTGCCTCAAATAAAAAGGGGGCCGCGCTTGATCCCACGAACTCGTGCGATCGAGTGCATGGTCTGCCCAGAAAATCTTAAAATTCAGAACATGCACTTCTATTCCAATCATCAATTCAACTCAATCTAGATGATCATAATTAATAAACAACAACATGCAACCATGCTTAAACATCATTCAACATACATGGTAGTTCTAGAGTTATACATTTCTTCGGCGAAGAGAACATGCATCGGTTTTAGGTTCGACACAAATACAACCTAAAACAAAAGACTAGATTGACATGCTCTTCCGTTCTAAACCGAAGTCTCACTTCTAATCTTCGATCTCAATCTGTCCTTGTCGTCTCTGACTCGGTCCTGTCCCACCTGTTGCCATGCACACATACAAAAACAAGACAACAACCGGATAATCCGGTGAGAATACAATTCCCAGTAAAAGAGACAACATGCTATATCAAATAAACATATCAAACATGATATGCATCAATTCACCTCGTATATCAACTTCAGATATAATTCAAGTAATTCATTCAAGTACTGAATTAAAATAATATGCATGTCTTTAAAACTTCTGGATTATCAGACTCAGATAATCAAATGGAATTCTTCTTTCTTTCTTTCTTCTGTTTGGGATCCCGAGGTTAAAATATCCAACAATCACACCGACTACCCTCTCGAGGTGGACGAGGCATATTTTAATCCTTTAGACTCCGGAGCATTATAGAGAGTTATTTCCGCACATGTAGTAATTTGCCTACAAGGCCACTCAACTATAATCACCAGAACGTCTAATTCAAAATGAATAATCAATCGGGTCAATATGAATGCATATGTCATCTAGTGCATTCAAATATCATTTCAATAACCAATTCAAATAAGCATTCAATCATGATTTCAACTAAGCATTCAATCATGATTTCAAAAAGCATTCAATCATGCAAGTATGTGATTTTTTTGGAACACTCGAATCCAGTCTAATTCGAGTTAATCGTTCCATTCAAGTCTAAGTCGTCTTTTACCTTATTTGCTTCGAAGGTACTTCAATCTGAAAATCAATAATAAGGATAATAATCAATATCCAAACAAATTCATTCAAAACACAATCAAACTTCTTCGATTGATAAATAAGAAAATCGATCTTATACCGACTTCAATCTTCCAAACTGACCAAAGCTGCTATCTCGCAACTCTGTTGACTTCACTTCAATCTAACAGAAGAAGTCATAAGGATCAATATCGACATCAAAAGCTCAATCAAACTCGATACGATCAAAACATCGCAACGATATCCAAAACTCAAACTGACGGCATAACGGCTATATTCTGACAAACCGAAAATGCAGACATCATAATATCAATCAAATAAACTCATTCCAATCAACAAACATCCATTCCCGATCAATCCCAACACATCTCAAAATCCCCAAATTCCAAAATTCATAAGAAAATTCATATCAAATCCAATCGTCGTTATTTCTTCGAACCGTCTTAGATATACTATCACAGCTATCTCAAAATCATCCTCTCCGAATATAAATCAATTCTAAAGACATCCAAAAATTCAAATCTCTCAGAAATAAGATAAACTTACTTCCAAATGGAGCACTCGTCGCTGCGATCGCAGATATCAACTTCAGATCAAATTCCAACGGACGGATCGAGCTAAAATGGAAATCACAAAAGCTTGGAAGCTTTTCTCTCGCCTTCAATGGAGAGGAACCGATGAAGGGGATGAAGAGGGAACAAATGAGACTAAGTCAAACAAATTCCAAGACCAATCAATATAACAAATCCCATTTTTGCGTTTTAGTCCCTGAAAATTCCAAAAATTGCATTCTAGTCCCTGATCAAAATCGAATCGGCCCTCGACTTCTAAAATATCTGATAATATAAAATAAGGTCCATTAAGATAATTTTGGGGCGTTACAGTAGCACCTAGGGGCAGCCACTCTCAAACTTAACACCCACAATTTTTGTGTTGAGTTTCATTTCTCATAGTTGGATACATGTGTGCTTGAGTGTCGTCTTTGAGCTAAGCGAAATGTTACAAAGAAAGCCGCTTTTATTCATGCATGCTAAGTATTTTGAGCCGAGTCAAATAAGGAAAAAGAAAATATTTTTTTTGAACGAAGTGATTTGATTGTGACGAGAAAGGGTATTGATTGGTGGGGGATGCCTCACTCACATGCCATAGATGGGTAGATCGAGATCGGGAGACATCCCGGGATCCCTACCAAAATAGACGGGTAGTGTGAGATCGGGAGAAATCTCGGGATCCCTACCAAATGACAGATAAAGGGGTAAGTCGCATCGGGAGGAATCTCAGCATCTTGCCAGCATAGTGCACTGTAACCATTGATCGATCAAAACAGAGGGTCACAATTCAAGGATCTTAGTTTACAGTTTCAGTTTCATTATCAGTTTGACTCGTCTTAATTTATTCAGTTCTCAGTCATGCATGAGTTTCAGTTAAGTTAAGAAAGTTCAAGAGTTTCATAGCGTGAGTTGGCGTGTGTTCATTGTTTACATGTTACCTCATTCTCTTGTAGCATACGCACTTTTACAGCTTAAGTTTCAAGTATATTATGTACTGTATTTTGAGTATTACCGCAGTTATTTTAAACCCTTGTTATTTCACTATTTGTACTTATTGGGTCATTAGGCTTACTATGCTTGTTTGTTTGCCAGGTGAGGAGGAGTTTCTAGGGACCGAGGGGCATGATCCTCGAGGTTGAGGTCACTGGCGGTGCAAGGCCCTATGACCGTTGTTGTTTTCATTAGTTCCGCATAAGACTCTGTTTTGAAATAAAGAATTTTACTATGAGTACTTTCAGTATTAGCCAGGATGTGTTTTCCCTGTGCTTGAATTTTTTATGATTTGAAGTTTGTTATCGCTATTATTGAAACCGTGTGGGGTTGCCTTTATTTTCGAAGTTTATGATTATCGCAGCTTGTATTTCTTTTATCGCTTTTACTCCTTTATGTTAGAACTGCTGCGTCTGACAGGGCGTTTTTTTTATTTCCAAACAAGTCATGGCAATTTGTTTTTAAAATCCGCATTTTTCTTTATTTTTTAATTAAGATTAGAGGTAAGGGTCGTTTCAGTTGGTATCAGAGCACGGTCTTGGTTTGGGCTGTGCCTACTGTCGGTTGCCGAAACTCAAGGGATCTTGCCTCAAAGTCTGAAAGAATTATGTTTCACATATTGCTATTTGTTCAGATTAGTAGCATTAGTTTCCTAAATTATTTGAGCATGTTTAAGTTTAGATAAAAACTTTTTCTTAAGGCATGAAATTTAAATTTTTGGAATTTTAACTTGCGCACAGATGGTACCTCGACGTCATCCCCATGCATCTCCACTGCCGCCACCTCCTCTGCCCCTCCACCAGTTTATGTTGGGGTTCAGGCCGGCCTGGCTCATATCTTAGAGCAGCATGCCGAGGCCCCGAGGGCTAGACCTAGCATGGTTTATGAGAAGTTCAGGAAGATGGATCCTAAGGACTTCTTTGGGACTACGGATCCGATGTTAGCGGAGGGCTGGATTCGCTCGCTAGAGGCAATTTTCCGCTACATGGGGTTAGGAGATGCAGACCGAGTTTGTTGTATGACTTTCCTTCTCAAGGATGACGCCACCTTGTGGTTTGAGGGTGTGGAGAAGACTGTTGATGTTACCACACTGACTTGGGAAGCATTCAAGACTCTCTTCTATGAAAAGTACTTTATGGCTGAGGTAAGGGCGCAGTTGAAGAAAGACTTCATGAGTCTCCGGCAGGGAGATTTGACTGTATCCGAGTTTGTTCGGAAATTTGAGAGAGGCTGCCACTTTGTGCAATTGATAGGGAATGATGAGGCGGAGAAGTTGCAGCACTTTGTTGCGTGTCTGAGGCCTACCATTCGTAGGGATGTGATGATGATTGAGCCAGCGGATTATGCAGCTGCCGTCAGGAAAGCTATAAGGTCCGAGCAGTCCTTGAAGGACATAAGTGCCGAGGTTCATAGCAAGACGACCTTCACTCATTAGGGTCACCAGCAGCAGCATGGCAAGAAGCCATATCAGGGACAGCAGAGGCCCCAGGGGCACCATCAGGCCCAGAGACCCGCTCCTCCTAGGGCTGAGGATAAGCCTATTTGCCAGACATGCCACCGTCCACACTTTGGGAAGTGCTTGAAGGAAGCAGGAGTGTGTTTCAAATGGAAGAAGCCTGGTCATCTAGCTAAAGTCTGCCCAGAGTTGAGGAGGCCCGTGCAGGGTCGAGTGTTCGTGATGCAGGACGAGGAGGCCGACCCAGACACCACACTCATCACAGGTAACATCTTAAGTTTTTGGGTTTAGTGCAGTAAACGATTCACTACCGCATGTGATTTTAAGATTTCTTATTTGGGGTCAATAATTTTATAGCATGTTGCATGTTTGGAGAACTTGACTGTAATAGCATGCGTAGTATCTTATTTGGGATTTGATGACCTAGAATGAGTCTAAGTAGAACTTGTGTTATTTAACTTCATTCTTTTCTGTGGATGTATTCACCGTTAATGCAGGTAGGATTGTAGTAGCTGGTGTAGCCACTAGAGCTTTGTTAGACTCGAGAGCTACACATTCTTTTATTTTGGAGGCATTTACCCATAAGCGGGGTATTGAGTGTGAAGAGTTGTTTGGTGGATTCACAGTGACCATCCCATCATGGGAAGAACTGTCCACGAGGAATATGGTGAAGAATCTTGAACTCTTACTGCAAGGGCAACTAGTGAGTGCCGATCTGATAGTGTTGCCCATGCCTGAGTTTGACTTGATACTTGGGATGGATTGGATGAGGAAGAACGCTGTGGTGATTGATTTTTAGCAGTGATCAGTGATGGTCCGACCTGAGGGAAAGGAACCATTCTGGCTCGAGGCTACTAGAAGTTCAAAGATGACTCAGCTTATATCTCTCATGCAAGCTAAACAGTTGGTGCATGATGGATGTGAGGCATTCTTAGCCAGTATATCTTTGTCAGAGTTGTCAGCTCATCCGGATGTTTCAGATGTGGAGGTAGTCAGGGATTTCGAGGATGTGTTTCCGGGTGATGTTGCAGGTATCCCACCTGATAGAGAAGTCGAGTTCTCTATCAACTGGATACCGGGTACTGTGCCAATATCTAAGGCACCATACAGACTAGATCCCACAAAAATGAATGAAGTGAAAGAGAAGATTGAAGAGTTGCTTGATAAAGGGTTCATACGCCCTAGCTTCTCTCCATGGGGCGCACCAGTCCTCTTTGTGAAAAAGGAAGGAAGTCTAAGATTGTGCATAGACTATCGAGGGTTGAATGATGTAACAGTGAAGAACAAGTACCCACTTCCTAGAATTGAGGATCTCTTTGATCCGTTACAAGGAGCCTCTGTATTTTCGAAGATTGATCTTCGTTCTGGATATCACCAGTTGAAGTTGAAGGAGTCTGATGAGTTCAAGACAACATTTAGGACTCGTTATGGCTACTACGAGTTTCTTGTGATGCCGTTTGGGATGACGAACGCGCCCGCGGTCTTCATGGATCTTATGAACCACGTGTTCCAGCCGTACTTGGATCAGTTTGTCATTGTCTTTATTGACGATATCCTCATTTACTCGAAGGATATTGAAGAACATACCCAGCATTTGAGAAACAATTCTAGGAGTACTCCGAGAGCGGAAGTTGTATGCTAAGTTCGAAAAGTGCGAATTTTGGTTAGAGAGGGTACCATTCTTGGGTCATATTATTTCCAAGGATGGAGTGGAAGTAGATCCCTCCAAGGTTCAAGCAGTGAAGGAGTGGTCTGTGCCAAGAAGCACATCGGAGATTTGCAGTTTTCTCAGATTGGCCGGGTACTATAGGAAGTTTATCAAGGGTTTTTCATCAATTGCGGTGCCTTTGACAGAATTGACCAAGAAGAATGCCAAGTTTATTTGGAAGCCAGAGTGTCAAGAGAGCTTTGATGTGTTGAAGGAAGCTCTCACGACAGCACCAGTGTTAGCTATGCCATCAGGAGAGGGAGATTTTGTGGTTTACACTGATGCTTCCAAGTTGGGAATTGGGGCAGTACTTATGCAGCGAGATAGGATTATCGCTTATGCTTCTAGGTAGTTGAAGGAGCATGAGATGAACTACCCTACTCATGATTTGGAGTTAGCAGCAGTGGTGTTCGCTCTCAAGATTTGGAGACACTATCTCTACGGAGAGAAGTGTAAGATATTCACCGATCATAAAAGCCTCAAATACTTCTTCACCCAGAAGGATTTGAATATGAGACAGCGGAGATGGTTGGAGTTGGTGAAAGATTATGATTGCAATATTAGCTACGACCCGGGTAAAGCTAATGTAGTCGCAGATGCATTGAGTAGAAAGTCAGCAGTGATTGCCTCTTTGACTGTAATGCCCCAATTTTATTATAATTGAGTTTAACCGAGATAATCAGAGTTTTCAGTAATTGAGGGCCGTTTTGATATTTCTCAGGGGTGATTTTGAAAACTTTGGAGAATTGAGGGACTAAAGTGCAAAAATTGATTTTTATATATTATCTTAAGAAAGTTGACCATAACCATCACTTCACCCTCTCCTTATCCCTCTCCCATCCGTGCGTACAGAACAGAAATCCATGGAAGCTTCTTCGATCTTTTCTTCCTTCTGATTCGCACGATCCGACCGTCAGATTTTAGTTCCGAGTTGAGATTCACGATCACCGCAACGAAGACTTTGTTTTGACATTTGTATTGGAGTTTCGGGTTTGGAGATAACTTGGTAGTTGAATTGATTTGAGAATTGAAAATGGTATATTGTTGAGCTTCTCCGTTATGATTAGTTTTGATTCGATTGATTATTATTTTGAATTCATTGTTATTTTCAGATTTGAATCCTCGACGAACTTGAAAAAGGTAAAATACGACATTGAATTGAATGGGGTTGTATACTCGAGTTCGACTGATTATCGAGTCCCTAAAATCACATACTGCATGTTTATTTTTTGGTGTGAACTTGATTGATTATTTTATTTACACTTGCATTCATATTGAGCCGATTATTCGATTCGTTTTGAAAATAGACGATTTAGGGAGCTATATTGAAGTGGCTTTGGATTTTGAGTTTTTCCAAATACCAGAATACTTCTTATAGTTGTTCTGAAGTCTAGGGGTTTGAGTTGTGCGACATCCACCCCGAAAGGGAGTGTAGGTGTGTTTTTGTAATGACTTGACCCCGAGATCCCAACCGAGTACCGATCGATATTTCGATTATATGATTTGATAATCCCGAGTTTTGAAGTCATGCATACTGTAGTAGCCCGTAACCAAAATCAGTAATTAAGGAATTAATCATAATTACTTGAGTAGAGTTCGGAAGCTCCGAAGGTGGGTTCGGAAGCTCCGATCAGGATCGGAAGCTCCGAACAGGATCGGAAGCTCCGATCGATATTACGTCACGCATGACGATTGGCTAGATCGGAAGCTCCGATCAGGACCGGAAGCTCCAATCACCCCTATCCGGAATCAACAAGTGATATTTTGACACGTGGCAGATCAGGATCTTCGAAAGCTCCGATGGCAGGATCGGACTTTTCGATCGAGGTTCGGACATTCCGATCGAGGATCGGAAGTTCCGATCGTTGCCTATAAATATAAGGCTGAGGCTTCACTTTCATTTGCCAATTCCGAGTTCTCCTTTCCATTCTAGTCCTTTTGGAGTTGTTCTAGTCTTCGTAGGCTTGGTCCGGAGGTCGGCGAGACGTTCGGTAGTCGTAGCGGAGTTGTGCCCAAGTTCTGGAGGCATCGACATCAAAGGGCTAACGACGGACGAAGGTATAGCTTTTGCTTCCTATATATATATTTGGGAGTATGCAATAGCTTAGTTAAGGCTTTTAGAGCACATTAATGATAGTGGTATCATTTGGCAGTGTAGAGCAGACTATAGGCGTGGACCTAGAGTTGGTAGAGCTTGCACTGTTTTGAGGTACGAAAGTACTGTTTGAGATATCCTGACTGAGTATGCATGTATTATGTGACTGCATGATTTATATGCCATGATGTTATGCTGCATTCATTTGAATTTTGCTGTATCTCTTTCGAGATGTCTGTTAGTAGGGTTGTACCCTATCCTGTTAGTGGATGGACTTCCATCGATTTGGGTCCGGCGTATCCACGATTATCTCGATATGGGAGCCACCTCCTGAAGCGACGGCACAACGTGCTACATACCAGGGCCCGGTATGTCTCTGTTATCTGATCCTTGACCTCGAGTCTATAGGGAGTTCACTTTGCATGCATGTATACTCATACTCTCGCACTGAGCGTTTTATGCTCACGTCTCGTACTCTGTATTTTCTGGACACCCTATTCCATGGGGCAGGTTTGAGATTGGACGAGGAGGGTGGATCCAGGAGGGGCTAGTCAGTGGTTGGACAGCTGGAGCTTCATCTAGGTTTTATTGCCGTTGTTTGGGTTTATACAGCTATTCGATTTGGTTGTATAATATTGGATAAATTAGAGATTCCTTTTACTTGGGATTGTATATTGTTTTTGGTTTCCACAAGTTTTATTCTGATATCTGTTTAATTAAGTTAATTGCATGCCTAAGTTCTGTTTAGTAGGTGATCCGGGTAAGGGTCACTACATTTATGGTATCAGAGCATGCAAAAGAATTCTTGGGATTTAGTCTCATCTTGAGGTATTTTTGTAGATGTCAAATCTTGACGACCGGAGTTCTCATGGCAGTGTTGGTGGGCATTGGGGTGATGCTGACCGGGAGTCTCGTCGAGAACTGCGTCATCGTCATCATGACGACGAGCGTTTCTCGGTGCGTCGATTCTTAGCTATGGGTCCTAAGCCCTTAGTTGGCGGTGAGTCTCCGGAGGATGCGGAGAACTGGTTAGACCGCATGGAGACGACTTTTCAGACTTTCCAATGCACCGAGGAGCAGAAGGTGGAGACCCTTGGCTATCTTTTGGATGGGCGTGCACGCAGGTGGTGGAGGTTTACTTCTGCACCTTTTGTTGCGGCGAGAGGAGTGGCCACCTGGGCCGAGTTCCGCACAGCTTTCCAAAAGCGGTATTTTCCTCCTGCACTCCGACAGTCGTGTTGGAAAATGCGGCGATCAGATCAATCAGGATTGATACCCGATGCAGCGGAAGTTTAAAAATTTTATATGGAACGATTCCATAATGGGTATCAAAACCTTACGATTAAATTGTATGTGTGTAAAAATTAAATAACAATTATAAATTTTTACCTCCAATCTCGAAGCAAGATTATGGACACCAACAGATTGCGCTGCTCTTGTTGTATCTCCCAGGAACTGATGGACGAACTATTCTTCAATCAGGTCTACGAACAGAGATTTAATCACTCTGATAGATTGCACTAGAAAATCTATCAGAAGTTTCTACGAAGAGAATTAACGAATTTGATCCGTTAAACCAGACTGTAATTCAAAATTCACAGGCTGGATTTTCCTGAGCAGAGGGGAGGGGGGCGGCCACTGTTAGAGAAAATACTTAGGGTTTTCGAAAATTTGTGACCTGTTGTGTGTAATTTCTGTATTGCAATAACTTATTTATAATGTAGGCCGCTAACAGCTTAGGGCCCATTAGTCATAAGTTCAAGCCCGACAAGCAAAGCCCGCATGTTCAGAAATTAATATAAAATTCATCGTGACTCAGATTGATAAACCGATTTCACCAATGTGCACAAAAACCATTTCTGCACCTTTTAAAGTCAAGATAAATTTTTCTGAATCCGAATTCAGTGATTTCCAAAAATGCCCATCCCTATGTCATTTTAGAAAATCTTACTCCTCTACTCTTAAATAAGAAGTCCAACTTCTTTGTTCATTAAATTTAACTCTTTAAATTTAACTATCTCAACGGGGATTAAAAATCCATTACTCTGTGTGACCGTCAATGGTTCAGGGATACAGTTAGCCGTGGGCTCACAACTCCTTGTGACTCGGAACAACAATTTCCGACTTGCCCATCGAATCATGGTAAGAGCGCCTAGCAACATCGCCCCATGATTCTCTAGGTATCACTGATAGTGCCTGCAAGAACCAATAGATTTTGGTTAGCGTACAGTACGGTCCCTTCATCCATATATCCCGATCGAATCAACAACCATTGGTATATCGAGAGTCGATAACTATGCAATACATCTTGAAGATCAAATAGTGACATCGCATGTATTACTAAGAAACCATTTCTTAAAACACATCATGTACTCTGGCCAGAGATTCGTCACACTAATATCTCCTCAGATCGCATAGGATATCCACACTCGCAAGTATGTGGTGAATCCTTGACAACAAAGCATCGACTCCTATATGTGTTGTAACTGTACCCAATCCCGACACCTGATGACCCCAATAGAGTTGGTAAACGAGTCAAAGCACAGTACTAGCATATAGAGTCTCAATGATGTTTCAAGTAGTAAGGACTAACGGTGTACAACCAAAACCGCGGACTTTATCCACTCGATAAGTGATAACCACTTGGAAAGTCCGGATAGGGTAGTTCGATCATTCATCGTATGAATATCCATTTGCATGCTTCCAACATCTCTATGTTCCTTACCAATGAAACGTGGTACTCTGCATCGCAAATGCTAGTCTCAAACTCGAGCGATCCTTATCCTTATTATCGGACGGCTCAATCAACTAGGAACAGTTTAGAATACACAGTGACTATAAGATGTGTTTCATGATAGACATCTCCATGTTCTACCACATCTTACATACACTATAGTATATTCAAGGTCTTTATCAAAATAACAATAGTATATCACAATATAACAATATGAAGAAAGATAAAGTCATTGCCATTAATAAAAGTGTAAATTATATAAAACAAAAGATTGTTTATACAAAGAGTCATCAAAGCCCTTAGCCACAAGTTGGCTCACCGGGCACCTACTCTTTCAATCTCCCACTTGCCCTAAAGCCAACTAGTCAGACTACGTAGACCCATTGCTTCGCGATGTTTGTCAAATAATGGTCCTGGCAAGGGCTTAGTAAGTGGATCAGCGATATTGTCTGCAGAGGCCACTCTTTCGACAGTGATGTCTCCTCTTTCCACAATCTCCCGGATGATGTGGTATTTCCTCAGTACGTGTTTGGATCTTTGATGAGACCTTGGTTCCTTTGCCTGAGCAACGGCACCCGTGTTGTCACAGTACACCGGGACTGGACCAACAACTTCAGGAATGACGCCCAACTCTTGGACGAAATTCCTCATCCAAACGGCCTCTTTAGCAGCAGCTGATGCTGCAATGTATTCTGCCTCAGTGGTGGAATCCGCTGTGGTGTCCTGCTTGGAACTCTTCCAAGAGACAGAACTGCCATTGAGCATGAACACAAATCCAGGGGTTGACTTCGAGTCATCCACGTCACTTTGGAAGCTAGAGTCGGTATAGCCTTCCAATTTTAGTTCTCTTCCTCCATATACCATGAACATATTCTTAGTCCTTCGTAAGTACTTAAGAATGTCCTTCACGGCTTTCCAATGCATTTGACTGGGATTAGCTTGATATCTGCTCGTGACGCTCAGATCAAATGCTACATCCGGTCTGGTAGATATCATCCCATACATGATACTACCTATGGCTGACGCATATGGTACATGTGTCATTTTCTCTATCTCTTCATCAGTCTTGGGACACATAGACTTGGATAGAGAAACTCCATGACACATGGGTAGATGTCCTCTCTTGGACCCATCCATTGAAAACCGTTTCAATATGGTGTCGATGTAGGTTGATTGAGTGAGTCCTATCATTCTCTTAGATCTATCTCTATAGATCTGTATCCCAAGAATATAGGATGCCTCACCCAAATCCTTCATCGAGAATCTACCTGATAACCATATCTTTGTTGACTGCAACATCCCTACGTCATTCCCAATGAGTAGGATGTCATCAACATAAAGTACTAAGAATGTCACAGCATCCTTAACTACTTTCTTGTACACGCATGGTTCCTCCGGGTTCTTGATGAAACCAAAATCCTTTATTGTTTCATCAAATTTCTGGTTCCAACTTCTTGATGCTTGTTTTAGACCATAAATTGATCTCTGAAGTTTGCATACCTTATGCTCGCTTCCCATGGATGTGTACCCCTCAGGCTGCTTCATATAGATTTCTTCCTTAATGTCTCCATTAAGAAAAGTAGTCTTCAAATCCATTTGCCATATCTCATAGTCATACCAAGCAGCTATGGCAATAAGGATTCTTATGGACTTGAACATTGCAACTGGTGAAAAGGTTTCATCATAGTCAACTCCTTGTCTTTGAGTATAACCTTTCGCCACCAATCGCGCCTTGTAGGTCAATACCTTACCATCAGGCCCAAGCTTTCTCTTGTAGATCCATTTACACCCTATTGGAACAATTCCATCGGGAGGATCTACTAAAGACCAAACTTGGTTTGTATGCATCGAATCTATTTCCGACTGCATAGCTTCAAGCCATAAATTTGAATCTGCATCAGAAATTGCTTCCTTGAAGTTTCTTGGATCACATCCAACATCGGGTTCATCTTGATCCCCTTCAAGAAGAAGACCATATCGAATAGGAGGTCTAGAAGTCCTCTCGGATCTTCTAGGTATAGGCGTGTCTATCAATGGTTCCTGAGGTGTAGGATCGTTATTTTGTATTTCGGGTTCTTCTCGAATTTCTTCGAGTTCCATCATCTTGCCTTTATTATCCAATAAGAACTCCTTCTCCAAGAAGGTGGCATTCCTTGAAACAAACACCTTTGTTTCAGTAGGATAATAGAAATAATATCCGATTGAATTCTTCGGATACCCTACAAAATAACATAAGGTGGATCGACTATCCAACTTATCTCCCACTGTCTGCTTTACGTAAGCAGGACATCCCCAAATCCTCAAGTACAAATACTTAGGAGCTTTTTCATTCCATAACTCGTATGGTGTTTTGTCCACTGCTTTAGTGTGGACGTTGTTCAACAACAATACCGCCGTTTCAAGCGCATAGCCCCAAAACGAAGGTGGAAGCTCAGTGAAGCTCATCATGGATCGAACCATGTCCAACAAAGTTCGATTACGACGCTCCGATACACCATTCAGCTGTGGTGTCATAGGAGGAGTCCACTGAGAGAGAATCCCATTCTCTTTCAGATAGTCCAAAAACTCGGTACTTAAGTATTCTCCACCTCGATCCGATCGAAGTGCTTTAATACTTTTACCTAGCTTGTTTTTGTAAGAGTGGGTGCCCAGTGAGCCAACTGTGTGGCTATGGGCTTTGTTGACTCTTTGTATAAACAATCTTTTGTTTAATATTATTTACACTTTTATGGCAATGACTTTATATTACTTCATATTGTTATATTATGATATACTATTGTTGTTTTGATAAAGACCTTGAATATACTATAGTGTATGTAAGATGTGGTAGAACATGGAGATGTCTATCATGAAATACATCTTATAGTCACTGTATATTCTAAAACCGTTCCTAGTCGATTGAGCCGTCCGATAATAAGGATAAGGATCGCTCGAGTTTGAGACTAGCATTTGCGATGCGGAGTACCACGTTTCATTGGTAGGGAACATGGAGATGTTCGAAGCATGCAAATGGATATTCATAGGATGAATAATCGAACTACCCTATCCGGACTTTCCAAGTGGTTATCACTTATCGAGTGGATAAAGTCCGCGGTTTTGGTTGTACACCATTAGTCCTTACGACTTGAAACATCATGGAGACTCTATATGCTAGTGCTGTGCTTTGACTCGTTTACCGACTCTATGGGGGTCATCAGGTGTCGAGATTGGGTATAGTTACGACACATATAGGAGTCAATGCATTGTTGTCAAGGATTCACCACATACTTGCGAGTGTGGATATCCTATGCGATCTGAGGAGATATTAGTGTGACAAATCTCTGGCCAGAGTACTTGATGTGATTTAAGAAATGGTTTCTTAGTAGCACATGCGATGTCACTAATTTGATCTTCAAGATGTATTGCATAGTTATCGAATCTTGAGCGACTCTCGATATACCAATGGTTGTTGATTCGATCGGGATATATGGATGAAGGGACCGTACTGTACGTTAACCAAAATCTACTGGTTCTTGTAGGCACTATCAGTGATACCTAGGGAATCATGGGGCGATGTTGCTAGGCGCTTTACCATGATTCGTTGGGCAAGTCGGAAAGTGTTGTTCCGAGTCACAAGGAGTTGTGAGCCCACGGCTAGCTGTATCCCTGAACCATTGAGGGTCACACAGTGTAATGGAGTTTTAATCCCCGTTGAGATAGTTAAATTTAAAGAGTTAAATTTAATGAACTAAGGAGTTGGACTTCTTAAATAAGAGTAAGGGAGTAGGATTTCCTAAAATGACATAGGGATGGACATTTTTGGAAACCACTGAATTCGGATTCAGGAAAATTTATTTTGACTTTAAAACGTGCAGAAATGGTTTCTGTGCACATTTGTGAAATCGTTTCATCAATCGGAGTCACGATGAATTTTATATTAATTTCTGAACGAGCGGGCTTTGCTTGTCGGGCCCCAGCTTATGACTAATGGGCCCTAAGGTGTTAGTGGCCTGCATTATAAATAAGTTATTTCAGTACAGAAATTACACACAACAGGTCATAAATTTTGAGAGCAAATTTCGAAAACCCTATACCCTCTCAAAACCGATCGGCCGTCCCCTCCCTTTGCTCTGCCCGAGAAAATTCCGGTCTGTGATTTTGAATCGCAGTAAGGAATAACGAATCAGATTCGTTCAATCTCTTCGCAGAAAACTTCTGATAGATTTTCTAGTGCAATCTATCAGAGGGATTAAACCTCTGTTCGTGGACCTGATTGAAGGCGTTCATCGGTTCCAGGGAGAGACAACAAGAGCAGAATTGTTCTGTTGGTGTCCATTAATCTCGTTGCGAGATTTGAGGTAAAATTTATTTAATTGTTATTTGAATTTTACACACACGTAATTCAATCGATGAACGGTTGATACCCATACCATGGAAACGTTCCATGAAAAATTTTTAAACTTCCGCTGCACCGGGTATCAATCGTAATTGGTCTGGGAACTCGCCAGTTTTCCAACAGTGGTATCAGAGCCAGGTTGCTCAGATCAATCGATTGAATAATCAATTGTACAAAATTTTTGAGTCTCGGTTTATGAAACAAAATAAATATTTTTAATAAAAAAAAAAAATTTTTTCGGGGCAAAACCCGGGCAGCGATTGGATCGCTGCCCGGTGGGGCAGCAATTGTTGCTGCCCCGGGCGGCGCACGGCGCCGCCCAAAGGGGGCGCACGGCGCCGCCCAAGGCGGCGACTGTCGCCGCCCAGGGCGGCACACGGCGCCGCCCAGGGCAGCGCTGTGCGCTGCCCAGGGGCGGCGCTCGGCGCCGCCCAGGGGCAGCGCACGGCGCCGCCCAGGGGCGGCGCCAGGCGCTGCCCTAAGGGGGCAGCCGGGCTGCCCCCGGCCCGCGCCCCGGGTGCGGGCCGGCCCGGGAGTGTCCCGGGCGGCCCGCGGGAAAAATTATATTTTAATTTTAATATTTAAAATTTTATTTTTGGTCCGGTCAAAAATTGTTTTTGATTGGTTCACGAGATTTCGGATCGAATTGTTCGAGTCCGTAAATTTTAAAATTGATTTTGGATAAATTTGAATTTTTGGAAAATTTTAATATTTTATCCGTAAATTGAATTTTGAAATCAATTATTTTGGTACAATTGATGATAAGATATGATCTTATGATATATTAGATAAAATATGATTTTATTTGTAAAATTGGATTTTATAGATAAAATATGATTTTATTTGATATGGAGATAAAATATGATTTTATATGTGAAATGTGATTTTATATATAAAATATGATTTTATCTTGTTTAAATTTGAATTGCCACAGCATGTTATCCAATAAATTAATTTTGAATTAAATGTTATTGGATAAGGATGATCGATTGCCATGACCAATTTTGTAGGTGTATGTTAGGAATTTACATTTTGTCTTTATTGTTGTTGGTTTTATTAATGGGCCTGGTTTATGGCCCGATATGAATGTCATATGTAATAAAAGTGGGCTTGGTTTGTAGCCCGTTCCCACCCCCTAAAAATGTATCCCCTACTTGTCATTGTTATTTATTGTAAATACATTAGATATAGTGGGAGATCAAGATTTGAAGATGGTGGGCCCAGCAGACAATGAAGACTGAAGAAATGTAAATTGGAAGCATATGTAATAGGATTGCATTTGCATACTGCATATTACCTAGGATTGGACTAAGACCCGTGATTGGCAACCACGGGTCAATTAGAAATGGAATCGATCATCCTATATAATATGTGATATTATGATTGTATGCATGTTTAGACATAAATTGCGTGAATCCGGCAATGCATGCAATAAATTAAATATGATGAGACAAATATTTTTATAAATAAAAATCCCTCATTTTAAATATGATTTAAAATTTATATCAAGATAAATAAAGGAAATTTAAATATTGTTTAAATGTTCCTACCTTCCATCAACGGTCAATGTATGTGATGCTACCCGCGGATACGGTCCGGCTCATATTATTGGGGGGGCCCGTCCGTCGGAAAGCTGTACATTGGATCGACAAATGTTGTAAGTTGGGTGGAACTCCCATGGGATCGGCTCATATTATTGGGGGATCCACATGGCGACCGTCCATCACAACTTAATATTGATGGGTCATCTTGACATGTCACTTTAAACGGCGTCATATTATTGGGCCCTTATTGGACATGAGGTAAATACATGGGGGTTGCTTTGGAAGCAATTGGGCTCTACCTTTTGAGAATTATGGTTGGCTGATATTATTCGGGACCATAAGTTTGTCAATTGGACTCCATGTTCTCACTAAGGAAAAAGTTTCCCGTTTTCACTAGAGGGTGGTGAAATCGTTAAAATAGTGGGAGTGAGATTCATAAAATTAAATTCGCCTATTTTATGTCTTAGTAAATTGTTAAACAATCATTGATATATGTCTGTTTTTCCTTTTCAGTATTTCATACAATGAATTCGCGAAATCCTTTATTCTCGATCCTCGAACAAAACAAGCTGACTGGCGCCAACTATACGGAATGGTTCCGGAAGTTGAAGATTGTCTTAACTTCGGAGAAAATGCTCTACGTGTTAGAGAAAGCACCTCCGAAGGAAGCACCAGCTGACATAAGTCCGGAGGAATTGGCCAAACTTGATGCATGGTGCGACCATGACATCAAGACCAAATGCTATATGCAAGCCTCGATGTCTGATGAACTCCAGAGGCGATTTGAGGACACGGTGAATGCTGCTGACATTCACACGCAACTCAAGGAACTTTTTGGGGCTCAGTCGAGGGCTGAAAGGTTCTCTACTGTTAAGGAGTTGATGACGTGCCGCATGCGTGAAGGGACTTCGGTCCGTGATCATGGGGTACGAGTGATTTGGCTCATACAGAAGTTAGCGACCCTTGATTTGGTGTTGGAGCATGAACTCAATGTGGACTTGCTGCTTCTATCTCTTCCTTCTTCATTTGATGGATTCGTGATAAATTTTAATATGAACAAGATAGAGGCCACCCTTGAAGAGATGGTCAATATGCTCGTTACATATGAATCCACACTTAAGAAGGATAAGCCAGCTTTCTTGGTGGGCTCCTCATCTTCTGCTAAGAAGGGGCCAAGTATGAAGGGCAAGAAACGTTCTGCCCCACCCAAGAAAGTGGAACCCGAGAAGAAGCAAAAGACAAAGGCTTCAAACGATGGAAAATCCAAGGATGTTTGCCATTACTGCAAGAAGCCGGGTCATTGGAAGCGCAACTGCAAGGAGTATCTTGAGCAGTTGGGAACTGCAAAGGGTATGTTCTATATCGAAATAAACATGTCACTTAATACAACTTCTTGGGTATTGGATACCGGATGTGGTTCTCACATTTGCAATGATTTGCAGGTGATGACAAGAAGTCGCAGGCTTAGAATGGGTGAGACCCAGCTGAGGCTCGGGAATGGTTCCAGAGTTGAAGCTACGGCCATTGGAGATGTTTGTTTGATTTTGCAGAATGGTTTTAAATTATTGTTGAGAGATGTTTTATTTGTGCCAGATTTAATTAAAAACATTATTTCTATTTCTATGCTTGATAGAGATGGTTATTCTTGTAATTTTGTGAATGGGATTTGCAGTATTTACAAGAATGAATGTTTAATTGGAAATGGACAACTTGAAAACGATCTATATAATTTAAAACTAAAAGACGTTCCAGTAAATTGTATTGACAAACCGGCGACAACAAACAAAAGGAAAAACGATAGTCAAAACCCGGCAAACCTTTGGCACGCTAGACTAGGTCATATTTCCTCAAGGAGGATGAACAAGCTAGTGGGAGAGGGCATGTTTGATATGTCTGATATTAACTCTCTACCTACTTGTGAATCCTGCCTAAAAGGGAAAATGACTAAATCCCCTTTTAAGGGGAAACCTGAGCGTAGTCAAAATCTGTTGGATTTGATCCATACAGATGTTTGTGGTCCATTTAGAGTAGGGACTCAACATGGCCACACCTACTTCATTACCTTTACTGATGATTATTCAAGGTATGGGTATTTATATTTAATGAAATATAAGTCTGAAGCATTTGAAAAGTTCAAAGAATTCAAGGCTGAAGTAGAAAACAAGCTAGGTAAAAGTATTAAAGCACTTCGATCGGATCGAGGTGGAGAATACTTGAGTACCGAGTTTTTGGACTATCTGAAAGAGAATGGGATTCTCTCTCAGTGGACTCCTCCTATGACACCACAGCTTAATGGTGTATCGGAGCGTCGTAATCGAACTTTGTTGGACATGGTTCGATCTATGATGAGCTTCACTGAGCTTCCACCTTCGTTTTGGGGCTATGCGCTTGAAACGGCGGTATTGTTGTTGAACAACGTCCACACTAAAGCAGTGGACAAAACACCATACGAGTTATGGAATGGCAAAGCTCCTAAGTATTCGTACTTGAGGATTTGGGGATGTCCTGCTTACGTGAAGCGGACAGTGGGAGATAAGTTGGATAGTCGATCCAGCTTGTGTTATTTTGTGGGGTATCCGAAGAATTCAATCGGATATTATTTCTATTATCCTGCTGAAACAAAGGTGTTTGTTTCACGGAATGCCACCTTCTTGGAGAAGGAGTTCTTATTGGATAAGAAAGGCGAGATGATGGAACTCGAAGAAGTTCGAGAAGAACCCGAAATACAAAATAACGATCCCACACCTCAGGAACCATTGCTGGACACGCCTGCACCTAGAAGATCCGAGAGGACTTCTAGACCTCCAGTTCGATATGGTCTTCTTCTTGAAGAGGGTCAAGATGAACCCGACATTGGATGTGATCCAAGAAGCTTCAAGGAAGCAATTTCTGATGCGGATTCGAATTTATGGCTTGAAGCTATGCAGTCAGAATTGGATTCGATGCATACTAACCAAGTCTGGACTTTAGTGGATCCTCCCGATGGAATTGTTCCAATAGGGTGTAAATGGATCTACAAAAGAAAGCTTGGGCCTGATGGTAAGGTATTGACCTACAAGGCGCGATTGGTGGCTAAAGGTTATACTCAAAGGCAAGGAGTTGACTATGACGAAACCTTTTCACCAGTTGCAATGTTCAAGTCCATAAGAATCCTTATTGCCATAGCTGCATGGTATGACTATGAGATATGGCAAATGGATGTGAAGACTGCTTTTCTTAATGGAGACATTAAGGAAGAAATCTATATGAAGCAGCCTGAGGGGTACACATCCATGGGAAGCGAGCATAAGGTATGCAAGCTTCAGAGATCAATTTATGGTCTAAAACAAGCATCAAGAAGTTGGAACCAGAAATTTGATGAAACAATTAAAGACTTTGGTTTCATCAAGAACCCGGAGGAACCTTGCGTGTACAAGAAAGTAGTTAAGGATGCGGTGACATTCTTAGTACTTTATGTTGATGACATCCTACTCATTGGGAATGATGTAGGGATGTTGCAGTCAACAAAGATATGGTTATCAGGTAGATTTTCGATGAAGGATTTGGGTGAGGCATCCTACATTCTTGGGATACAGATCTATAGGGATAGATCTAAGAGAATGATAGGACTCACTCAATCAACCTACATCGATACCATATTGAAACGGTTTTCAATGGATGGGTCCAAGAGAGGACATCTACCCATGTGTCATGGAGTTTCTCTATCCAAGTCTATGTGTCCCAAGACTGATGCAGAGATAGAGAATATGACACATGTACCATATGCGTCAGCTATAGGTAGTATCATGTATGGGATGATATCTACCAGACCGGATGTAGCATTTGCTCTGAGTGTCACGAGCAGATATCAGTCTAATCCTGGTCAGATGCATTGGAAAGCCGTGAAGGACATTCTTAAGTACTTGCGAAGGACTAAGAATATGTTCATGGTTTATGGAGGACGAGAACTCAAACTGGAAGGCTATACCGACTCTAGCTTCCAAAGTGATGTGGATGACTCGAAGTCAACCTCTGGATTTGTGTTCATGCTCAATGGCGGTGCTGTCTCTTGGAAGAGTTCCAAGCAGGACACCACAGCGGATTCCACCACTGAGGCTGAATACATTGCAGCATCAGCTGCTGCTAAAGAGGCCGTTTGGATGAGGAATTTCGTCCAAGAGTTGGGCGTCATTCCTGAATTTGTTGGTCCAGTCCCGGTGTACTGCGACAACACGGGTGCCGTTGCTCAAGCAAAGGAACCAAGGTCTCATCAAAGATCCAAACACGTACTGAGGAAATACCACATAATCCGGGAGATTGTGGAAAGAGGAGACATCAGTGTCGAACGAGTGGCCTCTGCAGACAATATCGCTGATCCACTTACTAAGCCTTTGCCAGGACCATTGTTTGACAAACATCGCGAAGCAATGGGTCTACGTAGTATGACTAGTTGGCTATAGGGCAAGTGGGAGATTGTAAGAGTGGGTGCCCAGTGAGCCAACTGTGTGGCTATGGGCTTTGTTGACTCTTTGTATAAACAATCTTTTGTTTAATATTATTTACACTTTTATGGCAATGACTTTATATTACTTCATATTGTTATATTATGATATACTATTGTTGTTTTGATAAAGACCTTGAATATACTATAGTGTATGTAAGATGTGGTAGAACATGGAGATGTCTATCATGAAATACATCTTATAGTCACTGTATATTCTAAAACCGTTCCTAGTCGATTGAGCCGTCCGATAATAAGGATAAGGATCGCTCGAGTTTGAGACTAGCATTTGCGATGCGGAGTACCACGTTTCATTGGTAGGGAACATGGAGATGTTCGAAGCATGCAAATGGATATTCATAGGATGAATAATCGAACTACCCTATCCGGACTTTCCAAGTGGTTATCACTTATCGAGTGGATAAAGTCCGCGGTTTTGGTTGTACACCATTAGTCCTTACGACTTGAAACATCATGGAGACTCTATATGCTAGTGCTGTGCTTTGACTCGTTTACCGACTCTATGGGGGTCATCAGGTGTCGAGATTGGGTATAGTTACGACACATATAGGAGTCAATGCATTGTTGTCAAGGATTCACCACATACTTGCGAGTGTGGATATCCTATGCGATCTGAGGAGATATTAGTGTGACAAATCTCTGGCCAGAGTACTTGATGTGATTTAAGAAATGGTTTCTTAGTAGCACATGCGATGTCACTAATTTGATCTTCAAGATGTATTGCATAGTTATCGAATCTTGAGCGACTCTCGATATACCAATGGTTGTTGATTCGATCGGGATATATGGATGAAGGGACCGTACTGTACGTTAACCAAAATCTACTGGTTCTTGTAGGCACTATCAGTGATACCTAGGGAATCATGGGGCGATGTTGCTAGGCGCTTTACCATGATTCGTTGGGCAAGTCGGAAAGTGTTGTTCCGAGTCACAAGGAGTTGTGAGCCCACGGCTAGCTGTATCCCTGAACCATTGAGGGTCACACAGTGTAATGGAGTTTTAATCCCCGTTGAGATAGTTAAATTTAAAGAGTTAAATTTAATGAACTAAGGAGTTGGACTTCTTAAATAAGAGTAAGGGAGTAGGATTTCCTAAAATGACATAGGGATGGACATTTTTGGAAACCACTGAATTCGGATTCAGGAAAATTTATTTTGACTTTAAAACGTGCAGAAATGGTTTCTGTGCACATTTGTGAAATCGTTTCATCAATCGGAGTCACGATGAATTTTATATTAATTTCTGAACGAGCGGGCTTTGCTTGTCGGGCCCCAGCTTATGACTAATGGGCCCTAAGGTGTTAGTGGCCTGCATTATAAATAAGTTATTTCAGTACAGAAATTACACACAACAGGTCATAAATTTTGAGAGCAAATTTCGAAAACCCTATACCCTCTCAAAACCGATCGGCCGTCCCCTCCCTTTGCTCTGCCCGAGAAAATTCCGGTCTGTGATTTTGAATCGCAGTAAGGAATAACGAATCAGATTCGTTCAATCTCTTCGCAGAAAACTTCTGATAGATTTTCTAGTGCAATCTATCAGAGGGATTAAACCTCTGTTCGTGGACCTGATTGAAGGCGTTCATCGGTTCCAGGGAGAGACAACAAGAGCAGAATTGTTCTGTTGGTGTCCATTAATCTCGTTGCGAGATTTGAGGTAAAATTTATTTAATTGTTATTTGAATTTTACACACACGTAATTCAATCGATGAACGGTTGATACCCATACCATGGAAACGTTCCATGAAAAATTTTTAAACTTCCGCTGCACCGGGTATCAATCGTAATTGGTCTGGGAACTCGCCAGTTTTCCAACAGTTTTCTACTTCAGCCTTGAATTCTTTGAACTTTTCAAATGCTTCAGACTTATATTTCATTAAATATAAATACCCATACCTAGAATAATCATCAGTAAAGGTAATGAAGTAGGTGTGGCCATATTGAGTACCAACTCTAAATGGACCACAAACATCTGTATGGATCAACTCCAACAGATTTTGACTACGCTCAGGTTTCCCCTTAAAAGGAGATTTAGTCATTTTTCCTTTCAGGCAGGATTCACAAGTAGGTAGAGAGTTAATATCAGACATATCAAACATTCCCTCTCCCACTAGCTTGTTCATCCTCCTTGAGGAAATATGACCTAGCCTAGCATGCTAAAGGTTTGCCGGGTTTTGGCTATCGATTTTCCTTTTGCTTGTTGTTGCCTGTTTATCAACATAATTTATTGGAACGTCTTTTAGTTTTAAGTTATATAGATCATTTTCAAGTTGTCCATTTCCAATCAAACATTCATTCTTGTAAATATTGCAAATCTCATTCACAAAATTGCAAGAATAACCATCTCTATCAAGCATAGAAACAGAAATAATGTTTTTAATCAAATCCGGAACAAATAAAACATCTCTCAAAAATAACTTAAAACCATTCTGCAAAATTAAATAAATATCTCCCACAGCTTTAGCTTCAACTCTGGAACCATTTCCGAGCCTCAGCTGGGTCTCACCCATTCTAAGCCTGCGACTTCTTGTCATCACCTGCAAATCATTGCAAATGTGAGATCCACATCCGGTATCCAATACCCAAGAAGTAGTATTAAGTGAAACATTTATTTCAATATAGAACATACCCTTCGCAGTTCGCAACTGCTCTAGATATTCCTTGCAGTTACGCTTCCAATGACCGGGCTTCTTGCAGTAATGACAAACATCCTTGGATTTTCCATGTTTGAAGCCTTTGTCTTGTACTTCTTCTCGGGTTCGATTTTCTTGGGTGGGGCAGAACGTTTCTTACCCTTTGTACTTGGCCCCTTCTTAGCAGAAGAAGAGGAGCCCACCAAGAAAGCCGGTTTATTCTTCTTTAAAGTGGATTCATATGTCACAAGCATATTGACCATCTCTTCAAGGGAGGCCTCTATCTTATTCATATTGAAATTCACCACAAATCCGTCAAACGAAGAAGGAAGAGATAGAAGTAATAAGTCCACGTTGAGTTCATGCTCCAACACCAAATCAAGGGTTACCAACTTCTGTATGAGCCAAATCACTCGTACCCCATGATCACGGACCGAAGTCCCTTCACGCATGCGACACGTCATTAGCTCCTTTACAGTAGCGAACCTTTCAGCCCTCGATTGAGCCCCAAAAAGTTCCTTGAGTTGTACGTGAATGTCAGCAGCATTCACGGTGTCCTCAAATCGCCTCTGGAGTTCATCAGACATCGAGGCTTGCATATAGCATTTGGCCTTGATATCATTGTCCCACCATGTATCAAGTTTGGCTAACTCTTCCGGACTTATGTCAGCTGGTGCTTCCTTCGGAGGAGATTTTTCTAACACGTACAGCATCTTCTCCGAAGTCAAGACAATCTTCAACTTACGGAACCATTCCGTATAGTTTGCGCCAGTCAATTTATTTTGTTCGAGGATCGAGAAAAGTGGATTACGCGAATTCATCTTTATGAAATACTGAAAAGAAACAGACAAATATCAGTGATTGTTTAAGTAATTTACTAAGACATAAAATAGGCGAAATTTATTTTATGAATCTCACTCCCACTATTTTAACGATTTCACTACCCTCTAGTGAAAACGGGAAACTGTTTTCCTTAGTGAGAACATGGAGTCCAATTGACAAACTATGGTCCCGAATAATATCAGCCAACCATAATTTTCAAAAGGTAGAGCCCAATTGCTTCCAAAGCAACCTCCATGTTTTTACCTCATGTCCAATAAGGGCCCAATAATATGACGCCGTTTATTGTGACATGTCAAGATGACCCATCAATATTAATTTGTGATGGACGGTCGCCATGTGGATCCCCCAATAATATGAGCCGATCCCATGGGAGTTTCACCCAACTTACAACATGTGTCGATCCATTTCTAATCGACCCGTGGTTGCCATTCACGAGTCTTAGTCCAATCCTAGGTAATATGCAGTATGCAATGCAATCCTATTACATTGTGCTTCCAATTTACATTTCTTCTGTCTTTATTGTCTGCTGGGCCCACCTCCATCTTCAAATCTTCATCTCCCACTAAATCTAATGTATTTACAATAAATAACAATGACAAGTAGGGGATACATTTTTAAGGGGTGGGAACGGGCCATAAACCAAGCCCACTTTTATTACATATGACAATTCATATTGGGCCATAAACCAGGACCATTAATAAATCCAACAACAATAAAAACAAATGTAAATTCCTAACATACACCTACAAAATTGGTCATGGCAATCGATCATCCTTATCCAATAACATTTAATTTAAAATTAATTTATTGGATAACATGCAATGGCAATTTAAATTTAAAAGGATAAAATCATATTTCATATATAAAATCTTATTTTACATACAAAATCATATTTTATCTTTTTATCAAATAAAATCATATTTTATCTATAAAATCCAATTTTATACATAAAATCATATTTTACTCAATATATCCATAAGATCATATCTTATCATCAATTGTACCAAAAATAATTAATTTCAAAATTCAATTTAACGGATAAAATATTTAAATTTTCAAAAAATTCAAATTTATCCAAAAATCAATTTTAAAATTTTCGGACTCGAACGATTCGATCCGACGCCTCATGGACCAATCAAAAAAAATTTTCAATCGGACCAAAAATATAATTTTAACATATTAAAATTTAATTTAAAATTAAAAAATTAATTTTTCCGCGGGCCGCCTGGGACACTCCCGGGCTGCCCGCGCCCCAAAGGGCTCGGGCCGGGCAGCCCGGCTGCCCCTAGGGCAGCGATGATCGCTGCCCTGGGCAGCGCCGTGCGCCGCCCGAGGCAGTGACCATCGCTGCCCCCCCCCCGGGCAGCGATCCAATCGCTGCCCGGGTTTTGCCCGAAAAATAAATTTTTTATTTTTAAAATATTTATTTTGTTTCAAAAACCGAGGCTTAAAAATTTTTTGTACAATCGATTAATTTAATCGCTTGATCTGAGCAACCTGGCTCTGATACCACTGTTGGAAAACGCGGTGATCAGATCAATCAGGATTGATACCCGGTGCAGCGGAAGTTTAAAAATTTTATATGGAACGATTCCATAATGGGTATCAAAACCTTACGATTAAATTGTGTGTGTGTAAAAATTAAATAACAATTATAAATTTTTACCTCCAATCTCGAAGCGAGATTATGGACACCAACAGATTGCTCTGCTCTTGTTGTATCTCCCAGGAACTGATGGACGAACTATTTTTCAATCAGGTCCACGAACAGAGATTTAATCCCTTTGATAGATTGCACTAAAAAATCTATCAGAAGTTTCTACGAAGAGAATTAAAGAATTTGATCCGTTAAACCAGACTGTAATTCAAAATTCACAGGCTGGATTTTCCTGAGCAGAGGGGAGGGGGGCGGCCACTGTTAGAGAAAATACTTAGGGTTTTCGAAAATTTGTGACCTGTTGTGTGTAATTTCTGTACTGCAATAACTTATTTATAATGTAGGCCGCTAACAGCTTAGGGCCCATTAGTCATAAGTTCAAGCCCGACAAGCAAAGCCCGCATGTTCAGAAATTAATATAAAATTCATCGTGACTCAGATTGATAAACCGATTTCACCAATGTGCACAGAAACCATTTCTGCACCTTTTAAAATCAAGATAAATTTTTCTGAATCCGAATTCAGTGATTTCCAAAAATGCCCATCCCTACGTCATTTTAGGAAATCTTACTCCTCTACTCTTAAATAAGAAGTCCAACTTCTTTGTTCATTAAATTAAACTCTTTAAATTTAACTATCTCAACGGAGATTAAAAATCCATTACTCTGTGTGACCCTCAATGGTTCAGGGATACAGCTAGCCATGAGCTCACAACTCCTTGTGACTCGGAACAACAATTTCCGACTTGCCCATCGAATCATGGTAAGAGCGCCTAGCAACATCGCCCCATGATTCCCTAGGTATCACTGATAGTGCCTGCAAGAACCAATAGATTTTGGTTAGCGTACAGTACGGTCCCTTCATCCATATATCCCGATCGAATCAACAACCATTGGTATATCGAGAGTCGTTCGAGATTCGATAACTATGCAATACATCTTGAAGATCAAATAGTGACATCGCATGTGTTACTAAGAAACCATTTCTTAAAACACATCATGTACTCTGGCCAGAGATTCGTCACACTAATATCTCCTCAGATCGCATAGGATATCCACACTCGCAAGTATGTGGTGAATCCTTGACAACAAAAAATCGACTCCTATATGTGTTGTAACTGTACCCAATCCCGACACCTGATGACCCCAATAGAGTCGGTAAACGAGTCAAAGCACAGTACTAGCATATAGAGTCTCAATGATGTTTCAAGTAGTAAGGACTAATGGTGTACAACCAAAACCGCAGACTTTATCCACTCGATAAGTGATAACCACTTGGAAAGTCCGGATAGTGTAGTTCGATCATTCATTGTATGAATATCCATTTGCATGCTTCGAACATCTCTATGTTCCTTACCAATGAAACGTGGTACTCTGCATCGCAAATGCTAGTCTCAAACTCGAGCGATCCTTATCCTTATTATCGGATGGCTCAATCGACTAGGAATAGTTTAGAATACACAGTGACTATAAGATGTGTTTCATGATAGACATCTCCATGTTCTACCACATCTTACATACACTATAGTATATTCAAGGTCTTTATCAAAACAACAATAGTATATCACAATATAACAATATGAAGAAAGATAAAGTCATTGCCATTAATAAAAGTGTAAATTATATAAAACAAAAGATTGTTTATACAAAGAGTCATCAAAGCCCTTAGCCACAAGTTGGCTCACCGGGCACCTACTCTTTCAAGTCGAAGGCGGGCGAGCTACTGAGTCTACGACAGGGAGCCATGTCTATCGATGAGTATCAGCAGAGATTCTTTGATCTGCTATCCTATTGCCCCGAGATTGCTGATAGCTCAGAGATGAAGTATAATCTGTTCCTTCAGGGCCTTAACCCTGAGATCCATGACCGTGTGGCGGTTGGTGACGACATGTCCTACGAGGGTTTGGTGAGCCGTTGTCACCAGGCGGAGGACAGCATTCGGCGGAACAGGTCTTTCCCTCAGTCGAGGCCTACTAGTTCTTTGGGTCCCCGTGCCCAAACTTTCAAGAATTCTGGATCTTCTTCTTCCTCTGGTTCTGGAGGTGTTGTCCGTTACGGTAAGAAGGACAAGTGTGATCACTGTGGGAAGAACCATCCATCCGACAAGTGCCGTAGAGCTTCTGGAGCTTGTTTCCGTTGTGGAGAGACTGGTCATATCCGGAGGGATTGTCCACTATCTGGGGGAAGCGGTTTTGGATCTGGTTCAGGATCGGGTTCTCAGGCCACAGTACAGCAGAGGTCGCAGGGAAAGTCTGCTGGGAGTTCTCATTTGAGGCCACGAGCTTCTGGCCAGGTGTTTGCCCTGAGACATGATCAGGCTATGGAGGAGAATGAGAAAGTCATCGCAGGTACATTTCTGCTTTATGGTATACCTGCTCTTGTACTTATTGACACTGGTGCATCTCATTCCTTCATTTCTGCAGGTTTTGTTAAGAGGCATAAGTTACCATGCATTGCACTAGACGTAGTGATGTCTGTTTCTACTCCGACGGGCCAATCTTCTTTGGCTAAGCGTCTAGTGATGGGTTGCCCTTTAGAGTTCGAAGGGAACATTTTGTTAGCAAATCTCATGGTCTTGGCGATGGACGACTTTGATTGCATTCTGGGAATAGATATGTTGACTACCTATCGAGCTTCAGTGGACTGCTATCAGAGATTAGTATGCTTTCATCCAGAGGGGAGTGAGAGTTGGTTTTTCTATGGTGAGGGAGCGCGACCCCCGATGCCTTTGGTATCAGCTTTGAGAGCCTGTCGAGCTCTAGAGTCTGGCGGGGAAGGCTACCTTATCTATGCAGTTGATTTGTCCGCTGAGAGTATTGGGATAGAGAGCATTCCTGTTGTGGATGAATTTCCAGATGTATTTCCTGATGAGATTCCGGGTTTTCCTCCTGCTAGGGAAGTCGAGTTTGGCATAGAGTTGATGCCGGGTACTTCGCCTATTTCTAGAGAACCGTATCGTCTGGCTCCGTCAGAGATGCGTGAGTTGAAGAATCAGCTACAGGATCTTTTGGACAAGGGGTACATTTGTCCTAGTGTATCTCCTTGGGGAGCTCCTGTTCTCTTCGAGAAGAAGAAGGATGGGTTGATGCGGCTGTGCATTGACTATCGGCAGCTGAATCGAGTCACTGTGAAGAACAAGTACCCGTTGCCTCGTATTGATGACTTGTTTGACCAGCTGCAGGGCACATCAGTTTACTCCAAGATTGACTTGAGATCTGGGTATCATCAGTTGAGAGTCCGTGATCAGGACGTAGCCAAGACTGCATTCCGTACTCGCTATGGGCATTACGAGTTCCTAGTGATGCCATTTGGTTTGACTAATGCGCCGACTATATTCATGGATTTTATGAACCGTGTCTTCAGGGAGTACTTGGACAAGTTTGTCGTGGTCTTCATTGACGACATCTTGGTGTATTCACGTAATACGGAAGAGCATGTTTCTCACTTGCGGTTGGTACTACAGATTCTTCGAGATGAGCAGTTTTACGCCAACCTGAGAAAGTGTGAGTTCTGAATGGATAGAGTGGTCTTTCTTGGCCATATCATATCCAGGGAGGGGATTTCTGTTGATCCAAGCAAGATTGAAGCGGTACTTAATTGGTCGCGTCCGACGACAGTTGCTGAGATCCGTAGTTTTCTGGGTCTAGCAGGGTATTATCGTCGCTTCATTCTGAACTTTTCTCAGTTAGCTCGACCGTTGACGCAGCTTACCTGCAAGGGTGTGGATTTCGAGTGGTCCTCCGAGTGTGAGGAGAATTTCTGTGAGCTTCGACGACAGTTGACTTCTGCGCCGGTGTTGGCATTACCGTCCGGATCTGGAGGGTATGTGGTATATACGGATGCTTCTCTTCAGGGGTTAGGTTGTGTCCTGACTCAGAATGGGCATGTGATCGCATACGCTTCTAGACAGCTGAAGCTTCACGAGGACAACTACCCAGTCCATGATTTGGAGTTAGCAGCCATTGTGTTCTCTTTGAAGATCTGGCGTCATTATCTGTATGGCGAGAAATTTGAGATTTTCACCAACCATAAGAGTCTCAAGTATTTGTTCACTCAGGCGGAGTTGAACATGAAGCAGAGACGTTGGATGGACTTGCTTAAGGACTATGATTGCGAGATTAAGTACGATCCGGGAGCTGCTAATCTCACCGCTGATGCTTTGAGTCGCAAGGTGCGACTATCCGCACTTCAGACTTGTTCGATGTCTGGTGCGATCAATGACTGTTGTACTTCAGGTTTTACCTTCAAGCATAAGAAAGGTATGCAGAGTATCCAGATGTTTGCGATATTATCTGAGCCAGCCTTGTATTCGCGGATCCGAGATGCTCAGATGTCTGATTCGAAGACCCAGCGTTTAGCTCGTATAGCTAACGAGGGTAGCTCATCTGGATTTCATTATCAGTCAGATGGCTTTCTGTGTTTGTCTGGTAGGCTTGTGATTCCGCAGGATGAAGAGTTGCGAGAGGATATTTTGTCTCAGGCGCATCGCACTAAGTTGAGTATTCATCCTGGGAGCAACAAGATGTACAAGGATCTTCGTACTCGTTTCTGGTGGAAGGGAATGAAATGCAGTGTTTATCAGTTTGTTTCGAGATGTTTGGTGTGTCAATAGGTCAAGGCAGAGCACCGACGACCTGGAGGATTGCTTCACAGTCTGCCTATTCCTGAATGGAAATGGGAGTTTATCACAATGGACTTTGTGACCCATTTGCCGGTATCCCCGAGGAACTGTGATGCTATCTGGGTTGTGGTGGACCGACTCACCAAGTCAGCGCATTTCATTGCCTATAGCCGAGAGTACTCTGTGGATCGCATGGCACGGATGTACATTCAGGAGATCGTCCGACTTCATGGAGTGCCTGTGAGCATTGTCAGTGATCGGGACCCCAGGTTTGCTTCTAGATTCTGGGGGAGTGTTCAGCGTGCGATGGGTACTACTCTCAGTTTGAGTACTGCCTATCATCCGGAGACTGATGGTCAGTCAGAGCGCACTATCCGTACTTTAGAGGATATGTTTAGAGCGTGCGTCATGGATTTTGGTTCAGCCTGGCAGGATCATTTGCCGTTGATCGAGTTCGCTTACAACAATAGCTATCATACTAGTATTGGGATGGCACCTTTTGAGGCGTTGTATGGGCGACGTTGTCGTACTCCACTCTTCTGGGAAGAAGTGGGGGAGAGACAGGCTGAGGGGCCGGAGTTTATCCAGCAGGCGATAGATATTGTTTATCAAATCAAGAAACGGATTAAGACTGCGCAGGATCGTCAGGCCAGCTATGCTAATATCAAGCGTAGGTCCTTGCAGTTCGAGGTCGGGGAGAAAGTGTTTCTGAGAGTGTCACCTTTTCGCAAGATTCTCAGATTTGGCCTTAAGGGCAAGTTGTCTCCCAGATTTATCGGTCCGTTTGAGATCTTGGAGAGCATTGGCGATTTGGCTTATCGACTAGCTTTGCCACCGCATCTATCCAGTATTTACGACGTGTTCCACGTATCTCTGTTGCGACGGTATGTGGCGGATGAATCTCATATTCTGCAGCGGTCTGAGGTTCAGGTAGACAAGGATTTGACTTATGTTGAGAAACCTCTTCGTATCCTGGATTATAAGGATAAGGTTTTACGGAACAAAGTCATTCCTTTGGTTTTAGTTCAGTGGCAGCGACGAGACACTGAGGAAGCTACTTGGGAGCTCGAGGACAGGATGCGTAAAGACCATCCTGAGTTGTTTTGATTTCATTCTTTAAGTTGTATTCAGTTGCAAACTCTGTAAACGTTTGATTTGAATAAAGAATGTTTCTGATTTTTGTATTTGCATTCGGTACTTAAGATCTGATTTCGAGGACGAAATATCTTAAGTGGGGGAGAATGTAGTAGCCCGTAACCAAAATCAGTAATTAAGGAATTAATCATAATTACTTGAGTAGAGTTCGGAAGCTCCGAAGGTGGGTTCGGAAGCTCCGATCAGGATCGGAAGCTCCAATCGATATTACGTCAGGCATGACGATTGGCTAGATCGGAAGCTCCGATCAGGACCGGAAGCTCCGATCACCCATATCAGGAATCAACAAGTGATATTTTGACACGTGGCAGATCAGGATCTTCGGAAGCTCCGATGGCAGTATCGGACGTTCCGATCGAGGTTCGGACGTTCCGATCAAGGATCGGAAGTTCCGATCGTTGTCTATAAATAGAAGGCCGAGGCTTCACTTTCATTTGCCAATTCCGAGTTCTCCTTTCCATTCTAGTCCTTTTGGAGCTGTTCTAGTCTTCTTAGGCTTGGTCCGGAGGTCAGCGAGACGTTCGGTAGTCGTAGCGGAGTTGTGCCCAAGTTCTGGAGGCATCGACATCAAAGGGCTAACGACGGACGAAGGTATAGCTTTTGCTTCCTATATATATATTTGGGAGTATTCAATAGCTTAGTTAAGGCTTTTAGAGCACATTAATGATAGTGGTATCATTTGGCAGTGTAGAGCAGACTATAGGCGTGGACTTAGAGTTGGTAGAGCTTGCACTGTTTTGAGGTACGAAAGTACTGTTCGAGATATCCTGACTGAGTATGCATGTATTATGTGACTGCATGATTTATATGCCATGATGTTATGCTGCATTCATTTGCATTTTGCTGTATCTCTTTCGAGATGTCTGTTAGTAGGGTTGTACCCTATCCTGTTAGTGGATGGACTTCCATCGATTTGGGTCCGGCGTATCCACGGTTATCTCGGTATGGGAGCCACCTCCTGAAGCGACGGCACAACGTGCTACATACCAGGGCCCGGTCTGTCTCTGTTATCTGATCCTTGACCTCGAGTCTATAGGGAGTTCACTTTGCATGCATGTATACTCATACTCTCGCACTGAGCATTTTATGCTCACGTCTCGTACTCTGTATTTCTGGACACCCTATTCCATGGGGCAGGTTTGCGATTGGACGAGGAGGGTGGATCCAGGAGGGGCTAGTCAGTGGTTGGACAGCTGGAGCTTCGTCTAGGTTTTATTGCCGTTGTTTGGGTTTATACAGCTATTCGATTTGGTTGTATATTATTGGATAAATTACAGATTCCTTTTACTTGGGATTGTATATTGTTTTTGGTTTCCGCAAGTTTTATTCTGATATCTGTTTAATTAAGTTAATTGCATGCCTAAGTTCTGTTTAGTAGGTGATCCGGGTAAGGGTCACTACACATACATCCACCCTTATTTGATTTATTGATGATTATTACATTTCTATATGAGGTGTTTATTTGATATTGCATGCCTGTCTCTTTTACTTAGAAATTATATTTCTAACCGGGTTATCCGGCTGTTGTTTTTGTTTGTATGTGTACTTGAGAAAAGGAGGATCAGGAGCCGGACCGAGTCATTTGGGTTAGCTCGGGGTGAGAATGATAGAAGTGAGACACCGCGTGTCGTAGGGTTGTGCCTTTTGAACTTGTACTATTTTGATTAGTCGAACGAACCCTATCGTCGAACTTGTTATTATATTTTGAGTAGAACTTTGTATATGACATGTTCTAAATATTGATTGTATTTTTCAGTGTAGACTACATTGTTAGACCGCATCAGGGTTGCTCAAGCAGTTGATGAGCAGTTGAATAAGTGGAGACGGAGAGCCGACGAGAGAGGCAGTGATTTGTACTAAGTGGTAGATGGGATTGTGAGGTTCAGAGATAGACTTTGGGTGCCCGCAGGTGATTCTCTGCGAGTTACTATCATGGTAGAGGCGCATACATCACCGTACTCTATACACACAGGCAGTACCAAGATGTATTGAGATCTTCAGCAGTTGTATTGGTGGCCGGGCATGAAGCATGAAATCGTTCGAGTTTCCTGTTGAAAATTCAGAGTATTAGTTGCAAGATCCTTAACTATATTTTCTAGAAACTCACCAAGTTCTGGGATCTGTGGACGCTGTGGTGGTGGATGATACGGTGGCCTGTAAGCTTGATTATTTATTGTGCATGAGGTCCAGGTTGATTCACCAGGGGGTTTCCTTATCTAGGGTTTGGATGATCCTTCCAACCTGGATTGTACGTGTTGGAATAAGGATCATACTTCCATTGGAGTGGTCCAGGAAATCCTCTAGTTGCATTTACTTGTTCGACTGATTTCTCTTGGAGTGTGGGACACATGTCAGTTGCATGTCCCACTACAACGCAGATTCCACATGCTTTTGCAGTCTATCCATTCCCTACATCCATTTGACGCCCAAGAGAATTCAGTTCAATCAATTGTTGCTCAAGGGAAGAAATATTTACTTCGTTATTCCTTCTGGGTGCAGGATCATTTTTGTTGGTGCCTAATTGCTAAGAATTGGCAGCCATGTTCTCTATTAGGTTCCTTGCATCTCGTGGAGTTTTTTCCACAAAAACTCCTCCACTGGATGCATCTACCATGCTCCTGTCATGAGGTAACAAATCTTCATAGAAATATTGAATCAAAAGGTTCTCACTTAGCTTATGTTGCGGGCAGCTAGAACAAAGTTTCTTGAATCGCTCCCAATACTCATGAAGTGATTCTCCCACATGCTGCTTTATGCCATAGATTTCCTTTCTGATGTTTGCTGCCCTTGAAGCTGGGAAATACTTTTTTAGAAATATCTTCTTCATCTCTGTCCAGGTTGTGATGGATCCAGGTGGTAGATAGTACAACCAATCTTTTGCAGCATTCTTCAAATAAAAAGGAAAATCTCTCAGTTGAATATACTCCTCTGTTACCCCATGGGGCTTCATCGTGAAAACCACATGGAACTCCATCGGATGTTTATGCGGATCCTCACCTGCAAGACAATGGAAAGAAGGCAACAAGTGTATTAGCCCTGATTTTAACTCAAAAGTAGCATTAGATTCTAGTGTAGGAAAAGTAATGCATAAGGACTGCTGATTCACATCGGGGGTTCAAAGATGTCTCAAGCTTATATTTGCATTTGCAGCCATTTCTTCTCTAGGCTTTTCAAGTGGAATCTCTTCTTCTTCTTCTAGTCTTTTTGAGCTTCCCTCTTTCTTTGATGGAATGTTCTCTCTATCTCCGAATTGTAGGGAAATTCTTTCTCAGAAGATTCTCCTGAAAGCATTAACTTACCAGAGAAGTGCTATAAGTAAAGGAAAAACAAAACAAGATAAAATGAAATAATTAGAACACAAATAAATTAAACACCATCCCCGGCAGCGGCGCCAAAATTTGGTAACGCTAAGTCGTATCGCGCCCAAATTACCCGACTCAACTCAGATAAATAAAATGTAGTAGCAAGAGTAGGTATCGTTCCCACGAGAAAAGTGAATTTAATTGTGTTCTTAAAAATACTGAAAATAAATAAAAAGGGGTTTTGGATTTTCAATTTGACTACTAATAATTAAAAGCAAATTAAAAATAAATTTTATCAACTAGTATGCAAGAATTAAAATTATAACAAAGTAATCAATTAAAACAAGCCTTGGTATCGGTCGACTACACCCTTGAAGTTATTCACTCGGTCATCGATTCTCCAAAAATAATTAATTCTCATTGAATATTCATCATTATAAATTTAATTCCTATCTCACCTTAATTTTAGGTAACTAGACACAAGCATTCTAAATTAACCCTTACCAATGAATTAACCCAAATACAAGCAATTAAGGTTTAAATTTAAGATATCATGCAAACTAGTGAAATTGATGAACCTAGACAACACAAGCACAAACGATTGTATTTAATCTATTCTGTTGTTGTTCCTACAAATTAACAAATTCACAAGCAGAAGTTATTAATCATAGTTGCTTCACAAATTAGAGGGATCAAACAATTACGGATTTGATATCTAATTTAGCGGTAGATTGTATGATAAAATTATAGGGTGATCAAGCCAATAATCTCACATACAAGCATAAAATGAATATTAAACAACTTTTGATATCCAAATAAAATCAAACACTGAAAATTCGAATCTCACAAAATAAACAAATTCAATGGTTTGTTTTCCTCAACTAAGATTTAGACTTAGCTACACATATTCATGAAAATCCTAAGAAAAATTGAAGAAAATAAAATAAACATGAGAACAAAAGATGAAAACCTAGCCGCCAAGAGTCTTCTTCCACGTTCATCCGTCAAAAACTGATTCAATATAGGTATTTTTCGAGATGGAAATATTAAATAAAGACTAGAATCCTCCAAAAACAAATTTCCTTTTTCAGAAAATTTCCCGAAATTCACCATCGCGCTCGAACGGTGAAAACTTACCGATCGAGCGAGCATAGTTCTGATCCAAATCTTCGTCTTTTCTCTTGCGGCCGCTCAATCGGTAGAAACATGCAGATCGAGCTGAACATTTTCTTCCTCTCAGCCACTTCTTCTTACTTCACCTCTCTCAATCGGTAGAAACATGCAGATCGAGCGAGCAAGAATCTGATTAAATTTCTTCAGAAATGCCATTTCCTACACAATAAACCCGGGAGTATGTTACATAGATATGATGCATGGAATAAGAACAAAACATAACTAAAACATGAAAAAGACACATGAATGCATGCAAAACAACAACACAATGACATTAGAATATGAAACTAAAGCACAACTATCAGTTATTCAGTTCTTCATATTCAGCGATGGTATCTAAGGACGACTCTAGTTTCTTTTTTAGTCTTCCCATGATCATTTTTATCCTTATCAAGATAGTAAGCAAATATTTCTACGTCAGCTTTGAGGTGATCTCTATGTTCCTATATATCGCTTTTGTTCACCTTCAACGTCTTCATGTTCCTGATGAGTTCCTCTTTCGCACATTTCTCAACCTCCAATAAAGCTCTAAGTGATCCGATGACTTGATATTTATCTCGAATAACATTCTCGACTTCCTCGTGTGTGATGTGTCTCGGAGAAATACTGTAATCCCATAAATCCCTTATGTAACCGCAATGCATAACTAAGTATTTTAATTCAAAATTTTCAAAACTTTAAATTCTCATAACATAAGTTTTCATAACATAAACTCGTTGAAAACATATATCATGTGTCCCATACGTAAAAACATAATTAAAACTCTTAAAACTTACAAACTGGCAGCACGAATTCTGAGCTACATGTAGCAGGGTCACCCTCCAAGGACCATGGCTCTGATACCAAAAACAACGACCCAAAAACTGCTACTGAATTTTTTTTTTATATACTTTATTCTATTTCTTTACTTCAAATAATAATACTACTATATATATATATATGACCATACATATATATATATATATATATATATACATACATACATATTATACTTAAAATAATTTTCCATAAAATACTATACAATATATTAATATATATTACATGCAATAACATTTAATTGAATACTTGATCATAATAAAATTCCATGCATGAAAATCTCATAACATAAATACTTAAATAATATTCCCTCGTCAAACCTATGCATACATAAAAATTCTAAAACATGCAAACCAATAAAGATAATTAATATTCATGTGCGGAATAAATAATAATAATAACATCTTAAAAATCTCATAAGACTCGTATCAACAGTTGCAATGGTCATGGGTGTGTTAGCTGTCTGAAAACTCATACACCTTCGCCGCCAGTCGGGACCATGTTTTCTTCAATATTCTTAGGCTTACCTGCACCATTTAAATCTAGTGAGCCAAGAAGCTCAACACGTTCTATCCTTACATAACGAATGAAACCACATGCAAGCACACCTCATATAAAATAACGTGATTATACTTATACGTGCATGATCTTAAAAACATATACATATAAACATGTATCGCTTAAACATAAACAATATGATCATACTTTATCATAAACATTATATTTAATACGTCTCATAAAATGACATGTCTTAATTTCTTAAATCTCAACAGGTCGTATCCATGTCGATGGTCTCATACTTAACGATTGATTAATCATAAAAACCAACGTACGTGGCGGTGGGATTTCTATCTCTATGCTGCCATTTCACCAACACTCGATGTTGGATCCATAAGCTCATTATAACATAAATATTATCAGGAAGATCACCGAGCTTAGTTATCCCGACCTCCAACCACGTTACTTTTCACCTTCACTTCAACTTTCATAAAAACATTATTTTTCTTAACATGCCCTTAAACTTAACATAAAAATTCTAACATGATCCATGAACTTAAAAAAATTCTCATTATTTTTTTATTTCATGAAAATTTGCCCGTAAATATATATTTAATTTATTTTTTTAAAAAATCATACTTATATATCTAATAAAAAAGCATGCATGAAATAAATATATATTTATGGATCTTTTATTTTTTCAAAGACTAGTTCGAGCTGCTGACCACTAAACTTAGACTCATAAATTCCTAAATTGGCCCATTAAACATTTAGCCCAATAAGACTTGACCCATTAATTCTTATGGACCCTAGACCCATGAAAAAATAATGATCTCACTTAAAACATTATTTAAGTCTATTTAATTATTTAACTAAAAAATTAATCTAATAATTATTAATTATCCCATTAACGCTTACTCCGGCCCATTAACCTTAAAATTAACCCATTAAATTACCCGACACAACTTGTCCCAATAATATTCATGGATCACACGGCGCATGACAAATTAATGGGCTCACTTGATTAATTAATTAAGCCCATATTTATAATTAAATTAGTCCAATTAATTAATTAAACCAAGCCCAAACCCATTTATTATTCACTTAATCTCTTATTTAATTTAAAATAATAATACCCGAGCCCAACTAATATAACCTAGACTCGGACCAAACTAAATTGACCCATTATATTTTAGACCCGACCCGGACCCAAAAACCCGAGAGCGGCCCAGTTGAACACAAGACACAACCCTAGCCTTCCTCTGTCTAAGCCCAACTCGCTACAGCCCTGAGCAGTTGCAACAAATCTGTTTGTGCCGCTATCTCCGTCTGCCTTTGGCCATGAAACAACCGCCCATACTTAGCCAAAATCCAGGCGGTTCTAACCCAACAAATTTGACCTCGAACCAAGCCATGTAGAAGGATAATGAACCAAAACAATCTAGCCCTAGTTTCTGCTCGCTCCCAGAACACGACTCGCCACTTCAAGCCGTTTGGCCGCCCAGCTCCAGCCACCACATGCCGTAGAACCAACGTGAGGACCTTCCCCATGGTCTTCTAACCAACCTAGAACCAGATCCTAACCCGCTCTGTGGACCAAGAACGAGTCGCTGCATAGAAACTTCTCAACCTTCGCATAATCTGACTTCTATGGTGCATCCAGCCTAAACCAGTGCCTAACTCGTCTGAACGACCATCCAACCACTCCCCTAGGGACCCTATCTCAACCCTAAACCCATTGGTCAGCAATTTAAAACCATCCATGATAGAAAAACGTTAGAAAATTGACACATAAGCCTTAAAAACGTGGGTTCTATGCAGGCTCATGAATGTTACATTAAAACCACATACATCAAGCAAGATCATAATTTTTATGCTAAAATAAGAATAATATGACTTAAGTGGTGTTAAATAAGGGATTCGAACGTGCCTTTGTGTTATATACGCTCAAAAATACTATACCGTCGCGTTAGAACGCCTTCCGAGACGAACGAGGCTTAAAATATCCAAACTTTCTTCAAGGAACGTGAAGTGTGTTTTCTTGAGGGGAGGGGGACGACTGCTGAATGTGTGTAGTGAGGGAGAAGAGATTTTAACGTGAAATAGGGTTCAGTGTAGGAGACTAGGTTTAAATAAATTTTACTTTTGGACTTGGGCTAGGATTCAAATTAAAAAGGCTTAATTATAATTTAAACTCATTAATAATCAGATTAAAACACATAATTTTCGAAATATTAAAAGCCCTATTTTTAAAAGTGTATTAAAAGCCTTAAAATGGTCTATTTTGTTGAAAAATAGATTTCTGATAATATATATATATATATATATATATATATATATATATATATATAAATACTTAACTTCTGAAAAATAGATCTTAAAATAATTATTTCTAGCCCTCAAAAATATTAGTCAGTTTTCGATGAAAAATCTCCATCTCGTCCGTCCATGGTCTCGTCTACGCGATCGTTAAATAATCTTTCTTTAAAAATCCATAACTGTCAAAGTAATGGGTTAAACGTCATAAATAATTTTAAAACATGCATACACATCACATAATTTACATAATAGCACATAAAAATTATTTAATCCTATTTTCTTGACTTTTAAATCATTAAATTCCCTAGTTATGCATGCGGGTTTATGCAAACGAATTTTTGGGCGTTACAGCTTCCTTGTTCATGCAAGTGATTTCCATCAATTGAAATATCTGAGTAATGCTACCTATAACTCTGAAAGATATTACAGAAGTATCTCCTTGAAATTTTAAACACTTCATATAGAGTATGTCTAACTTGGCTGCTGCATCCTACCTCAGAAGTACCAAGCCTTTACGATTGCACTAGAGTCGTAACATCTTATAGGATGCACCCGATAATGAGTTCAAAAAGCCAAGCCTTAGATAGCAAAACATATCATCCCAACTATTGGAATCATAATCCTAATAGTACTATGTCCGGTACTAAAAATCAAAGCCATCTTATGTCAGCTAGTCCTTGGTATTAAACTTTGACTCCCAAATCCATCGAGACTACTAGTAACCTTTACTCATAGGTTACACCGAGTCTTTAAAATTCCTGAATTACCAAGTATTGTCTAAACCCATAGCAAAAAGATAAGATAATTGCAAAGTCCTCCCGAGTCTACTGCAATCTGTGATGCTATTGTCTTCAACTCAGTTGAATAAGTCACGTCAATGATCTAGCAAATAAACATGAGAAATTTTGAAACAACAATCTGCCAGACCTGAAATCACCATAGGCCTCAACTACTAATGTTTTACCGATATCAGTTAATAATTGTTCAATATTTCTAGAGTCCATTGGAGCAATATGCACTTGTTCGACCAAAAATTATCGATGGAATCCCAAGGAGACTGCAGAAAAGTTTTGAATACTATGCTCATTCGATCAAGCCTCGAAAACTGACGTTCTACAATAATCCTGTATCAACTAATCAAGCTAGTCTTAGAGAACTTGGCCTACGATCCTTGGTACCAAGCAGGGCACAAAATCAAGATTTTAAGTAAGTTAGTCCGTCCTGATAAGGAAATACTTACCCTAGTTGTCACTACGATTCACTACCTTTAAACATAACAGATCTATTTGGAGACATGTACTTACTAGACCACATCCATGGTTTGGTAAAGTCAAACTATTCGACCCAAAAGTTCTAACCATATTGATCAGTTCCTCTTATTTTTGACAGAATAAGACAATAATGCGATCCATGGTTGAAATTTGATGTCACCAATTGTTGAATCTCAACTACTATCCTTAGACAGAAGATAATTTTGAAATCTTGACATAAACATTCCTGATAAATCCCAAATGGCTAAGGAATTCTGAACGTCAACGTTCTAAAGGGAGCTGATAATTCTTTCAAGGTATTTTCATTTGGCTAAATTTTCCTTAGAACGACAGGGTTACAAAACTAATACAATTATCTCAGTGTCCACATTCCCTTATTACCGAATTACAAGTCGATACTTACTAGACTTAACGGCATCTATCGGTATCAATCTACTGTGGCTCTTGCTTAGCGTGGAAAGATTAATCAAGTTAGGCAACCCTTTACGGTTTCTAATTACTACTAGAATCTTACACCACATGATTAACATACGCTGATCTTAGTGTTTCATCTTCTTAACGTCACGATCTATAAGAAGTCATATAATCCAATAATGCAAGAATTAACGAATTCTCATACCGAGTTTCCATTATACTTATCTGTGACGGTGTTAGACGATAACTACAAGTAATCATTGTCACTATGCCAACATCCACTAGATCTATTCACAGAATCCATCGAGTATAATCCCAATACCGACTGTGTGCCACACCCGTTCAAAATTTTAATTCTTCGAATAATATCCTTTCCCAGACTATTCTGACAACAAAGTTCTCAATCTATATCTGTGACAGAGTCAGATGATAACGATACTAAATTCCGTTGGTAAACCGATTATATATAATATTCTTAGAGTCATTGTAGTTGAATATCAATAAACAAAAAACCGGAATCATAGTTAGGTTGTAAGACCCTAAAAGATTAAGTTATTCATTATTGATTTGAGATTTAAATTCTGAATGTGGGAAAATATCAATTGGATAATTTATGAAAAGTAGAGATTTAATTTCCGAGCTGAAAATATTTAATTTGAGAATTTACGGATTTTGAGATTTAAATTTCGGGATTCTTAAATTAAAATACGGAAATATTGGAATTGAATATTTATGGAAATTAATAAATTCCGAGTTCCAAAAATGAAAAAGGATTTAATTCGACGGTGAAATCCGAGCAGGGATCAATTTGCAAATATAAAGAAGTTCAAGGACTAAAATGCGATAAAGTCCAAAATTATTTAATTTTGATCCGAAGTTATTTAATTTGAGAGTATATGGAGTTTATATTTAAATTCTAATATTCTTAAATTATTTAGGATTGAAAATAAATTATTTTGAGTTTTCGAGGACTGATTTGCAAATAAACCAAAGTCCAGGGACTAAAGTCAATTTCCTTGAAAGTGGCATTAAAAACATGTAAGAAGCTTGGAAATCATCAGAATTATTCAGCCTCATCATAAATAAACGAGAGAGAGGAGAAATAAAGGGGTAAGCCATTTTTCAATCTTAAATCTTTGATATCTTTTGATCCGTTCGTCCGATTTCAGAACCGAGCATAGTTCCGGATACTTGCAAAGAGAGCTTCGATTTGGTGCAAGTTTTATCTTATTTCTGCATGTTTTGAATGTTGAAAGTTGGATAAATCAGAATTGATTATGAATAATTGTTCTTGAGTTTTTATATAGTGTTATATCGAAAACGGTTCGGAGATTGGATGCCGTTTACAATTGTTATGATTTTCCAGCATTAATTCGAACCCTTGAACATCTGATAGACTGAAATTTTGGATGTATTTTTTCCGGTTTTATATGATTTATGCTGATATGAGATTGATATTTGTGTTCGATATTGTTTCGGTTACCGATTTTATATCGTTATGCCGTCGGTTCAAGATTTTGATCAAGTTTGAGTTTATAGTGTTTGAGCTGAGTTAGATAGGAGTTGATTGCTGATGTATGAAGCATATTTACACTTTATTTCAGATTGTATTTGAATGTTTGAGCTCGAGAATCTAAATTTCAAATTGGCAGAGTGTGAAACCTCGGTGCTAATCAACTAATCTTGGATTAACTACACTAAAGCATGCAAGATCCAAGTCTAAAAGAAAACAGAAATAATTTTTTTTAAAGGGGGGTGTGCTCGATCTGCTAAAAAATGCATACCGTGCGCCTCCAATCCTTCCAAACTTCTGCCGCTCGGAAAGGGGGCTGCGCTCGGTCTGCTAAAAAGTACCGACCGAGCGCCCCCTGCTGCAGAATCAAGGAACAGCAGAAATAAAAAAGGCTCAACTCCAACACTTCCAATTCAAAAACATGCACTACAACACAATACAATCCAATGATACAACATGCATAATTCCATTACAAGTAGTTCTAAAGTTATACAATCTCAACTAGTAGAACATGCTTCAATCTAACTTATTCAAACGATACAACAACAAGAGTTTGAATACAATCTAAGTTCGATTACAATTCGACTCCCAAAACACCAAGTCTCACTTCTAATCATCTCAACACTTAGCCATGCTGCCTCTGTCTCGGTCCTGCCCCACCTGTTGCCAAGAACACAAACAAAGACAAGACAACAGCCGGATAATCCGGTGAGAATAATATTCCCAGTAAAAGAGACTAGCATAAAATATCACATAATATATCCAAACATGATATAATCAAATTCCACATATTCTTCAAGTAATTCATTTCACCGCGGAATAAAATGATATGCATGGCTTTAAAACTTCTGGATTATTAGACTCAGATAATCAAAAAGAATTATTCTTTCTTTCTTTCTTTGGTTTGGGATCTCGAGGTTAAAATATCCAACAATCACACCGAACTCCCCTTTCGAGGTGGACGAGGTATATTTTAGTCCTCTAGACTCCAGAGCATTATAGTGAGTTAATCAATGCTCGTAGTAAATCTCCTACCAAGGCCACTCAACTATAATCTCCAGATCGTCTAATTCAAAATGAATAATCAATCGGCTCAATATGAGTGCATATGAAATCTCTTGCATTCAAATATCAATTAAATCAAGTTCAAATAAGCATATAAACCGGCAAGCAAGTGATTTCTTCTAGGACACTCGAATCAATCCGGATTCGAGTTAATCGTCCTATTTCATTCCAAAGTCATTTTATACCTTCTCGTCGTTTCACAATCTTCAATCTGTAAAACAACAATTCTCAATTCAATATCCATTCAAGTTCTACGATTGATAAGGAAGAAAGTCGATACTATACCGGCTCAAATCTTCCAAACTGATCGAAGCTGCAGTCTTGCAACTCCACGGACTTCGAATCAATCTAAAAGAAGAACTAACAAGATCAATATCGATAGCAAAACCTCATCAAACTTGGTATAATCAAATCAATAGAAACGATATCCCGAAACTCAAACTAACGGCATAACGGCTATATTCTGATAAACCGGAAACGCATACAGCATAATATCAATCCAAACAACTCATATCAATCATCATTCAAACATTCAAACTCAAATCCAACACATATCAAAACCCAACATTTCGAAATATGCTTCCAAAAATAAAAACAATACCGAACGACGCTCAAATTCAAAATCGACTGAGAATAAACTATCAGAACTCTGTCAAGAACAACATACTCAAAACTCAATCGATTCTAACAACATCCGAAAAACAAAACGTATCTGATCAGAGAGAAACTTACGATAGAATGAAGCTATTGCTGTAGTGATCGCTAAACTGCCTTAAGAAATAATTTCCAACGGACGGATCGACCGGAAACTGAAATATGAAAGCTCAAAGAACTCGAATGGCGTCTTCAATGGAGGTGAAACGTTGGAAGGGATGAAGGGATGAAGTGAAGACTTAGTCAACCCTTAGATATTATAACAAATCCTCTTTTTGCATTTCAGTCTCTAAAAATTTCAAAAATTGCAAAATAGTCCCTGATCAATAAAAAGTCCGTTCTCGAATTTTGAAATCACTGATTATCTCAAATAAAGTCAATAAGATAAAAACAGGGCGTTACAATTCTCCCCCACTAAGAATAGATTTCGTCCTCGAAATCAAAGATATCAACTCATAAGAAGAAATAAGAATTCAAGAACAGAATTAAGGACTCACGTCAATTAAATAAGTCAGGGAATATCTGTCTCATATCAGATTCTGTCTCCCAAGTCGCTTCTTTGACTCCATGACGACTCCACTGAACATTCACCAAAGGAATCGATTTGATTCTGAGCTGTTTCTCCTTTCTGTCAAGGATCTGAATCGGTCTCTCAAAATAACTCAGAGTTTCATCGAGTTTAGCTTCGTCAGGTTGAAGAACATGAGAAGTATCTGGATGATATTTCCTCAACAACGAGACGTGAAATACTTCATGAATACCCGATAAAGAAGGAGGAAGTGCTAATCTGTAGGCCAGATCGCCTATCTTTTGCAAAATCTCATACGGACCGATGAATCTCGGTGACAACTTCCCTCTCTTCCCAAATCTAACAGTACCTCTAAACGGAGAAATCTTCAAGAATACCCGGTCTCCCTGATCGAAAGATAGAGGTCTGCGATAGATATTCACATACTTCGCTTGTAGGTCCTGAGCAGTCTTCATTCTCAATCGAATAATCTTCACCTGCTCAGCCATATCACGTAACATATCTGGTCCCAAGTCCGGGGACTCAGACATCTCATCCTAGTACAGAGGAGATCTGCACTTCTTTTCGTACAACGCTTCGAATGGTGCCATTCCTATACTCGTCTGGAAGCTGTTGTTGTACGAAAACTCAACGAGAGGCAACGAATCTTGCCAAGTAGTGCCAAAGTCAAGCACCACTGATCGTAACATATATTCCATAGTCTGAATCGTCCGCTCAGACTGACCTTCGCTCTGAGGGAGATAAGTTGTACTCAAGTGCAAACGAGTACCAAGAGCTTCCTATAGACTATGCCAGAAATGAGAAGTAAACCGAGGATCTCGGTCTGAAACAGTCGATCTCGGCACACCGTGCAATTTGATAATCTCTCTGACATACAACTCGGCCATCTGATCATGACGATATGTCATTCGGTACGGAATAAAACAAGCAGACTTCGTCAAACGGTCAATCACTACCCAAATGGCATCGCATCCTCGAACAGATCGGGGTAGCTTCGTGACAAAATCCATCGAGATATGATCCCACTTCCATTCCGGAACAGATAAACTGTGCAGGGGACCACCCGACCTCTTTCTCTCAGCCTTCACCTGCTGGCAGTTCAAACAACGGGATACAAACCTTGCAACAACACTCTTCATCTTCTTCCACCAAAACTGACTCTGCAGGTCGTTATACATTTTTCGGCCTCCAGGATGAACACTGAACCGACTGCAATGTGCCTCTCACAGAATACGCTGTCTCATCTCAGAAATATTAGACACAAAAATACGGTTATTCACAAATAAAACATCATCCCTGACCTCAAACTCAGACTGGTGTCCAGTTCTCACTTTCTCTATCGAATTCTGAATACTCTCATCGGATTTCTGTTCTTCTCTGATTGACACAAACAACTCTGGCTCGGCCTGGATAACACAAACTCTGATAGGATTCCTGTCTGATTCAAACTCCAATCCAAAATTGCAACAATCGTCAACGAAATGAGACACACCGATGGTCGAAAGAGATAAGGAACAAAGCTTACGACTCAAAGCATCGGCAGCTGCATTTGACTTTCCCGGGTATTACTTGATCTCGCAGTCAAAGTCCTTCAATAAATCTAGCCATATCCTCTGTCTCATATTCAACTCAGACTGAGAAAATAAGTACTTACGACACTTATGATCCAAAAAGATCAAAAAAGACTCACCGTACAGATAGTGACGCCAGATCTTCAAGGCAAAAACAATAGCAGCGAGTTCAAGATCATGAACTAGGTAGCGAGTCTCATGCGGTTTCAACTGCCTCGATGCATATGCTATCACGTGCTTCCTCTGCATAAGTACGCAACCAAGACCTGAAAGAGAATCATCACAATACACCGTAAAACCTCCAGAACCTGATGGAATAGAAAGTATCGGAGCGCTAGTCAATTTCTTATTCAACTCAAAGAAACTGGTCTCACACTCTTTGGTCCAAACAAAAGGCGCGTTTCTCTGAGTCAGCTGGGTAATCGGATTCGCAATAGAAGAGAAACCCTGAATAAATCTGCGATAGTAACCCGCTAAAACCATAAAACTCCGAATTTCAGGCACAGAAGTCGGCCTTCGCCAGTTCTTAACTGCCTCGATCTTGTTGGGATCGACCGAAATCCCATCTCCAGAGATAATGTGACCAAGAAAAACGACTCGGTCCAACCAAAACTCACACTTCGAATATAGTAACCCGGACTTCATTTTAAGATAATGATATGTTAAACATGATTAAGGGTTGATAATTAACCAATTCCAGGGCTTAATCAGACTTCAAAATTACCAGATGGATCGCTACATATAAATGTAGTAGCCAAGTTCCACTTTCCGTGCTATGATATGTCATATAATTTTAAAAGTGGCAAAACATGATTAAGGAGTCCTTATTTGGTAAAAATAAGTGGAAAATCAGCTTTGAAACGTCCGAAAATGGTAGGAAGGGTCCCGGGGGTCTCGGATAGTTCGAGAACGGACTTTTTATTGATCAGGGACTATTTTGCAATTTTTGAACCGATAGTTCGAGACAGGACTAGGGAGCCGGAGCTTTTTAGGGGAATTTATACAGCAGGATATGTTTTAGCTGTATAATGTTTACTTTTAAGTTCTTCGATTTGGTTGTATCACTACAGATTTAAGCCTGGATTATGTTACTAAGCTGATATGTAAATTATGGATTATGTTTCCGCACGTTTTTACTCTGTTAAGTATTTTGATGTATTAAGTTTAATGCATGCTATTAGTTGCTAGTTAGTAGGTGATTCCATGCAGAGTCACTACATCGAGAGTTTGGCAAACAACTGTTCGGTTCTCAAAATTTGCAAAACAATCCTCAGATGTTCTGCATGGTCAGCACGGCTCTTCGAATAGATCAGGATATCGTCAATGAAAATGATAACAAACTCATCTAGAAAGCGCTGAAATATTCGGTTCATCAAACCCATAAAGACTGCTGGGGCGTTAGTCAAACCGAACGGCATGACAAGAAATTCGAAATGGCCATACCTTGTTCTAAACGCAGTCTTAGGAACATCCTCTTCTCACACTCTCAGCTGATGATACCCAGACCTCAAATCTATCTTCGAATAAACACAAGAACCCTAAAACTGATAAAAAAGGTCATCTATACGCGGTAAAGGATACCTGTTCTTAACCGTCGACTGGTTCAATTGGCAGTAGTCAATGCAGAGATGCATAGAGCCATCTTTCTTTCTAACAAACAGAACAGGAGCACCCCAAGGCGATACACTAGGTCGAATGTATCCCTTGGCAATCAATTCCTCCAACTGCTCCTTCAATTCTTTCAATTCAATCGGAAGCCATTCTATACGGAGCTTTAGAAATTGGCTGAGTACCTGACGTCAGTTCGATGCCAAATTCAACCTACCAAATAGGCGGTAATCCCGGAATCTCATCCGAGAACACATTAGGAAACTCTCTAACCATTGGTATGTCAGACAACACTGGGATAGATTTCAACACATCCACTGCATAGATCAGAAAACCGTATGCTCCCCTCTGCAACAGTCTAGACATAGACAAAATGGAAATCAAAGAAATTCTAGATCGAGAACCTTACCAAAGAATCTCCACTCATCTGTCATCTCTGGTCTGAAACGGACTACTTTCTGAAAACAATCCACTGTAGCCATGTACTAAGTCAAAACATCTATACCAAATATGCAGTCAAATTCAAACAAACCAAGTATAACATAGTCGAACTTAATCAAATTCCCTTCACTACTCAATTCACAATTCCTAACAAAATTTCTCGAAACAATTCCTCCACCCAAAGGTGAAGTAACCGAAACCACGGCAGGCAATGACTCAAAAGGTAAGGCATGCATCAACACAAATTTCTCAGATAAGAAAGAGTGAGTCGCACCCGTATCTATCAAAATATCAGTAGGATAACCAAAGATTGTACAGTTACCTGCAATCACATCATCAGGTGCTGCCTGAGCCTGATCCTCATTCAGAGCAAAAACTCTCGCCTGCTGACGAGGAGGTTGGTTCGAATTCTGGCTACCTCCTTGACGATTTTGCTGCTATGGCTGGAAAGAGTGAACTGCATTCACTTGCCTCTGAGGCGGTGCAGACTGTCTAGAAGCATTACCACTCTGTGCTTGCTTCGAGCCTCTCTGGGGACAAAGTCTATCATAATGTCCCGTCTGCTGACATATGTAGCAATTCCCAAAAATTCCCCTACACTGGTCGCTGGAGTGACGACCTCCACACTTGCTACAAGAAGCTCTAGAAGAACCTGATCCCTATCCCGAACTGTACTGATTCGAGCCACCAGAGCTCGAAGAATTGCTTCCTGATTTCTTAAATTGTTTTCCTTTCGTACGGTAGTAATCCTTTCTGTTTCCTCCACTGCTACCACCTTCGGATCTCTGAGAAAAATTTTGATATTAAGACGGTTGGTTCTTAAACAGTCTCTGTTGCTGCTGAGACGCAACCTGATTCCCCCTCTACCTCATCAACCCTGCCTCAGCACCCTTGGCCTGACCCATTGCATCAGCAAACTTATTGGGCCTTCCAGTATTCATCAGAGTGAAGATATTAGGATTCAAGCCATTGATGAATTGATCCGCTTTAGCTTTTCGTTGTCGGAAATGTGAGGAGCGAACCTCAACAAGCTGTCAAACTTGGCAACATAGTCCTCGATATTCAAGTATTCTTGCTTCAGATTTGCGAACTCGGCACCTTTATCCTTTCGGTACGAAACTTGAAAGAACCGCTTATAGAACTCAGATTTAAAAAGATTACAGTCAATAGTTGTACCTCGATTCTCAAAAGCCTTCTTTGTCGCAATCCACCAATTCTTTGCAACTCCTCTCAATTGATGGATGACTAACCTGATTCTGCGGTCATCAGAATAGTCGAGAGAATCAAAAAGCTGGTCTATGTCGTCCAACCAACTCTCGCAGTCAACTGGATTCTTCGTACCCTTCAAAATCGGGGGTCAGAAAGATTGGAAACTCTTCAGTAAGGTTTCCATAGGAGTAGCCATTGCATCCATCTGATCTGTCACTGTACTGCCCTGTTCCTTCGGAGGAGTGGCTGCAGAAGGATTCTCATTCTGAGGAACAACTGGCGGTGGGTTCCTGTAGTAACCCGTATTTCTAATTAGTGATTAATCACGTGATCATGTTTAGATTAAGTAAAACATGAATAAGGAAATTCCAAATGGGTTAACGGAGTCCATAAATGGATTCAGGACACTCGAAAATAGCCGGGAAGGTCCCGATAATCCGGAGGGTTCGGAAGCTCCGAACCCAGTCAGGAGGCTCCGAACTGGATCGGTGGATCCGAACTCAGGATCGGAGGCTCCAAAGTGGATCGGAAGCTCCGTCGGGGAGATCGGATGTTCCGATCGAGACCAGGGCACACGTCATCGCTTACGTCAGTAAGGTGACATCATGGCTGACGTAATATTGGGCGATCGGATGCTCCGAAGATGAGATCGGAGGATCCGATCGTGTTCGGATGTTCCAAACCAGGTTCGGAGGCTCCGAACTCCGTCTATAAATAGGGGGCGGAGATTTTTCAAGTGCACATTTCCCTCTCTTCTCTCTGATTCCTAAGCGTTCTAACTCAGATCTAGGGAGATCTAGGCATCCTATGGGAAATCCGGAAGTGGCTTAGTGATCTAGACGTTGTCGCGGAGCTACGGCCTAGTTTTGAGGCTATCTACAGCAAAAGGCTAACGACGGACGCAGATATAGCTTTGGCATCCTAAAAATATTTAGGAGTATGCAATAGTTTAATTAAGGCTTTTAGAGCTTAATTGTTGATGCATGGATAATTGCATTGTAGTAGCAGTATACTGGACTAGTAGGCTTGGAGTCTAGACCAGTGGAGCTAGGTTTGACCAGCAGTGTTAGAGGTACGTAAGTACTGACCGAGATAGCCGGCATGATATATTTGCTTGTATATTGCATGAGTATGTGCTATATGCTTTATCATGTTTTAGCATGTTTTACAGTCTTAGCACATACATGATTTTATGTGTGACTGTATCCGAAGAGATGTGAGTCATTGACAGTCTCCATAGGGAACAATGATCTCATTTTGGACTCGAGTCAGGTATGACAGTTTCCATATGAGGCTTGTATCCTGTTTTGGATTCGGGTCAGGATGGGGTTGGCTCAGCCCTGATATAGAATATATGAGTACCCCGCGGAGTAGCTCTCTAGCCGGTACTGTATATTCTCGACGCCATGAGCAAGTGTTTTTACTTGAGTTTTAAATCATCTGTGTGCGCATATTTGTATTTATATCATTGCTTTTGTTTTGAGCGTTCTAGCTCACGCCCCTGTGTTTGGGTATTGTGTACCTTGTGTCGGGGCAGGTTTGAGGCTGGATGGTCCAGGCAGCTCTCAGCAGGATTGAGCTTTGGAGAGTGCGAGGTTGTAGAGGGTAGGGATTTATTTACCCTGAACCTTCGATTTGGTTGTATAACAGCACTTATACACTTGTGATAGCGTCGGTTGTATTCTGCCAATTGGATTTGTTGTATTTTAATTAACCACTCTTTACGCTTTAAGCTTTTATTGCGTGCGCTTTTACTATAACTCTGATTAGGTAGTGGATCCGGGTTGGATCACTACAATTTTGGTATCAGAGCGACGCATTGCATTGGTAATATCGTAAAGCGGATTAAGTAATTATCTGTTCTTATGTAACAGATGGCAGATTACGACGAGAGCCATGGTAGCGTAGACGGCGTTCGTTGGGGCGATCCAGATGATCGTAGACGTCGGGGACAGCCCAAGGAGCACAGGCGAGTGAGCATGCGTAGATTCAAGGAGGTTAGCCCGAAGCCTTTGACGGGTGGAGAGACAGCTGAAGAGGCGGAGGATTGAATTGAGAGGATGGAGCAGTGCTTCCAGGAGTTCCGTTGCACAACTGAGGATAGGATGGAGATTCTTGCCTTTATGCTTGAGTGCAGGGCGAGGAAGTGGTGGAGATCAACTTCCGCACCGTTCATAGCAGCTAGAGGTGCATCTACTTGGGTTGAGTTCCGTACTGCTTATCAGAGATTTTATTTTCCTCCAGATCTTCGTCAGGCGAAAGCCAATGAGTTGTTGAGTTTGTGACAGGGGACGATGACGATCGAGGAGTACCAGCAGAAGTTCTTTGATCTGCTACCTTTTTGTCCTCATATTGCTGATAGTTTTATGGCGAAGTTTGATCATTTCCTTCAGGGCTTGAATCTTGATATTCATCGGATGGTTGCAGTGGGCGGCGATGAGACTTACGAGGATTTGGTGGACCGTTGTCGCCAGGCCGAGGACAGTATTCGGAAGAACAGGGGACTTTACTCTTCTTCTTCCAGGCCAGCGAGCTCTAGTCCTTTGGGTCCGAGAGGACATTCTTTCAAGAAGCCAGGAGGTACTTCTTCTTCTTCCTCTAGATTTGGTGGAGTGCATAACTTTGGTGGCCAAAGGCCGAACCGATGTCGTCAGTGCCGACGCAGGCATCTGCCAGGACAGTGTGTTCGATCGACCAATGCGTGTTTCCAGTGTAGCCAGGAGAGTCACATGAAGAGAGATTGCCCGATGCTGGTTGGAATAGCGAGTGGTTCCGGAGGTTTTCAGGCATCTGTTCAGCCACCTCAGTACCAGCAGCCACCTTTCCAGCAGCAGTATTCGCAGCAGCGCCAGCAGTCTCAGAGATAGCCTACTCAGACTCCTTCTCGGGGTCATTCTTCTTTGAGGCCACGTACCCAGGGTCAGGTCTTTGCGCTTAACCAGGAGCAGGCAGAGGCTGACAGTGACCGGATGATTGCAGGTATCTGTAGTTTATGTGGTTTTCCTGCATATGTTTTAATTGATACCGGTGCATCGCATTCTTTTGTCTCAGCACGTTTTGCTAAGAAGTATAGATTGCCATTTATTCCTTTAGACGTGTTGCTAGTGGTTTCTACTCCTATGGGGAGCGAGGTTTCAGCCAAGCGTCTAGTTGTGGGTTATGTTTTGGATTTCGAGGGATATCAGCTTAGTTCTAACCTGATGATTCTAGCGATGGAGGATTTCGATTGCATCATTGGGATAGATCGATTGACTACCTACCGAGCGATAGTGGATTGCTATCAGAGGTTTGTTCAGTTCCGACCGGAGGATGACGAGTCATGGTATTTCTATAGTAAGGGAGCGCGACCCCCGATGCCAGTGGTTTCAGCTCTGAAGGCCCAGCGTGCTTTAGAGTCTGGCGGGGAAGGCTAACTTATCTACGCCATTGACGCATCCTTAGGAGAGCCAGATATCCAAGAGATACCAGTGCTTCGTGACTTTCCAGATGTGTTTTCGGAGGAGATTCCAGGTTTGCCACCAGTAAGGAAGATTGAGTTTGGCATTGAGTTAGTGCCAGAGACTACACTGATTTTCAGAACTCCTTACCGATTGGCACCGTCAGAAATGAATGAACTACAGAAGCAATTTCAAGATCTTCTTGATAAGGGTTATATTCGACCTAGCGTTTTGCCATGGAGAGCCCCAGTACTGTTTGTCAAGAAGAAGGATAGTTCGATGCGGTTGTGTATTGACTACTGTCAGTTGAATCAGGTGACAGTGAAGAATTAGTATCCTGTTCCGCGGATAGATGATCTCTTTGATCAGTTGCAGGGTACTTCTGTCTATTCGAAGATTGATCTTCGGTCTGGGTATCATCAGTTGCGAGTTCGACAAGAGGATGTTCCTGAGACAGCATTTCGTACGCGGTATGGACACTATGAGTTTCTAGTGATGCCGTTTGGTCTGACGAATGCTCTGGCTGTTTTTATGGATCTGATGAACAGAGTTTTCCGCGACTTTCTGGATAAGTTCGTGGTGGTGTTCATCGATGACATTTTGGTGTATTCTCGCAGCATGGATGAGCATGCCTACCATCTCTATATTGTACTGCAGGTCTTGAGGGAGAGACAGTTGTACGCGAAGCTGAGTAAGTGTGACTTCTGGATTGACCGAGTTTTGTTCCTTGGTCATGTCATTTCTATGGAGGGCGTATCTGTTGATCCTAGCAAGACAGAGGCTATTTTGAATTGGTCACGTCTGACTACAGCTTCTGAGATTCTTAGTTTCCTTGGTTTAGCAGGATACTACCGACTTTTTGTGGAGAACTTCTCTCAGATAGCTAAGCCCTTGACTCAGTTGACGAAGAAAGACGTTTCTTTCGTTTGGTCTGATGCTTGTGAAGACAGTTTTCGTGACTTGAGACGTCGTCTGACGACAGCTCCAGTTCTTGCTTTACCGTCTGGATCAGGTGGTTTTATAGTCTTCACTGATGCTTCTCTCCAGGGTTTGGGGTGTGTGTTGACTCAAAATGGCCACGTGATCGCTTATGCTTTCAGAAAGTTGAAGACTCACGAGGAGAACTATCCCGTACACGATTTAGAGCTTGCAGCCATTGTGTTTGCTCTTAAGATATGGCATCACTATTTGTACGGAGAACGATTTGAGATCTTCACCGATCATAAGAGTCTGAAGTATCTGTTCACTCAGGCTAAGTTGAACATGCGGCAGCGTCGTTGGATGGATCTGTTGAAGGATTACGATTGTGAGATCAAGTACCATCCAGGTTCTTCTAATCCTGTTGTTGATGCGCTTAGTCGCAAAGTTTATATTAATTCCCTTTGTACTAGTTCAGTTTTGAAGGCAGTGGAGGAGTGTTGTTCTTTGGGATTCACATTCCGTCATAATAAAGAACAGCAAGAGATTCGTGTTTCTTCTGTGCTTGCAGAGCCTGCGTTGTATCGACGAATCCGTGAAAGTCAGAATTTTGATCTAAAGACTCAGAAGTTGGCCCGTTTGGCTGAGTGTAGTAATACTTCTGGTTTCCATTTACAGGGAGACAGTCTGTTGTGTCTTTTTGGTCGAGTTGTGGTACCCGAGGATTCTACTTTGAGGGATAAAATCTTATCACAAGCTCACCGCAGTCGATTCTCTATACATCCAGGCAGCATGAAGATGTATAAGGATGTTCGCACTCGATTTTGGTGGAAAGGGATGAAGCATAGCGTTTATCAGTTTGTGTTCCGATTCCTTGTGTGTCAGCAGGTCAAGGCAGAGTTTAGATGACCCGGAGGGTTACTTCACAGCTTAGAGATTCCTGAATGGATGTGGGAGCATGTGACGATGGACTTTGTCACCCACTTGCCTATGTCTTCCAGGAATTGTGATGCTATTTGGGTTGTCGTGGATTGGTTGTCAAATTCAGCGCATTTTCTTCCCTATAACCGCGATTACACCTTTGATAGGATGGCGCAATTGTATGTGCGGGATATTGTTCGATTGCATGGGATTCCGTTGAGCATTGTCAGCGATAGAGATCCGAGATTCACCTCGAGATTTTGGGGTAGTTTCCAGCGAGCCCTTGGTACTACTTTGAGCTTGAGTACGGCTTATCAACTAGAGACGAACGGATAGTCGGAGTGTACAATTCGCACTTTAAAGGATATGCTTCACACAGCGGTGATGAATTTTGGTCCAGCGTGGCATGATTATTTACCCTTGGTGGAGTTCGCTTATAACAATAGTTTCCATCGCAGCATTGGCATGTCACCATTTGAGGCTCTTTATGGACGCCATTGTCGTACACCTTTGTTTTGGGATGAGGTTGGCGAGCGTCAGGTTGATGGTCCTCAGATGATTCAGCAGATGATTAGTGCAGTGGAGTTGATCCGACGCAGGATTAAGGCGGCCCAGGATCGACAAGCTAGCTACGCGAACACTCACCGCAGGCCACTTCATTTTGAGGTAGGGGAATACGTTTTCTTGCGTGTGTCACCTTTCCGGAAGGTGATGAGGTTTGGTCACAAGGGTAAGCTAACACCTAGATTTATTGGTCCTTTCGAGATTCTCGAGAAGGTTGGGGATGTTGCTTATCGTCTGACCTTGCCACCCAATCTTTTGGAGATCCATGATGTGTTCCACGTGTCCTTGTTGAGGCAGTATGTGGCGGACGAGTCGCATATTTTGCATCCGACCGAGGTAAAGGTAGATCGAGATCTATCGTATGTGGAGAAACCCCTGCGGATTCTTGACAGGTAGGACAGGGTACTTTGTAACAAGCGTATACCGTTAGTGATGGTACAGTGGCAATGCAGAGGTACAGAGGAAGCTACTTGGGAGTTGGAGAGCCGGATGTTAGCCGAGCACCCCGAGTTATTTTGAGATTTTGTACTTTTTTGTACCAAGTTTGTACCTGTTCAGTTGTAATAAGATTATTTGGTTGGCTATTTATGTTTTCCTCTAAGACTTAAATTTCAAGGACGAAATTTCTTAAGTGGGGGAGAATGTAGTAACCCGCATTTCTAATTAGTGATTAATGAGTGATTAATCATGTGATCATGTTTAGATTAAGTGAAAAATGATTAAGGAAATTCCAAATGGGTTAACGGAGTCCAGAAATGGATTCAGGACACTCGAAAATAGCCGGGAAGGTCCCAAGGATCCGGAGGGTTCGGAAGCTCCGAACCCAGTCAGGAGGCTCCGAACTGGATCGGAGGATCCGAACTCAGGATCGGAGGCTCCGAAGTAAATCGAAAGCTCCGTCGGGGAGATCGGACGTTCCGATCGGGACCAGGGCACACGTCATTGCTTATGTCAGCAAGGTGACGTCATGGCTGACGTAATATTGGGCGATCGGACGCTCCGAATATGGGATCGGAGGATCCGATCGTGTTCGGACGTTCTGAACCGGGTTCGGAGGCTCCGAACTCCGTCTATAAAAAGGGGGCCGAGATTTCATTTTCAAGTGCACCTTTCCCTCTCTTCTTTCTGATTCCTAAGCCTTCTAAATCAGATCTAGGGAGATCTAGGCATCCTACGGGAAATCCGGAAGTGGCTTAGTGATCTAGACGTTGTCGCGGAGCTACGGCCTAGTTTTGAGGCTATCTACAGCAAAGGGCTAATGACGGACGCAGGTATAGCTTTGGCATCCTAAAAATATTTAGGAGTATGTAATAGTTTAATTAAGGCTTTTAGAGCTTAATTGTTGATGCATGGATAATTGCATGGTAGTAGCAGTAGACTGGACTAGTAGGCTTGGAGTCTAGACCAGTGGAGCTAGGTTTGACCAGCAGTGTTACAGGTATGTAAGTACTGACCGAGATAGCCGGCATGATATATTTGCTTGTATGTTGCATGAGTATGTGCTATATGCTTTATCGTGTTTTAGCATGTTTTACCGTCTTAGCACATACATGATTTTACGTGTGACTGCATCCGGAGAGATGTGAGTCATTGACAGTCTCCATAGGGAACAATGATCTCATTTTGGACTCGAGTCAGGTATGACAGTTTCCATATGAGTCTTGTATCCTGTTTTGGATTCGGGTCAGGAAGGGGTTGGCTTAGCCCTGATATAGAATATATGAGTACCCCGCGGAGTAGCTCTCTAGCCGGTACTGTATATTCTCGGCGCCATGAGCAAGTGTTTTTACTTGAGTTTTAAATCATCTGTGTGCGCATATTTGTATTTATATCATTGCTTTTGTATTGAGCGTTCTAGCTCACGCCCATATGTTTGGGTATTGTGTACCTTGTGTCGGGGCAGGTTTGAGGCTGGACGTTCCAGGCGGCTCTCAGCAGGATTGAGCTTTGGAGAGTGCGAGGTTGTAGAGGGTAGGGATTTATTTACCCTGAACCTTCGATTTGGTTGTATAACAGTACTTATACACTTGTGATAGCGTCGGTTGTATTTTGCCGATTGGATTTATTGTGTTTTAATTATCCGCTCTTTACGCTTTAAGCTTTTATTGCGTGCGCTTTTACTATAACTCTGATTTGGTAGTGGATCCGGGTTGGGTCACTACAGTTCCTATTCAACACTCTTCGAGGACCCATAATCTGATAATCAAAGGTTAGGACACCGATAATCCAATTCCCATAATTCCATAAGGTCCAAAACCTTCTCTGAATAATAGTACCACTTCGAGAATATTCGCATTCGATCCAGAACCAACAATTGATATCTCAAGTAATTTCATGCTTTATACATTAAATCACATAATCATGTAATTCAAGTAATTCTCAATTAGTAAATCATGCTCGCATCATATTTAATAAATCAATTAAATAGCTCAAAAACATGCGAGAACTCAGTACAAGCGAACTCGATCTACCCCGCTCACTTCTAAATTCAGTCCAAGATCTTATCGCTTTGATACCACTTAATGTAAGACCTCAGTGCTAATCAACTAATCTTGGATTAACTACACTGAATCATGCAAGATCCAAGTCCAACATAAAATTGAAATAATTTCTTTTTAAAAAGGGGGGTGCGCTCGGTCTACTAAAAAATGCAAACCGTGCGCCTCCAATCCTTCCAACCTTCTGCCGCTCGGAAAGGGGGCTGCGCTCGGTCTGCTAAAAAGTGCCGACCGAGCGCCCCCTGATGCAGAATCAAGGAATAGCAGAAATAAAAATGGCTGAACTCCAACACTTCCAATTCAACAACATGCACTACAACACAATACAATCCAATGATACAACATGCATAATTCCATTACAAGTAGTTCTAAAGTTATACAATCTCAACTAGTAGAACATGCTTCAATCTAACTTATTCAAACGATACAACAACAAGAGTTTGAATACAATCTAAGTTCGATTACAATTCAACTCACAAAACACCAAGTCTCACTTCTAATCATCTCAACCCTTAGCCATGCTGCCTCTGACTCGGTCCTGCCCTACCTATTTACAAGCTCACAAACAAAGACAAGACAACAACCGGATAATCCGGTGAGAATAATATTCTCAGTAAAAGATACTAGCATACAATATCACATAATATATCAAAACATGATATATAATCAAATTCCACATATTCTTCAAGTAATTCATTTCACTGCGGAATAAAATGATATGCATGGCTTTAAAACTTCTGGATTATCAGACTCAGATAATCAAAAGGAATTCTTCTTTCTTTCTTTCTTTGGTTTGGGATCCCGAGGTTAAAATATCCAACAATCACACTGAAGTCCTCTTTCGAGGTGGACTAGGTATATTTTAGTCCTCTAGACTCCAGAGCATTATAGTGAGTTAATCGATGCTCGTAGTAAATCGCCTACCAAGGCCACTCAACTATAATCTCCAGATTGTCTAATTCAAAATGAATAATCAATCGGCTCAATATGAGTGCATATGAAATCTCTTGCATTCAAATATCAATTCAATCAAGTTCAAATAAGCATTTAAACATGCAAGTAAGTGATTTCTTCTAGGACACTCGAATCAATCCGGATTCGAGTTAATAGTCCTATTCCATTCCAAAGTCGTCTTATACCTTCTCGTCGTTTCACAATCTTCAATCTGTAAAACAACAATTCTCAATTCAATATCCATTCAACTTCTACGATCGATAAGGAAGAAAGTCGATACTATACCGGCTCAAATCTTCCAAACTGATCGAAGTTGCAGTCTCGCAACTCCACGGACTTCGAATCAATCTAACAGAAGAAGTCACAAGAACAATATCGATAGCAAAACCTCATCAAACTTGATATAATCAAATCAATAGAAATGATATCCTGAAACTCAAACTGACGGCATAACGACTATATTCTGATAAACCGAAAATGCAGACAACATAATATCAATCCAAAAAACTCATATCAATCATAATTCAAACATTCAAACTCAAATCCAACACATCTCAAAACCCAAAATTTCGAAATATACTTCCAAAAATCAAAACAATACCGAACGACGCTCAAATTCAAAACCGACAGAGAATAAACGATCAGAACTCTGTCAAGAACAACATACTCGAAATTCAATCGATTCTAACAATATCCAAAAAACAAAACGTATCTGATCGGAGAGAAACTTACGATAGAATGAAGCTCTCGCTATAGTGATCGCTAAACTGCCTTCAGAAATAATTTCCAATGGACGGATCGACCGGAAACTGAAATCTGAAAGCTTGAAGAACTCAAATGGCGTCTTCAAAGGGGGAGGAAACGTTGGAAGAGATGAAGTGAAGACTTAGTCAACCCTTAGATATTATAACAAATCCTCTTTTAGCATTTTAGTCCCTGAAAATTCCGAAAATTGCAAAAATAGTCCCTGATCAATAAAAAGTCTGTTCTCGAATTCTGAAATCACTGATTATCTCAAATAAAGTCAATAAGATAAAAACGGGGTGTCACACCAAGGATTGATCAAAGTTTGAAACTAGTTTTGCCTTAAAGTTTGAGATATGATTGAGCAGAGTTTTATGTGAGTTCATAGCTGATATTATTGGCTCATAACTAATAGAGACTGATAGCACTACTTAATTTGAGTGTTTGATGAATATCAGCTTTAAGCTTAAAACAACATTGATATGTGATCAAACGATTAGAATTTTATTAAGAATGCTAAATCATGATGTGAGATAAGACAACGGGCTAGAATGAATGGAATTGAAGTGAAGAATCGGTGGATTGTGCTCTAGATGTGGAATATCAGATTTTGAAAAAGCACATTACCACAGATTTAATATCCATTCAAGTGTCTCCAATGTGTATGAATGATTGGGAAATCAGTACTTATGAAATAAATTGAAATCAGATATGACAGAATTGACATTGCAATACTTCAATTTCAAATAAATGAAGTAGACAAGAAGAGATCAGATGATCTATGAAATAGATTCACAACTATTCGAAAGATTTTTCATTTCCAATTACTCGAATCATAATGAGTTTGAGATTTGAACTCGATTATATTTCAAAAAATTCAAGAATGTGCTGTATTAGATGTGATACAGATATGAGTAGCTAGCTGTGAAGGAGATATTGATGTTATGAGATTTCAGGAATTGATTGCAATCTATGATTGAGATCGAGAATATATGTTAATTTGATAGATTGTGGCACTTATTTTTCTGAATTCTGAGTGTTTGGTTGAATGTGATTGCATTATACCATCCTTAACCGATAGATTGTCTGAGATGACTACCCAAAGGGTAGAGGAAATGCTCAGAACTATAGTATCTGATTCGATACTATTTGATTGATTTTGCCACTTGATAATGATAATTCCTGTGATAGCTATTTGAGAGATATAGAGATAATGATTTTAATTAAGAGATGAGAAGAAAATCAGAAATTTTTTGTATTGAGATAGAATTTTTGAAGTGTCAACTATCAGACCAGATATGGTTTGAGAAAAAAAATACAGAATTTGAAGACTGAAATTGTTTAGATTACGACTAGAACAGATTAGATAAAGTTGAGAAATAAATGATTTTAAAGCTGAAATAGAATGTTCAGCGATACATGTTTGTTCTGAAGCATCATTTTCTTTTGAAAGAGATTCCAGAAATGATCTGATAATGGATTCTTGTGAGTATTAATCCGGAGATGATAATTTAAATTATTGATGTATACGTTATCTAGTATGCATTGTTTGATAAATGAGACATGATCCTTGATCTTATTGTGTCAGTTGAAGAACATCAGCTAAATTTGTATCTGTGAACTGTATTCAGATGAGGTCGATTAGCTTTTGAGCTAGTCTGAATAATTGATACTGTTTGTGATTCAGAAAAGGAACAGTTCAAATGTGAAATCATGTAGTGATTACTGAAGAATGAAATAAATATGATTACAGAAGTGATCAGAAAAATGAAGAATGGATACTGATCTTGAAGCTGTGAATAAGATGATAATGTATCATCAAAGATGAATTACACTGTCTATGGTGTTAGATAGAGTTTGGGGTTCCATTAACAGAATTTATTGTACTTCAGCTCAAGAAGATCAGATATGTTCTATGTGTCTAAATTAAGAAAGTATCAATGATGTTCTTTCTATGTATTTTAATCAGTCAAGACAGCGTCTGATATGATTATGATTTAAATCGAATATATGATAAATCCTTGACTGAGCAAAAGTACAACATAAAATAGATGCAGAATGAAGAGATAAACTGGAAAGAGAAAATGAGGTAAAAGAAGAAGTCTGAGATAGATGATTGAAGTGAGATTACTTCAGATACTCATTAAGTTTATCAGATTTGATATTCCGATTGTATGTGATTTCGAGGACGAAATCAATCCTTAGAGGGGAGCAAATGTAAGGCCTTAAATGATTAAGTTGTTAATTATTGAATTGAGATTTAAATTCTGAATATTGGAAAATATCAATTGGATAATTTATGAAAAGTAGAGATTTAATTTGCGAGCTGGAAATATTTAATTTGAGAATTTGCAGATTTAAATTCCGGGATTCTTAAATTAAAATACGAAAATATTGGAATTGAATATGTATGGAAATTAAGAAATAAACTCCGAATTCCGAGAATGAAAGGGGATTTAATTCGACGATAAAATCTGAGCAGGGATCAATTTGCAAATATAAAGAAGTTCAAGGACTAAAATGCGACAAAGTCCAAAATTATTTAATGCGACGGGAGCTTCGATTTGGTGTAAGTGTTATATTCTTTCCAGCATGTTTTGAAAGTTTGGAAGTTGGATAAATCAGAATTGATTATGAATAATTGTTCTTGAGTTTCTGTATAGTGTTATATCGAAATCAGCTCGGAGATTGGATGCCGTTTACAATTGTTATGATTTTCCAGCATTAATTTGAACCCTTGCACATCTGATAGACTGAGATTTTGGATGTATTTTTGCTGGTTTTATATGATATATGCTGATATGAGATTGATATTAGAGTTCGATATTGTTTCGGTTATCGATTTTATATCGTTATGTCGTCGGTTCTAGATTTTGATCAAGTTTGAGTTTATAGTGAAAGAGTAAGTGCCCGGTTAGCCAACTTGTGGCTAAGGGCTTTTATGACTCTATGTATAAACAATCTTTGTTTAATATAATTTACATTCATTAATGGAATTTTCTTTATCTTTCTTCATATTGTTATATTGTGATATACTATTGTTGTTTTGATAAAGACCTTGAATATATTATAGTGTAAGTAAGATGAGATAGTGAATAAAGAGAGATCACTATTATGAAACACATCTTATAGTCACTGTATATTCTAAACAGTTCCTAGTCAATTGAGCCATCCGCTAATAAGGATAAGGATCGCTCGAGATTGAGACTAGCATTTTTGATGCCAAGTACCACGTTTCATTGGTAATGAACATGGAGATGTTCAAAGCATGCAAATGGATATTCATATGATGAATGATCGAACTAACCTATTCGGACTTTCTAAGTGGTTATTATTATTAGAGTGGATAAGTCCGCGGTTTTGGTTGTACACCATTAGTCCTTACTACTTGAAACATCATTGAGACTCTATATGCTAGTACTATACATTGACTCGTTTACCGACTCTATTGGGGTCATCAGGTGTCGAGATTGGGTACAGTTACAACACATATAGAAGTCGATGCTTTGTTGTCAAGTATTCACCACATACTTGCGAGTGTGGATATCCTATGCGATCTGAAGAGATATTAGTGTGACGAATCTCTGGCCAGAGTACATGATGTGTTTTAGGTTACTCGGTTTCCTAGCAGCACATGCGATGTCACTATTTGATCTTCAAGATGCATTGCATAGTTATCGAATCTCGAACGACTCTCGATGCACCAATGGTTGTTGATTCGATCGGGATATATGGATGAAGGGACCGTACTGTACGCTAACCTAAATCTACTTGTTCTTGCAGGCACTATCAGTGATACCTAGGGAATCATGGGGCGATGTTGCTAGGCGCTCTTACCATGATTTGATGGGTAAGTCGGAAATTGTTGTTCCGAGTCACAAGGAGTTGTGAGCCCACTGCTAGCTGTATCCCTGAACCATTGAGGGTCACACAAGTAATGGATTACTAAACCCCGTTGAGATAGTTAAATTTAAAGAGTTAAATTTAATGAAAGAGAAGTTGGACTTCTTAATTAAAGGGAGTGAAATTTCATAAAATGACATATGGATGGGCATTTTTGGAAATCACTGAATTCGGATTCAGAAAAATTATCTTGACTTTAAAAGATGCAAAAATGGTTTCTGTGCACATTGGTGAAATCAGTTTATCAATTGGAGTCATGATGATTTTATATTAATTTCTATAATAACAAGATTGGCTTGTTGGGCTTAAGTTATGGATTATGGGCCCTAAAGAGTTAGAGTCCTAATATAATTATAACTTAATCTAGTCTAAAAATTATCTATAAATATAGGTGTAGTGTTAGAAAATTGCAAGCATTCCATCCTTGAAATTTTTGAAAAAAACACTTATAATATTCTAAGGAAATTTCGAATTCTCTATTATCCTTTTTGAGAAAATTCGGTCTGTGATTTTTTCTGAAAAGTCACTTTCTGAATTAACAGATCAAATCTGTTTATTCTCTACGATAAACATCTGATTGATTTCTAGTGCAATCAATCAGAGGGTTTCTCTTTTCTATTCGTGGACCTAATTCCGGAGATTGATCGAGCGAGTCATCGGTTCCCGGTATTTACAACAAGAGCAGATTAAATCTCTTGGAGTCCATAATCAAGCCTTAGCTTGAAGAGGTAAAAATATTTAATTGTGATTTTTATTTTTACTTGCAAGATTTTAATCGTTTGGATTTGATACCCACGATATGGAATCGTTCCATATCGAAAAATAAAATTTTTAAACTCCCGCTGTTCCGGGTATCACATCCGTGTGATCAGAGAACGCGTGTTCCAATAGTGGTATCAGAGCCAGGTCGTAAACTTTGATCAAACGATTAAAATTAATCGATTGTACAAAAGTTTTAGCCTTGGTTTTTTGAAACAAAACGAAAAATTTTGAAAATTAAATTTGAAGGGAAACTAGGGCAAGTGGGCAGCCCTGTCCCACGTGGAGGCGGGGCTGCCCAGGAATGTCCCGGGCAGTCCGAAAATTTTGAAATTTGATTTTTTGGATTTTTTTGAAATTTTGAAATTTTAGTTTTTGGGTTCGATCGAAAATTGTTTTTGATTGGTCCACGAGGCATCGGATCAAATTGTTTGAGTCCGAAAATTTTTAAATTGATTTTTGGATAAATTTGAATTTTTGGAAAATTTATAAATTTTACCCGTTAAATTAGATTTTATAAAATTAATTATTTTGGTACAATTGATGATAAGATATGATCTTATGAAAGGATAAGATGAAATTTGATTTTATCTTTTTAATTATGATGTCATTGCATGTTATCCAATTATTTAATTATTGAATTAATTATTGGATAAAAGGATGATCGATTGCCATGAACAATATTATAGGTGTATGTTAGGTTGTTTACATTTGGTTTTATTGTTGTTGGTTTTTATTAATGGGCTTGGTTTATGGCCCAATTTGAATTGTCATTTGTAATAAAAAGTGGGCCTTGTTTATGGCCCGTTACCACCCTTAAATATGTATCCCTTACTTGTTATCGAAATTTATTGTAAATTTATTAGACTTAGTGGGAGATAAAGATTTGAAGACAAAGGTGGGCCCAGCAGACAATAAAGACCGAAGAAATATAAATTGGAAGCTCAATGTAATAGGATTGCATTGCATACTTGCATATCACTTAGGATTGGACTTACACTCATGATTGGCAACCACGGGTCGATTAGTGATTGAGATCGATCATCCTTTAAATAATATATAATATTATTGTTGTATGCATGTTTAGACTAAATTGTATGAATCCCGCAAGCATACAGATATTGCATGATGAGACAATTTTCAAAATTAAAAATTCCTCATTTTAAATATGATTTAAAATTGATATCAAGATAAACAAAAGGGTATTTAAATATTGTTTAAATGTTCCTACCTTCCATCAACGATCAATGTATGAGATGCTACCCGCGGGCACGGTCCGGCTCATATTATTGGGGGGGCCCGTTCATCGGAAAGCTGTACATTAGATCGACACATGTTGTAAGTTGGGTGGAACTCCCATGGGAATGGCTCATATTATTGGGGATCCACATGGCGACCGTCCATCACAACTTAATATTAATGGGTCATCTTGACATGTCACATTAAACGACGTCATATTATTTGGCCTTTATTGGACATGAGGTAAAAACATGGGGGTTGCTTTCGAAGCAATTGGGCTCTACCTTTTGAAAATTATGGTTGGCTAATATTATTCGGGACTATAGTTTGTCAATTGGACTCCATGTTCCCACTAAGGAAACAAGTTTCCCGTTTTCACTAGAGGGTAGTGAAATCGTTAAAATAGTGGGAGTAAAATTCATAAAATTAATTAAACAATCACTGATTATTGTCTGTTTCTTTTCAGTATTTCATTACAATGAATTCGCGAAATCCACTATACTCAATTCTCGAACAAAACAAATTGACTGGCGCAAACTATACGGAATGGTTTCATAAATTAAAGATTGTTCTAAACTCGGAGAAAATTTATAACGTGTTAGAAAAGAATCCTCCAAAGGAAGTACCGGCTAATATAAGTCCGAAAGAATTGGCAAAACTTGATCAATGGTGGGACCATGATATCAAGGCTAAATTCTATATGCAAGCTTCAATTTCTGATGAACTCCAGAGGCGATTTGAGGATGTCGTGAATGCTGCTGACATACACATGCACCTCAAGGAACTTTTTGGAGATCAGTCAAGGTCTGAGAGGTATGCCACCGTCAAAGAGCTCATGACATGCCGCATGCGAGATGGGACTTCGGTCCATGAGCATGGGGTACACATGATTGGGCTCATTGAAAAGTTGGTAACACTCGATTTGACATTGGAGAATGAACTAAATGCAGACTTGTTACTTCTTTCTCTTCCTTCATCGTTTGACGGATTTGTGGTGAACTTCAATATGAACAAGATAGAGGCCACCCTTGAAGAGATGGTCAATATGCTTGTGTCTTATGAGGCCACATTAAAGAAGGAAAAACCGGTACTCTTGGTTGGCTCTTCTTCTTACTCCAAGAAGGGGCCAAGTGGAAAGGGTAAGAAACGTTCTGCCCCACCCAAGAAAATTGTAGCACAGAAGAAGGGCAAGACAAAAGCTTCAAACGTGAACATATCTGGAGATGTTTGCCATCACTGCAAGAAACCCGGTCATTGGAAACGTAACTGCAAGGAATACCTCGAGTAGTTGCGAACTGCAAAGGGTATGTTTTACATTGAAATAAATGTTTCACTTAATACTACTTCTTGGGTATTGGATACCGGATGTGGATCTCACATTTGCAATGATTTGCAGTTGATGACAAGAAGTCGTAAGCTTAGGATGGGTGAGACCCAGCTAAGGCTCGGAAATGGTTCCAGAGTTGAAGCCAAAGCAGTGGGAGACGTTTATTTAGTTTTGCAGAACAATTTTAAGTTATTTTTGAGAGATGTTTTATTTGTGCCAGATTTAGTTAAAAACATTATTTTTCTGTTTCTATGCTTGATAGAGATGGTTTTTCTTGTAATTTTGTAAATGGGATTTGCAATATTTACAAGAATGAATGTTTGATTGGAAATGGACAACTTGAAAACGATCTATATAACTTAAAATTAAAAGACGTTCCAATTAATTATGTTGATAAACCGGTAACAACAAATAAAAGGAAAAACGATAGTCAAAACCCGGCAAACCTTTGGCATGCTAGGCTAGGTCATATTTCCTCAAGGAGGATGAACAAGCAAGTGAGAGAGGGAATGTTTGATATTTCTGATATTAACTCTCTACCTACTTGTGAGTCCTGCCTAAAAGGAAAAATGACTAAATCTCCTTTCGAAGGGAAGCCTGAGCATAGTCAAAATCTGTTGGATTTGATCCATACAGATGTTTGCGGACCATTTAGTATCGGTACTAAATTTGGTCACACCTACTTCATTACCTTTAATGATGATTATTCTAGGTATGGGTATTTATATTTAATGAAATATAAGTCTGAATCATTTGAAAAGTTCAAAGAATTCAAGGCTGAAGTAGAAAACAAACAAGGTAGAAGTATTAAAGCACTTCGATCAGATCGAGGTGGAGAATACTTAAGTACCGAGTTTTTGAGCTATCTAAAAGAGAATGGGATTCTCTCTCAGTGGACTCCTCCTATGACACCTCAGCTGAATGGTGTGTCGGAGCGTCGCAATCGAACTTTGTTGGACATGGTTCGATCTATGATGAGCTTCACTGAGCTCCCTCCTTCATTTTGGGGCAATGCACTTGAAACGGCGGTGTTGTTGTTGAACAATGTTCACACCAAAGCAGTGAATAAAACTCAATACGAGTTATGGAATGGCAAAGCTCCTAAGTATTCGTACTTGAGGATTTGGGGATGTCCTTCTTACGTGAAGCAGACAGTGGTGAATAAGTTGAATAGTCAATCCACCTTTTGTTATTTTGTAGGATATCCGAAGAATTCAATCGGATATTATTTCTATCATCCTACTGAAACAAAAGTGTTTGTTTCGAGGAATGCCACCTTCATGGAGAAGGAGTTTTTATTAGATAAGAAAGACAAGATGATGGAACTCGAAAAAATTCGAGAAGAACCTGAGATACAAAATAACGATCCCACACCTCAAGAACCTTCAGTGGACACGCCTACATCTTGGAGATCCGAGAGGACTTCTAGACCTCCTATTCGATATGGTCTTCTTCTTGAAGGGGATCAAAGTGAACCCGACATTGGATGTGAACCAAGAAACTTCAAGGAAGCAATTTCTGATGCGGATTCAAATTTATGGCTTGATGCTATGCAGTCGAAAATAGACTCGATGCATACAAATCAAGTTTGGTCTTTAGTAGATCCTCCCGATGGAATTGTTCCAATAGGGTGTAAATGGATCTACAAGAGAAAACTTGGGCCTGATGGCAAGGTACTAACCTACAAGGCACGATAGGTAGCAAAAGGTTATACTCAAAGACAAGGAGTTGACTATGATGAAACCTTTTCACCAGTCGCAATGTTCAAGTCCATAAGAATTCTTATTGCCATAGCAGCATGGTATGACTATGAGATATGGCAAATGGATGTGAAGACTGCATTTCTTAATGGAAACATTAAGGAAGAAATCTTTAGGGACCTCGGGTTGCTAATCTCATCTTAAGGCAATAAACGAATAATAAACAATTAATCATAGCATAAAAGAATATTCAAACCAAGAGCTAAAAAAAAAAATTTTTTTTTTAAAATGAGCCCCTCGCTCGATCGGTAAAACTTGCCCGATCGAGCGAGCCAAAATATTCTGCTCTCGGGTCTGAACAAAAATGGCCTCGCTCGATTGATGAAATGTTACCGATCGAGCGAGCAACAAAAAGCTCAACCTCTGTTTTGCAAAATAAGGCCTCGCTCGATCCGTCGATAATAACCGATCGAGCGGGCTCCAAAATACTGGAAATCTGCTGCATAAAAAAGTCTATCAATTAATATACATGCATTGGCAAATAAATCCTATCTCATAAATACATCAATTCAAGAGAATATAAACTAGGATTTATCAACTAACAACATGTACAAGATCTCTGTTTTCTAACATGTTGGCATACAATACATTTCATCTACTTAAAACCCGAGTCCTCACTTGCTAAAATAGTTTTTGCTGCTATCCAAGCCAACTCTAGCTTGATCATGCCCCCAACCTGATGAAATGCACACATACAAACAAAGCAACAGCCGGATAGCTCCGGTGAGAATAAATCTTAGTATAAATAGCATGCATATACATCATTTAAACATATAACTAATTCACATCTTGAATTAACATAACATGCTAGCATTTATAAACGCATAATCTAAACCATAGAAGTCTCTAGGTTAATGCATAAATGCAATGCATGTGCCAAGGAATAGGCTAGCAAAGCTGATACCAATAAAGCTTGGTTCTTTGGGATCCCGAGGAATAAAATAGCTCTCAAACTACCGACACGCCCATTCGAGGCAGCATCAAGTATTTTACTCCTCTGACTTTGGTGCAACTATAGTGAGTCTTCTGGCTCTGAACATAAATCCATATTCTGTGCCATGAGTCAAGCTGACTCTAGAAATAAATCTACATTCCATGCCACTCACTACAGCTCTCCAAACGTCATCTGCACTCTAGGCGATGGTTGCCCTCTGTGCTAATTTAGGCTGGAGTTCAAGATGAATGCAACATAAGCTGTATGCATTAAAAGCTATAAAACACCTTGAACACTTGCTCAATAAACCAACTAAGCAAAACAAAGCAGCTAATCACATAAAGATAGCAATAAATCTGCAAGCATCTCATAAAACATGTAAAACATGTTCAATACAGAAAATACTACAAATCAGCTTAAGCAGGTAAAAATTTACATAAATGTTCTGGGAAATTCAAGAAAATGGCTATCTTGAATAATCTATCCCATTTATGTAAATTCAACCATAACATATATACAAATAGACAAGTATGTGATTTTAGGCAACTCGATAAGCAAAACAAGCTCGAGTTATTCTGCCCATCTATTGATGTCTATTCATACATGCATTTCTGATTCAAATAGCTGACACTCTGTCAATTCTTGATCAACTACAAGCTGTCCAAATCTGACATCAAATTCTGCTTATTTCAATCAGTGCTACTTGAAGGTATTCTTGATTCAACTTCAAACACTTCAAGTCATTCGAACTCAAACTCGTCAATTCAACTTCAATAATCTTTAAGTCAAATCTGAAATAATGTATAACATATCTAAACATCAATTTCCAATCTGAATCGATGTTTCTTTAAAGCTGATACATTTCAAATCTGACTAATACAATCGGAATTCAAACCGACGTTGCAACTATTCGACTTCGATAATTCTTTCGATTCAAATATCATTCTAAACTCAATTGCAAATTCAATTCATCCACTAAACACTTGAGGATGAGCTTTAGACATTGATAATACATATCAATTCAAAATCTTGAACCGGCGGCGTAACGATATGATTTCGGTCTATCCAAAAGCTTAAACATCATTTAGAAAATCATATCAATCACATATCATCACCACTTATAGCAGCAAATAACGTGAACATCATCCCCTAAAAATCAGAATTGCTATAATTCTTTCAATATTCCAAAACATGTCCAAACGACGATCTTTTCTCGATCCGTCTTAGATATACTATCGTCGTATATGCGAGAACATATTTATACAATCAAATCTTAATTCTAACAACAACTTAAAATTCAAACATGGTAAAACTTCATAAAACTTACGTCAAAACGTAGCACTCGGAGCTGTGATCGCAAATATACGATCAATCGGAAATTCTACCGGGCGGATCAAAAGATATCGGAGCTTAAAGGGTTGAAAATGGCTTTGGGAACCCTTTTCTCATCTCTCTCGGCCACTTCTGGATTTGTGGGTGACTTAATCTGATTCCCACGTTTAAACATAAATATATATCCACTTATTTGCATTTTGGCCCCTAAACTTTGGCCTAATTGCAATTCAGTCCCCGGACAAGCGATTTAATTCAATTTCAATCCTAAATAATTTAAGAATATTAGAATTCAAGTCTAAACTATAAATATTCTCAAATTAAATATTCTTGGATTAAAATTAAATCATTTCGGACATTATTGCACTTTAGTCCCTGAATTGCTCAATATTTGCAAATTGGCCCTTTCTCGGATTTTATCCTCAAAATTCATTCTTGATATTTATCATCTTGAAAGTCACATCTTAAATTCCATAAATATCAATTTCAAATATTTTTAATCTTTTAATTTAAGAATTCCGGATAATAAACTTCTTAAAATCCGAAAATCCTCAAATTAAATATTTCTGACCCGAAATTGCAATTCCACATTTCTTAACTTTTTCAAATAAATATTTTCTCATATCCGGAATTTAAATCTTAAATCCCATCATTAAGAACTTAATATTTACGGGCCTTACATTTTCTCCCCTCTAAGGAATTATTTCGTCCTCGAAATCGCATCGATCTTACTGCTGATTCTTGTAGGCTGTGTAGCTGACTGAAGTAATACTAACTTCAATTCTCTGAGCTATCGATATCTATTCTGATATCTTCTCTTCTATCATAGCTTAATCTTATTTCTGATTGTTTCTACAATCATATCTATTCGCATTCACATATAATCAATGAGTCAACTTATATCTAAGTTGCTCTTTCTTGTGATCTAACTCTGCATCAATTACTTTGTCTTGCTTACAATCTTATCAACTTCTGTTGCATCTGAATTGAATACACATACATGTTCTAGCTGATATTTTTCAGCCAATGCATATGGATAACAATTCATCTATCTGATACTTCATGCTTGAGTATTAATCAATAAGCTAGATCAAATACTCATAGAAATCAATTCTGAAATTTCTTTCTAAATCTACTGATGCTCGATAAACAATTTCTGAATTGATCATTCTGCTCAGGCTTCAAATCTCTATATCTGTTGCCCATTTTCTAGCTTAGTCAATGCTGTTCTATTTCTGTTCAAAACAATCTTCACATTCTCTATCATTTCTTGATTCATAGCTGGTCAAATAGCTGATAGTTCTGAAAGATCATTTCTATATAAAGACATTTTTGTGTTTCTGATCAATCAATCATCAAAATATTGTCTTTATAGCTATTCAAGAGCTCTTACAGGAATCATAGTAATCAAGTGGCAAATAATCAATCAACTAGTACCGAATCTAGTACTCTAATTCTGAGCATATCCTCGGAAATCTGAATAATCACACTGATAGTCCACTAATCAGAGGATGGTATACTGAAATCTTATACAACCCAACACTCAGAACATTTGACAATCACTGCCACAATCTAGAAAACCAATCTAAAGTCTCTATCTGGACAATAGATTTCACTCATTCCTGTAATCTGATCATCTTGCTAAATGCATAACCATTATCTTTTATGGTTGTATCATATCTAATACACCATATTCTTGAATCTGTCGAAATCGACTACAATCTAAATTTGCACAATCATTACGATTCAAGTAGATTTGAACTAAAGTTGTTCGTAAAGTTGATCTTCTTTCAACTTTTATGTAACTAATCTGTTACATAACTCACTTGAGTTCTTTTTTTCTGCTTCTTTTAATGGAATTCTACTATTGGTAACGTCAATTCTGTTGTATCTGCTTTCATTTCTTTCACTAATACTTATTTCCAAGTAATACTACATGTAAATCATACATGTTTAGATAACTGAATGGATATTCATCTGTTGTCATATGCCTCTTTCAGAATCTGATATTCCATATCTAGAATATTTGGCATAATTCAACAATTAGTCACTGCAAAATTCATCTGTTCTGCTCTGTTGTCTTATCTCTTATCTTAATCTTGCATTTTCAATCAATAGTCTATTGCTTGATCTAAAATCAATGTTGCTTTTATCTTTTCAAACCAATCAAGTTTAGCTTGGATCGCAACAATTCTGATCTTTTAAATATCTGTCAAGCACAAACTTACAACAAATACAGATATGTACCCAGTAAATCCATCAATTAGCGAAAACCCATAAATCTTGTTGATGGTCTGAATCTGAATTTCTATCAGTTACGAGCCAAATACTTCAAAATATACTGAATAAACACATCAAATGATCAAGAATTCTCAAATTTCCAAACAAAGGAACTCGCTCAAGGAAATGTCAGTCAAAATCAAATATTCTGAATGACAGCGAGTGAATCAAAGTAGACTCTAGCAAAGAAATAAGAGTCAATCAATATAAATCGAAGTCAAAGAATACAACCTCTGCATCGATATCAAGAAATTCAAGAATCATGATTTCTATGATGTAATAGCTTCAGCAAAATTGAAGATATAGCTCAACTGTAACTGATTTTTCTGATTCTCTAATGATATGAGTTCATTTATTAATTCTGAGCTGACAATAGTCGAATATAATCTTTTCGACATAACTTATCGTCATAAAATCATTTCGGTACTACATAATTCTTTTCTACTCAATCTGCTAGCTGTTTCTGAAGTTCTTCAGATCAAGTAATGCTCTTCTATACAAGTTGTCATAATACTTTCGTACTAGACACCACTTTAAAAAGAATTGCATTCATGTCATAGAAAATTCGAAATAGGCTTGAACTATTTCTGTACATTCTAACCACAGACATAGCTGTCAATTCTAGGTTAATGATGTACTAGTTCAGTATATAGACTAGACTTCTACTGACATTTTTCTACAGTCAACATGATCTAATCAGTACCGAAATAACAAAATCTTATGTCTGAGACTCATATCATACATTTCTATACATTTCTATTGCTTTAACATTGCACCAATTTCTAGCTTACTATCCCATATCTGATATCAGTGCATTCAATCTTATTTCCTCAATTCTGTATTGCATCGTATATAACTAATCTTGCACAAGCATTCCATCTACTTAAAGACAAAATCTCAGCAAATACAATAAATAAAGGCTCATCAGATACAGATTATAGCATAACAAATCACTGATCTATGAATGTATGTTATATAATCAATATACAAGTGGTTAACTAGAATTAACTCACTTACCTGTAAGATTCTTATCTGATACAACTTGAGCCACATTTTTTGTACTTGCTTATTGCCTAAGAAATTATCTGTCATTCAACTGTTCTCTTGATCTATTTCAGCTAGGGGACTTATGCTTATAGTTATTCATTTGCTGACGTTGAGATTGAATCAATCTTTGCTGATGTTGCCACTATTTCTTGTTGTTCTTGCTGCATAGCTATACTGCTATGGAATATCTGGTGATGATCATAATTGTGAGGCGTGAATAAGAATTCAACTCTGCCTCATACTACCGGTTCATGATTTTGTTTTTTTTTTTTTCTGGCATTGAAATCAACTTGTACTTCTATTCTGCAAAGTCTACTGTTCTATCTTTTGTAGCATATATGGAAATAAACAATTCTGTTTACTTACCTGCCAAACAATTGCAATACTTTTTCTGGCTTCACCAACTTCTAGCTAAGTCCTGGAGTTGATATAAAATCAAGCTGATTCTATGTTCATCTGAATATGCTTCTCTTGAACAGCTGATCCAGCTCGTCAATTCAACCCCTTTCTAGACATAGCCCATGCTGTATCTTTCTGGTTGGTGATCAAAGCTTTGGAGTTGTTCAACTAACATACTCCTCAGTGTACTGAATTCAAATACTTACCTCAACACTGTTATGTGCTATCGGCTATTCTTTTCTATCTAAGGTTCTTATGCTATCTGCACAACCTGTCTGATTTGATAACAGAAGCAATATATATGGCAGGGATTATAAAATACAATTACAGTATAACATACATATAATCTCATGCTTCTGACTAGAACACATACTTGCAAAATATCATGCTTTTTCAAATAATACATGCTTGCAACGAATTCATTTATGCTAATTAATTCAAGAAATCAGGCATACATATCAGCATATAAGCATGTAATTCTTATCTCAATAAAGCAAGTAGTGTTCAATCAAATCATCATAGTCGCATACAAAGAAGCAAAAGCAAGTAAAGCATAATCATGCAATACTATAAATGCATGCGACTCAATCTACCCCGCTCAACTTATATCTTAGTCCAAGACTTTACGCTCCAAGACTTTACGCTCTGATACCACCTATTGTGGGGACCTCGGGTTGCTAATCTCATCTTAGGGCAATAAACGAATAATAAACAATTAATCATAGCATAAAATAATATTCAAACCAAGAGCTAAAAAAGAATTTTTTTTTTTTAAATGAGCCCCTCGCTCGATCGGTAAAACTTGCCCGATCGAGCGAGTCAAAATATTCTGCTCTCGGGTCTGAACAAAAATGGCCTCACTCGATCGGTGAAATGTTACCGATCGAGCGAGCAACAAAAAGCTCAACCTCTGTTTTGCAAAATAAGGCCTCGCTCGATCCGTCGATAATAACCGATCGAGCGGGCTCCAAAATACTGGAAATCTGCTGCATCAAAAAGGCTATCATTTAATATACATGCATTGGCAAATAAATCCTATCTCATAAATACATCAATTCAAGAGAATATAAACTAGGATTTATCAACTAACAACATGTACAAGATCTCTGTTTTCTAACATGTTGGCATACAATACATTTCATCTACTTAAAACCCGAGTCCTCACTTGCTAAAACTGTTCTTGCTGCTATCCAAGCCAACTCTAGCTTGATCATGCCCCCAACCTGATGCAATGCACACATACAAACAAAGCAACAGCCGGATAGCTCCGGTGAGAATAAATCTCAGTATAAATAGCATGCATATACATCATTTAAACATATAACTAATTCACATCTTGAATTAACATAACATGCTAGAATTTATAAACGCATAATCTAAACCATAGAAGTCTCTAGGTTAATGCATAAATGCAATGCATGTGCCAAGGAATAGGCTAGCAAAGCTGATACCAATAAAGCTTGGTTCTTTGGGATCCCGAGGAATAAAATAGCTCTCAAACTACCGACACGCCCATTCGAGGCAGCATCAAGTATTTTACTCCTCTGACTTTGGTGCAACTATAGTGAGTTTTCTGGCTCTGAACATAAATCCATATTCTGTGCCATGAGTCAAGCTGACTCTAGAAATAAATCTACATTTCATGCCACTCACTACAGCTCTCCAAACGTCATCTGCACTCTAGGCGATGGCTGCCCTCTGTGATAATTTAGGCTGGAGTTCAAGATGAATGCAACATAAGCTGTATGCATTAAAAGCTATAAAACACCTTGAACACTTGCTCAATAAACCAACTAAGCAAAACAAAGCAGCTAATCACATAAAGATAGCAATAAATCTGCAAGCATCTCATAAAACATGTAAAACATGTTCAATACAGAAAATACTACAAAGCAGCTTAAACAGGTAAACATTTACATAAATGTTCTGGGAAATTCAAGAAAATGACTATCTTGAATAATCTATCCCATTTATGTAAACTTCAACCATAACATATATACAAATAGACAAGTATGTGATTTTAGGCAACTCGATAAGCAAAACAAGCTCGAGTTATTCTGCCCATCTATTGATGTCTATTCATACCTGCATTTCTGATTCAAATAGCTGACACTCTGTCAATTCATGATCAACTACAAGCTGTCCAAATCTTACATCAAATTCTGCTTATTTCAATCAGTGCTACTTGAAGGTATTCTTGATTCAACTTCAAACACTTCAAGTCATTCGAACTCGAACTCGTCAATTCAACTTCGATAATCTTCAAGTCAAATCTGAAATAATGTATAACATATCTAAACATCAATTTCCAATCTGAATCGATGTTTCTTTAAAGCTGATACATTTCAAATCTGACTAATACAATCGGAATGCAAACCGACGTCGCAACTATTCGACTTCGATAATTCTTTCGATTCAAATATCATTCTAAACTCAATTGCATATGCAATTCATCCACTAAACACTTGAGGATGAGCTTTAGACATTGATAATACATATCAATTCAAAATCTTGAACCGGCGGCGTAACGATATGATTTCGATCTATCCAAAAGCTTAAACATCATTTAGACAATCATATCAATCACATATCATCACCACTTCTAGCAGAAAATAACGTGAACATCATCCCCTAAAAATCAGAATAGCTATAATTCTTTCAATATTCCAAAACATGTCCAAACGACGATCTTTTCTCGATCCGTCTTAGATATACTATCGTTGTATATGCGAGAACATATTTATACAATCAAATCTTAATTCTAACAACAACTTAAAATTCAAACATGGTAGAACTTCATAAAAATTACGTCAAAACGTAGCACTCGGACCTTTGATCGCAAACATACGATCAATCAAAAATTCTACCGGGCGGATCAAAAGATATCGGAGCTTAAAGGGTTGAAAATGGCTTTGGGAACCCTTTTCTCATCTCTCTCTGCCACTTCTGGATTTGTGGGTGACTTAATCTGATTCCCACGTTTAAACATAAATATATATCCACTTATTTGCATTTTGGCCCCTAAACTTTGGCCTAATTACAATTCAGTCCCCGGACAAGCGATTTAATTCAATTTTAATCCTAAATAATTTAAGAATATTAGAATTCAAGTCTAAACTCTAAATATTCTCAAATTAAATATTCTTGGATTAAAATTAAATCATTTTGGACATTATTGCACTTTAGTCCCTGAATTGCTCAATATTTGCAAATTGGCCCTTTCTCGGATTTTATCCTCAAAATTCATTCTTGATATTTATCATCTTGGAAGTCACATCTTAAATTCCATAAATATCAATTGCAAATATTTTTAATCTTTTAATTTAAGAATTCCGGATAATAAACTTCTTAAAATCCGAAAATCCTCAAATTAAATATTTCTGACCCGAAATTGCAATTCCACATTTCTTAACTTCTTCAAATAAATATTTTCTTCAAATAAATATTTTCTAACCAAACTCTACTGGTTTTTGCAAGCACTATCAGTGATACCTAGGGAATCATGGGGCGATGTTGCTAGGCGTTCTTACCATGATTCGATGGATAAGTCAAAAATTGTTTTTCCGAGTCACAAGGAGTTATGAGCCCATGGCTAGCTGTATCCCTGAACCATTGAGGGTCACACAAGTAATGGATTACTAAATCCCATTGAGATAGTTAAATTTAAAGAGTTAAATTTAATGAAAGAGAAGTTGAACTTCTTAATTAAAGGGAGTGGAATTTCCTAAAATGACATATGGATGTGCATTTTTGGAAATCACTGAATTCGGATTCAGAAAAATTATCTTGACTTTAAAAGATGCAGAAATGGTTTCTGTGCACATTGGTGAAATCAGTTTATCAATCGAAGTCATGATGAATTTTATATTAATTTCTATCATAACAGGCTTGGCTTGTTGGGCTTAAGTTATGGATTATGGGCCCTAAGGAGTTAGAGTCCTAATATAATTATAACTTAATCTATTCTAAAAATTATCTATAAATATAGGTGTAGTGTTCGAAAATTGAAAGCATTCTATCCTTGAAATTTTTGAAAAAAACACTTATAATATTCTAAGGGAATTTCGAATTCTCTATTCTCCTTTTTGAGAAAATTCGGTCTGTGATTTTTTCTGAAAAGTCACTTTCTGAATTAACAGATCAAATCTATTTATTCTCTACGATAAACATCTGATTGATTTCTAGTGCAATCAATCAGAGGGTTTCTGTTTTCTATTCGTGGACCTAATTCCGGAGATTGATCAAGCGAGTCATCGGTTCCCGGGATTTACAACAAGAGCAGATTAAATCTGTTGGAGTACATAATCAATCCTTAGCTTGAAGAGGTAAAAATATTTAATTGTGATTTTTATTTTTACTTGCAAGATTTTAATCGTTTGGATTTGATACCCACGATATGAAATCGCTCCATATCGAAAAATAAAATTTTTAAACTTCCGCTGCTCCGGGTATCACATCCGTGTGATCAGAGAACGTGTGTTCCAACATATAGTGTTTGAGCTGAGTTATATAGGAGTTGATTGCTGATATATGTAGCATATTTACACTTCATTTCAGATTTTATTTGAATGTTTCGAGCTCGAGAATCTAAATTTCGAATCGGCCAAGAATTGAGCAAAGTTTGCAACTAGTTTTTCCTTGAAGTTTGAGATGTGATTGAGCAGAGTTTTATGTGAGTTCTTAGCTGATATAAATAGCTTGACATGCTATATTTCAGATTTGTAAAGAAGCGATTTGGACTCGAGAATTTAGCTTTTGGAAATGGGATCAAATGGCTTAAGGTTGGAGTCATGTCACTTGAAGATATATTAGTGAACTTGAGCTGAATTGTTAATTGAGTTTGTTGTGTTGATTGTCCAGATTTGGAACATCGCAAACTCGACTGGCAAGTATAATATGAAATCGAGAATCAGGGATTCGATACTCTAGAATGATGATTCTTGAGTTATCTCAACAAATCACATACTTGGGTTATTAATTGTTCTTGATTTAGAACTTGATGTTATTATTGTTGATCCATTTCAGGTAGTAGATCTTTGATTTTGATACGATATGATATATGAATTGATTCTAATGCCAAGGTTTGATGAACATTATTTTTTAGTCAGATATGATTACGATAGATGGATATCCATGTAAAGATCGGATACGAATCTTGATGACAGTGATTTGATATGAATCAATTCTTGATAGCGCGCTATATAAATCTTTTGATTTGAAGTATGATTTGAAGTCTTGATTGATATATTCTTGAGTTGAAATATTTAGAGTTTATATGTTTATATTTTAACACATGTTTAAGTCTTTTATATTGGGAATTATATTCTCACCGGAGTTTATCCGGATGTTGTCTTGTTTTGTATGTGTGCATGACTACAGGTGGGGCAGGAGCTAGTCAGAGACGACATTGATAGCTAGGGAGAGAGTTTTAGCACGTGGTGTCTCGGGTTTGTATTAGAAACGTTGAGTTTAGATCTTGTCACATATGCTAGAAGGCTTATGACTTGAGTTAGCAAAAAATACTCGTTACTTCTTGCTTTTTGTAGTACTTTTTATGTACTTTAAGTTACATGTTAGTTGTAACAAATGTTTGTAAATTTGATTAGAATTTGATATATAGATAAAAGAATATTTGAGAATTGATGGAACTTGAATTGAAAGGAGTTAAAAGATCAAGTTTTGCAGCAGAAAAACAGGGCATGTTTCTGATCAGACAGCGCCCTCGCCGCTGATTTATGCAGACCGCGTGCAGCCCCTTATCTGGCCTACTGTTTTGAGGAAAAACAGGGGCGCTCGGTCGGCGGTTTTTGACCGACCGAGCGCACCCTTTGTGTAAATTTTTTTTTTAATTTGTTCTATTTATCTTTGATCATTTGTTAATTAATCATATTTAGTGATTAATTGCCCTAAAATTTGATTAGCAACCCAAGGCCCAACATAGGTAATCCCAAAACTTGAAATACTTGAACCACACATCCAAGTTCCGTACAATTCTTATTACAGCCCAAGTAATGGAAACAAAAACAACCAAACGTAACTGAGTTTACCCAAATCAAATAACACCAAAATTTGTTCAATGATAAAATTAACTAATACATCAAATGTCTGGATTCATTAATACGGATGATTCAAATGCTTGCAATAGAAATACTTATTACAACACTTACAATCTGAGTAAATGCGAAAATCTTACATTTCGTCTATGATACCCTACACAACTCAATCGTTGAAATCATCCTCGTATCAACATCCATCCTAGTATGCATCTGATCTTGAACGTGAGGTTGCTGGCTGCCTATACTATGCTTTATTACAAGCTTTTGGTAGAACCTCTTCCTCCCAAGATCTAAAAGATCTTACCAATATACCAGATCTTTCCAATATTGTGGGGTCCATTATCTGGTATATGAGGCAGGAACTTCATGAAAATCTCTCCACTTCTTGTGGAGAACCTTCAGAGGTTCCTTCCCATGTAAAGCAGGATGGTCAACAGTGTCCCATACATCTCATCCAATCCTATGCTACGCCTGGAGTCTTATACTTTATCATCATATTCAGTCCAAACTATCAGAACCTACATAAATCGAATCTCTGACGATCATCTTGGTGACGGCGATCTCAGGGAAGCCTATGTATCTCGTCGCCCCAACGTCTGTCGCTGCTATTTTCGTCGAATCCTGCCATCACTCTGCAAGGATAACCCAAGTTAACCCAAAAATACCATAACTATGTCCCAAAGAACCTTATTTCATGCTCTGATACAATAAATGTAGTTACCTGACCCAGATAACCTACTAACTAGAGTCTAAATAAGCATGCAATACAATAATCGGAGATACTGCGAAATAAACCAAAATGCTAAACCGACAGAATACAACTGGTAAGTAAAACCCAAAGCTAAAGAATAATACAACCCAATCAAAATATCAACATAAATAAAGTAACTGCAACCTAGTAGTTTGACAGGATCGGTTTAGGGGTGATCTTCCTCGACTGATACTAATGTAGCATTTGACCCTCAACATACTTGATTGAGTTCAATTGAGGTCGGTCGGCTGAACTATTTCCTTCTTGTATGTCGATGTTAATTGGAAAACAATTAATATGTGCGGAATGATTCCAACCAACAGATTAGAATTACAATCAGTCCTACACTGAGTTTGTGAGTGAATGAAGGTGCGCGACTGATATAAGAGTAAAACTGGAAATTAAAATTCACAATTGTTTGTTTCTGGATGTTTGGAGCTAAAACTCCTATGTCAACCATTTTTCCTCCTCGGAAGGATTCACTCTAGAAGACTTTTACTATTACAACACTTCTCAACAGCCCACTCCAAGACTAGGACTTACACTCAATTGCCTATCCCAGAACTCCTAGACTAAAAAACTCAGCCCTCGACTAATTCTTGTTTCAACGAGGTTTGCAGCACCTCAACTGATAAACAAATACAACACTTGTATTACAACTCAACACTTAGCACAATATGATCCTAACTGATCTAATGCACTGATATTTAAGCTTGTGTTCTTTGGCTCTTGATATATTCTTTGAAGTAAGCTTTAATCTCCTCGACTGAATATTTGTGAGTAAACTAAATGTGTTCAGTTTACCTCTTGATAGCTTTAATCTACGTCTTTAACCTAACTTTATCCGGACAAGAGCAGTTTGCCATTGTGTTTCACCTAGACTGTTTTGTCAATACCAAACCGTGTCTATTCCATCAATTTAACTTTTATCTAAACTGTTATTTCAACACAAAACACATGAATATTCAAACATAGCTAACTCTGCAATCCAGCCTTGTTTACCAACTACACCCAAGTCCAAGGTAAAACACGTGCAACTTCCCCGTCGAAAGGGGTGTCCAAGAAACACAATAACATGGACATGAGCGAACTATGCTCAGAACGTAAAGCATGAGTAAACATACTGACATGATGAATGAAAAATGAATTACTGGGTAACTGGGTATACTGATCAAATCCTACTCAGACTGGTGCCAAAGCAAATCCTACTCAGACTGGTGCCAAAGTTTGAGTAGTACCATTGAGGACTCAAACCAATGGGTTACTCCCTCACTCCAAACCTGACATGGATATAAAATGTCTAATTACACTAGATTCCACTCAACCTGTCGGCCACTATTACTCTCAGTGTCTAACTGTCAAAAAACAAGGGCTCTACTAGAAAGACTTATCTCAAAGGAGAAACAATATCAATATGATATATGAAAATGCAACATAATATATCAAAACAGTAAAGCATAGATCATGGAACATAATATGCAACACATAAGCATTCATACTCGCTGGATATACCATTCAGTACTTTATTTACCTCAAAAAATGTCCTAGATGTACAGGCTACTAAAGTCCATCACTACAAGTCAAGATAATCATGCATTATTAATACTAATCTAGAAGCCTTGTAGCGATCCTACCCGGATCCACTACCTAATCAGAGTTATTAGCAAATGCATAAAATAATTAACGCGTAAAGAGAGAATAATTTAAATAAAACAAATCCAATCGGCAGAATACAACCAACGATAGTTAAAAGTGTATAAATGCTTTTATACAACCGTATCAAAAGTCTTATGGTATCATAACCTGCCACTAAACTCTCTCTGCAACTAGCACTGGTCTCACTCTTGGTCCGAACCTCCGGGACCGTACAGCCTCAAACCTGCCCCACCACAAGTTATCCCAAAATACCAAACACAGGGGCGTGAACGAATACGCTCAAAACAAAAGCAATGATATATAAACAAATATGCAACCCATAAATGAATTTAAAACAAGAGTAACACGCTTTGATCAGGGCGCCATGAATACGCAGTACCGTTCTAAGAGAGCGACTCCGCGGGGTACTCGTATATTCCCCTATCAACTATAGCATCTCCTCCATCGTCATGGTCGCTTCTAGTGATAGAAAAATCAGGGGCTGAGCCTCCCCAATCCTGACCCGAATCCAAAACAGGATACAAGTCCCATATGAAAAACTGTCAATGCCTGGCCCGAGTCCAAAATGAGATGCAAGTCCCCTATGGAGACTATCAATGACTCACCACTCACGAGCATCCAATGAAAATTATGCATGTGCTAAAGCAGTAAAGCATGGAAAGCACATAGCACATACAAATGCAACGTATAAGCATATATATCATGCCGGATATCTCGGTCAGTACTTACATACCTTTAACACTGCAGGAAAATCCTAGCACCACTGTTTTAGATCTCATGCCAACAAGTCCACTATACTGCGTCTACAATGAAAACATCCATGGATCACTAATTAAGCTTTAAAATCCTTAACTAAGCTATTCCATACTCATAAATATTTTTAGGATGCCAAAGCTATACCTGCGTCCGTCGTCAGCCCTTTGCTGTCGATTGCCTCAAAACTTAGGCACAGCTCCGTTATGATGCCGGGATCGCTCTGCTACTTCTGGATTCCAAATAGGACGCCTAAAACTCCCTAGATCTGACTAAGAAAGATAGAAGCTATAGAGAAGAGAGGAACTTGGTGCAATTCAAATGAGGCCTCGGAACCTTTATTTATAGACGGAGATCGGACCGTTCGATCGCGAACGTAGCGCTCGATCACCTACCGGATCATCCGATGTCCCATCCATGATGTAAGCAATGATGTCACCTTGCTGATGTTGATGATGACGTAAGCCTTATACAGATCAGTGCGTTCAATCCTGCCGATGGAACGTCCGAATTTCCATTTACTTGATTTAATTAGTTGTGATTAATCCCTTAATCATGTTATTTGGTTACGGGTCACTACATTCTCCCCCACTTAAGAAATTTCGTCTTCGAAATTTAAGTCTGAGTAAAATATAGAAGTCAAAACAAATGTTCTTTATTAAAACTGAACATAGTACAATTCTTTATACAAAGAAAGTACAAAAATATCAAAACAACTCTAGGTGCTCAGCTAGCATCAGGCTCTCCAACTCCCAAGTTTCTTCTTCGATTCTCCTATGCTGCCACTGCACCATCACCAGTGGTATGCACTTATTGTGAAGCACTTTGTCCTTCCTGTCGAGAATCCTGAGGGGTCTTTCCACATAGGACAAATCTTGTTCCAATTTCACCTTGGTCGGATGCAAGATGTGTGACTCGTCTTCCATGTACTGCCTCAGCAAGGATACGTGAAACTTACCAATAAATCTCGGCAACAACTTACCCTTGAGACCAAATCTCATCACCTTCCAAAAAGGTGACACTCGCAGGAACACATGTTCTCCTACCTCAAAATTCAATGGTCTGCGGTGAGTGTTAGCGTAGCTTGCCTGTCGATCATGGGCTGCCTTAATACTACGATGGATCAAATCCACTGCATTGGTCATCTGTGAATCATCTGTGGACCATTGAATTGACGCTCGCCAACTTCGTCCCAAAACAAAGGCGTACGATAGCGACGTCCATATAAGGCCTCGAATGGTGCCATGCCAATGCTGCGATGGTAACTGTTATTATAAGCAAACTCTACCAACGCCAAATGGTCATGTCATGCTGGACCAAAATCCATCACTGTCGCTTGGAGCATATCCTCAAGAGTACGGATAGTATGCTCGGTCTGTCCGTCGGTCTCCGGGTGCTAAGATGTACTCAGACTCAGAGTAGTACCAAGAGCTCGCTCGAAGCTACCTCAAAATCTAGAGGTAAACCTCGAATCTCGGTCACTGACAATGCTGAACAGAATCCCATGTAGACGAACAACCTCTTGCACATACAGACGTGCCATCCAATCGAAAGTAAAGCCCCGATTATACATCCAAAAATGCACGGACTTCGACAATCGATCCACAACAACCCATATTGCATCGCAATTCCTGGAATACATAAGCAAATGGGTGACAAATTCCATCGTCACATGCTCCCACATCCACTCAGGAATCTTTAAACTCTGGAGAAACCCTTTGGGTCTTCGAAACTCTGCCTTGACCTACAGACACACAAGGCATCGAGACACAAACTGATAAACACTGCGCTTCATTCCTTTCCACAAAAACCTTGTACATAAATCTTTGTACATTTTCATACTGCCTGGATGAACAGAGAATCTACTATGGTGAGCTTGTGTCATAATCTCCTCCCTCAGTGTGGAATCATCAGGAACCACCACACGTCCGGAAAGACACAATAGACCATCATTATGAAAATGAGAACCAGAAGTATTTCCATCCTGAGCCAATTGGGATAACTTTTGCATCTTCGGATCAATGGCCTGAGACTCACGTATACGAGTATACAAGGTTAGTTCGGCAAGTGCAAAAGTAACACGAATTCCGTGCTATTCCTTCTTGTGTCGAAAAGTGAAACGTAAGGAACAACACTCCTCTACCACTCATGAAATTGAGCTGGTACAAAGGGAACATACATACACCTTGTGGCTAAGAGCATCCGCAACTGGATTAGAAGAGCCTGTATGGTACTTGATCTCACAATCTTAGTCCTTCAGCAGATCCAACCATCTTCGCTGCCTCATGTTCAACTCAGACTGAGTGAACAAATACTTCAAGCTCTTATGATCAGTGAAGATCTCAAACATTTCACCGTACAAGTAATGACGACATATCTTCAGAGAAAAACAATGGCTGCAAGCTCTAGATCATGTACGGGATAATTATCCTCTTGAGTCTTCAACTGCCTAGAGGCATAGGCAATCACATGTCCTCTCTACATCAACACGCATCCCAAACCCTGGAGAGAAGCGTCGGTGTGGACTACATAACCACCTTATCTAGACGATAGAGCCAATATGGGAGCTGTAGTCAGACGACGCCGCAACTCGTGAAAACTCTCCTTGCACTCCGACGTCTAAACAAAAGGCACATCTTTATTCATCAGCTGTGTCAAAGGATTAGCAATATGAGATGATTTCTACACAAATCTACGGTAGTAGCCTGCCATCCCAATAAAACTACAAATCTCTGAAATTGTTGTCGGACACGACCAGTTCAGAATGACTTCCGTCTTACTAAGATCAACTGAAACACCGTCTCGTGAAATCACATGACCTAGGAAGACAACTCGGTCAATCCGGAATTCATACTTGCTCAACATAGCGTACAAATGTCTCTCTCTTAGTATATCTGCAATACAGTATGGTAATGGAAAGCATGCTCGTCAACACTACAAGAATACACCAGGATATCATCGATGAACACTACCACGAACTTATCCAGAAAGTTGCGAAAAACCCTGTTCATCAAATCCATAAAGACAGCTGTAGCATTCGTCAATCCAAACGGAATCACCAAGAACTCGTAGTGACCATATCGTGTGTGAAATGCTGTCTTAGAGATATCCTCTTCTCTAACTCGCAACTAGTGATATCCCGACTGCAGATCAATCTTAGAATAAACAAAAGTGTCGTGCAGTTGATCAAACAGATCATCTATCCGCGGAAGAGGATACTTATTCTTCACAGTTAACTGGTTAAGCTGTCGATAGTCTATACAAAGTCGCATTGACCCATCATTCTTCTTGACAAATAAGACTGTGGCTCCCCACGGCAAAACACTCGGTCGAATGTAGCCCTTATCAAGAAGATCCTGCAGTTGCTTCTGCAACTCTCGCATCTCTAAAGATGGTAAATGGTACGGAGCTCTGGAAATCAACGTTGTCCCTAGCATTAACTCAATGTCAAACTCGATCTCCCTCACTAGTGGTAAACCTGGAATTTCCTCCGAAAACACATCGGAAAACTCACGGACTACAGATATCACCTAGATGTTTGGTCCCTCCAAGGATGCATTGATGGCGTAGATACGGTAGCCCTCACCGCCAGACTCTAAAGAACGCCAGGTTTTCAGAGCAAAAACCATGCATCAGGGGTCGCGCTCCCTCACCAAAGAAATACCATGCCTCGCCATCCTCAGGATGAAACTGAACGAACCTCTTATAGAATTCAACTATAGCTGTATAGGTAGTCATACTCACTAAAATTTGATGACCCGAGTCCGACCTAAGCCCAAAGCTCCAAGTCCGTAGGCGAACCTGAAACCAAGAAAAAAGAGTTAGAGGGGGCCGAGAGGGTGTCCCGGCATAGCCCCTCCGACGCTCAAGTCAGAGTCAAAAATAAATGAGTGAAGAGGAGAGCTTGGGCGCCCCTCAAAAATGAAAGTAACGAGTTACAAATGAAGTGAGCAAACCCGATATTTATAGATTAGAAGGTAGGGGACCACGCACATTCCGTAGAGGACCACGTGAGTGAGACTCACACGCTTGTTCATCCAAGACTCGCCCTTGAGGCGAGGCTGAAGCTAAGAGGTCTTGCCTTTGAGATGAATCTTAGGCTAAGAGCTCACCCATCTCAGGTATGCTCTACCCTAGCTATTATCCTCTGCCATCGTCATCCTCAACTCCTAGGCTCATCCACACCTCAACTCATCAATTCTCACCTCATTCTACTCCTCCACTCTTAGGCTCATCCTCAAATCCAACTCCCACTCTCACTCCATATCCAGCATGCCTTACACCAAGAACCTACCGCCATGGGCCAATCTTAACACTTAGACCTGGACCCGGGGCCTTGTTTCTTGGCTGTGGACTCCAGTTGGGCCTAAACATGTGATGGACCCATTCATGGGGTATCACCAGTCTTTCCCTCTTAAGTCGAGTTTAATCGCAGGTACAAAACTCGATTGTTTGAGTTCCATAGCCAAGATCTTGAATTAAAATTTTGAAGTAGAGACCGAGCCGTATATTTCATCATCCTTCATTAAAAATCTTTTCATTCCTTAATCTTTGGCCAGACTCAACCCCATCTCCTTCACCCTTGCCCATTTCTTACGACATAGATTACAACATTGCTCTTAATCTTTGTCAAACCTTACCATCCTCTCCCTTCTACCCTTGTCTGCATCATTTCGATCACAAACAGCTACTCTAGCTGCCTCACAAACTGCTTGACCATTGGCTTCCCTCAAGAGTACTCAAATGTTTGTTTATCTGCTATATCATTCATCAATCACTACTAACTCCTCTACTAGGCATTACCTCAGTAGAAAATTGCAATTTTTTTACCCATAACCACTAACTTCTCTACTAGACATAGTCTTAGTAGGAAATTTAAAATTTTCATCCACTCCCTCAACTCGAACTCCCCTCGCAGATTCTACCCTTACTAGCAAAAATGAAATTCCATCATCATCACATCAAGCTTGTAAACTTAGTCTTGGTAGTATAAGCATGAACCTCAACTTTCACACTTCAAGCTCTTCACCCTCCTCACTTCTTGAATCCTCAATAAGTTGAACTTTTTTAGCCCGGTGATCTTAATTTCACTTTGACCAACCCAAAACTCTTCGCGGTGCGACATGATGACTTTCGTGGGATTAGTTGCTTGGGTTGAGGGATCAGGGCGGTAGGCATGATCCCGACCATAAAAAATTTTCCTAACCCCTTGGCTCACCCCTCGCTTCACCACTACTTGAGTTTCACCCTCGCACCGTCACTCCAGCACCTCACCTTATCTTGCACAGCCTCGCCTCTTGTTCCTACAACCTCGCCCAAACCACTAGCACCTCACCCTTGCCATCAGCATCTAATCCTCGCCCATCACTCTTCACACTTCACCTTCTTGCCCGTTCGCCCTCGCCCCTAGCCCCGCAGCCTCGCCTATCTCCCTCTCGCCCCTCACCACTTCACCGTCTCACCTGTTCACCCTCGACCCTCGGCCCTTACACCATTCTCAACCCTCGCCTAGTCCCTTCAGCCTCGCCCCTTGCCCACCATTCTCGCACCTCGCCCCGAAGCCTCACCTCGCCTCTCTCCCTCTCGCCCCTCGCTACTTCACCATCAATACCATTGCCCATCACCCTCGCCCCTCGCCACTTCACCCTCTTGCCTGTTCACCCTCGTCCCTAGCCCTGTAGCCTCGCCTCGCCTCTCTCCCTCTCGCCCCTCGGCCCACAGCCCTTACAACCCCTAGGCCCTCGCCCCTCTCCCCTCGCCCCTCGGCTACCACTTGTTCGATGAATTGCTCGGCTCAAGCTGTTCGTGTTGGATAGCTCTTGCCTCAATTTACTCGGTTTCTTCACTCGTTCCTTAGCTTTTCTTGCATGTATAAATTTTCCTCTATTTGAAATTGTTAATTTTCACATGGCACACCACATACTCCAACCTTCAACCCTCTAACTCCTCTACTAGGTTATGACCTTAGTAGAAAAAATATAATTTTCAATCTCCAACCCTCTAAATCCTCTACTAAGTTATGACCTTAGTAGGAAAAATATAATTTTCAATCTCCAACCCTCTATCTCCTCTACTAGGTTATGAAATTAGTAGGAAAAATATGATTTTTAACCTTCAACCTTCAAACTCATCTACTAAGGGTACAGGTTCGAATCTTATAAGTTACAACCATCATTTTCTTTTTTCCGAATGATTTCCAAATAGGGTCAATGTTTTAAAAAATTCCAAAAAAGCCCCTATTTTTGTCACTATTCACAGCTTGTCGTCGCCGCCAATGCCGCCGCCGGTTCCCGGCCGACCGACCACCCCACCAGAACCGCCTCCTCTTGGCGGTGCTACTATTCAAATTTCAGACAAAATGGACTCCGTTTGCCCTTTCAATTGCTCGATTGAAATCTCGCCTATTTCGTCCCTTCCGATCGCGACGTCGGCCGTTCATTTTTCCGACGCCATCTTGCCTGTCCCAGGTGCGTCTCCTTCTCCTCTTCCCTTTTTGACCCTTGCCAGCCTCCATTTGCCCCAAATCCGTCGATTTTTGCATCCAACCAGACGCCGTTACTGTTCACCGCGAACCCATATTTTATTTCTCCGATTCTGGCGTGCTCAGACGGTTTTAGTTCGTTCCAAAGGCCGATCTGGAATCCTCAGGCCTTTTCGCTTCATATGAACCAAGGCCCGTTCCCGATTTTCGGCCCTTTTGATCAGAAAATTGGATCTACGAACCCAGCCCCTGAAACCCTAGCCCCGTCATCTTCTTCCCCCAATTTCTCCGCCATGGATGCTCCGTTCTCCAATTCCTCTCTTGTTCAACCTCTCCTTGTCCCTGTCGGCAGTTCCTTTCCTTCAATTTTGGGTTTTTCGCCGCCCGCCGGAAACGCCCATTTTTTCTCCCTTTTCCGAGTTCGTCGCCGAGTCAAGGGTTTTGTCCCCTCTTGCCATCCGAGTTTGCACAATTGGACCCTAAAATCGTGTTCTCCACCACCTTGCCGGCCCTCGGTGGTACTCCAGTCGGTGACTCACCGGTCATCTCGGGCGAGTCACCCGGCCTCACTCACTGTGTCAACTCAGCCAGTCAATGCGTGGTCAACCCAATCAAAATCGTTGACTTCGTGGTCAAAATTTGACTTGGTCATGGTCAAATGGTTGATTTTGTCAACCCGGTCAAAATTGTTGACCCCTCGGTCAACGCGGTCAAAATTGTTGACCCTGTGGTCAACCCGGTCAAAATTGTTGACTCTGTAGTCAAAATTGGTGATGTTGACCTCCAAATGGTTGACTCGGATCCTCAAGTCCAAATTGGTGATTTACAAGTCAAAATTGTTGACCTTCCAGTCAACTCTTGCTCCAAAATGGCTGATTCAGTCCCTGTTTCGTTCCGGGATGCTTTAGCCCCTCCATCCCCTCGAGCTTCGAGGAAGAGCTTTGCTGATGTGATCACTTCGATAAAGGATCTTCCGGAGCCAACTTTTCGGGATGGAAAACCGGGTATTCGATACCCGTATGAGGTAATTTCCTCCATGATTGAGCCTTTTAAGTTTGCCTTGGTGGGCCAAATTACAGGGAATCGGTCCACTGCTCCCAATAGCCTGATTTTAACTGCTTTCTCTCAAATGGGTTTTAAGACTTCGTTTAATCTGAAATTCCTCTCTCGGGGTTATTTGGTCATCACTCTTTCTTGTGAAGAGGATTTTGCTCGTCTTTGGACGAAGGCAGGGATTTTTGTGGGAGCAGTCGGGATCCGCTTTTCCAAGTGGACCCCTGAATTCAAATTTGAGGCGGAGTCGCCCATTGCCCCAGTCTGGGTCAGATTCCCTGAGCTCCCCCTTCATTTGTATAACAAGAAGAGCTTGTATGCTATCACCAGAATTCTCGAAAATCCAATCAAATTGGATGAGCATACGGTGGAGAGATCGAGAGGGGCTTTTGCCTGTGTTTGTGTCAAAATGAACGTGCTTGAGGAGCGTATCAAGCACGTGTGGGTGGGATGGGGTGAGCACACTCAAGAGATTGAGGTCGTTTATGAGAGGGTCCCTTCCTTCTGCACTGATTGCAAGATGTTGGGTCATTCTACCTCTGTGTGCTATTCCCACGGGAAGAACCCAAGACCTCTTCCCCCAAAGCCTTCTGTTGGGAAGGATAAGGTTGTGATCGGGAACCCTTCTCCACAGCCTCAGGAGGCGGGTCCCTCAGTGGCCCCGGGAGGCCCTGCTCCTTTTGCCACTTGTGCAGGCACTTGGACCGCTAAGAAAAGAAGGCGTAACCAGCAGCGGCGGCCACCTCCTCAAGGTATCCTGCGTAATCAGAATGCCTTCCAAGTTCTTGAGTCTTTACCTGAGGAGCCTGATCTTTGTTTATCTGAGTTGAGGACTGAGGCTCCTTTCGAGGCTACTGAGCAGAGTCCAGATCTCCATGTGGATGGAGAGGTTGTTAAGGACATTGCTTCTGGGTGCAGTGATACTGCGATGGGAGGAGATGTTGGTGCTCCTGACCCGCAGCCTGTTGTCGCTCCCCAATAGGGACCTGACCCCTGCTTGGCCCTTTCTTGGGCTCGCCAGGTTGAGGAAGAGGTTGGTACCTCTTCTGTGGTTGGTGAGATGGAGCATGGTTTTTCGCAGGACGCCCCTTTGCCTGCCTTTGAGGCTACTGTTCATTTCTCTCTGAATCACAATAGCCATTCCATCCCCTCGCTTCCTGGGACTCCTGGGGAGTCCTCCGCCCCTCCCTTTGAGGGCCTCGTCTCTCAGCAGGGTCCTTTTTGTCAGGACCTCGACCCGATTACAGAGTTTGTTTGCGAGGACGATTCTAGTTCCTTCTGTGGGACTGAATCGTGTGATGGGAGAGACTTTGGGAGATATGATGAGTATTTTGATTTCTCTGTCTCACCCTCCAAGAGAACGCTTCGTTCTGACACGAAGCGACAGCAGACTCGCCAGGAGTCTAGAAAGAAGAAGAGGCCTTACTCCGCCCGTTCCAAATGCAGTGCCTGATATGGAACATCAGAGGACTCAGGAGCTCTGAGTCCCAGGAGAGGCTTCATGCCTTGGTGAAAGAGAAGCGGGTCAAGCTCTTGGCTATCCTGGAGCCGATGATTGCTCTTGATCAGCGCTTCATGACCCGTCGTCTTGGTTTCCAGAGAGTTCTTTCGAATGTCTCTGGTCATATTTGGGTTTTTTTGGCGGACGATGTGAAGGCGGAGTGTGTCTTTGATCACGCTCAGTTCCTCCATCTTCGCGTGTCGGCTCCCTTTTTGCCGACCCATGTTTTTTTCTCTTTCGTTTATGCCAAGTGTGACTACATTTTACGGCGCAACTTGTGAGCTTATTTGCTGCAGGTCAAGCCTGATGGTGGTCCTTGGATTTTCGGGGGGATTTTAATGTCGTGAGGGATGCCTCCGAGTGTCTTGGCTCTTCTAGTGGGAGGCAGCTCCCCATGGACGAGTTTAATCATTTTGTCTTGGAGTCTGCGCTGGTCGACGCTGGTTTTGAGGGCTCTTCGTTCACCTGGACGAATAAGTCCATTTGGAAGCGTCTTGACAGAGTCTTTGTCTCTGTGGATTGGGGTGATCATTTCAACTCAGTCAGAGTTGAACACCTCAGTCGCACGGTTTCGGACCATTGTCCTCTTTTGGTGTCTGCTCCTGTCTTTGCTCGGGGGCCGAGCTCGTTTCGGTTCCAGAGCATGCGGACTCGTCACCCGGGGTTCCTTCAAACTGTCAGGCTTAACTGGAACATGCCCTGCTCTTTGCAAGGCATGCCCAGGCTCTTTCCCAAGCTGAAGCGGTTGAAGGGCCACCTCAAGTGGTGGAACCAGGATGTGTTTGGGAACCTTTTTGATAAGATCGCTGAGGCGGATAGGTCGGTTAAGCTGGATGAGGCCGCCTGTGAAGCGGACCCCTCTGAGCATTGATGGACCCGCTTGTCCAGGTGCAATGAGGAGCTATCTAGAGTCACCGCTATGGAAACGGATTTTTGGAAGCAAAAAGCTGTTGTAATTGGCTTGAGGATGGGGAGAGGAATACGAAGCTTTTCCAAAACTTGGTGAAGAAGAAGAATGTGGTCAATAAGATCTTTCATATCTGGGAGGATGGAATTTGCCTCACCTCTCTTGGTCTCATCAAGCAGTCTGGGGCTGCCTATTTCGAGCGCCTCCTCACTGGAGATCCCTTTGCGCTGGATCTTCGATTTTTCTGGATTCTCCTCGGAGATTTCGGAGGAGGAGAACCTTAGCTTTGCCGCCGCACCTTCCTTGGAGGAGGTTCGTGCTGTAGTTTTTTCCATACCTCGGGATAGTGTGGTGGGCCCCGATGGGTATTCTTCGGTTTTCTTTCAGAGCTGCTGGGATTTCGTGCAGCATGATGTCATGGACGCCGTCCTTGAATTCTTTCGGGGCTTTCTTATGCCCCAGGGCTTCACTACCACCACGGTCACTTTGATCCCCAAGGTCGAGGGTGGACAAGCTTGGACGGACTTCCGTCCCATCAGCTTGTGTAATGTTTCCAACAAGATCATTTCGAAGCTTTTATACTCTCGTCTGAGGTCGGTGGTGGGGAGACTCGTCTCTCAGAGTCAGAGTGGCTTTGTGCCGGGGCGGATGATTGCTGACAATATCCTTCTCGCACATGAGCTCACTCACAGTCTTAATCTCCCTGCCCGTGGTGGCAATGTCATTCTGAAATTGGACATGGCTAAGGCCTATGATAGAGTTCAATGGTCTTTTCTTCTGGATGTCCTCCGAAGGTTTGGTTTTTCGGAGCATGTTGTGAGGATGGTGAGGGCTTGCATTTCTTTTTGCAAGTTTTCGGTTAATGTCAACGGCACCCCTGCTGGTTTCTTTGCTTCCTCGAGGGGCCTTAGACAGGGTGACCCATTATCTCCCCTCCTCTTTGTTCTTGGCGAGGAGTATATGTCCCGTGGTTTGGACCGGTTGTTCCTCCAGCATGCCGATATGAGATATCGGTCTGGGTGTGATTTGCCGATGTCCCATTTGGCCTATGCTGACGATGTCATTATTTTTGCCAATGGGGGATCCCGTGGTCTTCAGCATCTCAAAGATTTTTTGGCTCACTATGAGAATTGCTCGGGCCAGCTCGTTAATGTGGCCAAGAGTGCTATGATCTTTCCTCCAGGCTGGACCGCTTGTCGCCGCTCCCGTTTGCTGCAAATCACTGGATTTGCGGAGGGGCAGCTGCCCTTGAAATACCTTGGAGCTCCGATTTTCCGTGGGAACCGCAAGTGCTCTCTCTTTGAGCCTCTTCTGCAGTCGGTCCGAAAAAAGCTGGAGGGCTGGGAGTCCCATTCCCTTTCTCCTGGGAGTAGGATGACGCTGATCCGCAGTGTGCTCCTTTCGATCCCGATCTTTCTCTGCCAGGTGATCCAGCCTCCTTTGGCTGTTTTTGAGAAATTGGAGCGTATTTTCAATGCTTTTCTTTGGGGCTCCAGACCCTTAGAGAAAAAGTGGCACTGGGCCTGCTAGTCTCGCGCCTGCCTCCCTGTGAAAGAAGGAGGCCTGGGTTTTCGCAGGCTCAAGGACATTGTTGACAGCTTTTCCATGAAGCTGTGGTTCAGATTCCGGCAGGGTTCCTCTCTCTGGGCGAGATTCCTTTCGAGGAAGTATTCCCGGACTGTCAGCCCTATTTTTTCTCCTTCTCGTGGCGCCATTTCCCCCACTTGGAGGCGCTTGCTCCAGATTAGACCTCGTGCGGAGCCTGGTATCCGGTGGAGGATTGGTCCTGGGGATGTCTCTTTTTGGGATGATACTTGGTTGGGTGATGCCCCTCTGTCGAGCAGGTGTGATGTCAGAGGGGATCAGTGTGTGCGTGTTTCCAGCTTCATTTTGGAGGGAGACTGGGATTTTGATCTCCTCTGCGCTGTCGTCGCACCCTCGGTGGCGGAGGAGATCGTCCAGATTCCTGTTTTTGTGGATGAGCCGGATGCGATTATCTGGACCCACAGCACCGATGGTGCCTTTTCTGTGAGATCTGCTTGGGAGCAGGTTAGACCGAGAGGTTCGGTCTCGGATATCTTTACTCCCTGTTGGGGGCGTTGGATGAGGCCCACCATGTCCTTATTTCTGTTGAGGTTTTGGCATCGGTGGTTGCCTGTGGATGAGGTGCTCCAGCAGCGGGGTTTCTCCCTTGTGTCCAAGTGCCAGTGTTGTGCGATGTCAGAGACATTCATGCACATTTTCATCGACGGTCCCATCGCCCGCTCTGTGTGGCATTTCTTTGGGGCTATCTTTAGATTTCGCATCCCTCTCACTGAGAACTTCAGTCTGTTTCTCAGTGCTTGGAAAAGGGGTCGCGAGTGGTCTCCGGGGGGTAATGTGAGTGAATTCATTCCTTTTGTCGTGCTTTGGTTCCTTTGGACTGCACGAAATGATGCTAAGCACCGTCACTTACCCTCCTCTATGGAGACGGTTAAGTTCCAAATTTTGTCTTATTTGAGACTTGCTTATTCCGCAACTGTTATCAAGCCCCGTCTTTGGCTGGGGGCTTTGCAGGCTGTGAGAAAGATGGGCATTTCGGTCGGCCTCCAATGGATTCACAAGACTGCCATCGTCCGTTGGTTGAGGCCTCCACCTGGGTCCTTCAAGCTCAATGTGGATGGGAGCTCGAGAGGTAACCCGGGTGAGTCGTCTGTGGGAGGGGTTGTCCGGGATTCTTCTGGTAGGGTCTTGGCGTTTTTTAGTGAGTTCATTGGTTTGGGGTCCAATGTCCATGCAGAACTTTGGGCGGTTTGGAGGGGTATTCTTCTCTGTTCTGACCTTAGCCTATTTCCCCTTTGGATTGAGACCGATTCCCAGATTGACATTCAGATTCTTAGATCTCGGAGGTGCCATTGGGATTTGGACCATATTGTTTCGAGGACGCGTGTTTTGGTGCGGAATAGGCCGGTTCATTTCTCGCATATCTATCGGGAAGGGAATTCGGTTTCGGATGTGTTGGCGCGGCAGGCTCATGATCATAGGCAGTGTTTGTTGGAGATTGGTGTTCCTTTAACCACTCCCATCGCTGTGCTGGCCCGTTCTGACTCTTCCGGGCTTCCTTACCTTAGATCTAGGTTTTCTTAGAGCCTCACGCTCGCTTATAGCCGTTTCTCTTGGGCTTTCTTCTTCTTTGTTTGCTCTCCTTTTTGGTCTAGGTCATCCTAGATTTAGATATATGTAGATATTTATTTTTCTTTGCAGGTTCAGCTCTCCGGCCTTTTCCCGGAGTTTTTTGGCGTTTCTTTGTCTCCCTGCCGTTTGCTTTGCTTCTTCAGGGAGATGGATTTTCCAGGCGTTCACTATTGTTTCCCCTTGCCTGGTTCTTGCTGTTGGATGGCTATCTCGTGGGCGAACTCTTGCGCCCTTCCTTTCTTAGTTTTTCTTGGGTACTTGGATCTATGGGTATGGCTTGTGTTCTCTTCGCTATACTCCTGATATTTTGCTCCGGATCTGCTGGTTTGCGGTCGTCCCCTTTTCCAGGCAGCCTATGCTGTATAGTTACTCCCCAGCTGATCGTGACTTCTGGACATATTTCTAGCGTAGATCTGATCTTTAGTCCTGTCCTGGATGACGCCAGCCACTCTTTCGCGCCTCAGTGTCGGTTTTGGATTTTGCTGAGCTCGGGCTGTGGATATCTGCTGGCTTTTTGCTGCTCAGGATGACTGCTGTAGATGACTTAGTTAGTTGTCTAGGTTTTTTTTCTGTATTTACTTATTTCCTAGGGTTGTTTTGGTTTTATTTTTGCCGATACCCTAGTTGCTCTGATGTTACTATTACCTCTGTATAGCCTTTTGGGGAGGTCTTGGCATAGTCCCCCTGCCCCGTTAGGTTTTATTTGTCTCGCTCTTTTATGTTTTTATATACAGGTAGGGGTCTGCCTAACCCCCCCCTCCCCCCTCCCCCCCCCCCCCCCGCTTCCTGCGGTGTTTCCTTTCAAAAAAAAAAAAAAAAACTCCTCTACTAAGTTATGACCTTAGTAGGAAAAATACATTTTTTCAACCTCCAACCTTTAAACTCCTCTACTAGGTTATGACCTTAGTAGGAAATTTTTTTTTTTTCAACCTCCAACCCTCAAACTCCTCTACTAGGTTATGACCTTCGTAGGAAAATATGATTTTAAACCTTCAACCCTCAAACTCCTCTACTAGGTTATGACCTTAGTAGGTAAAATACATTTTTTAACCTCCATCCCTCAAACTCCTCTACTAGGTTATGACCTTAGTAGGAAAAATACATTTTTTCAACCTCCAACCTCCATCCCTCAAACTCCTCTACTAGGTCATGACCTGTGAATCCATACAATGTTGTAGAGATCGACTCTAATTGACATCCTTCTATCTTTATTTGCTCCAACGTCCCTTTGAACAATATGTTCACTGAACTCCCACTATCAAAAAATATCCTTGATACATCATAATTCGCAACTGTAACTGTCACCACCAAGGCGTCATTATGTGGAGCCACAACACCTCATAGGTCCTCGGGTCCAAAACTAATAATGGGATCTTGTGGTAAATTCAGTTCTTTAGATATCTCAAAGTTCTCCATCCTTCTACCATGTGCTTTACGTGCTCGCCCAGAATCACCGTCAGTGGCACCTCCTGAAATCATATGACTCATACTTCTCGTAGGATTGTTAGCATCGTCCATCATCCTCCTTCGTTGGTCAAATCCTTGAGGAGAACCCTGACCCTCTATATCCATTCTCGGCTCCTCCATTCCTTGGTTTATCCAAGGAGGACCTCGTCATCGCCTCGGGGGTGAATGAAACTCTTGATTACCTCTTGATGGAGTTCTTGATCTCCTCATAGGTGGAGGAAACTTAGGGCCTTCATCAATCCTTTGAAAACTTCCTTGATTCCTTCCTTTCTCCTCCACCTCCATCACCTTGTCCCGATTTTGAGCCAATGGAGCATAAGGTGAGAATTTCCCTTTACCTCGTGCTCGGTCATCTTCTCTTTCTCCCATCCCTCACTTCCTACCTTCCTTATCCGCCCCTTCCACATTACTACCTCCTTGCCTTTGCTCGGTCCTCCTGTGTCTTTGAGCATCTTCGAGATTCACGTACTTCTTCGCTCTTGCCAAAAGATCTTCGTAGCTTGATGAAGGCTTCTTAACCAGAGACTTGAAAAATTCACCTCCTTTCAACCCTTGGGTAAAAGAACTTATTAGTATATCATGAGTGGCAGTCGGAACTTTCAAAGCTGCACCATTAAAGCGTTGGATAAACTCCCTCAAAGTTTCATGGTCTTGTTGCTTCATCACAAACAAACTCAAGTAGGTCTTTTGGTACTTCTTGCTACTAGCAAACTGATGCATAAAAACCACACTGAAATCATCGAAAGACCTTATGGAACCGGGTTTCAACATATTGAACCATTGCTGGGCGGACTTCACTAACGTGCTCAAGAATACTCGACATTTTATACCATCGAAGTATTGATGCAATAAGGCAGCGTTCTCGAATCTTCCCATATTTTCCTCCGGGTCCGTACTTCCATCATATTCTCCCACGCTTGGCTTCTTGAAACTAGCTGGAAGTTCTTCCTCCAAAATTGCAAGGGAAAATGGACTTTCTTTCTTAAGAGTTGAACCCTTGCCTCCAAGTTGTTTCAACATTCTTATCTCCTTCCACATTTCCTCCTTCTCTTGATCATCCGTGCCCGGAGGGGGTAGGGTTCCCCCTACCTGACTCCGCTGACCCATTTCATCTTTACCTGGTACTTGCTCTTGCTCTTGCTCTTGCTCTTGCTCTTTCTTTTGTTCATGACCTCGGCCTTGCGAGGCTTCCTGATTTTTCTTCAAGGCCTCTCCCACAACTTCAGTGATAAATTGGCCCAACTCTTCCAAGGTCATACACCCCACTGTATTCCTAGGGGGAGGCTCCCCCTTCCTCAGCCCTATGTGATATGAGGTGGTGTGAGCTCTTCTACTCCCTCTCCTTCCAACCATCTTTACGTCTCAACTAAAATTTCCCACAGACGGCGCCAAGTGATACTCACTAAAATTTGATGACCCGATTCCGACCTAATCCCAAAGCTCCAAGTCCATAGGCAAACTTGAAACCATGAAATAAGTGTTAGAGGGGGCCGGGAGGGTGTCCCGGCATAGTCCCTTTGACGCTCAAGTCAGAGTCGGAAATAAATTAGTGAAAAGAAGAGCTTGGGCGCCCCTCAAAAATGAAAGTAATGAGTTACAAATGAAGTGAACAAACCCGATATTTATAGAGTAGAAGGTAGGGGACCACACACATTCCATAGGGGACCACGTGAGTGAGACTCATGCGCTTGTTCATCCAAGACTCGCCCTTGAGGCGAGGCTGAAGCTAAGAGGTCTTGCCTTTGAGATGAATCTTAGGCTAAGAGCTCACCCACCTCAGGTATGCTCTACCCTAGCTATTTTCCTCTACCATCGTCATCCTCAACTCCTAGGATCATCCACACCTCAACTCATCACCTTCTCACCTCCTTATACTCCTCCACTCTTAGGCTCATCCTCAACTCCAACTCCAACTCTCACTCCAAGTCCAACATGCCTTGCCCCGACCACCTACTGCCATGGGCCAATCTTAATACTTAGAACTGGACCTGGGGCCTTGTTTCTTGGCTGTTGACTCCAGTTGGGCCTAAACATGTGATAGACTCATTCATGGGGTATCAGGTAGTCAAGAGATCAATTCCAATAATACAGTCGAAGTCATCCATGGCTAGGATCATCAGGTTAGCACTAAGCTGATACCCCTCAAAGTTTAAAGTGCAACCAACCACTAGAAGTTTCGATAAAACCTCATTACCCATCGGAGTAGACACAACTAGCAACACGTCTAAAGGAATATAGAGTAGTCTATATTTCTTAGCAAACCGTGCCAAAATAAACGAATGAGATTCACCAGTATCAATCAAAACATATGTGGGAAAACCACACAAAATACAGGTACCTGCAATCATTCTGTCGCTATGAGCCTCTTCCTGATCCTGGTTAAGTGCAAAGACTTGCCCCTGAACACGTGGCCGTAGAGAAGAGTGATTACGGGAAAAATTTTGAGAATGCTGCCGCTACGAATGCTGTGACTGTTGGCGCGAATGCTGAGAGGGCTGCTGCTATTCGACAGATGCCTGAAAACCCTCGGAACCACTCACTGCTCCTATCATATTAGGACAATCTCTCTTCATATGTCCCTCCTGTCCACACTAAAAACATGCATTGGTCATAGGTGGGCACTGACCCGCAGGATGTCTCCGCCTACACTGCTGGCAACAACTCATCTTCTGACCACCAAAACGCTGCACTCCACCAAATCCGGAAGAACAAAAAGAAGTGCCACCCTCCTTCTTGAAAGACTGAGATCTCGAACCCAAAGTACTAGTCAGTCTGGATGAAGAAACCATGGACCTGTTCCTTCGCAGACTATCCTATGCCTTGCGACAACGGTCCACTAAACCCTCATAGGTTATGTCGCTCCCAACAGCCACCATCTAATGAATCTCAGGATTTATACCCTGAAGGAAATGATCATACTTGACCACAGAACTATCAGTAATATGCGGGCAATGATAGTCGTGTTTTTGTTGCATATTTTAATATCATTATGTTGTTGTTTTGCATGCATTTATATGTTTTAATTAAGTATTTTGTTCATATTTCATGCATCGTTTCTACATTACATGCTCCCGGGTTTATTTTGTAGGACATAGCATTTTGAAGAAATTTGGGACAGAAATATTCTCGCTTGTTCTGCGGGTTTCATCCGATCGAGCGAGCATGGTGTTGAATTTCGAGGCAGAGATTTTTCCACTCGATCTGTCAAGTTCAACCGATCGAGCAGCCAGAAGAAGAAAGAAGGAATTGGACCAGAGTTTTACTCGCTCGATCTGTTAAAATCAACCGATCGAGCGAGCCGCGCAGTTCGGGAAAAAATTTGTAATTTAGGAAATTCTATTTTTAAGAACTCTAGTATTTTATTAGGTCTTTATTCCGATTTTTACCATCTATTATAATACTTAGAAGGGGAGAACACCAAGAACGCTTTGCGGTTAGGTTTTATTTTTAATTTCTCTTAGATTTCTTCTCTTCTTTTGGATTTTTCTTGCAAATTTCATGAATATTTCTGGCTAGACTTTAGAACTTGGTTGAGGAAGACGAACCCATGACTTTATTTATTTTTGATATTTAGGTTTTCATTGTTTAATTCCAATTGCATATCAAAAGTTGTTTTGGATTATTTCATGCTTGTATGTGAGATTTTCGGAATGATCACCCTAGGATTTTGCTATACAATCTACTGCTAAATTAGAATTCAAATCTGTAATTTTTTGAATCACCTAATTTGTGAAGAAACTGCAATTAATAATCTTCCTCTTGTGAGTTTATTAATTTGTAGGAACAACGATTGACTAGATTAAATACATATTCTTGTGTATGTGTTGTCTAGATTCATCGGTTTTACTAGTTTGCATGCTGCCTTGAATTTAAATCTAATCGCTTGTATTAAGTTGATTCATTGGTAAGGGTTAATTTAGAACTCTTGTGTCTAGTTAACTACGATTAAGGTGAAGCAGGTCTTAAATTTCCAATGATGAATATTCAATTAGGATTAATTATTTTTAGATAATCGATTATCGAATAAATAATTTCAAGGGTGTAGTCGACCGATACCAAAGCTTGTTTTAATTAATTGTTTCGTTATTATTTTAATATTGCATGCTAATGATAAAATTTATTTAATTTGATTTTAATTATTAGTAGATAATTTCAAAATCCAAAACCCCTTTTCATTTATTTTTAGTATTTTCTTAAGAACACAATAAATTGCACCTTCCTCGTGGAAATGATACCTACTCTCGCTACTACATGTTTATTTAGTTGAACTGAGTTGGGTTAATTTGGGCATGATACGACTAAGCGTTACCAAATTTTGGCTTCGTTGACGGGGAATGCATTTAATTTTATTGTGTTCTCTTATTTTTTCTTTTCATTATTTTGTTTATTTTCTTTCCCCCATTTCTTCTAGGGTTTGTTAATGCTTACAGAAGAATCTCACTACAACAAAAATGGTCAATGACAACACTAGAAAGACAACGTTTTTTTACAAAAAGTGTTGTTAAAAAAAGAAAGACAACGCTTTTATGAGAAAGAGTTTTCTTTTTTTAAAAAATTTAAGAAAGACAACACTTTTTTGTCATCCACAACGCTTTTTAAAAAGCGTTGTGGATGAGCGTTTTTTTCATACCTTCCACGACGCTTTCAAATAAAAGCATAAAGAAAAAAATATATACTTACAACACTTTGTTTAAAACCTAAAAAGAAATAGATATTTAATTAAATAACCCAACAGCTACCCGACCACTTTGACTCAAATAAATCGATTGAGCCCTAAGTCGCCATTATTAGTGCCGCCGATTGATTTTCGAGAATGGTTGGGAAAGCACTGTCGCGATTATGAGTGCCGATTGTTTTTCGAGAATGGTTGGGGAAGACTTGTAGAAAACCACTGTTGTGAGCAGCCGTGCCGAAATACTCCAAAGAGGTAACAAGCTGCGATTGCTTTGATTTCTTGCACTGCGTAAGCTAATTTTTCCATTTGTTCCTGGGTTTAATCAATGTGGGCTGCCATTTTGCTGGAGCACAAATCTGTGCAGGTGCGATTTGTGTTGCTTTGCTTCTACGATTTTCTGCTTGAGCGTGTGTTGCTGTGCAGGGCACGATTGTGTTTTTAAATTTGTTTGCAGTAGATTTCTCCCTTACACTGCTGCTGCTCGGGTCACTTACTTCTGCCCGCAAGGTGTTTGGTTTTATGCTTATTGCAGTGTAATCGACATCTCCATTGCTGCTTAGAGGTATTTTGGCTTGAAACCCTTCTGGTTTTAGGTGTTTTTGTGATTGTGTGCGTGTCTTCTTCTTTGTGTTGTTGGTTCTTGCGTTGGTTTGTAGTGGAGTGGCTGTTGGTGGTGGTGCTTGATTGAGTTCTTCTTGCTGCCATTACACACAAGACACCAAAAAACACAGAACAATTACACAGCCTTTCACCAAATATAAAAACATCAATTCATTATAAACGACAGCATTTCTACAAATCAACAAAAGTAAAGTACAAGCAATAAAATGCTACTAAGACTTCATTGCATCACTAGAATTATTGGCTTTCATTAAATTCTCCTTCTCGGCAGATTGGTCAAACTGAGCCTCAATGGGCTTAATCTCTGTTTTCTTCTTCTCCTTCAACACTTGCCTTGACATAACTTCTATTAAGAAGTTTCCTCCATTCCATACAGTTGCAATAACCTTGAGTAATTGAAAGTAACCTTGAGTCGGCAAAAATAAGTTAGCATGAATGTGTACACACACACATTGGTCTTTTAAATTTTGTAGTGTTTTTGAACATGAGAGTGAAAAGGACAGGGATGGAGACCCGCAGCTAGCGCCTTCTTGTGTTCATTTTAAGTTTTTAACTCTTGATATATATATGGAATTAATGGATCCCAGTTACTGTCATTTTATTTATTTGGACATAAACTCTCTTAAAAAAAACTAATTTTTTATTGGACATAAACGAAAGAAAGAAGTAAAGAAAAGGAGCAGATCTCAAATTTGAATAATTAATTAATGTATAAATATTAATATTACATTTAAGATGAAAATTACAATAGTTTGTAAATCAGAAAGAAACCGGAAACATCATATGTTTGCATCTAGAGCTAGTCGTTATAAAAAATAATATGAATATTGTGACAAAAAAGAAACAGAAAAAGAAAAAGAAACAAAAAAATTGAAATGTCTCCTGATTTTATTTAAAAAAATCAGGAGACATTTTATAAATGAAGAAAATCAGAACATATTATTTTTTTATTATAAAAATTTTATTATAAATATGCACACGAGGATTGTCTAGTCTTATGAATAAATGTCGGTCATATGGAGAAAAGATGACTATAATTATGTTTTTAAATATCAACATTATATCATATAAATTTTATTTACAGATAATTATGTTTTTAAATATCAGTATGATCTTAAATAAATTTGAGGTTGTTTTTTTTATTAGTACTAGAAGTACTCCTCTAAATTTTTTTATTGAAATACAGTTTTTCATTTACTTATTAGGATGCACCTTCATTAGGTGTCTTGTGATATTCCTAAAGTTGTTTATGAAGGAAGAATTAGGATGAATGGAAAAGTGAGAAATCCCATTTAATAAGGTGCACATTCGTGTGTTTTGTGCAAACAGTTGCACATTTTCACGCATAAATTTCTTGATAGCGAGGAACATGACAATTTTCTTATGCTTTTCCACTTATATTGCTTTCACCAGTAGCAACATAAGTTAGACGTTATCCATATAATGGATAGTGGCTCAGCCTAACACAAATGCCACCCTGGAAACATTCTGCCTTGAACAGAAAAATAATCATCAATTTAAATGACAAACATTGTTGCTTGCTTAGCGGGCTTGAATTGGATATCTGTTCTTGTTTGACTAGAGCGCATTTATACAAGTATGAAAACAGCACAATTTCTCTTACTTTACAGATATCAAATACATGGTATTTTTCATATTTCGGAACAATAATCATCTAATGGTAGTGCACATAAGTTCCTCAAGTTTGACTTAAATCTATTGGTTGTCCCTTTTTGGCATGTGTTTTTTGAGTTCATAATCTGCATACTAATATATGTTTAAAGTTTAGGTGCTTTACATGTTTATTCTACTTTCAGGACACAAGCCTGGCCATTCCTTTGCTTTCACATGTTCTTGTTCCAATGGCTCAAAGCATTGGGCCACTTTTGTCACAAATAGCATTATCACCATGGTGTGTCAAATATTTTTTAGCTTGATTTTACATGAAGAATTGACTAACAATTCAATTGTTGTTCTTGGTCAGGCTAGAAGTTTGCCTACAGATAAACTGAGAGTTTTCTATATTTCAAGTAATTGCGCAATTTACTTTATACAGGTGACTTCCACATACTTTTTTGGGACATACATTGTGAATCACTACTAGCTCTTGGGTTTTAGACGTGTGTGCATTTGTTTTGATTTATGGTGATTGTTACCATCTTCTCATCCAGTATTCTATCATGCGTGTATTTCTATAGAATGCCCATAAGATAATATGGGGCTTATGATGAATCCTACCTTTATATTAAAGCAAGCAAATTACGAAGTTGCTCAGCACATTTCCAGTCCTCCAAATGGATTTAGCATTCTGAGAGTTGCTATGATCGCCGACTCCGGTTTGAGGCAGAAAGCATAGCGCAAATGGCCGAGATAAACATGAAGAATTCGATTATTTGTTATATTTGAATGATTTTTATTATATTTTAATGATTTATAATATTGAAATATTGTATATTAGATTTAATTTTCAAAAAATTTGAATATTGAGTGATAATATTGAAAATTTGTGAATTATATTTTTTTTTGTTTTTTATTTGAGAAAAGACAACGCTTTTTAAACGTTGTCGTAGGTGGAAAAAGAGTTGTCGTTACTAAAAAAAACAACGCTTAAAAAGCTTTTGAACTACGACAACGCTTTTTTGTGACAAAGACAACGCGAAAAAAGCGTTGTCGTTTTTAGATACGACAACGCTTTTTAAGCGTTGTCGTATCCAGAAACGACAACGTTTTTTCCGCGTTGTCTTTGAGCGTGGTCTTTTACAACACTGGCTACGACAACGCTTTTTCGAGGATATTAACAATGCGGAAAAAGCGTTGTCTTTGGCCGTTTTTCTTGTAGTGTCTTTTGAAGAATAATTTCCCTACAATTCGGAGATAGAGAGAACGCTCCATAGAAGAAAGAAGGAGGCTAGAAGGAAATTAGATGAAGAAGACAAAGTTATACTTGAAGAGCCTAGAGAGGAGATGGCTGCAAAATTGAGCTTGAGACAACAGGGCACTCCTGATTTAAACCAGCAGCCTTTATGCATCACTTTTCCCACTCTGGAAGCTAATGTTACATTTGAGTTAAAGTCCGGATTAATTCACATATTACCTTCGTTTCATGGTCTTGCAGGTGAGGATCCCCACAAGCACTTGATGGAATTCCATGTGGTATGCACGAGCATGAAACCCCATGGAGTAACATAGGAGAAGATCCAATTGAGAGCCTTTTCATTTTCATTGAAGAATGCTGCAAAGGATTGGCTATACTACCTACCTCCTGGATCCATTACCACCTGGACTGCAATGAAGAGAATTTTTCTAGAGAAATATTTCCCAACATCCAGAGGAGCGAACATCAGGAAATAGATCTATGGCATTAAACAGTATACAGGAGAATCACTTCATGAATATTGGGAGCGGTTCAAAAAGATATGTGCTAGCTGTCCACAATATCAGATAAATGAAAATCTTTTAATCCAATAAATCTAATGATTTACAATAATTTTAAATGATTTTAAGTTATTTCATTTGATTATTTATGATTTAAACGTTATTCTTAATTAAAAAAATTTATGTGTTGTGTAAATGATTTAAAAGTGAATAATTCATGTTTTAAAATATACTTTTATTTATTGTGTTAAATGATTTTAATAGTTTGTGCACTTTAATTATGAAGTGTAAAGTTATGATTTAAATTAATTGATATTAGGTATATTCCTAATATATATTTATTTCTTACAAGATATCTTAATGTTTTCACGATTTAGTTAATCTTGGACTGATAAAACGAGACTAGCCTACGCACGAGATCGTAGGAAATAATTCTACGAGTATTTTGATTATAATATTGATATGATTTTTATTTTAATCATCGGGAGGGAAAAATCTTATTAGTCCAGTTTGAAGCGTGCTAGACAGACTACGTTTGATGTAGTATTTCCAACCACCGCCCCTTATTATTTCCTCCCCCTACCCCATCTCAATTAAAGGTTTTGTCTTCTCCTAACCCATATCAATCAAAACTTTTGTCATTTGTCACCCAATCACACGGTTCATTCCCCATTCTTTTCCTCCATCTTCTTCCTCCTTCTTTCTGATTCTCCATCCTTCACCTCGCCTCCCTATGTGCAGCTGCCGTAGATGACTCATATCTTCTTCATCCGGTGTCCAAGCTTCATTCCGTTTAAAGGGTCATCTTCCTTACATCCGTACCTTCAATTTGAGCTATGAATCTTTATTTTTGGTGGATGTTTCAGCTTAGATCGAAGCCATCTTGTAAGACATTTCTGCACATATTTTCTCTTACCTTCTTCTTATATTTTGTTTTTGATTCTTGGTGTATTCTCACCATATAAAAGTGTTTGTAGCTCAAATTCTTTATTTCTTAAAATTAAGAAATAGAAAATTGATACAAAGTGATTTAAATAAAGATTAATGAATACAATCTCTAGATAATTCCTTGATTTTTCTCTTCAATGTCAATTTCTTGTGAAATATGAATTTCTTGAGTGTTTGATCTTCTTGGAAGATGATTTGATATCTTGATAACGTTAATTCGATGGGTTCACACCTTGTTATCGAATTAACCTTCAAAATTTGGGAAGAACGCGATGAACTCCTTGAATCACGCCTTGAATTTTGTTGATCTTGAATTAGGTGAAGAAGGAAATCTTCTTGGTTTTGAATGAATTTAAATGTGTTTGAAGAATAACGCAATTAATTCCTTGAATCACGCCTTGATCTTCTTGAATTTAATGAATTTGATGAAGAACGCCTTGAATTTTGCCTTGATCTTCGTTGATTTCCTTGAACTTCTTGAAGATGACTTGAGAGAAAAATCTTGAATTCTTCTACTTCTTTTCTTCAGTCTTCTGTGTTGTGTCTTCTTTGTTGGTCATCTGCCCCTATTTATAGCTAAAGGGTGCAGATTCCTTTCATTTTCATTTGATGAGGTGTCGCAATTTGATTGTCTCCTCATGATTCATTTGGAGATTATCTTTCATTAATCACAATATTTGATTTTAAATACTAAATATATTAGTATTTTCTTCCATTTGATTCAAGATTTGATTTGAAATACTAAAAATATTAGTATTTCATTCCATTTATTGCAAGATGCAATCTTGATTTAAAAATCTTGATTTGATTACAAAATATATTAAAATATTAATTAATTAACTATTTAATTTTTTGCAGGAATTTAATTTCCAATAAATAAATAACCAATTATTTTTATTGATATTTAATATATATATACTTCTTTTGGTATTTTTCACAAATTTAGGCTAGACAAATTTAATTGTCTACAAATGCCCCCTCGAGACTTATTCACAATTTTTTTTGAATGAATAAGTCACGATAAATTATTTCCATTAGTTGGCCTCTTTATTTTATTATATATATATTTATACGTGTGAATATATATATATATATAATATATGGAAGCAAGGAAAGCATATATATGGATCCATGTGGGTGAATCTTGCATTATATCACATTTACTTGTTATTATTTTTCCAAAGATGGAAACTTTTTATTTTTCTCCACATAAATTCTTTGAATGAAAATTTTTTCCTCCAATTCATACACACATCTTCAACTATAAAAAAAGTTGAGATAGGTTTTTTCTCGGTCACAGCACAAGTATGAATCTCTCCTTATCTTTTTCCGTTTGCTTCTTTTCTTTTCGTCTTCACTAACTTCTTTTTTTTTTCTTCTGTGTTTGCAGAGTTTGGGAGCTTCCAATATTTTAGATTGACTCAGTACGTGGCTAGCCTCTCATTCTTTTCTTTTCATCAGGCATGCTACAAACACCACACGTCATCCTCTTGCTTTTGTTTGTCTTTTTGTCTTTTTTTTGTCTTTTTTTTTAATACTAATTGTTCTTATTACGTATCATATGTGACTTTGTTTTGTTAGTTTTGTTTTTAGTTTTTAGTTTTTTTTGTAAATTTATTTATTGTGATATATAAACACAACACAATAATTTAAATATACAATTGCTATTATGTATGTATTACTTTCGTACATATATTTTGATTTGATTTTTTTTTTTGTTACTTTGTTTATTATTATTATCCACACGTATTCAGTTTTTTTTTATTACTTATTTATTTATTAATTTTGAATATGACTGCAGAAATTTGGGCTATTAAAACATTAATTGAAACTCCAAATTACTTCTGTATACGTAAATTCCACTTTCTGTTTTTTTTTTTAATATTATTAAACATGCATATTTTATGTCTTGACATACACGTATAATTTTTTTACATGTTTATTATTATTATTATTTTACGATTACATATACATAATCATATGTACATTTTTTATTATAATATTAATTATTATTCTTACTGTGATGCCTACGTATTTTTTTTTCCTATTATTATTGTTATGAATTTAATCATATACGTATACATATATATCTGATTACCTTTATTACTAGTTTACAATTATGTATATACACGTTTTCAAAACATTATTATTATTTACAATCTTATACGTATTTAAGTTTTTTATCTATTATTATTATCTTTTATATTATTATTTACATATTAACAATATTTTTTATTAATTTTGTTTTTAGGTAACACAATGGTTTTTTTCAAAGACATATCTTCTTCCTCCGGCACGCAACGTTTGATGATTCTTGATGACGAAAATCAACCCCAAAAAAAGGCACTATTTTCATTGTTGACGAACCAGTGGCCGGTCGTTATGCAAAACCATGGCCGCGGTTGACAAACTTACTTTATGCTCCCGAGTGGTCCATCGAGACTCCTTTCACCAAAAATTCTAAACTTTGGGCTTTGCGGGCTACTCACCATCAGCAATTGCAAGAGCATGTTCCATTGCCATCATTGGGAAGACATATTATTGAAGGCAAGGCAAGGTGGGATGACACACTCTAATTTCTTGGCGAATTTCATTACATCAAAGGATATTGGGAATGGTCTGAAGATATTCTTAGCCGATGTGATCATAGGCTTCGGGTGGCGCAAATATATGACCCAATTTATGCTTCATTATTCACATATGATCGAGATTCCAACATTATGAAGGCATTTTGCGAGGCGTGGTGTCCACTCAACAATACATTATTGACTTCACATGGCGAATTATCTATTTCTTTGTGGGATTTGCACTCTTTATCGGGCCTGTCCATCACCTGAAATTTAAATGATGAAGTTGTCCCTAGTGCCAAGGAGCTCACCGACGTTGATGAAGCGGGTAGCATATTCTTTCCTCGATCATGCAATCACTTACTTCATGCTTTTCACATTCTTCTAGAAAATTCAAAAGATGATTCATTGAAACGACCCTAACTCTATAATTAATAAATAAATATGCGAATTTTTTTTTTTTATACTTACTAAATAAAATATGTACATATATGCCCATACATATATGCACAGAATAAAAAATTTTAAAAATAAATAAATAAATAAATACTTAAATACTTAAATAAAAATGCATTCATTAAAATAAAATAAATATCTGAGTCAAACATTTAATTAAAAATACTGCATAAATAAAATGATTAAAATTTGCATGCACTGACAATATTCAATAAAATATTCAAAACTCACAACCACTGAAAAATAATATAAAATGTGTAACGTGCTGACATAATAAAAAACATGCATGTGACTCAGACATCTATCACGGTCACGGGTTCACTGTATGACCGCTCATACATCCTCGCCTCCGGTGGGTACAACCTCATCCTCAACGTACTCACCTGTACCATACCAGTGTAGTGAGCCTAGAGGCCCAACATACTAACATAACAAGGGTTTAAAATAATTTAAAACAATTAAATACTAATACATACATATACATGAATGAGCATGCTCGAAAATTTCATAACATAACATAACTTAACTTAACTTAAATAACATAATACATAAACATTGTTGAGCAATTAATTTTCTAACATCGCATGGTTGTATCCGTAGTGTAACCTTAAATCATACATTAAATACTGATCAGCGTGGAAACCAACGTACGTGGCGGTGACGAATCACCTCTTAAATTGGCAGTAAACTGCCCTTCAATAGTTCACATATGGGGACGAGTCCCCCTTAAATTGTCACACTACTTCAACTTCCAACATAAAATATTTTATTATTGCTCAACCTTAAACATTTAATTATGCATAAAATTATTTCATGAATGCATGTACTTAATTAAAATGTGTGTCCTTCATATATATTTAATTTAAATTTCTTACTAACATATAAATATTAAAATAATTTCAATGCATAAAAATAATTAAATATATAATCAGGACACATGCAATTTTCTCATGGATGATCCTGGACTGCTGGCCCTAACACTCAAGCCCATTTACTTAAATCTGGCCCATTAACACTGAGACTGGCCCAATAACATACTTAAGCCCAATAAAAATTAATTTAAGCCCAATTAAATAATTAAAGCCCATTAAAGCATTCTAGGCTCAATAACAACTTAAACTGGCCCAATGGGCCCAAAAGCCCAAATACTGGCCCACTAACTTTTATGGGCTCAAAAGCCAATAAAAATTAATGGACTAACTTAATTAAAATTTTAAAAGCCCAAATAAAATTATTTGGGAGTCCAAATAATTTTATTTCAAATTAATAGACCCAAAACCTATTAATTCATAAAATATTTTAAAAATAAAAAGACTCAAGCCCGACCCACCAAACCCGGACCCGAACCCACTTAACCCAACCCACGACCCACTGACTTGACCGGGACCCAAGAACCCGACCCGGACCTTGCCCTAACCCTAAACCCGAACTCACCCTATCTCTTCTCGGCTGCGGCCGTGAGCAGCAACCACTCCATGGCTGCTGCCGGCCTGCTCCGGCCGCCCCTGGCCGGAGCGCCGCCGCCCAGACGTAGCCCACGTCTGGGCGGACCTGACCTGACCCAGCCCTAGCCCCCATGCAGCCCCACGCACCGAGTCGTGGCCCTCTTTCAGGAAACCCTAGACTGCGACTCCCCCTCGGCCGTGCTGCAGTAATGGCTTCCCTGGGCTCGTTTGGCTCGAGCCATTCAAGCCACTCGAGTCCAGTCACACCTAGGACACCCTAGGAACCCTAGCCAGCAGATAGAACGCACCCATGGCCTAAAAACGTGAACATGAATCATGAAAACAAGTAACCTTGGGAAAAATCCGAACACTCGAACCATTTTCTGAAAACAATTTGAAGGTTTTGATGCATACACAATCCACACAATATAATATCTGATAGGTACAAAAAGATTGGAAGAAAATCATGCCTTTCACCGAAAATGAAGAGAAAAACGGGCGTGAGACGATTTCGGGACGACGGGACGACGACAACCGACTTGGACCTTCAAAACCGAGGCTATGGTGACTTCTTTGGGGTCTGCTCGATGAAGAAGATGATGGAGAAGGGAGGGAGGCGGCTAAGAGGGTAATCGGTTAAGGGTTTGGGGTAGATTAGGTTAGAGTTTTTATTTTAATAAAGATAGGTTTTTAGGATAATTAAAATATATAAATAAGGGTTTTTAAATTCAAAATATATAACTTAAAACTCTAACTAACAATTAAAATCTGATAATAAATTTACAAATCCCGAAATACATAATTAAGGGAATTTTAAAAATACTAAAAAGTCAATATTTTGGCTTATTTTGAATAAAAATGGACTCCTAAAATTATATAAAATTAAATACTAAAAATTTTGAGATAATAAAACTCAAAATAATATTTTAGGGCTCTAAAAAGGCTCATGAAATTAATTGGCTAGAAAGTTGTCATCTCGTCCGTCCACGGTCCCGTCTACGCGATAAAATAATTAAAATACTAAAAATCATAAAAATCACTAATTATGGGTTAAATGCTTAAAAATAAATTAAATCATGCACAAATAATTCACATAATTATTTAACCCATAAATCTAAAATTTAAATAATTAAATATCCTAATTATGCATGCGGATTTACGTATTTAAAATACCGGGTGTTACAATTCTCCCCCCCTTAAATTGAATTTCGTCCTCGAAATTAAAGTACTTACCCGAACAACTCCGGGTAGCGAGTCCTCATATCTGCCTCGGTCTCCCAAGTAGCTTCCTCCTCCGAGTGATTCAGCCACTGGACTCTGACCATCGGTATGACCCGCGTCCTAAGCCTCCGCTCCTCCCTTGCCAAGATCCGCACTGGCCTTTCCTCATACACTAGATTTGATGGCAACTGTAAGGGCTCGAAATCCAACACATGCGACGGGTTGGAGACATATCTCCAAAGCATGGATACATGGAAAACGTTGTGCACTGCCGCTAGCCCCGGTGGTAGAGCTAAACGGTAGGCCAACGTGCCAACTCTCTCCAAGATCTCGAATGGCCCTATATACCTCGGATTAAGCTTGCCTCTCCGGCCAAAACGCACTACTCCCTTCATCGGTGACACCTTCAGGAATACGTGATCACCTACAGCGAACTCCAAATCTCGTCGTCTGGCATCTGCGTAACTCTTCTGCCGACTCTGAGCTGTCCTCATCCGATCTCGAATCTGAGTCACTATGTCAGCTGTCTGCTGCACAATCTCAGGACCCAGCAAAATCCGCTCACCAACCTCATCCCAATGCACAGGAGATCTACATCTCCTCCCATACAATATGTGTGTCCTTCATATATATTTAATTTAAATTTCTTACTAACATATAAATATTAAAATAATTTCAATGCATAAAAATAATTAAATATATAATCAGGACACATGCAATTTTCTCATGGATGATCCTGGACTGCTGGCCCTAACACTCAAGCCCATTTACTTAAATCTGGCCCATTAACACTGAGACTGGCCCAATAACATACTTAAGCCCAATAAAAATTAATTTAAGCCCAATTAAATAATTAAAGCCCATTAAAGCATTCTAGGCTCAATAACAACTTAAACTGGCCCAATGGGCCCAAAAGCCCAAATACTGGCCCACTAACTTTTATGGGCTCAAAAGCCAATAAAAATTAATGGACTAACTTAATTAAAATTTTAAAAGCCCAAATAAAATTATTTGGGAGTCCAAATAATTTTATTTCAAATTAATAGACCCAAAACCCATTAATTCATAAAATATTTTAAAAATAAAAAGACTCGAGCCCGACCCACCAAACCCGGACCCGAACCCACTTAACCCGACCCACGACCCACTGACTTGACCGGGACCCAAGAACCCGACCCGGACCCAGCCCTAACCCTAAACCCGAACTCACCCTATCTCTTCTCGGCTGCGGCCGTGAGCAGCAACCACTCCATGGCTGCTGCCGGCCTGCTCCGGCCGCCCCTGGCCGGAGCGCCGCCGCCCAGACGTAGCCCACGTCTGGGCGGACCTGACCTGACCCAGCCCTAGCCCCCATGCAGCCCCACGCACCGAGTCGTGGCCCTCTTTCAGGAAACCCTAGACTGCGACTCCCCCTCGGCCGTGCTGCAGTAATGGCTTCCCTGGGCTCGTTTGGCTCGAGCCATTCAAGCCACTCGAGTCCAGTCACACCTAGGACACCCTAGGAACCCAAGCCAGCAGATAGAACGCACCCATGGCCTAAAAACGTGAACATGAATCATGAAAACAAGTAACCTTGGGAAAAATCCGAACACTCGAACCATTTTCTGAAAACAATTTGAAGGTTTTGATGCATACACAATCCACACAATATAATATCTGATAGGTACAAAAAGATTGGAAGAAAATCATGCCTTTCACCGAAAATGAAGAGAAAAACGGGCGTGAGACGATTTCGGGACGACGGGACGACGACAACCGACTTGGACCTTCAAAACCGAGGCTATGGTGACTTCTTTGGGGTCTGCTCGATGAAGAAGATGATGGAGAAGGGAGGGAGGCGGCTAAGAGGGTAATCGGTTAAGGGTTTGGGGTAGATTAGGTTAGAGTTTTTATTTTAATAAAGATAGGTTTTTAGGATAATTAAAATATATAAATAAGGGTTTTTAAATTCAAAATATATAACTTAAAACTCTAACTAACAATTAAAATCTGATAATAAATTTACAAATCCCGAAATACATAATTAAGGGAATTTTAAAAATACTAAAAAGTCAATATTTTGGCTTATTTTGAATAAAAATGGACTCCTAAAATTATATAAAATTAAATACTAAAAATTTTGAGATAATAAAACTCAAAATAATATTTTAGGGCTCTAAAAAGGCTCATGAAATTAATTGGCTAGAAAGTTGTCATCTCGTCCGTCCACGGTCCCGTCTACGCGATAAAATAATTAAAATACTAAAAATCATAAAAATCACTAATTATGGGTTAAATGCTTAAAAATAAATTAAATCATGCACAAATAATTCACATAATTATTTAACCCATAAATCTAAAATTTAAATAATTAAATATCCTAATTATGCATGCGGATTTACGTATTTAAAATACCGGGTGTTACAATTCTCCCCCCCTTAAATTGAATTTCGTCCTCGAAATTAAAGTACTTACCCGAACAACTCCGGGTAGCGAGTCCTCATATCTGCCTCGGTCTCCCAAGTAGCTTCCTCCTCCGAGTGATTCAGCCACTGGACTCTGACCATCGGTATGACCCGCGTCCTAAGCCTCCGCTCCTCCCTTGCCAAGATCCGCACTGGCCTTTCCTCATACACTAGATTTGATGGCAACTGTAAGGGCTCGAAATCCAACACATGCGACGGGTTGGAGACATATCTCCAAAGCATGGATACATGGAAAACGTTGTGCACTGCCGCTAGCCCCGGTGGTAGAGCTAAACGGTAGGCCAACGTGCCAACTCTCTCCAAGATCTCGAATGGCCCTATATACCTCGGATTAAGCTTGCCTCTCCGGCCAAAACGCACTACTCCCTTCATCGGTGACACCTTCAGCAATACGTGATCACCTACAGCGAACTCCAAATCTCGTCGTCTGGCATCTGCGTAACTCTTCTGCCGACTCTGAGCTGTCCTCATCCGATCTCGAATCTGAGTCACTATGTCAGCTGTCTGCTGCACAATCTCAGGACCCAGCAAAATCCGCTCACCAACCTCATCCCAATGCACAGGAGATCTACATCTCCTCCCATACAATGCTGCATAAGGAGCCATACCTATAGACGACTGAAAACTATTGTTATAGGTAAACTCCACTAATGGCAGTCTAGTCTCCCAAGAGCCCCGAAAATCAATGACACAAGCTCTCAGAAGATCCTCGAGAACCTGGATCACTCTCTCAGACTGACCATATGTCTGGGGATGAAATGTTGTACTGAACAAAAGCCTCGTCCCCAAAGCTGTCTGCAGACTCTTCCAAAACGCAGATGTGAATCTCGGATCTCTGTCTGACACAATAGACACTGGTATGCCATGCAGTCTAACAATCTCTCTGATGTAAAGCTCTGCATACTGTGTCAAAGTATAAGTAGTCCTCACCGGCAATAAATGAGCTGACTTGGTGAGTCTATCCACAATCACCCAAATCGATGTGCAACCTCTGGCACTCCTCGGTAAGCCAACCACAAAGTCCATCGTAATATTCTCCCATTTCCATTCCGGAATAGGAAGAGGTCTAAGAAGTCCTGCTGGACGCTGATGCTCTGCCTTGACTTGCTGACAAGTCAAGCACTCTGACACCACTCTCCCGATGTCACTCTTTATCCCGGGCCACCAATACAATAGCTGCAAATCTTTGTACATCTTCGTACTTCCGGGGTGAATGGAGTACGGAGATGTGTGAGCCTCTGCTAAAATCTCAGCTCTCAACTGATCGACGTTCGGTACCCACATCCTACCACGGTACTGAACGATACCATCCTCCACTGTATACAAGAGGTTACCTCTAGCCTCATCTCTCTGTCTCCATCGCTGCAACTCCTCATCAGTAGACTGTCCCTCCCTAATCCGATCTCGCAGAACTGGCCGCACCGTCAACACCGACAAGCTCGGTGCATGGCCACTCGGATAACACTCCAAGCCAAATCTCTGAATCTCGCTCTGTAGTGGTAACTGTACGGTCAAACCGGATACCACTGACGACTTCCGACTCAAAGCATCGGCCACTACATTAGCTTTACCCGGATGGTAGCTAATGTCACAGTCATAGTCCTTCACCAACTCCAACCATCTGCGCTGTCTCATGTTCAACTCCTTCTGTGTGAAGAAGTACTTGAGACTCTTGTGGTCTGTGAAAATCTTGCACTTCTCGCCATACAGATAGTGCCTCCAGATTTTCAAAGCGAAAACCACTGCAGCCAACTCCAAGTCATGCGTCGGATAATTCTGCTCATGAATCTTCAGCTGCCTCGACGCATACGCAATAACCTTACCACACTGCATAAGAACTGCGCCTAAACCTAGTTTAGACGCGTCGGTGTACACCACTAACTTCTCGTGTGGTACTGTCATCGCTAACACTGGTGCAGTAGTGAGTGCTTCCTTCAGCTGATCGAAGCTCCTCTGACAGTCTGAACTCTAGGTAAACTTCGCATTCTTCTTGGTCAAGGAAGTCAAGGGTACTGCAATAGAGGAAAAACCCTTGATGAACTTCCTATAATATCCTGCCAAACCCAAGAAACTGCGAATCTCCGAAGCATTCTTCGGAACACCCCAATTCTGCACTGCCTCAACCTTAGACTGATCAACTGCAATCCCATCTCTCGAAATAATGTGGCCAAGAAATGCCACCTGCTCAAGCCAAAACTCGCACTTGCTGAACTTGGCATACAACCGATGCTCCCTAAAGGTCTGCAAGGCTGTCTGAAGATGCTGTCTATGCTCCTCGATGCTCCTAGAATAGATCAAAATATCATCAATAAAGACTATGATGAACTGATCTAGATACGGCTGAAAGACTCGGTTCATGAGATCCATGAAACCGCTGGAGCATTGGTCATCCCAAAAGGCATCACTAAGAACTCGTAATGCCCATATCGTGTCCTGAAAGCAGTCTTGGACACATCTGTATCTCTAACATGCAACTGATGATAACCAGATCGCAGATCGATCTTGGAGAACACTGAAGCTCCCTGCAACTGGTCAAATAAATCCTCTATCCTCGGCAGTGGATACTTGTTCTTCACTGTGACCCTGTTGAGCTCTCGGTAATCGATGCACAGTCTCATACTGCCTTCCTTCTTCTTCACAAATAACACCGAAGCTCCCCACGGAGAAAAGCTAGGACGAACAAAGCCTTTCTCTAACAACTCCTGAATCTGCTCCTTAAACTCTTTCATCTCGGTAGGAGCAAGTCTGTACGGTGCCTTAGAGATAGGCACGGTGTCTGGCACTAAGTCGATGCTGAACTCCACATCTCTCACTGGTGGAATTCCGGCAACATCCTCCGAAAAGACATCCGGAAAGTCACGAACCACCTCTATCTCTGATAATGAGCTGCTAGATGGCTCTGAAGTCGTGACAATACTCGCTAGAAACCCCTGGCAACCCCGTCTCAACAACTTCCTCGCCTGAATAAGAGATATCACCTGAGGAATATCACTGCTCTAAGATGCATGAAAAGTGAACGGGTCGCCTACTGTAGGTCTCACTGACACTGATCTCCGACGAAAATCAATCGAAGCTCCATTGACTGTCAACCAGTCCATGCCCAAAATCAAATCGAATCCACTCAATGGAAAAACTACTACATCTGCTCGAATGGAGTGTCCCTGCAGCTCCAACTCTAGTCCTCGAATAACCTTCGAGGTAGAAATAATCTGCCCTGACGGCATAGTAACATCATACCCACTGTCACTACTCTCAGGTGTGATGCCTACCCGCCTGATAAACTCCAGGGAGATAAACGAATGCGTAGCCCCTGAATCTAGCAACGCAAACGTGGAGTTGCCTCCAACTAGAATTCTCCCTGCACGCAGAAAATTCCCAACAGTTTCATACCACTACTAAATTTTCCCCAACGAGTCACTACTAATTCTTAATTCTAATCACAAGTAAAACATGCTTCCTATTCTAACATGCAGTTAAATAACCCAAATAACAATAATTCCAAATTAAAGACTAAATTTTTAACCAAAGGAAAATTATTAAAATGCTAGGGATAAGATATACCGATGATCAAGGAGGTGTCTGGATCTACCTCCTCGGCCTGCATCACAAACACCCTACCAGCGGTGTTCTTCTTCCTCGGGCAGTTAGCTATCTGATGCCCTGGCTCCTTACAGTGGTAGCAAACTCCTGCTCCCAATAGACAAGGTCTCGAATGCATCTTCTGGCACTTCGGGCAAGTAGGATAAGCTATGGCATTAGGGGCCCCGCCCATCTGCTGCTGCGGCCTCTGCTGCTGTGGCCTCTGCTGCTGTGGCCTCTGCTGCTGATTCGGGCCCTTAGCCAGCCCTGTATACTGCTTCTTCGCAGGAGGCTGCGAAGATGGTCGCTGATACCCAGCCTGAAACTGCCTCTTCCCTTGCTGCTCTCTCTGAATCTCTCTCCGACCCTCCTCGGAACGCAAGGCTCTACTGACTGCAGACTCATAAGTAAGGACGTCTGCCATGCGAACATCATGCTTGATATCCGCCTTCAAACCCTCCACAAACTGCCTCAACTTCTCTGGTGGACTATCTGAAATCAGAGGCACAAAGTGACAGCCCCTCTCGAACTGTCTCACATACTCAACCACTGTCTTGTCCCCCTGACGGAGACTCATAAACTCACGGATCATGCGACTGCGCACATCCTCAGTGAAGTACTTGGCGTAGAAGATACGCCTAAACTCTTCCTAGGTCAGTGTAGGAAGGTGAACTCCCCTGGCTGCAACCTCCCACCAGAGCGCTGCATCACCCCTCAGCATGTACGTCGCACAGTTCACCCTGTCGGTGTCTGTGATCCCCATATAAGCAAAGATGGACTCCAGAGAGCAAATCCATCCCTCCGCCACCAAAGGATCGGTGGTACCCACAAACTCCTTGGGTCCCTTCTTCTGGAACCTCTCAGCAACGTCCTCCTCATGGGACAACCTGGGACGAGTAGCCTGCTGCTCTAACAGAGCAGTAATCCCTGCCATCATATTCGCATTGGCCTGCTCCAATGCTGCTAGAGGGTTCTGCAGAGGTGGAGGTGGAGGTGGAGGTGTAGGTGGAGATCCCCCACGTCTGTTCATCGGTCTAGGAGGCATTCTGCACCACGACATATTTCTTTACGTAAATCGCCATGCATAACTAAGTTGTTTAAAATTTAATGCTAACTTAAATTCTAAAAATTAAATCATGCTATAAACACTTAAAACTTACAGACCGGTAGCGTGGATTTCTGAGCTCGCATAGCAGTAATGACCCCTCCGAGGACCGTGCTCTGATACCAACTGAAACGACCCTAACTCTATAATTAATAAATAAATATGCGAAATTTTTTTTTTTTATACTTACTAAATAAAATATGTACATATATGCCCATACATATATGCACAGAATAAAAAGATTTAAAAATAAATAAATAAATAAATACTTAAATACTTAAATAAAAATGCATTCTTTAAAATAAAATAAATATCTGAGTCAAACATTTAATTAAAAATACTGCATAAATAAAATGATTAAAATTTGCATGCACTGACAATATTCAATAAAATATTCAAAACTCACAACCACTGAAAAATAATATAAAATGTGTAACGTGCTGACATAATCAAAAACATGCATGTGACTCAGACATCTATCACGGTCACGGGGTCACTGCATGCCCGCTCATACATCCTCGCCTCCGGTGGGTACAACCTCATCCTCAACGTACTCACCTGCACCATACCAGTGTAGTGAGCCTAGAGGCCCAACATGCTAACATAACAAGGGTTTAAAATAATTTAAAACAATTAAATACTAATACATACATATACATGAATGAGCATGCTCGAAAATTTCATAACATAACATAACTTAACTTAACTTAAATAACATAATACATAAACATTGTTGAGCAATTAATTTTCTAACATCGCATGGTTGTATCCGTAGTGTAACCTTAAATCATACATTAAATACTGATCAGCGTGGAAACCAACGTATGTGGCGGTGACGAATCACCTCTTAAATTGGCAGTAAAATGCCCTTCAATAGTTCACATATGGGGACGAGTCCCCCTTAAATTGTCACACTACTTCAACTTCCAACATAAAATATTTTATTATTGCTCAACCTTAAACATTTAATTATGCATAAAATTATTTCATGAATGGATGTACTTAATTAAAATGTGTGTCCTTCATATATATTTAATTTAAATTTCTTACTAACATATAAATATTAAAATAATTTCAATGCATAAAAATAATTAAATATATAATCAGGACACATGCAATTTTCTCATGGATGGTCCTGGACTGCTGGCCCTAACACTCAAGCCCATTTACTTAAATCTGGCCCATTAACACTGAGACTGGCCCAATAACATACTTAAGCCCAATAAAAATTATTCTAAGCCCAATTAAATAATTAAAGCCCATTAAAGCATTCTAAGCCCAATAACAACTTAAACTGTCCCAATGGGCCCAAAAGCCCAAAGACTGGCCCACTAACTTTTATGGGCTCAAAAGCCCATAAAAATTAATGGACTAACTTAATTAAAATTTTAAAAGCCCAAATAAAATTATTTGGGAGTCCAAATAATTTTATTTCAAATTAATAAACCCAAAACCCATTAATTCATAAAATATTTTAAAAATAAAAAGACTCGAGCCCGACCCACCAAACCCGGACCCGAACCCACTTAACCCGACCCACGACCCACTGACTTGACCGGGACCCAAGAACCCGACCCGGACCCAGCCCTAACCCTAAACCCGAACTCACCCTATCTCTTCTCGGCTGCGGCCGTGAGCAGCAACCACTCCATGGCTGCTGCCGGCCTGCTTCGGCCGCCCCTGGCCGGAGCGCCGCCGCCCAGACGTAGCCCACGTCTGGGCGGACCTGACCTGACCCAGCCCTAGCCCCCATGCAGCCCCACGCACCGAGTCGTGGCCCTCTTTCAGGAAACCCTAGACTGCGACTCCCCCTCGGCCGTGCTGCAGTAATGGCTTCCCTGGGCTCGTTTGGCTCGAGCCATTCAAGCCACTCGAGTCCAGTCACACCTAGGACACCCTAGGAACCCTAGCCAGCAGATAGAACGCACCCATGGCCTAAAAACGTGAACATGAATCATGAAAACAAGTAACCTTGGGAAAAATCCGAACACTCGAACCATTTTCTGAAAAAAAATTGAAGGTTTTGATGCATACACAATCCACACAATATAATATCTGATAGGTACAAAAAGATTGGAAGAAAATCATGCCTTTCACCGAAAATGAAGAGAAAAACGGGCGTGAGACGATTCCGGGACGACGATAACCGACTTGGACCTTCAAAACCGAGGCTATGGTGACTTCTTTGGGGTCTGCTCGATGAAGAAGAAGATGGATAAGGGAGGGAGGCAGCTAAGAGGGTAATCGGTTAAGGGTTTGGGGTAGATTAGGTTAGAGTTTTTATTTTAATAAAGATAGGTTTTTAGGATAATTAAAATATATAAATAAGGGTTTTTAAATTCAAAATATATAACTTAAAACTCTAACTAACAATTAAAATCTGATAATAAATTTACAAATCCCGAAATACATAATTAAGGGAATTTTAAAAATACTAAAAAGTCAATATTTTGGCTTATTTTAAATAAAAATGGACTCCTAAAATTATATAAAATTAAATACTAAAAATTTTGAGATAATAAAACTCAAAATAATATTTTAGGGCTCTAAAAAGGCTCATGAAATTAATTGGCTAGAAAGTTGTCATCTCGTCCGTCCACGGTCCCGTCTACGCGATAAAATAATTAAAATACTAAAAATCATAAAAATCACTAATTATGGGTTAAATGCTTAAAAATAAATTAAATCATGCACAAATAATTCACATAATTATTTAACCCATAAATCTAAAATTTAAATAATTAAATATCCTAATTATGCATGCAAATTTACGTATTTAAAATACCGGGTGTTACATTCATGCTCTCAAGTGACTATTGATCAGTGGGTTAGATTTTGGTTCAATAAGGCTTTTCGGTATCATTCACCTCCCACACGTAGAGATAAAAAGACAGCGCCTCCCGAATCCACATATAATCCACTTGGAGATCTCAAGACACATGAAGAATGGTCCTCTGCAGAGAAGATTTTATTTTTGTAACGCCCCAAAATTATCTTAATGGACTTTATTTGAGATAATCAGAGATTTTAGAAGACGAGGGCCGATTCGATTTTAATCAAGGACTAGAATGCAATTTTTGGAATTTTTAGGGACTAAAACGCAAATTTGGACTTAAATAGATATTTAAGCAAGCTTTGACTCTCCTTTTTACTTCATCCTTCCCCTCCAAACCGTCTCCCTCCATTGAAGGCGTCTCCAAAGCTTTCCAAGCTTTGTGATTTCCATTTTAGCTCGATCCGTCCGTTGAAATTTATTTCTGAAGGCGGATTAGTGATCACGGCTGCGAGAGCTTCATTCTATAGTAAGTTTTTCTTCGATCAACTAGACTTCTATTTTTGGATGTTATTAGAATCGATTGAGTTTGGAGTATGTTGATCTTGGCAGAGTTCTGATCGTTTATTCTCTGTCGGTTTTGAAATAGAGCGTCGTTCGGAATTGTTTTGATTTTAGGAAGGTTATTTCGAAAATGGAGATTTTAGATTTGAAGAATTTGAATTGTTTTGATGATATTGAGATGATTATGAGTTTATTTAATTGATATCTTGCTGTCTGCATTTTTGGTTTGATCAGTTTATAGCAGTTATACCGTCAGTTTGAGTTTTGGACTTCGTTCAATATTTTGATCGTATCGAGTTTGATTGAGCTTTTGGATGTCGATATTGATCCTTTTGACTTCTTATGATATATTTAATTGAAGTCAGCATAGTTGTGAGGTAGCAGCTTTGGTCAGTTTGGAAGATTGAAGTCGGTACAGTATCGATTTTCTTATTTATCAATCGAAGAAGTTTGATTGTGTTTTGAATGAATTTGATTGGATATTGATTATTATCCTTATTATTGATTTCAGATTGAAGTACCTTCGAAGCGAATAAGGTAAAAGACGACTTAGACTTGAATGGAACGATTAACTCGAATTAGACTTTATTCTAGCGTTCCGAAGAAATCACATACTTGCTTGATTGAATGTTTATTTGAATGCATGAGATTATATCTGCATTTATATTGACGAAATCATGTTTGAATGATTATTTTAATTGATGAATGAAAGCATGATTGAATGCTTATATGAACTGATGATTGAAATGATATTAGAATGCATGAGATGACATATGCATTCATATTGAGCATCGATTCATTTCAATTTGATTAGACGATATAGAGATTGTAGTTGAGTGACTTGGTTGGAGATTTTATACCTTGTCAATTAAACTCTCTATAATGCTCTGGAGTCTAGAGGATTAAAATATGTCTCGTCCACCTCGAGAGGGGAGTTCGGTGTGATTGTTGGATATTTTAACCTCGGGATCCCAAACCGAAGAAAGAAAGAAAGAAGAATTCCTAGTGATTATCTGAGTCTGATAATCCAGAAGTTTTAAAGACATGCATATCATTTTAATTCAGTACTTGGATGAATTACTTGATTTATATTGATGCGATAGATATTTGGAAATTGATACATGTCATGTCTTGATGTGTTTTAATTGATATGCATGATAGTATATTTTACTATGAATTGTATTCTCACCGGATTATCCGGCTGTTGTCTTTGTTTGTTTGTGTACTTGGCAACAGGTGGGGCAGGACCGAGTCAGAGGCAGCATGACTAGGTGAACGAGAATGAAGATTAGAAGTGAGACTTCGAAATAGAATTGGAAATGCATGCCAATCTAGTTTATGTTTTGAAATCATGTTAGAATTCAAATGGGTTGTATTTGATTTGGAAGTATTGAATATTAGAATCGATTTCGATTGATGACTTTTGATTATCGAAGATAGTTCATTGATTGCATGTTACTAGATTCGAAATCAAGCAGGATAGAATTATGAAGTATGATTTGATTATGGATTAATGCATGAAGTTGAGCTATGCATGTTGAATGATTTATGGATTGGAATTTGAAGCATTGCCCTGTTTCTGTTAATTTTTCTGTTGCCCAGGGTGCGCTCGATCCTATGAAATGCTGGGATCGAGCGCAGCCCCTGTAAAATTGGAGGCAGTGACTTTGTTCAATTGGTGCGCTCGATCCTGGATTTTTGCCGGATCGAGCGCGACACTTATTTTGATCTCAGCAGAGAGTTCGGGAATATGGTGCGCTCGATCCTGGCTTTTTGCCGGATCGAGCGCAGTACTGTTCACAAGAAAAATAATATTTTTTTTAAAATTCATTTGATGTCTTATCTTTTGGACTTTGTATAGTTCTCGATAGGATTAGTTCTTGATTAGATGATTAAAATCGGGGTCTCACATTAAGTGGTATCAGAGAGATAAGGTCTTGGACTGAACTTAGAAGTGAACGGGGTAGATTGAGTCCGCTTGAACTTAATTTCTCGCATGTGATTGATTAATTCTATGATTGAAGAATATGCGAGCATGCTTTATGATTGAGAATTATTTGAATTACTTGGATATGTGATTTAAATTTTAAAGCATGAATTAATTGAGATACGAATTGTTTCGGGTTACTGGTTGCATTGAATACTCTTGAGATCGAATGAGTATGTCGAGCTGAGGTTGTTGGACACCAGATAGATGTAATTGAGATGTTCTGTCCTAATCCTCTTGAATCAGATTTTATATTCGGCAAGTTTTGAACAGGATTCAATTAGCAGCAAACCCGATTGTACAGAATTATTCTGTGACTGAACTGATGGATGTCACTCCGACACTGATGGAATCATTACTGACGAGATTTCAGTCATTTAGCCCTTCAACTCTGAGGAGTTCTGATAATGAGTTTGGGTGTGAAAGTTGATTAGAAGAGATCGATCAGTTGTTTGATTCCCTAGACTTCATTGACGAACGACGGATTCAGTTAATTGTTTACCAACTGCAAGGTATTGCGAAATTGGTGGATATCGAAGAAGAAAGCTTTAGAGAAACAAGGTTTGATCGTTTCGTAGAGTTTGTTTAAATCCAAATTTCTGCGACAGACTTTAGTACTTGCTCGAGGATTCACAGACTCTAACTGCTCTTGATGATGATGAAGCAGTGCATTAACCGAGTACAGAGCAACCGAGTTGATTTCAGATTGTTTCCAGATTCGGATCCGAGATGATAGACGAGTGGATTTCATCCGGTAAGAATTCCTGAATTAAGAATTTATTTCTTATTGTTTGTTGATTACCATTGGTTACAGAAAGGTGCGGAGGAATGTTTGATGTATGTAGATGATGTCTTCAATCAGCCCGTGTTGGTTGTTTTAACAGAGATGTTAAGTTTTTTGATGTTGTTCTAGTTGAGATTCCAGATTTGCCTCCGAGTCGAGAGGATGAGTTCAGCATTGATTTTTAGTTTAGACATCGTCGACAGATAATCTGTAAGGAAGAAGTTTCAGAGATTGAATTCGGAATGAGGTACGACCAATTTGAATTTTAATCGTACAGATTGAGTTGGAATTGCATCTGCAATGTTTATGAGTCCTTTGAACCGAATCTTCCAGTGGTTTGTAGATGAGTTCTTGAGTATTCTTATCGATGAATCTTTTATCCTTCGAAGATCCGTATTGATCTTTCAGATTCTTTAAGAAAATGTTTGCAGATTTGCATGTCGATCATTTATGCTATTCTTTTGACGTCTGAATCTCGTGAGACCGAGTGGTATTTTCCTCGATCTTTTCTCTGGGAAGATGGAATTTTATTGAATACCTCAAGACTAGAGCTGTTATGAATTGAGTTGGATCGACGTCCTTATCTGAAATTGAAGATTCTTGGATTTAGAGAGTTCTATCGCGAATCCTTTGATGAATTTTTATTGTTGATTAGACGAATACTCATCAGATTATGCTCTTCTGTCCAGTTGTATCTTTGATGACCTTTTGAGTGTTGTGCACTTCTTCTTATTGAGTATTGAGACTTATTCTTGTTCAGAAGAAATCTGTATTATCTTGAGCATCGAAGAATTTGAAGATGCTCGAGACGCAATGTTAGTTCCGATTTGAATCTCATAGAGATCTTATTGCTTGGAAGATTTTAATAATTTGTTCTGATCTAGGAAGATAGAAGTTTTGACTGTCGCAGTCCGAACTGATTTTGTTTTGGGAGAGAGAGTTTTAGAGAATGATTTATCTGACTGCGAATTTTTATTGTTATTTGGAGAACTGATGGTAACCGCTAAGATCTTAAGTTGTATGATCTGATCTTATTTTATCTACTTCAGTTGTTCTCTTTGACAGATGATTGCTGCACTTCTGATAGAGTCTGGAACAGATGGAATGTTTATCTTGACTCATTCATTCGACTTCGAATCAGAGTTGATTGAGAAGATTGAGAACGTTTTGGAATCTGATTCGACCTTTCAGAATCCGATGAAGATAGAGCAAATCTGAGTATAATCTAAGTTTCAGTTTTTTTATTGATGCCTTATTAGCGAATAACTTTTGTTGTGCCAGATGTTTCGGTTTGAGACAGAGTATCAAGAGATTTGCACTTTGAAGTTTATTCAGAGTTCTTCCAGATGATCGGAAGATGTTTGATGAATTGGGGAATCAGATCGAATAGAGGATGATGAAGCATGAAGTTCGAAGTAAGGCTTCTGATGTTTTGAACTGTCAGCAGTCAGAGAGAGAGCGATCCGATTTTCTATTGTTCAGTCTATTCTGATTCAGAAGGGAATTGAGATCGCATTTTGATGATTTTCATAGCAAGGCTACTTGGTTGAGTCTGAGATGAGATGTCACCTGAGTATCGTTGATCGAGTGATGGAATACTCTTTTAAGAATTCACGATTCTAAGAATTCCTGTTTTATTCTGTAGATTGACTGTTGTTACAGAATAGTATGAATGAACTCTCGAAACTTTACAGTTGATGTATTGAATTGTAACCTGAACTGGTTGATGTGCCAGTGGTTAAGGAACAAATGAAGTTGTTCGGAATGAACTTCTAGATTGGTCCCGGTTGTCAGAACGAGTTCGACACTGATTTGAGATTCAAATTTTTTTTATCTACAGGAATTTTGTGTAGTGAGCTTTCTCAGAAGCGTTTCCGATTGAGGTATGGCCATTTTGAGCTTTTGACAGGCCGTTTGATTTGAAGAATACTCCTGTATTGTTGAAAAATTTTCTGTTGACCGAATCTCTCAGAAGTATGAGTTGAAATTAGGAGTTCTTATTGATGAATTCTTGTTTTCTGGATGTGAAAATTGTACTGATCGTTCAGAGCTTCAATCTTTTCAAAATTGTATGCCGATCAGTTGTAGACTAATCTCGACGTTTGAAATTCTGATTGAACTGAATGAATTTCTTTGATCTGTTTATCTGATGATGGAATTTCTGATTATTCGTTCTTCTGTATTCTGAGTTTTAGTACTTACAATCTTGCAGTACTTGGTTTTCTTCTTATTGAGATTTCTGTTTTGAATCTTTTTAGCAGAAGGAGTGAATGCAGCAATTGATGTTTAGAACCGAAGAATTTGTTCTTATTTTATCTACTGTCTGATTTTGATTGACCGATAGACAGGATCCGTTATAGTTTTCTATACAGAATGATTATGATGTAGAGGAGAGAATGAATATCTTGTCAGAGGTTGTCAGATGTCATGAATTGCCGAAGTCTGTCAGTTTAGACTGAGATCCTTGATGCATTGTCCTTTCGTCATAGACTTCGAAGAGAAATTTGTTGTTGAATTCATCTACTTTCGATTCGATACCCTCAGAACGATGGACAACATGATCAGATGAGTCAAACTTTAGAAGAATTGCATTGAGTAGTAGTGCTCGACTTAGCACTAGTTGACAGAAATTCTTGATGTTTGTGAAAATTTCGTGCAACGACAGAGTTTGACGAGTTATTGGAGGCACGTTATAGAAGTTGTACAAGGAGAGATGAATATCTCCTTGCTTTTTTTATGAACTTTTTGTGTCACGGGAGTTAGAACGAAAGAAGATTCAAATTGTGGCTGAGTTTAGAAGAATTTTCTGACGAGGATGAGTTGACATTGATAGACGGACGGAGTGTTGATGAATTATTCAACTAGAGTTTCTGACTTCTCTGATTGATTGAGATGTCGAGCTGTTGAGACGAACGATTCAGAGTTTTATTGGAAGAAGATTCTGGACTTAGTTCCGATATGTAAATTCTTATTGCTGTTCTTTGACTAGATCCTCGACCTTGTGATAGAACAATTATTGATTTCGGGAACAAAATCGATTTTTAGAGGAGGAGAATTGTAACGCCCCAAAATTATCTTAATGGACTTTATTTGAGATAATCAGAGATTTTAGAAGTCGAGGGCCGATTCGATTTTGATCAGGGACTAAATGCAATTTTTGGAATTTTCAGGGACTAAAACACAAATTTGAACTTAAATAGATATTTAAGCAAGCTTTGACTCTCCTTTTTACTTCATCCTTCCCCTCCAAGCCGTCTCCCTCCATTGAAGGCGTCTCCAAAGCTTTCCAAGCTTTGTGATTTCCATTTTAGCTCGATCCGTCCGTTGGAATTTATTTCTGAAGGCGGATTAGCGATCACGGCTGCGAGAGCTTCATTCTATAGTAAGTTTTTCTTCGATCAACTAGACTTCTATTTTCGGATGTTATTAGAATCGATTGAGTTTGGAGTATGTTGATCTTGGCAGAGTTCTGATCGTTTATTCTCTGTCGGTTTTGAAATAGAGCGTCGTTAAGAATTGTTTTGATTTTTGGAAGGTTATTTCAAAAATGAAGATTTTAGATTTGAAGAATTTGAATTTTTTTGATGATATTGAGATGATTATGAGTTTATTGAATTGATATCTTGCTGTCTGCATTTCCGGTTTGATCAGTTTATAGGCGTTATACCGTCAGTTTGAGTTTTGGACTTCGTTCAATATTTTGATCGTATCGAGTTTGATTGAGCTTTTGGATGTCGATATTGATCCTTTTGAATTCTTATGATATATTGAATTGAAGTCAGCAGAGTTGCGAGGTAGCAGCTTTGGTCAGTTTGGAAGATTGAAGTCGGTACAGTATCGATTTTCTTATTTATCAATCGAAGAAGTTTGATTGTGTTTTGAATGAATTTGATTGGATATTGATTACTATCCTTATTATTGATTTCAGATTGAAGTACCTTCGAAGCGAATAAGGTAAAAGACGACTTAGACTTGAATGGAACGATTAACTCAAATTAGACTTTATTCGAGTGTTCCGAAGAAATCACATACTTGCATGATTGAATGTTTATTTGAATGCATGAGATTAAATGTAGTGACCCTTACCTGGATCACCTGCTAAACAGAACTTAGGCATGCAATTAACTTAATAAAACAGTTATCAGAATAAACTTGCGGAATACATAAATAAATACAATCTCAAGGAAAGGAATCTGTAATTTATCAAAAATATTATACAACCAAATCGAATAGCTGTATCAACCCAAAATAACAGAAATAAAACCTAGACGAAGCTCCAGCTGGCCAACCACTGCCTAGCCCCTCTTGGATCCACCCGCCTCGTCCAATCGCAAACCTGCCCCATGGAATAGGGTGTCCAAAAACACAGAGTACGAGACGTGAGCATAAAACGCTCAGTACGAGAGTATGAGTATACATGCATGTAAAGTAAACTCCCTATAAAATCGAGGTCAAGGATCAGATACCAGAGACAGACCGGGCCCTGGTATGTAGCACGCTGTGCTGTCTCATCAGGAGGTGGCTCCCATACCATAATACAAGTGGATATGCCGGACCCAAATCGATGGAAGTCCAACCACTAACAGGATAGGGAAAAACCCTACTAACAGACATCTCGAAGGAGATAGCTCAGTATGCAAATGAATGCAGCATAAATCAATGACATATAAACCATGCAGTCACATAATACATGCATACTCAGTCAGGATATCTCGAACAGTACTTTCGTACCTCAAATCAGTGTGATTGGTGCGTCTAAATCTGAATCTCGGCCCTCCTATTTATAGACGGAGTTCGAATCATCCGAACTGGACTTCGGAGTGTCCGAACACGATCGGAGCGTCCGTTCTCGACTTCGGATCGTCCGATTCCAATATTACGTCATTGCTTATGTCAGCATGATGATGTCATCCATGACGACTGTCGGCAGCAAGATCGGAGCGTCCGAACCACTCTTCGGAACGTCCGAACCATGACTTCGGACCGTCCGATCCTTAACTTCGAAGCCTCCGAACTCGACAACCTTCAAACCATTTTCAAGTGTTCTGAATCCAATTCCGGACTCCGATAATCCATTAAGAGTTCCCTTAATCACGTTTACTCTTACTTAATAGGATTAATGATTTGATTAACGCTAAATCACTAATTTTGGGTACGGGCTACTACATTCTCCCCCACTTAAGATGTTTCGTCCTCGAAAATAGATCTTAAGTACTGAATGTAAAATAGAAATCAGAAACATTCGTTATTCAAATCAAACGTTTACAAAATTTTGCAGCTGAATACTTCTTAAGAATGAAATCAAAATAACTCAGGATGGTCTTCACGCATCCTGTCCTCAAGCTCCCAAGTAGCTTCCTCAGTGCCTCGCCGCTGCCACTGAACTAAAACCAAAGGAATGACTTTGTTCCACAAAACCTTATCCTTATAATCCAGGATACGAATAGGTTTCTCAACATAGGTCAAATCCTTGTTCAACTAAACCTCAGACCGCTGCAGAATATGAGATTCATCCGCCACATACCGTCGCAATAGAGATACGTGGAACATGTCGTGAATACTGGATAGATGCGGTGGCAAAGCTAGTCGATAAGCCAAATCGCCGATGCTCTCCAAGATCTCAAACGGACCGATAAACTTGGGAGACAACTTGCCCTTAAGACCAAATCTGAGAATCTTACCGGAAGGTGACACTGTGACGCCCGGGGCTGAAGAGGCAAGGAGTGATCGCCGGTGCCAAGAGGTTGCACGGACAATGAGCGGCTCCTAGTAGGCTTCTAGGCGGAGGGAGACATGAATGAACCGATCTCGTGCCGGAATGAGAGGGATTCTGAGACTGTGTAGGTATGGGACTACATAGTTGAGGAGGGTTTAAAAGATTTCATATGTACTGCTCATATCAAGAAGGTGCATCTTCTTTTCGAGAGCTCATCACATAAGAACTCTAAAGTTAAGCATGCTTGACTTGGGGCAATTATAGGATGGGTGACCCCTAGGAAGTTTCTCAGGGTGCGTGTGAGTGAGGACAAAAGCACGCTGAAAAGACCCATCTTGATACAGTGGGTCGTTACAAATGGTATCAGAGCCGAACTCTCTTAGTACGTACGGTATGGTTCGGGGACGAACCAAGCGGAAGCTGGTGGGCATGTGACGCCCGGGGCTGAAGAGGCAAGGAGTGATCGCCGGTGCCAAGAGGTTGCACGGACAATGAGCGGCTCCTGGTAGGCTTCTAGGCGGAGGGAGACATGAATGAACCGATCTCGTGCCGGAATGAGAGGGATTCTGAGACTGTGTAGGTATGGGACTACATAGTTGAGGAGGGTTTAAAAGATTTCATATGTACTGCTCATATCAAGAAGGTGCATCTTATTTTTGGGAGCTCATCACATAAGAACTCCAAAGTTAAGCGTGCTTGACTTGGGGCAATTATAGGATGGGTGAACCCCTGGGAAGTTTCTCAGGGTGCGTGTGAGTGAGGACAAAAGCACGCTGAAAAGACCCGTCTTGATACAGTGGGTCGTTACAGACATTCTCAGAAACACTTTCTCCCCGACATCGAACTGCAAAGGCCTACGCTTGATATTAGCATAGCTGGCCTAACGATCCTGTGCAGTCTTAATCCGTTTCTTGATCTGATCAACAATGTCTATCGCCTGTTGGATAAAATCCGGTCCCTCAGCCTGTCTCTCCCCTACTTCTTCCCAGAAGAGTGGAGTACGACAACTTCGCCCGTACAACGCCTCAAAAGGTGTCATCCCAATACTAGTATGACAGATGTTGTTGTACGCGAACTCGATCAATGGCAAATGATCCTGACAGGCTGAACCAAAATCCATGACGCACGCTCTAAGCATATCCTCCAAAGTATGGATAGTGCGCTCCGACTGACCATCAGTCTCCGGATGATAGATAGTACTCAAACTGAGAGTAGTACCCATCGCACGCTGAACACTCCCCCAGAATCTAGAAGTAAACCTGGGGTCCCGATCGCTGACAATGCTCACAGGCACTCCATGAAGTCGAACGATCTCCTGAATGTACATCCGTGCCATGCGATCCACAGAGTACTCTCGGCTATAGGCAATGAAATGCGCTGACTTGGTGAGTCGGTCCACCACAACCTAGATAGCATCACAGTTCCTTGGGGATACCGACAAATGGGTCACAAAGTCCATTGTGATAAACTTCCATTTCCATTCAGGAATAGGCAGACTGTGAAGCAATCCTACAGGTCGTCGGTGCTCTGCCTTGACCTGTTGACACACCAAACATCTCGAAACAAACTGATAAACACTGCGTTTCATTCCCTTCCACCAGAAACGAGTACATAGATCCTTGTACATCTTGTTGCTCCCAGGATGAATACTCAACTTAGTGCGATGTGCCTGAGACAAAATCTCCTCTCGCAACTCTTCATCCTGCGGAATCACAAGTCTACCAGACAAACACAGAAAGCCATCTGATTGATAGTGAAATCCAGATGAGCTACCCTCGTTAGCTAGACGAGCCAAACACTGGGTCTTTGAATTAGACATCTGAGCATCTTGAATCCGCGAATACAAAGCTGGCTCAGATAGTATCGCAAACATCTGGATACTCTGCATACCTTTCTTATGCTTGAAGGTATATCCCGAAGTACAATAGTCACTGATCGCACTAGACATCGAACAAGTCTGAAGTGCGGATAGTCGCACCTTGCGACTCAAAGCATCAACGGTGAGATTAGCAGCTCCCGGATGGTACTTAATCTCGCAATCATAGTCCTTCAGCAAGTCCATCCAACGTCTATGCCTCATGTTCAACTCCGCCTGAGTGAACAAATACTTGAGACTCTTATGGTCGGTGAAGATCTCAAATTTCTTGCTATACAGATAATGACGCCAGATCTTCAAAGCGAACACAATGGCTGCTAACTCCAAATCATGGACTGGGTAGTTGTCCTCGTGAAGCTTCAACTGTCTAGAAGCGTATGCGATCACATGCCCATTCTAAGTCAGGACACAACCTAACCCCTGAAGAGAAGCATCAGTGTATACCAGATACCCTCTAGATCCTGACGGTAATGCCAACACCAGCGCAGAAGTCAACCGCCATCGAAGCTTACAAAAATTATCCTCACACTCGGAGGACCACTCGAAATCCACACCCTTGCAGGTAAGCCGCGTCAAAGGTCGAGCTAGTTGAGAGAAGTTCAGAATGAAGCGATGATAATATCCTGCTAGACCCAGAAAACTACGGATCTCAGCAATGGTCGTCGGATGCGACCAATTAAGCACCGCCTCAATATTGTTTGGATCAACAGAAATCCCCTCCCTGGATATGATATGGCCAAGAAAGACCACTCGATCCATCCAGAACTCACACTTGCTCAGCTTGGCATACAACTGCTCATCTCGAAGCGTCTGCAGTACCAACCGCAAGTGAGAAACATGCTCTTCCGTATTACGCGAATACACCAAGATGTCGTCAATGAAGACCACGACAAACTTGTCCAAATACTCCCTGAAAACATGGTTCATCAGATCCATGAATATAGCCGGCGCATTAGTCAAACCAAATGGCATCAATAGGAACTCGTAATGCCCATAGCGAGTACGGAATGCAGTCTTGGCTACGTCCTGATCACGGACCCTCAACTGATGATACCCAGATCTCAAGTCAATCTTGGAGTAAATAGAAGTACCCTGCAGCTGATCAAACAAGTCATCAATGCGAGGCAACGGATACTTGTTCTTCATTGTAACATGATTCAGCTGCCTATAGTCAATGCACAGCCGCATCGACCCATCCTTCTTCTTTTCAAAAAGAACAGGAGCTCCCCAAGGAGATACACTAGGACGAATTTACCCCTTGTCCAAAAGATCATGTAGTTGATTCTTCAACTCACGCATCTCTGACGGAGCCAGATGATACGGTGCTCGAGAAATAGGCGAAGTACCCGGCATCAACTCTATGCCAAACTCGACTTCCCTAACAGGAGGAAAACCCGAAATCTCATCAGGAAAAACATCTGGAAATTCATCCACGACCGGAATGCTCTCTATCTCAATGCTCTCAGCGGACAAATCAATTGCATAGATAAGGTAGCCTTCCCCACCAGACTCTAGAGCTCGACAGGCTCTCAAAGCTGATACCAAAGGCATCCAGGGTCACGCGCCCTCTCCATAGAAAAACCAGCTCTCACTCCCCTCCGGATGAAAGCGTACTAATCTCTGATAGCAGTCCACTAAATCTTGATAGGTAGTCAACATATCTATTCCCAGAATGCAATCAAAGTCGTCCATCGCCAGGACCATGAGATTTGCTAACAGAATGTTCCTTTCGAACTCTAAAGGGCAACCCATCACTAGACGCTTAGCCAAAGCAGATTGACCCGTCGGAGTAGAAACAGACATCACTACATCTAGTGCAATGCATGGTAACTTATGCCTCTTAACAAAACGTGCAGAAATGAAGGAATGAGATGCACCAGTATCAATAAGTACAAGAGCAGGTATACCATAAAGCAGAAATGTACCTGCGATAACTTTCTCATTCTCTTCCACTGCCTGATCATGTCTCAGGGCAAACACCTGGCCAGAAGCTCGTGGCCTCAAATGAGAACTCCCAGCAGGCTGTCCCTGCGACCTCTGCTGAACGGTGGCCTGAGAACCAGATCCTGAACCAGAACCAGAACCGCCTCCCCCAGATAGTGGACAATCCCTCCGGATATGACCAGTCTCTCCACAATGGAAACAAGCTCCAAAAGCTCTACGGCACTTGTCAGATGGATGGTTCTTCCCACAGTGATTACACTTGTCCTTCTTACCGAAATGGACAACACCAGCAGAGCCAGAGGAAGAAGAAGTAGATCAAGACTTCTTAAAAGATTGGGCATAGGGACCCAAAGAACTAGCAGGCCTCGACTGAGGGAAAGACCTGTTCCGCCGAATGCTGTCCTCCGCCTGGTGACAACGGCTCACCAAACCCTCGTAGGACATGTCATCGCCAACCTCCACACGGTCATGGATCTCAGGGTTAAGACCCTGACGGAACAGATTATACTTCATCCCAGAGCTGTCAGCAATCTCGGGGCAATAGGATAGCAGATCAAAGAACTTTTTCTGATACTCATCGATAGACATGGCTCCCTATCGTAGACTCAGTAGCTCGCCTGCCTTTGACTGGCGGAGTGTAGGAGGAAAATACAGCTTCTGAAAAGCTGTGTGGAACTCGGCCCAGGTGGCCACTCCTCTCGTCGCAATAAAGGGTGCGGGTGCAGAAGTAAACCTCCACCACCTACGGGCTCGCCCATCCAGAAGAGAGCCAAGGGTCTCCATCTTCTGCTCCTCGGTGCAGTGGAAAGTCTGAAAAGTCATCTCCATGCGGTCTAACCAATTCTCCGCATCCTCCGAAGACTCACCTCCAACTAAGGGCTTAGGACCCATAGCTAAGAATCGACGCACGGTGAAACGCTCGTCGTCATGATGACGATGACGCCGTTCTCGACGACGCTCTCGGTCGGCATCACCCCAACGACCGCCTCCACTTTCGTGGCTACTCTCATCATCGTAGTTTGCCATCTACAAAAATACCTCATGATGAGACTAAATCCCAAGAATACTTTTGCATGCTCTGATACCATAAATGTAGTGACCCTTACCTGGATCACCTACTAAATAGAACTTAGGCATGCAATTAACTTAATAAAACAGTTATCAGCCCAAAACAACAAAAATAAAACCTAGACGAAGCTCCAGCTGGCCAACCACTGCCTAGCCCTTGTTGGATCCACCCGCCTCGTCCAATCGCAAATCTGCCCCATGGAATAGGGTTTCCAGAAACACAGAGTACGAGACATGAGCATAAAACGCTCAGTACGAGAGTATGAGTATACATGCATGTAAAGTGAACTCCCTATAAACTCGAGGTCAAGGATCAGATAACAGAGACAGACCGGGCCCTGGTATGTAGCACGCTGTGCCGTCGCTTCAGGAGGTGGCTCCCATACCATAATACAAGTGGATATGCCGGACCCAAATCGATGGAAGTCCAACCACTAACAGGATAGGGAAAAACCCTACTAACAGACATCTCGAAGGAGATAGCTCAGTATGCAAATGAATGCAGCATAAATCAATGACATATAAACCATGCAGTCACATAATACATGCATACTCAGTCAGGATATCTCGAACAGTACTTTCGTACCTCAAATCAGTGCAAGCTCTACCAACTCTAGGTCCACGCCTATAGTCTGCTCTACACTGCCAAATGATACTACTATCATTATAGCGCTCTAAAAGCCTTAACTAAGCTAAAGCATACTTCTAAATATTTTTAGGAAGCAAAAGCTATACCTTCATCCGTCATTAGCCCTTTGCTATCGAGTGCCTCAAAACTAGGCCACAGCTCCGCTACGACGCCTGGATCGCTATGCCACTTCTGGATTCCCCACGGGACGCCTAGAATTCCCTAGATCTGAGCTGGAAGGCTAAGGAATTGAGAGAGAAGAGGTGATTGGTGCGTCTAAATATGAATCTCGGCCCTCCTATTTATAGACGAAGTTCGGATCGTCCGAACTGGACATTGGAGCGTCCGAACATGATCGGAGTGTCCGATCTCGACTTCGGATCATCCGATCCCAATATTACGTCATGGCTTACGTCAGCATGATGACATCATCCATGACGACTGTCGACAGCAAGATCGGAGCGTCCGAACCACTCTTCGGAACGTCCGAACCCTGACTTTAGACCGTCAGATCCTTAACTTTGGAGCCTCCAAACTTGACAACCTTCAAACCATTTTCAAGTGTTCTGAATCCAATTCTGGACTCCGATAATCCATTAAGAGTTCCCTTAATCAAGTTTACTCTTACTTAATAGGATTAATGATTTGATTAACGCTAAATCACTAATTTTGGGTACGGGCTACTACATTATATCTGCATTTATATTGACGAAATCATGTTTGAATGATTATTTGAATTGATGAATGAAAGCATGATTGAATGCTTATATGAATTGATGATTGAAATGATATTAGAATGCATGAAATGACATATGCATTCATATTGAGCCTCGATTCATTTCAATTTGATTAGACGATCTAGAGATTGTAGTTGAGTGACTTGGTTGGAGATTTTATACCTTGTCAATTAAACTATCTATAATGCTCTGGAGTCTAGAGGATTAAAATATGCATCGTCCACCTCGAGAGGGGAGTTCGGTGTGATTGTTGGATATTTTAACCTCGGGATCCCAAACCAAAGAAAGAAAGAAAGAAGAATTCCTCGTGATTATCTGAGTCTGATAATCCAGAAGTTTTAAAGACATGCATATCATTTTAATTCAGTACTTGGATGAATTACTTGATTTATATTGATGCGATAGATATTTGGAAATTGATACATGTCATGTCTTGATGTGTTTTAATTGATATGCATGATAGTCTATTTTACTGGAAATTATATTCTCACCGGATTATCCGGCTATTGTCTTTGTTTTTTTGTGTACTTGGCAACAGGTGGGGCAGGACCGAGTCAGAGGCAGCATGACTAGGTGAACGAGAATGAAGATTAGAAGTGAGACTTTGAAATAGAATTGGAAATGCATGCCAATCTATTTTATGTTTTGAAATCATGTTAGAATTCGAATGAGTTGTTTTTGATTTGGAAGTATTGAATATTAGAATCGATTTTGATTGATGACTTCTGATTATCGAAGATAGTTCATTGATTGCATGTTACTAGATTCGAAATCGAGCAGGATAGAATTATGAAGTATGATTTGATTATGGATTAATGCATGAAGTTGAGCTATGCATGTTGAATTATTTATGGATTGGAATTTGAAGCATTGCCCTGTTTCTGTTAATTTTTCTATTGCCCAGGGTGCGCTCGATCCTATGAAATGCTGGGATCGAGCGCAGCCCCTGTAAAATTGGAGGCAGTGACTTTTTTCAATTGGTGCGCTCGATCCTGGATTTTTTCCGGATTGAGCGCGGCACTTATTTTGATCTCGGCAGAGAGTTCAGGAATATGGTGCACTCGATCCTGGCTTTTTGCCGGATCGAGCGCAGTACTATTCACAAGAAAAATAATTTTTTTAAAAAAATTCATTTGATGTCTTATCTTTTGGACTTTGTATAGTTCTCGATAGGATTAGCTCTTGATTAGATGATTAGAATCGGGGTCTCACAATTTTTGAAGCTTGGCATTAGAGACAACTCTAGAGACGAGACATATTTGGCAGCATATTTATCCTGTTGGTTATGTGTATTTGTCCTTCCTCAAAGTGGTGCCAAAATGATTCATCCAAGTACTTTCAAGATGGCAAGCATCATGGCTAGTGGGCAGAAGGTGGGTCTTGTTGTTCCAACATTGACGAGCATTTATCGAGGCCTCAACAAAATTGCTGCTTCTTCAAATCCATCTCGTGCATGTGCGACTTTTCCTACACACTTCATCTATGGTTGGCTTGCGCATTACTTTAAGACTCACACCCAAGTTTGGCAAGAAGCACGTGGTCCCAAAATGGCGACATTTTCCGGCAAAGGGAGCGCAAAACATTATGATTCAATTGAAGCTCGCAAAAGAATTCACAAAGGAGATTTTGCTTCTTGGACTTGCACCATGATCACAAAGAGTAAAGACTTTTTATATCTTGATAATGGAAACACGGAGGAACTTGAGCAGAATTATTTTATAGCCATCCGTTCCGGCTATCTGTCTTTGCGCCAAGGAAGTCGCTTCTTGGCTGAACCATATAGTCCTCACCGCTTCAGTCGTCAGTTTGGATTTTATCAAATACCACCAGAGGTTCTTGTTCGAGACGTCCGCAAAGCTTCTTTGGATGAATGGCTTCTTTTATGGCGGTTGAGTACTCTTTCCAACTCAATGTCTAGAGTGCAATTTCCATCCATGCCCCCAAATGCGAAGAGATTCTGCTCCGATGAGTATAAGAAGTGGTGGGCAATAGTTCATGGAAATTATTTGGAAGAAAACATCACAATTTTGAATATCTCGAAGCCTTGTGAAAATTTGCGAGAAGGTAAAATTTGTGAGGATGAAAATGGGTTTCTCGGTGAAGACTCTCGTCCCAAAGATCATAGTGCTCGTGCAATCAAACTTTTAGAGGTAAACAAGAGAGAGGACTTCCAAGATAGTGAGAGTAGCACTGCAGACCATCATTGGAAAAGAGCCAAAAAGAACTCTAACCCTTCTGAGCCAAGATTCATTGACATCGATAGTGTAATCGAAGACCCGAGACTCATAGAAAGCTTTGTGGGAGAGGTATTTTTTTTTATTTCTCTTTCTCTCATTTTTTTTAAACACACTCTTTTGTCATTCATTTTTTTTTAGGTGGAGAAAGAGTTATTGAATGCTAATGATAATCTTTATTTGCAAGATAGCCAAAAATCAATCGTGGGACCAAACATATCAATTGCAGTTCTTTCAGCCAGTGAAGCAATACCAAAGGAAGGTTGTATTTTGGCGATTCCCAATGCAACTCCCAAGCCTGCTGCACTTCTTGCATTTGATGGAGGGAAATTTTTATTTGATCATCAAAAAGAATTTCTTCAAAGACTGTGGGTCGACCTTCGTGAAAAGATAAAAAAGACTTCAATTGATTGTATCTCTTCTCTTAAAGGCAACGTGTTTTTTGTGCTTGATACCATGAAGAGTTTTCATGATTTTGATTTCTCTGATTTGGAAAAGTTATTGGGATCATTTTTTGACAAAGCTACTGCATTTGATGAAGCCCAGTCAAAATCTTCCGAACAGACTGCCAAGGAGATTGTTGCACAACAATTGAGTGAAGCCAAATATCATCTTGATGCTGCCAAAACTAGGGAGAGCAAAGAGGCGAGTCAAGTTCAATCTACTCAACAGGAGTTGGAGCGCATTACCAAAGAACTTGATGATTTGAAGAAGAGAAAGAAGAGCTTATCTACTTCTTTAAAGAGGCAACAACGATTATTGTATAGTGCTCAAGCAGAGGTTCATAAGATTGAGGAAGAAATCACTGCCATCGGAGATGTTTTCCCTTTGGTTGATGGGGCCATCGAGAATTTTAAGATGTCGACGATCCATCTTGAAGTTTCCAAAGAAGACTTGATAAAATTTAGTCCCTTTGTTTAGCATTTGTTTATGACTTTTACTTCCATTTATATTTTGTAATGAACATCACTTTGAGATGTTTATAAATGTGCTTCTTTTTTATTCATATTTTTTTTGTGTGCTTACATTCCACTTGAAATATAAAATAAATTATAATTTCATGGGAAACGAAAACAACAAGTTCATGACTGTACATAGAAAATATCTAAGTTGCCTACGTACCCAATATAGGGATAAAGTCATAACGTAGCTCAAAAATTTGATTGTTTGGGGGGTGCCGTGCACAGTTTATACTCATGCGGGCCAGGAGTATCTATTTCTTAACCAATCTTGACTAGTTGGGGATTTAATATTTTAACCACATAAAATACCTTTGGTGGGAGAAATACAGTTTAACCACATGAATTCACTATTGGTGGGGACATTACAGTTTAACCACACATAATACCTTTGGTGGGTACCGTTCACAGTTTATACTCGTGTGGGTCAGGAGTTCTTCTTTTTTTTTTATTTCTTTTTTTTTATGCATAGTAATGCTTTAAGAATTTCCCGTTTATGGGACCAATCTTTAAGCCATCTTCGGCCACTAATCTATATGCGCCATTAGTATAAACCTCTTTGACAACATACGAGCCGTCCAATTTTGATGTAAACTTGTTCCCAGTTCGATGAGTTGTGATGATGGGCATTCTCACTGCTAGTACTAAATCACCGACTTGAAATGAGCGCGATCACACTTTTTTGTTGAAAGCTCTAGAGAGACGAGCTTGGTAACACTCAAGTCTTTGTTGCGCTTCCAGTATTTTCTCATCGAGAGCTTCTAACTCCTCGAGGCGCAAACGTGCATTCTCTTCTTCTGTCAAGCCTTCTTGTATAGCTATCCTTAGTGATGGAATTTGTGGCTCGAGTGGCACGCCGGCTTCCACACCATACACCAATGCATAAGGAGTTGCTTGAGTAGGCATTCTGTAAGTGGTTCTATATGCCCATAGTGCCTCTCCAATCCTTTCATGCCAGTTTTTTTTTGATTTTGCAATTATCTTTTTCAAGAGATTACACAAGGTTTTTTTGAAAGATTCGGCCAAACCATTAGCAGCAGCATAGTACATAGAAGACTTTCTTTGCTTGAAACCAAACTTTTCGCAGAGCTTATCAATCAAAGTGTTGCAAAAAGGTTTCCCATTATCTGGGATCATGTACCGAGGAATTCCATATCGGTATATAATGTGGGTGAAAATAAAATCAGCAACATTTTTCTTCTTTATTTCTTTGAGAGGCACTGCTTCAGCCCATTTAGAAAAATAGTCTGTTGCAGCCAAGATATACAAGTGCCCACTTGAAGATTTAGTCAGCGGTCCAACTACGTCTAAACCCCATGCGTCAAACGGCCAAGAGGCTACTGTAGGATGCAAACCTCAGGCGGTTGGTGAATGAAATTTGAATGATACTGGCAAGCTTGACACCTTTGTGCATAATCCATGCAATCTTTCACCATTGTTGACCAGTAATAACCTATTCTTTTTACTCAAAAATGTAGCTTTGGACCTGATTGATGGGCTCCGCAAATTCCAAAATGAGCTTCTTCCATCGCTCGGGTGGTTTCTTCATCCCCTAAACACCGTAAGAAGACTCCATCAAATGAGCACCTATATAAGGTATCCTTGTAGTAGATGAAGCGCGCTGCGCGTCTTCTAATGTCTACCCTTTGACGCGGATCATTTGGCAACTTTTCATACTTCAAGTAATCGACAAATGCTTGATGCCAATCTTCTTTTTCAATTTTGAATACTTCGACAGTGTAGTTATCATCTTCTTTTTCTTCATCACTCTCATCCTCAAAAAGTAGCGGTACTACCCAATTTTTACATATTGGCACACGAGCTTCATTGTTAGGCATGGAAATGGTAGAATCAAGCTTGGCCAGTGCATCAGCTTGTTTATTGTCTTTTCTCGGCACATACTCAATCTCCACTTCACCGAGCCACCCCATAAGATTCCTAGCATAATTATGATATGGGAGTAATTCAGGCTTTCTGAATTCATATGATCCGAGTAACTGATTAATCACCAGAGCCGAATCCCCATATACTTGAAGATGCAATTGCTTTATATCGACCGTCATTTCTAGTCCAAGGATTAGAGCTTGATATTCAGAAACATTATTGGAGCAATTTTGAGTCAACGTGAATGAGTATGGCAACACTTCCCCTTCAGATGTCACAAATATAACTCCAGCACCGGCTCCTTCCTTATTCGAAGCTCCATCAAAATACATTTTCCATGGAGGTTTAACTTCAATTACAGGAACATATTCATTCGGAAATTCATTAGATAGCTCCCAATCGGCAGGGATTGGGTGGTCAGCTAAAAATTCAGCTAATGCTTGCCCTTTGACAGCCTTCTGTGGAACATATATAATTTCAAATTGCTGCAATTGGAGATTCCATCTTGCAAGCCTATCAGAGAGAACCGGTCTTGACATCACATATTTTAGCGGGTTTTCTTTTGAGACAAGCCGAACAGTGTGGGCTTGGAAGTAGTCTTTTAGCTTCTGAAATACAAATATGAGGGCTAGGCATAACTTCTCTATTGGTGAGTAGTTCAATTCATTTGGTGTCATCATTCTACTCAAGCCCCGTTTTTATCTTAATTGAATTTATTTGAGTTAATCAGAGATTACAGAGTTCACGAGCCGACTTGATTTTGATCAGGGTCCTTTTTGCAAATTTTGGAAATTTCACGGACTAAAACGCAAATATTGATTTTAATATATTATCTACACTTATTTTGACTTTCAAAGGAGCTCCTCCTCTTCCTCTCAACCGTGAACTCCATTGAAGCTTGGGGAAAACGTTTCCAAGCTCTTCCAATCTCGGTTTCCGGTCGATCCGTCCGTTAGAAATTAATTCTGAAGGCAGATTATCGATCACTGCAGTGAGAGCTCTGTTATATTGTAAGTTCTTCTACGATCGGATACATTCTAGTTTTTGGATGTTGTTAGAATCGTTCTAGATTCGAGTATGTTGTTCTCTACAGAGTTCTGATCGTTTATTATCTGTCAGTTTTGAAATAGAGCGACGTTCGGATTTGTTATGATTTTTGGAAGCCATTTTCGAAAATTTAGCTTTTGAGATTTGTTGGGTTTGTCTTGTTGTTGTTGTATTAGCATTGGATTGAGTTGTTATCGGTATTGAACTGCTGTCTGCGTTGCTGGTTTGTTCAGTTATAGCCGTTATGCCGTCGGTTTGAGTTTTGGGGATTTCGAACCGTTTTGAGTTATGAACTTGGCTTGTGAGTTGAGCATGGTTATTGATCAATCATCTCTTGTATCTGAACAGATTTGTTTGGAGTTGTCGAGCCCTGAGTTAGCAGCTGTTTGATCGTTTCAGAGATTTGAACGAAGAACGGTATAAAGAGTTTTTCTTGAACCGTTGCCTTGTTGTTTTTAGATTGTGTAGTTGTTTATACAATCTCTTTTGTAGCTTATCCAGAGTTGGAGCTACTGCATTGAAAGGTAAAAGCAGTCATCGTAGCGGGATAGCATACTCGGGACTGTGGTTCTCGAGTTTTCCCTTTTGAAATCACATACTTGCATCTACACTTGTTCTAGCATGAAGAACTTGTGTCTTGTTTGATTATATTGGCTTTTGTTAAATGGCTTTTGTGTTATATTTATGTTGTGCATTCATCTTGAGCCAATCTTGCTTTCAGCGGGCAGAACCGCCCTTTTTGTTTAGACGTTTGGGAACTATGATTGAGTGGCCCAGGTTGTAGTCGTTTCGTCTGGTGCTAGCATACTCATTATAGTTGCTCAAAGTCTAGGGGAGTGAGATACGTGGCACCACCTCGATTGGGAGAGTCGGTGAGTTGTTACGTGATCTTATCCTCGGGATCCCAAAAGCACAGCAGTAATCCCTCGTTATCAGATTTGATATCCCGGTTTAAAGACATGCATTTCATTATGTTGTTATTGATTTTGTTATTGTATTGAAAGCATGTTTGTTACTTGTATTACTTGTTATGTTGCTTTTACTGGGAATGTCGTTCTCACCGGTTATCCGGCTGTTGCTTTGTTTGTATGTGTACTTGGCAACAGGTGGGGCAGGAACAAGTCAGAAGAGGCATGGTTAGCTTCGAGGGCAAGTAGTAGAAGTGAGACTCGGTTTAGAAGTCGAATTAGCATGTTTATCTAGTTTAAGATTGAAGCATGTTAGAACTCGAACTTGATATGTTTTGTTATTCGAATCAGTTTGTATTCGGATTGTAATCTAAAATCGAAGTATGTTGTTGTTGTATCGATTTAGACTTCTGGTTGTTTTTATGCCTTCTGAAAGCATGACTTGTTATGGCATGATTCCCTACACTCTGTTATTGCATATGTATTTGAAGGCATGTCGGACCAAGCGCGGAATCCTTTCTTTTTTTTTCTGTAGCCTGAGCATTTCTGCCCAGGCCTTCCGCGCGCGGGCGAGGCATTCCTCGCGCGCGCGCGAGGCCTCCGTTGGGCCTCTGAATGGTTTGCCCGCGCGCGCGCGAGCTTGGTACCTCGCGCGGGCGCGAGCCTTTGGTTGGTCTCGGATGTTGAAGCCCGCGCACGCGCGAGCTTGGTTCCTCGCGCGGGCGCGCGGCGTTTAAAAAAAAAAATATATAACTTTTGAATTGTTTTACTCTTGGATTCTTGTTCGCTTACTTGTTGTTTAATCCGAGATTAGTGGTTTAGAATCGAGGTCTCACATTAAGTGGTATCAAAGCGTTAAGATTCTTGGTCGAACTAGAGTGAGCGGGGTAGATCGAGTCTGTGTGCAATGACTCCTCGCATGTGTTTGAATTATTTAATTGTGTACTTAATTCCATGCGAGCATGCTTTATTGTTTGAGCATTATTTGAATTACATGGTTGTGTGCTTTGAATTAATAAAGCATGATCTACTTGAGATATAACTGTTTCTGTTCTCGACTGGTTTTCGGTATTCCAAGCGGTTGTAAGGGCACTGATGTTAGCGATTGAGATATCTCGTGTGCTAACCTTTGATTATCAGATGGGTCCTCGTCGAGTGATAAACAGAAACACACCACCAGTTATCCCTGCGACTGAGCAAGCTAGCACTGAGGTTGATCAGTTGGATGCTTCAGCAACTCCTATGGAAACCTTGCTGAAGAGGTTTCAGTCGTTCAATCCGCCATTGTTGATGGGTTCAGAAAATCCAGTTGACTGTGAGAGTTGGTTGGATGATATGGATCAGTTGTTTGATTCCATTGACTACACAGATGACCGCCGAATCAGGTTAGTAATTCATCAGCTGCGTTGTGGTGCTAAGAGCTGGTGGATCATGACAAAGAAAGCATTTGAGAGTAGAGGTACAGAGGTTACTTGGACTCTTTTTAAATCTGAGTTTTATAAGCGGTTTTTCCCTATCTCGTATCGTAAGGATAAGGGAGCAGAGTTTGCAAATCTGAGGCAAGGGAATCTGAACATTGAAGAGTACGTGGCTAAGTTCGATAGTCTGTTGCGTTTTGCACCGCTAATTGCCGGAGATGAAGAAGCTAAGGCAGATCAGTTCATCAACGGGTTGAACCCCGATGTCTTCACGTTGGTTAACACCAACAGGCCTAGCAACTTTGCGGATGCCATGAATTACGCAAAGGGAGCAGAAGCAGGCTTGTGGAGGCAAAGAGGTAATCAGGGGGCACCTCAGCAGCAGAGGCAGTATCAGAACCAACCATCTCAGTACCAGAATCAGCCACCTCAACATCAGAACCAGCAGCAGAGGTACGAAGGTGGAAACAGTGGGGGAAACAGAAAGGATCAGTACAAGGCAAGAGGTAAACAGTTCAAGAGACAGGGGAACAGTTCGTCCAGTTCCAGTGGTTCGAAGCAATTCGGTTCAGGACCGACTTGTACTGCAGCAAGTGTGGAGGAAGACACTCACCGGATCAGTGTGTGGGAGTCTTCGGCAATTGTAACACATGTCAGCAACCGGGACACTTCTCTAAAGTGTGCCATCAACGTAATAGAGATAGATCTCAGAGTGGGAGTTCGTCTAGACCTGCAGCTCAGCCGGAGAGGCAGTCGTCTGCAGTGCACTCTTTCCAACCCCAGCAACAGCAGAACAGACAAGGAGGTAACTCTAGTGCAAATCAGCCTCCGAGACAGCAAGCACGAGTCTTTGCATTGATAGAGGATCAGGCTCAGGCAGCACCTGACGATGTCATAGCAGGTAACTGTTTGATTTTCGGTCATTCTGCTCATGTCTTGATAGATACAGGTGCTTCCCATTCCTTTATCTCTGAGAAATATGTGTTATTGCATGCTTTGCCAACTGAATTGTTGCCTACAGTAGTAGCTGTTACTTCACCTTTGGGTGGAGGAATTGTTTCTGTCCGACTAGTCAGGAACTGTGAATTTTGTTTCGAGGGGAATTTGTTAGAATTCGACTGTATTGTGCTTGGGTTGTCAGATTTTGATTGTATTGTCGGTATAGATGCTTTGACCAAGTACAGGGCAACAGTTGATTGTTTTCTGAAAGTTGTCAGGTTCAGACCTGAAATGGCAGACGAGTGGAAATTCTTTGGTAAGGGTTCTCGATCTAGAATTCCTTTGATTTCAGTGTTATCTATGACTCGTTTGTTACAGAGAGGTGCAGAAGGATTTTTGGTTTATGCGGTTGATGTACTGAAATCTAGCCCAGCTTTGGTTGACTTACCAGTGGTTAGAGATTTTGCTGATGTGTTTCCGGAAGATGTTCTTGGATTGCCACCCATTCGAGAGGTTGAATTCAGCATTGACTTAGTGCCAGGTACTCAACCTATTTCAAAAGCTCCTTATCGTATGACACTTGTTGAAATGAGAGAGTTGAAGGAGCAGCTTGAGGATTTGATTGCCAAGGGATACATCAGACCTAGTGTATCGCCTTGGGGTGCTCCTGTTCTATTCGTTCGGAAGAAGGATGGTTCTATGCGGCTCTGTATCGACTACCGTCAATTGAATCAGGCTACAGTTAAGAACAGGTATCCTTTACCCCGAATAGATGACTTGTTCGATCAACTGCAGGGTTCTTCTGTCTACTCTAAGATTGATCTGAGGTCAGGCTACCATCAGCTGAGAGTGCGAGAGGAAGATGTTCCTAAGACCGCATTCAGAACGAGGTATGGTCACTTTGAGTTTATAGTCATGCCGTTCGGTTTGACTAACGCTCCAGCTGTTTTTATGGGTTTGATGAACCGTATCTTTCAGCGTTATTTAGATGAGTTCGTCATTATTTTCATTGATGATATTCTTATCTACTCAAAGAACCGTACTGACCATGCAGAGCACTTGAGAATCGTCTTGCAGATTTTACGAGTTGAGCAGTTGTTTGCCAAGCTATCGAAATGCGAATTCTGGTTAGATCGAGTTGTCTTTCTCGGTCATATTATTTCTGAAGATGGGATTTCTGTCGATCCCAGCAAAATCGAAGCGGTTATGAATTGGCCTAGGCCGACATCAGTACCTGAGATCCGAAGCTTCATGGGTTTAGCTGGTTATTACCGTCGTTTCATCGAGGGTTTCTCGTCTATTGCCAAGCCTATTACCCAGCTAACTCAGAAGAATGCGCCTTTTGTCTGGACTCCAGATTGTGAGGCTAGCTTTGTTGATCTAAAGAGGAGACTGAGCAGTGCTCCAATTCTAACTATTCCGAAGGGTACTGGAGGGTTCACAGTCTATTGTGATGCTTCTAACCGAGGCTTGGGTTGTGTTCTTATGCAGCATAAGCATGTGGTGGCGTATGCATCAAGGCAGCTGAAACCGCATGAGACTCATTATCCTGTTCATGATCTTGAACTTGCAGCGATTGTATTTGCTTTGAAGATCTGGCGTCACTATCTTTATGGTGAGTCTTTCGAGATCTTTTCTGACCATAAGAGTCTTAAGTACTTGTTTTCTCAAGCAGAGCTGAATATGAGACAGAGGAGATGGTTAGATCTGTTGAAGGATTTCGACTGTGAAATCAAGTACTATCCGGGGAAGTCTAATGCAGTTGCAGATGCCTTGAGCCGAAAGCTTTGTTCTTTATCTCTTTCTACTATGGGTGTTTCCCAGTTGATCGATGATTGTTGCACTTCTGGTTTAGAGTTTGAAACAGATAGGGAGACTATCAGAGTGTTTGCTATTCAAGCCGAGCCAGAGCTGTTTGTTGCAATCAGAGAAGCACAGAAGTCTGAGCCGAGCACCCAGATTTCAGTAGAGAAATTCAGATCGGGCCATCAGTCTGAATTCCAGGTTAGAGATGATGTTTTGTTCGTGAATAATCGTATTGTTGTGCCTGATATTTCGGAGTTGAGACAGCGTATTCTCCGAGAGGCTCATTGCAGTCGGTTTAGCGTTCATCCTGGAGGTCGTAAGATGTACAACGATCTGAAGAGTCAGTTCTGGTGGAAGAGAATGAAGGACGATGTTGCGAGATTTGTATCTCGGTGTTTGAATTGTCAGCAAGTGAAAGCAGAGCGGAAGCGACCAGGTGGTCTTTTGCACAACCTATCTGTTCCTGAATGGAAATGGGATCACATTTCTATGGATTTTGTCACGAAGCTACCACGATCCATTCGAGGATGCGATGCTATTTGGGTAGTGATCGACCGATTGACGAAGTCTGCGTGTTTTATTCCGTACAGGATGACGTATCGTCATGATCAGATGGCTGAGTTGTATGTTAGCAATGTTGTGAGATTGCATGGTGTGCCGAAGTCGATCGTTTCAGACAGAGATCCTAGATTCACTTCTCACTTCTGGCACAGTCTTCAGGGGGCATTTGGTACTCGATTGCATCTGAGTACAGCTTATCATCCTCAGACAGATGGACAGTCAGAGCGGACTATCCAGACGTTGGAGGATATGCTGCGAGCGGTAGTGCTAGACTTTGGCACTAGTTGGCAGGATTCTTTGCCTCTTGTCGAGTTTTCTTACAACAACAGCTTCCAAGCGAGTATCGGTATGGCGCCTTTTGAGGCTTTGTATGGTAGAAAGTGCCGATCTCCGTTGTTTTGGAATGAATTGTCCGAGTCACCAGATTTGGGACCGGAGATGCTTAGAGATATGGCAGAGCAGGTTAAGATCATTCAGACCAAAATGAAGACAGCTCAAGATAGACAGGCAAAGTATGCGAATGTCAGGCGTCGACCTCTGAGTTTTGAGCAGGGATACCGTGTTTTCCTAAAGATTTCTCCGTTCAGAGGCACCGTCAGATTCGGTAAGAGAGGAAAGTTATCTCCGAGATTCATCGGTCCATACGAGATTCTCGAGAAGATAGGCGATCTTGCCTACAAACTTGCACTTCCTCCATCTTTATCTGGTATTCACGACGTTTTTCACGTCTCTATGCTGCGAAAGTATCATCCAGATCCTTCTCATATCCTTCAGCCTGACGAAGCCGAGTTAGACGAGACTCTGAGCTATTTTGAGCAACCGATTCAGATCCTTGATCGAAAAGAAAAGCAACTCAGAACCAAGTTGTTTCCGTTGGTGAAAGTGCAGTGGAGCCGTCACGGAGTCGAGGAAGCGACTTGGGAGACAGAATCTGACATGAGACAACGTTTTCCAGAGTTGTTCGGATGACGTGAGTTCTTCTTACTGTCTTTAGTTCTTTATTCTATCTTATGAGTTATGGTTCTTGTGGATTCGAGGACGAAATCTCTTCTTAGTGGGGGAGAATTGTAACGCCCCATTTTTATTTTAATTGAATTTATTTGAGTTAATCAGAGATTACAGAGTTCACGAGCCGACTTGATTTTGATCAGGGTCCTTTTTGCAAATTTTGGAAATTTGAGGGACTAAAACGCAAATATTGATTTTAATATATTATCTACACTTATTTTGACTTTCAAAGGAGCTCCTCCTCTTCCTCTCAACCGTGAACTCCATTGAAGCTTGGGGAAAACATTTCCAAGCTCTTCCAATCTCGGTTTCCGGTCGATCCGTCCGTTAGAAATTAATTCTGAAGGCAGATTATCGATCACTGCAGTGAGAGCTCTGTTATATTGTAAGTTCTTCTACGATCGGATACATTCTAGTTTTTGGATGTTGTTAGAATCGTTCTAGATTCGAGTATGTTGTTCTCTACAGAGTTCTGATCGTTTATTATCTGTCAGTTTTGAAATAGAGCGACGTTCGGATTTGTTATGATTTTTGGAAGCCATTTTCGAAAATTTAGCTTTTGAGATTTGTTGGGTTTGTCTTGTTGTTGTTGTATTAGCATTGGATTGAGTTGTTATCGGTATTGAACTGCTGTCTGCGTTGCTGGTTTGTTCAGTTATAGCCGTTATGCCGTCGGTTTGAGTTTTGGGGATTTCGAACCGTTTTGAGTTATGAACTTGGCTTGTGAGTTGAGCATGGTTATTGATCAATCATCTCTTGTATCTGAACAGATTCGTTTGGAGTTGTCGAGCCCTGAGTTAGCAGCTGTTTGATCGTTTCAGAGATTTGAACGAAGAACGGTATAAAGAGTTTTCCTTGAACCGTTGCCTTGTTGTTGTTAGATTGTGTAGTTGTTTATACAATCTCTTTTGTAGCTTATCCAGAGTTGGAGCTACTGCATTGAAAGGTAAAAGCAGTCATCGTAGTGGGATAGCATACTCGAGACTGTGGTTCTCGAGTTTTCCCTTTTGAAATCACATACTTGCATCTACACTTGTTCTAGCATGAAGAACTTGTGTCTTGTTTGATTATATTGGCTTTTGTTAAATGGCTTTTGTGTTATATTTATGTTGTGCATTCATCTTGAGCCAATCTTGCTTTCAGCGGGCAGAACCGCCCTTTTTGTTTAGACGTTTGGGAACTATGATTGAGTGGCCCAGGTTGTAGTCGTTTCATCTGGTGCTAGCATACTCATTATAGTTGCTCAAAGTCTAGAGGAGTGAGATACGTGGCACCACCTCGATTGGGAGAGTCGGTGAGTTGTTACGTGATCTTATCCTCGGGATCCCAAAAGCACAGCAGTAATCCCTCGTTATTAGATTTGATATCCCGGTTTAAAGACATGCATTTCATTACGTTGTTATTGATTTTGTTATTGTATTGAAAGCATGTTTGTTACTTGTATTACTTGTTATGTTGCTTTTACTGGGAATGTCGTTCTCACCGTTTATCCGACTGTTGCTTTGTTTGTATGTGTACTTGGCAACAGGTGGGGCAGGAACAAGTCAGAAGAGGCATGGTTAGCTTCGAGGGCAAGTAGTAGAAGTGAGACTCGGTTTAGAAGTCGAATTAGCATGTTTATCTAGTTTAAGATTGAAGCATGTTAGAACTCGAACTTGATATGTTTTGTTATTCGAATCAGTTTGTATTCGGATTGTAATCTAAAATCGAAGTATGTTGTTGTTGTATCGATTTAGACTTCTGGTTGTTTTTATGCCTTCTGAAAGCATGACTTGTTATGGCATGTTTCCCTACACTCTGTTATTGCATATGTATTTGAAGGCATGTCGGACCAAGCGCGGAATCCTTTCTTTTTTTTTTCTGTAGCCTGAGCATTTCTGCCCAGGCCTTCCGCGCGCGGGCGAGGCGTTCCTTGCGCGTGCGCGAGGCCTCCGTTGGGCCTATGAATGGTTTTCCCGCACGCGCGCGAGCTTGGTACCTCGCGCGGGCGCGAGCCTTTGGTTTGTCTCGGATGTTGAAGCCCGCGCACGCGCGAGCTTGGTTCCTCGCGCGGGCGCGCGGCGTTTAAAAAAAAAAAAAAAAAAAAAAAACTTTTGAATTGTTTTACTCTTGGATTCTTGTTCGCTTACTTGTTGTTTAATCCGAGATTAGTGGTTTAGAATCGAGGTCTCACAAGTGCAGTTTCCTTCCCATCATCATTATCTTGAGCTAATAAAGCTCCGATGGAACGCTCTTGAGCAGTGATATAGAGGGTTAATGGGCGTCCAGGCACCGGGGCTGCCAACACGGGAGGCTTCATCAAATAAGCCTTAATGCTATCGAAAGGATTCTCGCAAGATTCGTCCCATTTAAATGGAACTCCTTTTTTCATGAGGCGGCTAAATGGTTGAAAACGCCCATCCAAATTTGAGATGAACCTCGTGATATATGCCAATTTTCCTTGCAAACTTTTCAGCTCGTGGATATTTCGAGGTCCGAACATTTTTAAGATTGCATCAATTTTGGCTTGCTCGATTTCAATACCTCGATGTCAGACAATAAATCCAAGGAATTTTCCTGATGTGACACCGAATGCGCATTTCAAAGGATTCATCTTGAGTTGGTACTTTCTTAGGCGCTCAAAAATTCTTCTTAAATCTTCCAAGTGGTTATTTCTCCGTTTGGATTTAACAACCACATCATCAATATAACATTCGACATTTTTGTGTAACATGTCATCAAAAATATTCTGCATTGCCCTTTGATAAGTGGCACCAACATTCTTTAATCCAAATGGCATCACTTTGTATCAATATATACCCTTTGGAGTGCGAAATGCAGTTAAATCTTCATCTTCTGGCACCATGCGAATTTGATTATATCCTGAAGATCCATCCATGAAAGACAATGCTTCGTGACCCATTGTGGCATCAATCATGAGTTCAGTGATAGGTAATGGAAAGTCATCTTTTGGGAATGCATCATTCAGATCTCGAAAGTCAACACAAACCCGAATTTGTCCATTCTTTTTCTTTACAGGAACTATGCTGGATATCCATGTAGGATACTTGACTTCACGAATGAATCCAACCTCAATGAGTTTGTTAATCTCAGTTTCGATTGGAGGGATTAACTCAGGGCGGAACCTTCGTTGAGCTTGCTTGATAGGTCGAGCTCCCTTTTTAACAGCTAAGTGATGAACAACCACTTTTGGATTTAGCCCAGGCATCTCTTTGTATGATCATGCAAATATATCTTTAAACTCATGCAGTAAATCGATGTATGCTTCCTCTTCATTGATGGACAATAGGGCGCTGAGGTAGATTGGTCTCGGGTTATCATCGTCGCCTAGATTAATCTCTTTCAATTTATCAACAGTGGCTTTTACCCCTTCTTCAAGTTCAAGGGGAGCAAATTTCAGCATCTTCCTCTGATGAATTTTCTTCTTCATTTGAAGTGATGTGACATGAAGCAACACTTTCTGTATCATCCTCATCTTTTTTAATTTGAGTGTAAATCACTGTTTGCATCTTAGCCTTCAGGATCTTATTGCATGATATAATCAATGTGGTGCATCGTTTCATGCGGGATGGAATCAAACTTCGGTATCTTTTCGGGGTTTGCTGATTATGCGCCTCACGCAAATGCTTGGGAAAGTTCAATATTTGTCGATTTCATTGCCTTTTATGCCGGCCCAGCCTATCAAAGACACACACTCGTTGATATTTTTTGTTTTGTTCGTCAACGATGGTGTTTGATGAGTACTCATCTTCAGCAATATAGTTGAGGCTGACTCTTTTGATGGCAATGAGGATGGGACTTTGTGGAATGAACCCAAGGCCTGGTCAAGTTTTTTGAACAGTACGCGCATTTTCTACAAGAGCCGCTTGTTTGTTAGAAATTCCTGAGGGGAGTTTACCCAAGGTGAGGTTTTCATTTGGGTTGTATCCGACTTTAAGGAGTAGTTTATAAGATTTTGGATCAAAGCCCTTCGCATTCTGTAGTTCTGAGTATTCCCCATGTTCTACCTCAGCCCCTTGAGTTGGACGGACAAATCCGATGATAGATGGTCGTTTTTCATCAAGCTTTGTTAAAGGAAGTATCATATTTTTCAAAGAATTTTCTTCTTGGACACGCAATTTACCTTTTGATTGCTATTTATGAACTTCCAAGGTTTCTTTAATCGTACTTTCTTCATCAACATGTCTTTCGGGTTCCCGATGAGGTGAACACTCTTTGATTCTTGATGTCTTCTCATTCTCAAAGTAGTACTTGGCATCGGCAAAGTGTGACTCGGCCTCGGTAAATGGTTTATCATCTCCAAGTACTTTTTTTACCACCCGGTCTCGACAGTATGTAAAACATTGATGCCATGTAGAAGGAACTACCCCATTTTCATGAAGCCATGGTCGACCAAGCAACATGTTGTATGATGTCCTGGAGTCTATGACATGAAAGAATACACTTGAGGTCATATCACCCATTATTAGTTCTAATATTATGGCCCCAAGAGCCCTTTGTCCTCCTTGATTGAATCCTTGGATCATCAGGCGACTATTTTAAAGTTCATTTGTGGCAATATTCAACTCCTTCATCGTGCACAAAGGCATAATATTAACTGCAGAGCCTCCATCAATTAATATCCTATTCACCTTTCTCTCGCGACTATAGCCTGTGACGAATAATGGCCGATTGTGAAAGTCAGAACCAAACGGTAAATCTTCGTCAGTGAATTCTAAGGTTGCTGCACAATCTTTCTTATTTTCAGACTGACCGATCTGGTTGAAGAGACTTTCTTGTAAACCTTTTACATGGCAAAATGCACTATCATGGTCCTGTATTTCGACTTGATTGGCATTCGCATTATCCTCTTCAAGTGATATTTTTCCTTGGCGAGCCAACTGCATGATTTTATCCTTGAATATGAAGCAGTCATGAATAAGATGCCCGATCAACCGGTGATATTTGCAATATTTTGGGTCATCCACTCGTGTAGCTTCTTCAGGTCGCTTCAGTTCTGGTAATTCAATCAAGTTTGCTTTGACCAAATCATCAAATATCCCCGATACATCAGAGTCGAGAAAAGGGTACTGTTTCGATTGCATTTCCTTTAAACTCAACTTTTTTCTCTCTCTTTCATGATATATTTCTTTCTTGCCATTGCTTTTATCACTTATATTTCCCTTGACTTTGACAGGTGTGGCATTAACTGTCATCGATTCTTTGGTCGGGGTCTTTGTGAAAGGCTTGCCTCCTTTCTTGAAGCCTACTTTTTCTTTTTCTTTATGAGATTCATGAGCTGGAGGTCCCTCTGCTCCACTTGTAGCCATACTCAATTCCATGTCATGAGCTCGAGTAGCTAGATCCTCGAATGTCTTTAACTGGATTCCTTGAAGGATGTATCAAAGCCCCCAATGCATACCTTGGATGCACATCTCAATGGCGGAAGATTCCGACAATCGATCTTTGCAGTTAAGACTCAAATTTCTCCAACGATTGATATAGTCAATGACAGGCCGGCTTCAGCTCAAAATTGTTGGCGTTGATAGTTCCTCGAGCAATTCCAGAATAATGAGCCTCGATCGTCGGCCTAAAATGATCTCTGATTGGCACCAACGGAGCTTGTTGTGCTTCTTCTTCAGCCATTCTTTCATTTTCTTCTCTTCTAGCTCTTCTTAAAGCACGTGCAGTTCGTTCGATCTCCGGATCAAAAAGTAGAGAATTCGCACTTTGAGATCGTCACATAGACTGCAATTAAAACTTAGAGAATTCGCACTTTGAGCTCATGTGGTACCAGGGATGATAAGAATTTGGATTTATGCCTGGAGATCCAAGTTCTATCCCTGGGAAGGGCATGAAACTCCCTTTTCAGGTGGGAGAAGGCCCATGAGTAGAAAATGGCTGGGCCGGCCCAGAGCAGAAGTGCCTGATATGGCCAGAAAGCAGAGGGTGCGGGTCCAGTCCATTACAAAAAAGGGTACTTAATGTGAGGACCTCGATTCTAATCAACTAATCTCAAATAGTAAAACAACCATTGATAAATAAATGAGCCAATTTTTTTTTTTTTAAATCAAGAACAAGGTCTCGCTCGAGCGGTAGAAAAATATTCAGCTCGAGAGAGATCATCTCGGGCTCAACTATAAAAAACAATTTAACTCGTTCTTCGACATACATCAATTCTAAGAATAATCGGGGCATAAAAATACATGCAGTATTATAAATCAACAATAAAAGCATGCTTCAATAAATAACCGAGTTCTAAAAGTTATTCGACTCTAAATCGACGCCTCACATCTATCATTCGATCCCAAGCTAACCACGTCGATTCTGACTAGCTCCTGCCCCACCTATTGTGAAGTACACATACAAAATAAGACAACAGCCGGATAACTCTGGTGAGAATAAAATCCCAGTAAAAGCGACGTAACATTTAATATCAAGTAAGTATATTAAAATCATAATATACATTCAAATTCTTCAATGGAAATGTCAATGAAATGCATGTGTTTAAAAATCGGGATTATCAAATCAGATAATCAAGGGAATATCGGACAATCGGTTGGGATCCCGAGGTCAAGATCACGCAACTAACCTACCTACGCTCCCGCTCGGGGTGGTGCTACGCGTCTCAAACCTCTAGACTTTGGCGCAACTATAGGAGTATGCTGACACTAGGGGAACTCAACATCCCATGCCACTCGATATAGCTCCCAAACGTCTAATTCGAATCTGGGCAACTCAGCCCTCTAAAAATTTAAGAAATTTGGCTCAAGATGAATGCATATAAATCAAATGCAATTTAATCGAATCAAAAATAATAAATCTGTGTATTCAGACATCAATGTATCGAAGATGTCAACACATTCAACTCATATATTCAAACTCATGAATATAATATCAAAAATCATTGAAGTAATTCAAATAAGAAATCTCATGCTTTTCAAATCGAATATATAAATCACTTACTTCAAACAATTTCATATAGACAAACTCATGTCTTTCAAGTAATATTGAAAATCAATTAAATCATTCAAATTCACATTCAATATCAAATAATCAAATAAACATGCAAGTATGTGATTTTAATCGGGAACTCGAGAATCTCAAACTCGCTCGAGTATTCATTCCCTTAGAAATCGACATCAGCTCATACCTCAATTTTTCAAGTCTAAAAAAGTAAAATCCCTAAACTGCTGATCTCTGCCTTAAAATATCCTCGACTGGCTTCCAATCTGCGAAAAATCACATAATATACAAAAGTCAACCATAGTCAACTTTGGTAAAACTTTGACCAATAATTCGTCAACTTTATCGCGTTCTCACCGCTTCACTGTTTCGAATCTGGACTCGAAACTTGGATATTTGGATCTATCACGTCGAGACAATAAAAAATGGTTAACTCGCCGGAGGTCGCCGGAAAATCGGAGAAGACGGCGGCAACGCGGCGGCGTCCGGCGGTGATGTCAAAACTGCTCCAAAAATTATGAAATTTGGCAGGCTTGTTGAGTTCAACGACACGATTACAACCATATAAGCCACGATCGGAACGGAGCTTCGACGCGGCCGGGATCGGAGAAAAACGAGCCGACTCCGGCGAAGTTTAAAAGCTTCGATTTGCTCAATTCCTTCACCAAAAATGCTACAATAAGCTTGGGAAATGTTCTTCACAACTCAAATAATCGATTACTAGCTTTAAAACCAACAAAAACGAGCTCGAATCGCAAAAATCATACCGAGGAAGACGATGAACAGTACTCGCGCAGATCCCGTCTGTTCTTTGTCGATTTCCCGGCAATCCAACCTACAGATCTTCAATTATTTTATACCAATAGATTTGTCTTGATCTTAGCTAAAATTTCACCGTTCGGATCTTTGATCGAAGCTTCGGTGAATGGCCGGAAAAATAAAAAACGTGGACTGCTACAGCGAAACCGAATTCTGTGCAGAACCCGTCTGTTCTAACTCAATTTTCCGACGATCCAACCGTCGGATCATTGATTTCTTTACACCAATAGCTTCGTATTGATGTTGGCTACAAAGTGACCAATCAGAGCTTCGATCGGAGCTCTGGTGAACAGCCGGCGATGGAAAACGTGGGACTGCTATAGTGAATACGAAAATTAGGGAAAAATTCAAAACTCTGCAATTGCTTTTATGATGCCCATCGCGCGTTGTTTTCTATTTATAGTAACCCGATAATTTCTTGATCCGGACCAATTTATTAGATACTCAAATGGTAAAATTAATCTCCAATATGATATTTTTCTGATACACACACCAACATCAATTAAAACAATTTCTGAAATTATTGACTTTGACCAGTCAATTGGACTCAAAATTTTCCCAATTAAATACTAAATCCAATTTAGAATCTGACCAGTCCACTCGGTCAAATATTCATTCAAATTAAGTTATCTGGCATAAATAATTATTTTTATTTTAATATCTCAATAATTAATCCCAAAATGCCAAATATTGGAGATCTCTAAAAAATAATCAAACTCATTGATTAAATGACACGTGTATTTGTAAATACACTCTATAATCTCATTAGAAATAATAAATATTTCGTCAACTCAATAATTATTTCAATTGATAATTAATTCGGTAAATATATTTTGGGGCGTTACAATTCTCCCCCTCTAAGAATTGATTTCATCCTCAAAATCGCATGCAATCCGAGCTCATCAGATAGAGATTCGAAAGAATCTGTACTCAATCTTATTGCAATAAAGAGATTCAGATTATATATCCCAAATCTTGTTCTAGCTTTCAAATGACTTCTTCGATTCTTATATAAGTCATCATACTGAAACAACTAGAATGAAATTGTTCTATAACTACTCCTCTTTTTGGTACTCACTCTGTATCTGTCATCGGTTATCGATCAATCAAAGTAGTTCAAAGTTTCATTCAATTCCGTCTCATCTCTCTAAAGTACAAAGGAACGAATCTTGTTCCCTTATTAAAGTCTGAATCAAGACTTACAATTCTGACACATCTGTCTCGCACTGTTCTGATTTAATTCGGAATCATAATCTCTTTCTTTGACATCTATGACAATATCAGGTCAAATCTGACTCTACAGCTGATGTACTCTAGAACATCATTCTCGTAATAAGAAAAATTTGTAGTACTCATCGTACATTGCTTCGAAAAGAGTCATCTCTAAACTCTTTTGATAATAGTTCAAATTGTAACATTCAATCAAAGTCATGAATCTGGCCAACTAGTGCCAAAATCTAGCACTACGGCTCGTAGAATATCCTCTCAAAAGGTCTGAATAGTCTGCTCTAGATGTCTGTCGGCTGATAAGGAATCAACCAAGAATTCTTCGAAATCATCTAACAAGTCAACAATTCAATCTTCAATCAATCAATCTCAATCTAAACCCAATACACAGTTTAGAATTCAACGGAAACTTATGTCAATCAGACAGTTTCTAACATCTCAAACTCCTCTACTGAGTCAATCTCAACCAAGTTGACATTCATCCAATGTCTTAAAATCAAATTTGATCAATCAACAATTTGCACAATCCCAAAATTCAATATCAAAAAGTTCTTTTTCGTTGTCATTTCATAGGATCACTCAATCATCTGCGAGTCACAATCTGTTCTCGCAATCATGGGACAATCAAAATCAAAAGTTCAAAAATTCTCATCGAAGTCTTCCAACATCAATCAATTAATTAAGCAAACTGGACAAAAGTCAATGCCAAAATATCTTATCTGATCAAAAATCAAAAACAACATCGGATTAATCTTATCAATTCAAAGAACAAAACTTTGGTATACATCTGTCTGCTCTGGAACTTATTCGGTACCAGTTTCGCTAATTCAAGCTTCTTCTTCTTCTTATTTTCTCTTTCTGTTCTCAAGTGTAGTAATTCACGCAATCAAAATCGAATGCTAAAAAAAAGAGATCAAACATCTCTACTAACACTGAGACTCCAATCTTAATTCTGAATTCAAAATTCTACTCTTAATGCAAGAAGGGAAAAATTTACCGCAAAATCCATAGATTCCCGAAACAATCATCACAAAAACCAACGATTCATAAGATAATTCTGTTACCACTGTTTCATCGAGTGAATCCTATCAATTCTTCTTAATCATCTGTAATATTCTTAAACCCTAATTCAAATCCACTGCAAATTTGTTTCAAAATTTCACCCAACATACCAAAAATTGAACTATCTTCGGACTTAATCGTTATCTGGATCGGTCAACCATGAAATTCAAATAGTGGTATCAATCTCTATTAGTTACGAGCCAACAAAATCGTATATACTGAAGATATACCTCAAATCATCATTGACTCTCGGAGTCAGAATCAAATTAATATCACGAAAATCGCTCAAATCATTATTATCAAATCGAGTGAATTCCGAACAACAATCCTTGCTAAGTGAAAACAACTCACTTGCATTTTTCAATTAAGGGAGAGTGAATCAAATCAGGGCTCCATGAACAAGGAATGCGAGCCAATCTATCAATAATAATAAAATCAAGTGATCACCCGTCAACTGGTACGACTTCATGCCCAATAACAAGACAAACCAAAATCATTGTTGTCAACGTGGCCTCACTCACGAGGAATCCGCACGCAGTCACCGATTAGGACTCAGTCCTAAGGCATATTTGAATGTCCCAATCAAAGAAATCTAGATCACTCAAGAATCAAATAATCGAAACTCTCCCGAATCAATATCAATATCCAGAAAGAAAATTCAAGTTCTCAAGAATTACGAATTTCGGAAATTCAAACTCGGAATTTCAATCGATGTTGAATGGCAATAATTATCGAAGTCAAAGTCATGCGAATCAAGGATGCATAACTAAAATAGGATTCAAGAATCTTTAGATTAATCGAAGGAAGGCTCAACTGTAACTGAATTCGGTGTCTTTTCAAAAACACTAATATCAACCTCTTATTCTATCGAAAAGAATTTCTTCCCAACAATTCTCAAATTCGTCTCTTTCCAAAATATCAATCACAATAACTCCTCAACCACTTCAATACTAGAAATTCATACAATTTCCCTTAAGACCCAATAAAAGTATCATTCTCGAAAGAACAATATTGGATACATCAATAAAATCTCAATATCATCGATTGAGATCTAATCGAATTCTCAAAATATTCAATTAATCCTAATCATCCCAAAAGTTTAGCATAAGAGTGCTGATATTCTTACATTAAAAAATAACTTTCAAAAATATCGCAAAATTAGATCAATTCCCAATAATTCAATCTATTATCAAAATCTAATCACAATAGATCCAAACAATCGGATACAATTTGTTCATTCATATATCAATCTCATAATGCTATAAACATAAACATCAACTCAAAAGACATAATCAACTTAATGTCTTTACTGAGTACATCTAGATCTTAATTCACTTCTACTCAATCTCTTGATAACAAACAAAATTCAAGCTTATCATCTCTGATAAATCGAATGATCTACTCAGAATGGGCGTTTTCAAACATCTAGCTTTGATCTCAGAGTATTACACAACACTCTCTCAAAACGTACACCACATTCTTCACATCGACAAGTCAAGATCAATAGAATTTTTACCTCGAGGATTCTTACCATTCCAATACAATCGCTGCTCAAATCTGATCTCATTCTGAAATTTTGAAATTCTTAATATCGGAGTTCTATCTCTGTTCCGTATTGAGGTTCATCTGATACGAATCAATTCAATCATCGCTAAGAATTAAAATATCAACTCTTACCTTGAACAATATAAGCCACAATAAACTTCGAGTGGTTTTTAATTTAATATCCTCAAGAATAGATATCATATAATCATATTCTAGATCATCTCATTTTTCATCAATACTGATTCTCAGTTTCGAGAGCATAAAATTCTTTGCTCAACAGGGAGATACAATTAATCATGACAAAGACATAACAATTCAGAATGTCATAAATAAAATCTCCTGTAATCTAATCCTGCTCAACAATTCATAAACCTCAACTTCTTATCATAATCACAATCCTCCGGAGCAAGCAGTCTTTCGTCACAAATCAAATCAAATTTGCTAGCTATCTCAACCATATCGGCTTCACAATTATTATCTCAAATAATCACGAGCACAAATCTCGAAATATCAAAATCATCAACTCTGTTTCGATCATCCTCTAATAATCATACTCATGTAATCGCATGAGTGTTTAAATTCTCATCTCGAATTCAGTTCTGATACTCTTTCATATAATGCATGCTTTTAAAATCAATTCACATAATCAAAGAGGCACATAATTCTGAATCAGTAAAGCATGCTCGCATGTAATTCAAGTAATCAAACAATGAAATTAATCACATGCGAAATAAAATAATTCAAGCAGACTCGATCTACCCCACTCACTCACTTCTATTTCAGTCCAAGAATCTTATCGCTTTGATACCACTTAATGTGAGGACCTCGATTCTAATCAACTAATCTCAAATAGTAAAATTGTGGGGACCTCGGGTTGCTAATCTCATCTTAGGGCAATTAATGAACAATTAACATTCATTAGACATCAATTAAGAAACCAAGAGCAAAGTAAAATTTTTTTTTTTTTAAATTTCAGTGTCTCGCTCGATCGGTGAAAAACACCCGATCGAGCGAGCACAATTGCTCAGCTCTCGGTTGGAAGTATAATTTGGCCTCGCTCGATCCGTCAACTTCTACGGATCGAGCGAGCCAAAAAAAACTCAATTCTCTGTTTTGCAAAATTAATGGCCGCGCTCGATCCTGGTTTTTCATAGGATCGAGCGTGCCCTCTGTTTCCAGCAAAATCAGCAATTCATTTTGCTTTCAACCAGATTACTTCCATTCTAAATCATCAAAACATGATCCAATACATGATATATCAATTCCAAAACATGCATATACATATAACAAGGTCACAAGCATTTATACATGAATTTTATTACATCGAACAAGTCGCTAAAGAACGATAAACGACATAAACTATCTCAAGTTACATACATGTAATTCAAAACCAACTAGACTAAAGTTTCATGCTTCTAGAGTTCAAGACATCATCTACAACCCGAGTCCTCATGTGCTAGACTCTCTCCCAGCTGTCAATGATGTCGATGACCAGCTCCTGCCCCATCTGTTGTCATGCACACATACAAAACAAGACAACAGCCGGATAAAATTCGGTGAGAAAACATTCTCAGTATAACCAACATATAGAAAGCGTTAAATAAATCATCTTGACTCTATTTAAACTCGACTCAACAAATAGATAACGTAAACGCTTTACATACGAATTCATTCACATAACTTCAAAGCCATCAAGATTCATAACTGATCTTGACATGGATATCCATCTAACGAGTTCGTAACCGACTCGCAAATAAGGTTAACAGCAACCTTGGCATAGAATCAATTCAATATAGCATCATATCAACTCGAATATAAAGATCCACTACCTGTGATGGATCGACAACATCACAATCAAATCAAAAACATAAACAAGTAAGTGGTTTTTGCGGGCCAACTCAAGATTAGTCGTTCTTGAGTTTCAAAGTCCCTACTTCGCGATGTAATCATTATACCTTCGTTTATTTCGGTTTTGAACTCTTCAATCTGAAATATAACAACCAAAATACTCATATCAAACTTCATTCAAGATTATCATTTTAGAAACGAGTCAAAACCATTAATCGATTGTCAATCAAACTCATTTCAAACGTCAACTCTTTCTTCTTCGGTTTAACTCGGCGTCTTGAATCGTTGGCCTTCAAACTCGACTGAAATTGAAGAATAAAAATGATATAACATTCAAATCATCAAGATAACAAATTCAGCTCAGATATAGGCTATCAAAATGATCCAAAAACTCGAATCGACGGCATAGCGATTCAAAATCGATAACCGACGTAATCCCGAAATCATTTCTTTTATTCAAACCATGTGTACGTGCTCTCAATCGAGAAAACCAGCTGATATAATCTTCAAAACCTCAGCACAAATAGCCATAACAATCATAAAACATGCTAGCATCAAGATTCAACATAATAACATAAGTTCTTCATCCGGTTTCGAAAATAGAAACGATACAAACTCAAAAACATGATCAATGATTCAAAATCTGATATCTGCCCTTTAATGATTTCGAAATCCATATAACACAACATAAAACTTACACGAGATCTAAGCCCTCGTCGTAAGGATTCCAGAACACTTTACGGAATCAAAATCGGACAACCGGTTCAAAAGTTACGGCAAATTGAATCTCAACGTTTCAAAGGAAAATGAAGAAGAACGGCTCTCTGTTCTTAATTTCTGAATTGTCTAAGGCAAATACATGTTTCATGATGAGTGTTAGAATTAAAACCGATAACTTTCAACCAAAATTGCAATTTAGCCCCTCAAGTCTTCAATATTTTCAATTTGGTCCTCGGCCCTTATTTTAATTCAATTTCAATCCTAAATAATTTAAGAATATTAGAATTTAAATCGAAACTCTAAATATTCTCAAATTAAATATACTCGGATTAAAATTAAATAAATTCGGACTAATATTAATTAGTCCCGGGTCTTACATTTCTCCTCCACTAAGACATGAGTTCGTCCTCGAATTCATAAACAGTATAGATATGCAGTCTGCATGCTCATAAGAATAAAGAATAACTGAAAACTGAATAAGAACTTGTTGGAAAACTGGCGAGTTCCCAGACCAATTACGATTGATACCCGGTGCAGCGGAAGTTTAAAAATTTTCATGGAACGTTTCCATGGTATGGGTATCAACCGTTCATCGATTGAATTACGTGTGTGTAAAATTTAAATAACAATTAAATAAATTTTACCTCAAATCTCGCAACGAGATTAATGGACACCAACAGAACAATTCTGCTCTTGTTGTCTCTCCCTGGAACCGATGAACGCCTTCAATCAGGTCCACGAACAGAGGTTTAATCCCTCTGATAGATTGCACTAGAAAATCTATCAGAAGTTTTCTGCGAAGAGAATACACGAATTTGATTCGTTATTCCTTACTGCGATTCAAAATCACAGACCGGAATTTTCTCTGACAGAGCAAGGAGGGGGTTCGGCCGAAAATATTGAGAGAGAAAGTCTAGGGTTCGAAATTTTGCTCTCAAAATAATGACCTATTGTGTGTAATTTCTGTACTGAAATAACTTATTTATAATGCAGGCCACTAACACCTTAGGGCCCATTATTCATAAGCTGGGGCCCGACAAGCAAAGCCCACTCGTTCAGAAATTAATATAAAATTCATCGTGACTCCGATTGATGAAACGATTTCACCAATGTGCACAGAAACCATTTCTGCACGTTTTAAAGTCAAAATAAATTTTCCTGAATCCGAATTCAGTGGTTTCCAAAAATGTCCATCCCTATGTCATTTTAGGAAATCCTACTCCCTTACTCTTATTTAAGAAGTCCAACTCCTTAGTTCATTAAATTTAACTCTTTAAATTTAACTATCTCAACGGGGATTAAAACTCCATTACACTGTGTGACCCTCAATGGTTCAGGGATACAGCTAGCCGTGGGCTCACAACTCCTTGTGACTCGGAACAACACTTTCCGACTTGCCCAACGAATCATGGTAAAGCGCCTAGCAACATCGCCCCATGATTCCCTAGGTATCACTGATAGTGCCTACAAGAACCAGTAGATTTTGGTTAACGTACAGTACGGTCCCTTCATCCATATATCCCGATCGAATCAACAACCATTGGTATATCGAGAGTCGCTCAAGATTCGATAACTATGCAATGCATCTTGAAGATCAAATTAGTGACATCGCATGTGCTACTAAGAAACCATTTCTTAAATCACATCAAGTACTCTGGCCAGAGATTTGTCACACTAATATCTCCTCAGATCGCATAGGATATCCACACTCGCAAGTATGTGGTGAATCCTTGACAACAATGCATTGACTCCTATATGTGTCGTAACTATACCCAATCTCGACACCTGATGACCCCCATAGAGTCGGTAAACGAGTCAAAGCACAGCACTAGCATATAGAGTCTCCATGATGTTTCAAGTCGTAAGGACTAATGGTGTACAACCAAAACCGCGGACTTTATCCACTCGATAAGTGATAACCACTTGGAAAGTCCGGATAGGGTAGTTCGATTATTCATCCTATGAATATCCATTTGCATGCTTCGAACATCTCCATGTTCCCTACCAATGAAACGTGGTACTCCGCATCGCAAATGCTAGTCTCAAACTCGAGCGATCCTTATCCTTATTATCGGACGGCTCAATCGACTAGGAACGGTTTTAGAACATACAGTGACTATAAGATGTATTTCATGATAGACATCTCCATGTTCTACCACATCTTACATACACTATAGTATATTCAAGGTCTTTATCAAAACAACAATAGTATATCACAATATAACAATATGAAGTAATATAAAGTCATTGCCATAAAAGTGTAAATAATATTAAACAAAAGATTGTTTATACAAAGAGTCAACAAAGCCCATAGCCACACAGTTGGCTCACTGGGCACCCACTCTTACAATCTCCCACTTGCCCTATAGCCAACTAGTCATACTACGTAGACCCATTGCTTCGCGATGTTTGTCAAACAATGGTCCTGGCAAAGGCTTAGTAAGTGGATCAGCGATATTGTCTGCAGAGGCCACTCGTTCGACACTGATGTCTCCTCTTTCCACAATCTCCCGGATTATGTGGTATTTCCTCAGTACATGTTTGGATCTTTGATGAGACCTTGGTTCCTTTGCTTGAGCAACGGCACCCGTGTTGTCGCAGTACACCGGGACTGGACCAACAAATTCAGGAATGACGCCCAAATCTTGGACGAAATTCCTCATCCAAACGGCCTCTTTAGCAGCAGCTGATGCTGCAATGTATTCAGCCTCAGTGGTGGAATCCGCTGTGGTGTCCTGCTTGGAACTCTTCCAAGAGACAGCACCACCATTGAGCATGAACACAAATCCAGAGGTTGACTTCGAGTCATCCACATCACTTTGGAAGCTAGAGTCGGTATAGCCTTCCAGTTTGAGTTCTCGTCCTCCATAAACCATGAACATATTCTTAGTCCTTCGCAAGTACTTAAGAATGTCCTTCACGGCTTTCCAATGCATCTGACCAGGATTAGACTGATATCTGCTCGTGACACTCAGAGCAAATGCTACATCCGGTCTGGTAGATATCATCCCATACATGATACTACCTATAGCTGACGCATATGGTACATGTGTCATATTCTCTATCTCTGCATCAGTCTTGGGACACATAGACTTGGATAGAGAAACTCCATGACACATGGGTAGATGTCCTCTCTTGGACCCATCCATTGAAAACCGTTTCAATATGGTATCGATGTAGGTTGATTGAGTGAGTCCTATCATTCTCTTAGATCTATCCCTATAGATCTGTATCCCAAGAATGTAGGATGCCTCACCCAAATCCTTCATCGAAAATCTACCTGATAACCATATCTTTGTTGACTGCAACATCCCTACATCATTCCCAATGAGTAGGATGTCATCAACATAAAGTACTAAGAATGTCACCGCATCCTTAACTACTTTCTTGTACACGCAAGGTTCCTCCGGGTTCTTGATGAAACCAAAATCTTTTATTGTTTCATCAAATTTCTGGTTCCAACTTCTTGATGCTTGTTTTAGACCATAAATTGATCTCTGAAGCTTGCATACCTTATGCTCGCTTCCCATGGATGTGTACCCCTCAGGCTGCTTCATATAGATTTCTTCCTTAATGTCTCCATTAAGAAAAGCAGTCTTCACATCCATTTGCCATATCTCATAGTCATACCATGCAGCTATGGCAATTAGGATTCTTATGGACTTGAACATTGCAACTGGTGAAAAGGTTTCGTCATAGTCAACTCCTTGCCTTTGAGTATAACCTTTAGCCACCAATCGCGCCTTGTAAGTCAATACTTTACCATCAGGCCCAAGCTTTCTTTTGTAGATCCATTTACACCCTATTGGAACAATTCCATCGGGAGGATCCACTAAAGTCCAGACTTGGTTAGTATGCATCGAATCCAATTCTGATTGCATAGCTTCAAGCCATAAATTCGAATCCGCATCAGAAATTGCTTCCTTGAAGCTTCTTGGATCACATCCAATGTCGGGTTCATCTTGACCCTCTTCAAGAAGAAGACCATATCGAACTGGAGGTCTAGAAGTCCTCTCGGATCTTCTAGGTGCAGGCGTGTCCAGCAATGGTTCCTGAGGTGTGGGATCGTTATTTTGTATTTCGGGTTCTTCTCGAACTTCTTCGAGTTCCATCATCTTGCCTTTCTTATCCAATAAGAACTCCTTCTCCAAGAAGGTGGCATTCCGTGAAACAAACACCTTTGTTTCAGCAGGATAATAGAAATAATATCCGATTGAATTCTTCGGATACCCCACAAAATAACACAAGCTGGATCGACTATCCAACTTATCTCCCACTGTCCGCTTCACGTAAGCAGGACATCCCCAAATCCTCAAGTACGAATACTTAGGAGCTTTGCCATTCCATAACTCGTATGGTGTTTTGTCCACTGCTTTAGTGTGGACGTTGTTCAACAACAATACCGCCGTTTCAAGCGCATAGCCCCAAAACGAAGGTGGAAGCTCAGTGAAGCTCATCATAGATCGAACCATGTCCAACAAAGTTCGATTACGACGCTCCGATACACCATTAAGCTGTGGTGTCATAGGAGGAGTCCACTGAGAGAGAATCCCATTCTCTTTTAGATAGTCCAAAAACTCGGTACTCAAGTATTCTCCACCTCGATCCGATCGAAGTGCTTTAATACTTTTACCTAGCTTGTTTTCTACTTCAGCCTTGAATTCTTTGAACTTTTCAAATGCTTCAGACTTATATTTCATTAAATATAAATACCCATACCTAGAATAATCATCAGTAAAGGTAATGAAGTAGGTGTGGCCATGTTGAGTCCCTACTCTAAATGGACCACAAACATCTGTATGGATCAAATCCAACAGATTTTGACTACGTTCAGGCTTCCCCTTAAAAGGAGATTTAGTCATTTTCCCTTTTAGGCAGGATTCACAAGTAGGTAGAGAGTTAATATCAGACATATCAAACATGCCCTCTCCCACTAGCTTGTTCATCCTCCTTGAGGAAATATGACCTAGTCTAGCGTGCCAAAGGTTTGCCGGGTTTTGACTATCGATTTTCCTTTTGTTTGTTGTTGCCGGTTTGTCAATACAATTCACTGGAACGTCTTTTAGTTTTAAATTATATAGATCGTTTTCAAGTTGTCCATTTCCAATTAAACATTCATTCTTGTAAATACTGCAAATCCCATTCACAAAATTACAAGAATAACCATCTCTATCAAGCATAGAAATAGAAATAATGTTTTTAATTAAATCTGGCACAAATAAAACATCTCTCAACAATAATTTAAAACCATTCTGCAAAATCAAACAAACATCTCCAATGGCCGTAGCTTCAACTCTGGAACCATTCCCGAGCCTCAGCTGGGTCTCACCCATTCTAAGCCTGCGACTTCTTGTCATCACCTGCAAATCATTGCAAATGTGAGAACCACATCCGGTATCCAATACCCAAGAAGTTGTATTAAGTGACATGTTTATTTCGATATAGAACATACCCTTTGCAGTTCCCAACTGCTCAAGATACTCCTTGCAGTTGCGCTTCCAATGACCCGGCTTCTTGCAGTAATGGCAAACATCCTTGGATTTTCCATCGTTTGAAGCCTTTGTCTTTTGCTTCTTCTCGGGTTCCACTTTCTTGGGTGGGGCAGAACGTTTCTTGCCCTTCATACTTGGCCCCTTCTTAGCAGAAGATGAGGAGCCCACCAAGAAAGCTGGCTTATCCTTCTTAAGTGTGGATTCATATGTAACGAGCATATTGACCATCTCTTCAAGGGTGGCCTCTATCTTGTTCATATTAAAATTTATCACGAATCCATCAAATGAAGAAGGAAGAGATAGAAGCAGCAAGTCCACATTGAGTTCATGCTCCAACACCAAATCAAGGGTCGCTAACTTCTGTATGAGCCAAATCACTCGTACCCCATGATCACGGACCGAAGTCCCTTCACGCATGCGGCACGTCATCAACTCCTTAACAGTAGAGAACCTTTCAGCCCTCGACTGAGCCCCAAAAAGTTCCTTGAGTTGCGTGTGAATGTCAGCAGCATTCACCGTGTCCTCAAATCGCCTCTGGAGTTCATCAGACATCGAGGCTTGCATATAGCATTTGGTCTTGATGTCATGGTCGCACCATGCATCAAGTTTGGCCAATTCCTCCGGACTTATGTCAGCTGGTGCTTCCTTCGGAGGTGCTTTCTCTAACACGTAGAGCATTTTCTCCGAAGTTAAGACAATCTTCAACTTCCGGAACCATTCCGTATAGTTGGCGCCAGTCAGCTTGTTTTGTTCGAGGATCGAGAATAAAGGATTTCGCGAATTCATTGTATGAAATACTGAAAAGGAAAAACAGACATATATCAATGATTGTTTAACAATTTACTAAGACATAAAATAGGCGAATTTAATTTTATGAATCTCACTCCCACTATTTTAACGATTTCACCACCCTCTAGTGAAAACGGGAAACTTTTTCCTTAGTGAGAACATGGAGTCCAATTGACAAACTTATGGTCCCGAATAATATCAGCCAACCATAATTCTCAAAAGGTAGAGCCCAATTGCTTCCAAAGCAACCCCCATGTATTTACCTCATGTCCAATAAGGGCCCAATAATATGACGCCGTTTAAAGTGACATGTCAAGATGACCCATCAATATTAAGTTGTGATGGACGGTCGCCATGTGGATCCCCCAATAATATGAGCCGATCCCATGGGAGTTCCACCCAACTTACAACATTTGTCGATCCAATGTACAGCTTTCCGACGGACGGGCCCCCCCAATAATATGAGCCGGACCGTATCCGCGGGTAGCATCACATACATTGACCGTTGATGGAAGGTAGGAACATTTAAACAATATTTAAATTTCCTTTATTTATCTTGATATAAATTTTAAATCATATTTAAAATGAGGGATTTTATTTATAAAAATATTTGTCTCATCATTTTTAATTTATTGCATGCATTGCCGGATTCACGCAATTTATGTCTAAACATGCATACAATCATAATATCACATATTATATAGGATGATCGATTCCATTTCTAATTGACCCGTGGTTGCCAATCACGGGTCTTAGTCCAATCCTAGGTAATATGCAGTATGCAAATGCAATCCTATTACATATGCTTCCAATTTACATTTCTTCAGTCTTCATTGTCTGCTGGGCCCACCATCTTCAAATCTTGATCTCCCACTAAATCTAATGTATTTACAATTAAATAACAATGACAAGTAGGGGATACATTTTTAGGGGGTGGGAACGGGCTATAAACCAAGCCCACTTTTATTACATATGACATTCATATCGGGCCATAAACCAGGCCCATTAATAAAACCAACAACAATAAAGACAAAATGTAAATTCCTAACATACACCTACAAAATTGGTCATGGCAATCGATCATCCTTATCCAATAACATTTAATTCAAAATTAATTTATTGGATAACATGCTGTGGCAATTCAAATTTAAACAAGATAAAATCATATTTTATATATAAAATCACATTTCACATATAAAATCATATTTTATCTCCATATCAAATAAAATCATATTTTATCTATAAAATCCAATTTTACAAATAAAATCATATTTTATCTAATATATCATAAGATCATATCTTATCATCAATTGTACCAAAATAATTGATTTCAAAATTCAATTTACGGATAAAATATTAAAATTTTCCAAAAATTCAAATTTATCCAAAATCAATTTTAAAATTTACGGACTCGAACAATTCGATCCGTAATCTCGTGAACCAATCAAAAACAATTTTTGACCGGACCAAAAATAAAATTTTAAATATTAAAATTAAAATATAATTTTTCCCGCGGGCCGCCCAGGACACTCCCGGGCCGGCCCGCACCCGGGGCGCGGGCCGGGGGCAGCCCGGCTGCCCCCTTAGGGCAGCGCCTGGCGCCGCCCCTGGGCGGCGCCGTGCGCTGCCCTGGGCGGCGCCGAGCGCCGCCCCTGGGCAGCGCCGAGCGCTGCCCTGCGCAGCGCCCAGCGCTGCGCTGGGCAGCGCACAGCGCTGCCCTGGGCGGCGCCGTGCGCCGCCCTGGGCGGCGACAGTCGCCGCCTTGGGCGGCGCCGTGCGCCCCCTTTGGGCGGCGCCGTGCGCCGCCCGGGGCAGCAACAATTGCTGCCCCACCGGGCAGCGATCCAATCGCTGCCCGGGTTTTGCCCCGAAAAAATTTTTTATTAAAAATATTTATTTTGTTTCATAAACCGAGACTCAAAAATTTTGTACAATTGATTATTCAATCGATTGATCTGAGCAACCTGGCTCTGATACCACTGTTGGAAAACTGGCGAGTTCCCAGACCAATTACGATTGATACCCGGTGCAGCGGAAGTTTAAAAATTTTCATGGAACGTTTCCATGGTATGGGTATCAACCGTTCATCGATTGAATTACGTGTGTGTAAAATTTAAATAACAATTAAATAAATTTTACCTCAAATCTCGCAACGAGATTAATGGACACCAACAGAACAATTCTGCTCTTGTTGTCTCTCCCTGGAACCGATGAACGCCTTCAATCAGGTCCACGAACAGAGGTTTAATCCCTCTGATAGATTGCACTAGAAAATCTATCAGAAGTTTTCTGCGAAGAGAATACACGAATTTGATTCGTTATTCCTTACTGCGATTCAAAATCACAGACCGGAATTTTCTCTGACAGAGCAAGGAGGGGGTTCGGCCGAAAATATTGAGAGAGAAAGTCTAGGGTTCGAAATTTTGCTCTCAAAATAATGACCTATTGTGTGTAATTTCTGTACTGAAATAACTTATTTATAATGCAGGCCACTAACACCTTAGGGCCCATTAGTCATAAGCTGGGGCCCGACAAGCAAAGCCCACTCGTTCAGAAATTAATATAAAATTCATCGTGACTCCGATTGATGAAACGATTTCACCAATGTGCACAGAAACCATTTCTGCACGTTTTAAAGTCAAAATAAATTTTCCTGAATCCGAATTCAGTGGTTTCCAAAAATGTCCATCCCTATGTCATTTTAGGAAATCCTACTCCCTTACTCTTATTTAAGAAGTCCAACTCCTTAGTTCATTAAATTTAACTCTTTAAATTTAACTATCTCAACGGGGATTAAAACTCCATTACACTGTGTGACCCTCAATGGTTCAGGGATACAGCTAGCCGTGGGCTCACAACTCCTTGTGACTCGGAACAACACTTTCCGACTTGCCCAACGAATCATGGTAAAGCGCCTAGCAACATCGCCCCATGATTCCCTAGGTATCACTGATAGTGCCTACAAGAACCAGTAGATTTTGGTTAACGTACAGTACGGTCCCTTCATCCATATATCCCGATCGAATCAACAACCATTGGTATATCGAGAGTCGCTCAAGATTCGATAACTATGCAATGCATCTTGAAGATCAAATTAGTGACATCGCATGTGCTACTAAGAAACCATTTCTTAAATCACATCAAGTACTCTGGCCAGAGATTTGTCACACTAATATCTCCTCAGATCGCATAGGATATCCACACTCGCAAGTATGTGGTGAATCCTTGACAACAATGCATTGACTCCTATATGTGTCGTAACTATACCCAATCTCGACACCTGATGACCCCCATAGAGTCGGTAAACGAGTCAAAGCACAGCACTAGCATATAGAGTCTCCATGATGTTTCAAGTCGTAAGGACTAATGGTGTACAACCAAAACCGCGGACTTTATCCACTCGATAAGTGATAACCACTTGGAAAGTCCGGATAGGGTAGTTCGATTATTCATCCTATGAATATCCATTTGCATGCTTCGAACATCTCCATGTTCCCTACCAATGAAACGTGGTACTCCGCATCGCAAATGCTAGTCTCAAACTCGAGCGATCCTTATCCTTATTATCGGACGGCTCAATCGACTAGGAACGGTTTTAGAACATACAGTGACTATAAGATGTATTTCATGATAGACATCTCCATGTTCTACCACATCTTACATACACTATAGTATATTCAAGGTCTTTATCAAAACAACAATAGTATATCACAATATAACAATATGAAGTAATATAAAGTCATTGCCATAAAAGTGTAAATAATATTAAACAAAAGATTGTTTATACAAAGAGTCAACAAAGCCCATAGCCACACAGTTGGCTCACTGGGCACCCACTCTTACAGAACTCACATCAGTAGAATAGATAAGGAAATCGTTGCTTCATATCATCTTCAACTTCCCACGTCGCTTCTTCAACTCCGTGCCGACTCCATTGAATCTTCACCAATGGAATGGTCTTTGATCGGAGTTGTTTTGTCTTCCTATCGAGAATCTAAATAGGTTGCTCGAAATAGCTAAGAGTGTCATCCAACTCAGCTTCACCAGATCGAATCACATGAGACGCATCAGATATATACTTCCTCAACATTGATACATGAAAGACATCATGTATTCCGGATAAAGACATAGGAAGAGCAAGTCGATAAGCTTGATTGCCTATCTTCTCGAGAATCTCATACGGCCCAATAGACCTCGGAGATAATTTTCCTCGTTTGCCAAATCGAACTGTGCCCCTGAACGGTGAAATATTCAGAAACACTCTATCTCCCTGATCAAAAGATAACGGCCGTCGTCGTACATTTGCATATCTCGTCTGTCTATGTTGCGTTGTTCTCATTCTCTGTTGTATCAATTTCACTTTCTCAGTCATCTGTCTGATCATATCTGGCCCTAACTCAGGTACCTCAGAAACATCATCCCAATACAAAGGCGATCGACACATCTTTCCATATAATGCTTCAAATGGTGTCATCTCTATACTCGTCTGATAACTGTTGTTATAAGAAAATTCCACAAGTGGTATAGAATTTTGCCATGTAACTCCAAAATCAAGTACTACAGCTCTAAGCATATCCTCAAGCATCTGAATAGTGCGTTCAGATTGACCGTCAGTTTGAGGATCGTAAGCAGTACTCAAATGTAAGCGCGTACCTAGAGCTTCCTGTAGGCTATGCCAAAAGTGCGAAGTAAACCTCGGATCTCGATCAGATACAATCGACTTTGGCACACCGTGTAGTCTTACCACTTCTCAAATATAGAGATCCGCCATTTGATCATGACGATAAGTCATTCGATAGGGAATAAAGCATGCAGATTTCGTCAATCTGTCGATGATCACCCAAACAACATCACATCCTCGAGATGATCGTGCAAACTTCGTTACAAAGTCCATGGAAATGTGGTCCCATTTCCATTCAGGAATCGATAAACTCTGTAATAAGCCACCTGGTTTCTTTCTTTCAGCCTTCACCTGTTGGCAATTCAAACATTTAGATACAAATTCAGTCACATCAGACTGCATTTGTTTCCACCAGTACTGAATCTTCAAGTCGTTATACATCTTTCTGCCTCTAGGATGAACATTGAAGCGACTGCAATGTTCTTCTTTCAGAATATTCTGTCTCAAGTCTGCAATATCAGGAATAACTATTCGATTATTCACATACAAGATACCATCGTCACTAACCTTGTACTCAAACTGATGTCCTGATCGAATCATTTCAATCTATTTCTGCACATTCTGATCGGCTTTTTGTGCTTCTTTGATACGAATCAATAACTCTGGCTCAGCACTGATTGCATAAACTCTCATCGGCCTTTTATCTGTCTCAAATACATACCCCGAAATACAACAATCTTCAATCAAATTATATACACCTACCGTAGACAAGGATAAAGCACATACCTTTCTACTTAGGACATCCGCTGCTGCATTAGATTTTCCCGGATAGTATTTGATTTTACAATCAAAATCCTTCAACAAATCAAGCCATCGTCGTTGTCTCATATTCAATTCAGATTGTGAGAACAGATACTTCAGACTTTTGTGATCAGAAAAGATTTCAAACTTCTCGCCATATAAATAATGTCTCCAGATCTTCAATGCAAAGACAATTGCAGCCAATTCAAGATCATGAATCGGATACCTGACTTCATGTGGTTTCAGTTGTTGAGAAGCATAAGTGACAACATGTCCTTTCTGCGTTAAAATACATCCCAAACCCTGGTGAGAAGCATCACAATAAACAACAAAATCACCAGTACCTGTAGGGATTATTAAAATCGACGTTGTCGTCAATCTCTTCTTAAGTTCGATAAAACTTCTTTCACATGCTTCAGACCAAATAAATGGTGCATTCTTCTGTGTAAGCTGTGTAATAGGCTTCGCTATCGAGGAAAAATCTCGAATGAAATGACGGTAATAACCACCTAAGCCCATAAAACTTCGAATTTCTGGCACAGATGTCGGTCTCTGCCAACTGATCACAGCTTCTACCTTACTCGGATCAACTAAAATGCCATCTCCTGAAATTACATGACCAAGAAAAACAACTCGCTGCAACCAAAACTCACATTTGGATAACTTGGCATACAATTTCTCTTCTCTTAATATTCTCAATACAGTTCGGAGATGATCAACATGTTCACACAGGTTCTTAGAGTATATCAAAATATCATCGATAAAGATAATCACGAAGTCATCTAAATATATTTGAAATACTCTATTCATCAATCCCATAAAAACTGCCGGTGCATTCGTTAGACCAAAAGGCATGACTATGAATTCATAATGGCCATACCTGGTTCTAAATGCAGTCTTAGGAATGTCCTCATCTCTAACCCTCAACTGATGATAACCGGATCGTAGATCAATCTTCGAATATACCAACGATCCCTGCAATTGATCAAATAAATCATCGATACGAGGTAAAGGATAGCGATTCTTTACCGTTTCTTTGTTCAATTGCCGTAGTCAATACACAATCTCATCGATCCGTCCTTCTTTCGAACAAATAATACCGGAGCACCCCATGGGGAAACACTCGGTCTGATATATCACTTAGCCAACAAATCTTCGAGTTGGTCTTTCAGTTCTTTCAGTTCAATTGGTGCCATACGGTAAGGTGCTTTCGATATCGGTTGTGTACCTGGCATCAATTCAATACCGAAATCTACTTCTCTGTACGGTGGAAATCCTGGAATCTCATCAGGGAATATATTTGCAAACTCACTCACCACCGGTATATCCGTCAATGTCGGACTAGTCTTCAATATATCGACTGCATAAATAAGGAATCCTTCCGCCCATTTCTGTAACAAGTCAGTCATAGAAAGAACAGATATCAAAGGAATTCTGGCTCGTGATCCCTTACCATAGAATTTCCACTCATCAGTCATATCAGGTCTGAACTTCACAATCTTCTAAAAACAGTCAACTGTTGCTCTATACTTGGTTAACATATCAATACCAATTATACAGTCAAAATCAGATAAACCAAGAACGATACAGTCAAGCTCAAATTCATTACCTTCGTACTATAGTACACAGTTTCTAACAGACTTCACTGTTACTATACCTTTTTCCCAACGGTGAAGATATAGACACTACAGTAGTTAATGACTCAACAGACAATGAATACAACGTAACAAATTGTTCAGATATGAAGTATGCGACGCAACAGTATCGAATAAGACATAGGCAGGATAACCAGAAAGAAAACAGTTACCTGCAATCACATCGTCCGGTGCTGCTTGTGCTTGCTCTTCTGTCAATGCAAACACTCATGCTTGTTGCCTGAGAGGTTGATTCACTGTCTGACTTCCTCCTCTTCCACTCGGTGCTGCAGGCTGTGGTTGAAAAGAGTGAACAGAAGATGTAGATTGACCTACCGGTCTCGATGATCCCGCACCCTGTGCACCTTCAGAACCTCGTTGTGGACACACCCTCGCAAAGTGTCCCATCTTATTGCAAATGTGGCAGCTTCAAAATACACCTCGACATTGTTCATTGGTATGACGTCCACCACACTTGGTGCAATATATCTCAGACTTCTGTCCATCTCTAGACTGTCGGGAGCTACCTGAACTCGAAGAGTTACTACCACCAGATCTCTTGAATTGTTTGCTCTTGCCTTTGAAGAAGTTCTTCTTTCCACTGCTGCTACCTCCAGCTTCAAATCGAGGTGGCGGTGGAATCTGTGGCTGCTCTTGGGACTGTCTCACTGGCTGTGGCACAAACGATGCTCCTCGTTGTTTCAGTATCCCTGCTTCTGCACCCTTTGCTCGATTCAGAGCATCAGCAAAGGTATTTGGTCTTCCCAAATTCACAAGTGTAAACACATCAGGGTTCAAGCCATTGATGAATTGATCGGCTTGAGTTTCATCATTAACAGCGATATGTGGAGCAAACTTCAACAGGCTAGTGAATTTGGCAACATATTCTTCGATATTCAACTGCCCCTGTTGCAGACTTGCAAACTCCGCTCCTTTATCCTTGCGATAAGACATAGGAAAGAAACGCTGATAGAAAGCAGTTCGAAATACAGACAAGGTAATAACAGTACCTTGGTTTTCCAATGCTTTCTTCGTCGCTATCCACCAACTCTTGGCAAGGCCATGCAGTTGATGAATAATCAATCTCACACGACGATCATCTGAATAGTCAATAGACTCGAATAACTGCTCAATATCTTCCAACCAGTTCTCGCACTCTATAGCATTCTCAGTTCCTTGCAACTTCGGTGGTTGGAATGACTGGAATCGTTTCAAAAGTTTCTCCATCGGATTAGCATCACTGAACTCATCAGTAGAAGTACTACCCTGTCCATGTTCAGACACTGTTACTGGGACCTGTGTAGCATTCGTCTGTTCAGGCTGATTCGTAGCCAACGTTTGTCTAACTCTCGGTGCTGGGCGGGGAGGCATATTTGATAATCAAACAGATTAGTGTACAGTTCAATCTCAATTACAACAAGTCTGTTGCAGTCCACATTGCCTTCATAAAAGATCGACTCTCGATTCATCCTCATAATACATGCTAGTACTTCAATCAAATAACCAGATAGCATGTAATTCAAACCATTGTATAGCATATTCTTCGCAAATTATCACAGCATCATGTGACAATTTAATATCTGTAATCAATCAATCATATACCATACAATTATGAAAGCAATAAATAAATCAGAATAGAAGACTCGATCTACCCCGCTCATCTAATCTCAGTCCAAGAAAACTTATGCTCTGATACCACCTGTTGTGGGGACCTCGGGTTGCTAATCTCGTCTTAGGGCAATTAATGAACAATTAACATTCATTAGACATCAATTAAGAAACCAAGAGCAAATTAAAATTTTTTTTTTTTTTAAATTTCAGTGTCTCGCTCGATCGGTGAAAAACACCCGATCGAGCGAGCACAATTTCTCAGCTCTCGGATGGAAGTATAATTTGGCCTCGCTCGATCCGTCAACTTCTGCGGATCGAGCGAGCCAAAAAAAACTCAATTCTCTGTTTTGCAAAATTAATGGCCGCGCTCGATCCTGGTATTTCACAGGATCGAGCGTGCCCTCTGTTTCCAGCAAAACCAGCAATTCATTTTGCTGTCAACCCGATTCCTTCCATTCTAAATCATCAAAACATGATCCAATACATGATATATCAATTCCAAAACATGCATATACATATAACAAGGTCACAAGCATTTATACATGCATTTTATTACATCGAACAAGTAGCTAAAGAACGATAAACGACATAAACTATCTCAAGTTCCATACATGTAATTCAAAACCAACTAGACTAAAGTTTCATTCTTCTAAAGTTCAAGACATCATCTACAACCCGAGTCCTCACGTGCTAGACTCTCTCCCAGCTGTCAATGACGTCGATGACCAGCTCCTGCCCCATCTGTTGTCATGCACACATACAAAACAAGACAACAGTCGGATAAACTCCGGTGAGAAAACATTCTCAGTATAACCAACATATAGAAAGCGTTAAATAAATCATCTTGATTCTATTTAAACTCGACTCAACAAATAGAGTACGTAAGTGCTTTACATACGAATTGATTCACATAACTTCAAAGCCATCAAGATTCATAAGTGATCTTGACATGGATATCCATCTAACGAGTTCGTAACCGACTCGCAAATAAGGTTAACAATAACCTTGGCATAGAATCAATTCAATATAGCATCATATCAACTCGAATATAAAGATCCACTACCTGTGATGGATCGATAACATCAAAATCAAATCAAAAACATAAACAAGTATGCGGTTTTTGCGGGCCAACTCAAGATTAGTCGTTCTTGAGTTTCAAAGTCCCTACTTCGTGATGTCGTCATTATACCTTCGTTTATTTCGGTTCTGAACTCTTCAATCTAAAATATAACAACCAAAATACTCATATCAAACTTCATTCAAGATTATCATTTCAGAAACGAATCAAAACCATTAATCGATCGTCAATCAAACTCATTTCAAACCTCAACTCTTTCTTCTTCGGTTTAACTCGGCGTCTTGAATCTTTGGCCTTCAAACTCGACTGAAATTGAAGAATAAAAATGCTATAACATTCACATCATCAAGATAACAACTTCAGCTCAGATATAGGCTATCAAAACGATCCAAAAATTTGAATCGATGGCGTAGCGATTCAAAATCGGTAACCGACGTAATCCCGAAATCATTTCTTTTATTCAAACAATGTGTACGTGCTCTCAATAAAGAAAACCAGCTGATATAATCTTCAAAACCTCAGCACAAACAGCCATAACAATCATAAAACATGCTAGAATCAAGATTCAACATAATAACATAAGCTCTTCATCCGGTTTCGAAAATAGAAACGATACAAACTCAAAAACATGATCAATGATTCAAAATCTGTTATCTGCCCTTTATTGATTTCTAAATCCATATAACACAACATAAAACTTACACGAGATCGAAGCCCTCATCATAAGGATTCCAGAACACTTTACGGAATTGAAATCGGACAACCAGTTCAAAAATTACGGCAAATTGAATTTCAACGTTTCAAAGGAAAATGAAGAAGAACGGCTCTCTGTTCTTACTTTCTGAATTGTCTAAGGCAAATACACGTTTCATGCTGAGTGTTAGAATTAAAACCGATAAATTTCAAACAAAATTGCAATTTAGCCCCTTCAAGTCTTCAATATTTGCAATTTGGTCCTCGGCCTTTATTTTAATGTTGGAAAAACTGGCGGTCAGATCAATCACGATTGATACCCGGTGCAGCGGAAGTTTAAAATTTTTATCATGGAACAATTCCATGGTGTGGGTATCAACCATTCAACGATTAAATTATTGTGTGTGTAAAATTCAAATAACAATTAATTAAATTTTACCTCCAATCTCGCAACGAGATTAATGGACACCAACAGATTTTATCTGCTCTTGTTGTCTCTCCCTGGAACCGATGAACTCCTTCAATCAGGTCCACGAACAGAGGTTTAATCCCTCTGATAGATTGCACTAGAAAATCTATCAGAAGTTTTCTGCGAAGAGATTACACGAATCTGATTCGTTATTCCTGACCGCGATTCAAAATCACAGACCGGAATTTTCTCGGGCAGAGGGGAGGGGTCGGCCGAAATTTTCTTTTAGAGAGACTAGGGTTTTCGATTTTTTTTTCTCTCAAAAATTATGACCTGTTGTGTGTAATTTCTGTACTGAAATAACTTATTTATAATGCAGGCCACTAACACCTTAGGGCCCATTAGTCATAAGCTGGGGCCCGACAAGCAAAGCCCGCTCGTTCAGAAATTAATATAAAATTCATCGTGACTCCGATTGATGAACTGATTTCACCAATGTGCACAGAAACCATTTCTGCACATTTTAAAGTCAAAATAAATTTTCCTGAATCCGAATTCAGTGGTTTCCAAAAATGTCCATCCCTATGTCATTTTAGGAAATCCTACTCCCTTACTCTTATTTAAGAAGTCCAACTCCTTAGTTCATTAAATTTAACTCTTTAAATTTAACTATCTCAACGGGGATTAAAACTCCATTACACTGTGTGACCCTCAATGGTTCAGGGATACAGCTAGCCGTGGGCTCACAACTTCCTTGTGACTCGGAACAACACTTTCCGACTTGCCCAACGAATCATGGTAAAGCGCCTAGCAACATCGCCCCATGATTCCCTAGGTATCACTGATAGTGCCTACAAGAACCAGTAGATTTTGGTTAGCGTACAGTACGGTCCCTTCATCCATATATCCTGATCGAATCAACAACCATTGGTATATCGAGAGTCGCTCAAGATTCGATAACTATGCAATACATCTTGAAGATCAAATTAGTGACATCGCATGTGCTACTAAGAAACCATTTCTTAAATCACATCAAGTACTCTGGCCAGAGATTTGTCACACTAATATCTCCTCAGATCGCATAGGATATCCATACTCGCAAGTATGTGGTGAATCCTTGACAACAATGCATTGACTCCTATATGTGTCGTAACTGTACCCAATCTCGACACCTGATGACCCCCATAGAGTCGGTAAACGAGTCAAAGCACAGCACTAGCATATAGAGTCTCCATGATGTTTCAAGTCGTAAGGACTAATGGTGTACAACCAAAACCGCGGACTTAATCCACTCGATAAGTGATAACCACTTGGAAAGTCCGGATAGGGTAGTTCGATTATTCATCCTATGAATATCCATTTGCATGCTTCGAACATCTCCATGTTCCCTACCAATGAAACGTGGTACTCCGCATCGCAAATGCTAGTCTCAAACTCGAGCGATCCTTATCCTTATTATCGGACGGCTCAATCGACTAGGAACGGTTTTAAAACATACAGTGACTATAAGATGTATTTCATGATAGACATCTCCATGTTCTACCACATCTTACATACACTATAGTATATTCAAGGTCTTTATCAAAACAACAATAGTATATCACAATATAACAATATGAAGTAATATAAAGTCATTGCCATAAAAGTGTAAATAATATTAAACAAAAGATTGTTCATACAAAGAGTCATCAAAGCCCATAGCCACACAGTTGGCTCACTGGGCACCCACTCTTACAATCTCCCACTTGCCCTATAGTTGCTTCGCGATGTTTGTCAAACAATGGTCCTGGCAAGGGCTTAGTAAGCGGATCAGCGATATTGTCTGCAGAGGCCACTCGTTCGACAATGATGTCTCCTCTTTCCACAATCTCCCGGATTATGTGGTATTTCCTCAGTACGTGTTTGGATCTTTGATGAGACCTTGGTTCCTTTGCTTGAGCAACGGCACCCGTGTTGTCGCAGTACACCGGGACTGGACCAACAAATTCAGGAATGACGCCCAACTCTTGGACGAAATTCCTCATCCAAACGGCCTCTTTAGCAGCAGCTGATGCTGCAATGTATTCAGCCTCAGTGGTGGAATCCGCTGTGGTGTCCTGCTTGGAACTCTTCCAAGAGACAGCACCGCCATTGAGCATGAACACAAATCCAGAGGTTGACTTCGAGTCATCCACATCACTTTGGAAGCTAGAGTCGGTATAGCCTTCCAATTTGAGTTCTCGTCCTCCATAAACCATGAACATATTCTTAGTCCTTCGCAAGTACTTAAGAATGTCCTTCACGGCTTTCCAATGCATTTGACCAGGATTAGACTGATATCTGCTCGTGATACTCAGAGCAAATGCTACATCCGGTCTGGTAGATATCATCCCATACATGATACTACCTATAGCTGACGCATATGGTACATGTGTCATATTCTCTATCTCTTCATCAGTCTTGGGACACATAGACTTGGATAGAGAAACTCCATGACACATGGGTAGATGTCCTCTTTTGGACCCATCCATTGAAAACCGTTTCAATATGGTATCGATGTAGGTTGATTGAGTGAGTCCTATCATTCTCTTAGACCTATCTCTATAGATCTGTATCCCAAGAATGTAGGATGCCTCTCCCAAATCTTTCATCGAAAATCTACCTGATAACCATATCTTTGTTGACTGCAACATCCCTACATCATTCCCAATGAGTAGGATGTCATCAACATAAAGTACTAAGAATGTCACAGCATCCTTAACTACTTTCTTGTACACGCACGGTTCCTCCGGGTTCTTGATGAAACCAAAATCTTTTATTGTTTCATCAAATTTCTGGTTCCAACTTCTTGATGCTTGTTTTAGACCATAAATTGATCTCTGAAGCTTGCATACCTTATGCTCGCTTCCCATGGATGTGAACCCCTCAGGCTGCTTCATATAGATTTCTTCCTTAATGTCTCCATTAAGAAAAGCAGTCTTCACATCCATCTGCCATATCTCATAGTCATACCATGCAGCTATGGCAATAAGGATTCTTATGGACTTGAACATAGCAACTGGTGAAAAGGTTTCATCATAGTCAACTCCTTGCCTTTGAGTATAACCTTTCGCCACCAATCGCGCCTTGTAGGTCAATACCTTACCATCAGGCACAAGCTTTCTCTTGTAGATCCATTTACACCCTATTGGAACAATTCCATCGGGAGGATCTACTAAAGACCAAACTTGGTTTGTATGCATCGAATCCAATTCTGACTGCATAGCTTCAAGCCATAAATTCGAATCCGCATCAGAAATTGCTTCCTTGAAGTTTCTTGGATCACATCCAATGTCGGGTTCATCTTGATCCCCTTCAAGAAGAAGACCATATCGAACTGGAGGTCTAGAAGTCCTTTCGGATCTTCTAGGTGCAGGCGTGTCCAGCAATGGTTCCTGAGGTGTAGGATCGTTATTTTGTATTTCGGGTTCTTCTCGAACTTCTTCGAGTTCCATCATCTCGCCTTTCTTATCCAATAAGAACTCCTTCTCCAAGAAGGTGGCATTCCTAGAAACAAACACCTTTGTTTCAGCAGGATAATAGAAATAATATCCGATTGAATTCTTCGGATACCCTACAAAATAACATAAGCTGGATCGACTATCCAACTTATCTCCCACTGTCCGCTTCACGTAAGCAGGACATCCCCAAATCCTCAAGTACGAATACTTAGGAGCTTTGCCATTCCATAACTCGTATGGTGTTTTGTCCACTGCTTTAGTGTGGACGTTGTTCAACAACAATACCGCCGTTTCAAGCGCATAGCCCCAAAACGAAGGTGGAAGCTCAGTGAAGCTCATCATAGATCGAACCATGTCCAACAAAGTTCGATTACGACGCTCCGATACACCATTAAGCTGTGGTGTCATAGGAGGAGTCCACTGAGAGAGAATCCCATTCTCTTTTAGATATTCCAAAAACTCGGTACTCAAGTATTCTCCACCTCGATCCGATCGAAGTGCTTTAATACTTTTACCTAGCTTGTTTTCTACTTCAGCCTTGAATTCTTTGAACTTTTCAAATGCTTCAGACTTATATTTCATTAAATATAAATACCCATACCTTGAATAATCATCAGTAAAGGTAATGAAGTAGGTGTGGCCATGTTGAGTCCCTACTCTAAATGGACCACAAACATCTGTATGGATCAAATCCAACAGATTTTGACTACGCTCAGGCTTCCCCTTAAAATGAGATTTAGTCATTTTTCCTTTTAGGCAGGATTCACAAGTAGGTAGAGAGTTAATATCAGACATATCAAACATGCCCTCTCCCACTAGCTTGTTCATCCTCCTTGAGGAAATATGACCTAGTCTAGCGTGCCAAAGGTTTGCCGGGTTTTGACTATCGATTTTCCTTTTGTTTGTTGTCGCCGGTTTGTCAATACAATTCACTGGAACGTCTTTTAGTTTTAAATTGTATAGATCGTTTTCAAGTTGTCCATTTCCAATTAAACATTCATTCTTGTAAATATTGCAAATCCCATTCACAAAATTACAAGAATAACCATCTCTATCAAGCATAGAAATAGAACTAATGTTTTTAATTAAATCTGGCACAAATAAAACATCTCTCAACAATAATTTAAAACCATTCTGCAAAATCAAACAAACATCTCCAATGGCCGTAGCTTCAACTCTGGAACCATTCCCGAGCCTCAGCTGGGTCTCACCCATTCTAAGCCTGCGACTTCTTGTCATCACCTGCAAATCATTGCAAATGTGAGATCCACATCCGGTATCCAATACCCAAGAAGTTGTATTAAGTGACATGTTTATTTCGATATAGAACATACCTTTTGCAGTTCCAAACTGCTCAAGATACTCCTTGCAGTTGCGCTTCCAATGACCCGGCTTCTTGCAGTAATGGCAAACATCCTTGGATTTTCCATTGTTTGAAGCCTTTGTCTTTTGCTTCTTCTCGGGTTCCACTTTCTTGGGTGGGGCAGAACGTTTCTTGCCCTTCATACTTGGCCCTTTCTTAGCAGAAGATGAGGAGCCCACCAAGAAAGCTGGCTTATCCTTCTTAAGTGTGGATTCATATGTAACGAGCACATTGACCATCTCTTCAAGGGTGGCCTCTATCTTGTTCATATTAAAATTTATCACGAATCCATCAAATGAAGAAGGAAGAGATAGAAGCAGCAAGTCCACATTGAGTTCATGCTCCAACACCAAATCAAGGGTCGCTAACTTCTGTATGAGCCAAATCACTCGTACCCCATGATCACGGACCGAAGTCCCTTCACGCATGCGGCACGTCATCAACTCCTTAACAGTAGAGAACCTTTCAGCCCTCGACTGAGCCCCAAAAAGTTCCTTGAGTTGCGCGTGAATGTCAGCAGCATTCACCGTGTCCTCAAATCGCCTTTGGAGTTCATCAGACATCGAGGCTTGCATATAGCATTTGGTCTTGATGTCATGGTCACACCATGCATCAAGTTTGGCCAATTCCTCCGGACTTATGTCAGCTGGTGCTTCCTTCGGAGGTGCTTTCTCTAACACGTAGAGCATTTTCTCCGAAGTTAAGACAATCTTCAACTTCCGGAACCATTCCGTATAGTTGGCGCCAGTCAACTTGTTTTGTTCGAGGATCGAGAATAATGGATTTCGCGAATTCATTGTATGAAATACTGAAAAGAAAAACAGACATATATCAATGATTGTTTAACAATTTACTAAGACATAAAATAGGCGAATTTAATTTTATGAATCTCACTCCCACTATTTTAACGATTTCACCACCCTCTAGTGAAAACGGGAAACTTTTTCCTTAGTGAGAACATGGAGTCCAATTGACAAACTTATGGTCCCGAATAATATCAGCCAACCATAATTCTCAAAAGGTAGAGCCCAATTGCTTCCAAAGCAACCCCCATGTGTTTACCTCATGTCCAATAAGGGCCCAATAATATGACGCCGTTTAAAGTGACATGTCAAGATGACCCATCAATATTAAGTTGTGATGGACGGTCGCCATGTGGATCCCCCAATAATATGAGCCGATCCCATGGGAGTTCCACCCAACTTACAACATTTGTCGATCCAATGTACAGCTTTCCGACGGACGGGCCCCCCCAATAATATGAGCCGGACCGTATCCGCGGGTAGCATCACATACATTGACCGTTGATGGAAGGTAGGAACATTTAAACAATATTTAAATTTCCTTTATTTATCTTGATATAAATTTTAAATATTTAAAATGAGGGATTTTATTTATAAAATTATTTGTCTCATCATATTTAATTTATTGCATGCATTGCCGGATTCACGCAATTTATGTCTAAACATGCATACAATCATAATATCACATATTATATAGGATGATCGATTCCATTTCTAATTGACCCGTGGTTGCCAATCACGGGTCTTAGTCCAATCCTAGGTAATATGCAGTATGCAAATGCAATCCTATTACATATGCTTCCAATTTACATTTCTTCAGTCTTCATTGTCTGCTGGGCCCACCATCTTCAAATCTTGATCTCCCACTAAATCTAATGTATTTACAATAAATAACAATGACAAGTAGGGGATACATTTTTAGGGGGTGGAACGGGCTATAAACCAAGCCCACTTTTATTACATATGACATTCATATCGGGCCATAAACCAGGCCCATTAATAAAACCAACAATAATAAAGACAAAATGTAAATTCCTAACATACACCTACAAAATTGGTCATGGCAATCGATCATCCTTATCCAATAACATTTAATTCAAAATTAATTTATTGGATAACATGCTGTGGCAATTCAAATTTAAACAAGATAAAATCATATTTTATATATAAAATCTCATTTTCACATATAAAATCATATTTTATCTCTATATCAAATAAAATCATATTTTATCTATAAAATCCAATTTTACAAATAAAATCATATTTTACTTAATATATCATAAGATCATATCTTATCATCAATTGTACCAAAATAATTGATTTCAAAATTCAATTTACGGATAAAATATTAAAATTTTCCAAAAAATTCAAATTTATCCAAAATCAATTTTAAAATTTACGGACTCGAACAATTCGATCCGAAATCTCGTGAACCAATCAAAAACAATTTTTGACCGGACCAAAAATAAAATTTTAAATATTAAAATTAATTTTTAAATAAAAATATATTTTTCCCGCGGGCCGCCCGGGACACTCCCGGGCCGGCCCGCACCCGGGGCGCGGGCCGGGGGCAGCCCGGCTGCCCCCTTAGGGCAGCGCCTGGCGCCGCCCCTGGGCGGCGCCGTGCGCTGCCCTGGGCGGCGCCGAGCGCCGCCCTGCGCAGCGCCCAGCGCTGCGCTGGGCAGCGCACAGCGCTGCCCTGGGCGGCGCCGTGCGCCCCCTTTGGGCGGCGCCGTGCGCCGCCCGGGGCAGCAACAATTGCTGCCCCACCGGGCAGCGATCCAATCGCTGCCCGGGTTTTGCCCCGAAAAAAAAAAATTTTTTTATTTAAAAATATTTATTTTGTTTCAAAAACCGAGACTCAAAAATTTTGTACAATTGATTAATTTAATCGTTTGATCTGAACAACCTGGCTTTGATACCACTGTTGGAAAAACTGGCGGTCAGATCAATCACGATTGATACCCGGTGCAGCGGAAGTTTAAAATTTTTATCATGGAACAATTCCATGGTGTGGGTATCAACCATTCAACGATTAAATTATTGTGTGTGTAAAATTCAAATAACAATTAATTAAATTTTACCTCCAATCTCGCAACGAGATTAATGGACACCAACAGATTTTATCTGCTCTTGTTGTCTCTCCCTGGAACCGATGAACTCCTTCAATCAGGTCCACGAACAGAGGTTTAATCCCTCTGATAGATTGCACTAGAAAATCTATCAGAAGTTTTCTGCGAAGAGATTACACGAATCTGATTCGTTATTCCTGACCGCGATTCAAAATCACAGACCGGAATTTTCTCGGGCAGAGGGGAGGGGTCGGCCGAAATTTTCTTTTAGAGAGACTAGGGTTTTCGATTTTTTTTGCTCTCAAAAATTATGACCTGTTGTGTGTAATTTCTGTACTGAAATAACTTATTTATAATGCAGGCCACTAACACCTTAGGGCCCATTAGTCATAAGCTGGGGCCCGACAAGCAAAGCCCGCTCGTTCAGAAATTAATATAAAATTCATCGTGACTCCGATTGATGAACTGATTTCACCAATGTGCACAGAAACCATTTCTGCACATTTTAAAGTCAAAATAAATTTTCCTGAATCCGAATTCAGTGGTTTCCAAAAATGTCCATCCCTATGTCATTTTAGGAAATCCTACTCCCTTACTCTTATTTAAGAAGTCCAACTCCTTAGTTCATTAAATTTAACTCTTTAAATTTAACTATCTCAACGGGGATTAAAACTCCATTACACTGTGTGACCCTCAATGGTTCAGGGATACAGCTAGCCGTGGGCTCACAACTTCCTTGTGACTCGGAACAACACTTTCCGACTTGCCCAACGAATCATGGTAAAGCGCCTAGCAACATCGCCCCATGATTCCCTAGGTATCACTGATAGTGCCTACAAGAACCAGTAGATTTTGGTTAGCGTACAGTACGGTCCCTTCATCCATATATCCCGATCGAATCAACAACCATTGGTATATCGAGAGTCGCTCAAGATTCGATAACTATGCAATACATCTTGAAGATCAAATTAGTGACATCGCATGTGCTACTAAGAAACCATTTCTTAAATCACATCAAGTACTCTGGCCAGAGATTTGTCACACTAATATCTCCTCAGATCGCATAGGATATCCATACTCGCAAGTATGTGGTGAATCCTTGACAACAATGCATTGACTCCTATATGTGTCGTAACTGTACCCAATCTCGACACCTGATGTTGTAAGAGTGGGTGCCCAGTGAGCCAACTGTGTGGCTATGGGCTTTGATGACTCTTTGTATAAACAATCTTTTGTTTAATATTATTTACACTTTTATGGCAATGACTTTATATTACTTCATATTGTTATATTATGATATACTATTGTTGTTTTGATAAAGACCTTGAATATACTATAGTGTATGTAAGATGTGGTAGAACATGGAGATGTCTATCATGAAATACATCTTATAGTCACTGTATGTTCTAAAACCGTTCCTAGTCGATTGAGCCGTCCGATAATAAGGATAAGGATCGCTCGAGTTTGAGACTAGCATTTGCGATGCGGAGTACCACGTTTCATTGGTAGGGAACATGGAGATGTTCGAAGCATGCAAATGGATATTCATAGGATGAATAATCGAACTACCCTATCCGGACTTTCCAAGTGGTTATCACTTATCGAGTGGATTAAGTCCGCGGTTTTGGTTGTACACCATTAGTCCTTACGACTTGAAACATCATGGAGACTCTATATGCTAGTGCTGTGCTTTGACTCGTTTACCGACTCTATGGGGGTCATCAGGTGTCGAGATTGGGTACAGTTACGACACATATAGGAGTCAATGCATTGTTGTCAAGGATTCACCACATACTTGCGAGTATGGATATCCTATGCGATCTGAGGAGATATTAGTGTGACGAATCTCTGGCCAGAGTACTTGATGTGATTTAAGAAATGGTTTCTTAGTAGCACATGCGATGTCACTAATTTGATCTTCAAGATGTATTGCATAGTTATCGAATCTTGAGCGACTCTCGATATACCAATGGTTGTTGATTCGATCGGGATATTTGGATGAAGGGACCGTACTGTACGCTAACCAAAATCTACTGGTTCTTGTAGGCACTATCAGAGATACCTAGGGAATCATGGGGCGATGTTGCTAGGCGCTTTACCATGATTCGTTGGGCAAGTCGGAAAGTGTTGTTCCGAGTCACAAGGAGTTGTGAGCCCACGGCTAGCTGTATCCCTGAACCATTGAGGGTCACACAGTGTAATGGAGTTTTAATCCCCGTTGAGATAGTTAAATTTAAAGAGTTAAATTTAATGAACTAAGGAGTTGGACTTCTTAAATAAGAGTAAGGGAGTAGGATTTCCTAAAATGACATAGGGATGGACATTTTTGGAAACCACTGAATTCGGATTCAGGAAAATTTATTTTGACTTTAAAATGTGCAGAAATGGTTTCTGTGCACATTGGTGAAATCAGTTCATCAATCGGAGTCACGATGAATTTTATATTAATTTCTGAACGAGCGGGCTTTGCTTGTCGGGCCCCTGCTTATGATTAATGGGCCCTAAGGTGTTAGTGGCCTGCATTATAAATAAGTTATTTCAGTACAGAAATTACACACATCAGCTCATTATTTTGAGAGAGAAAAATCGAAACCCTAGCCTCTCCTCTAGAATAATCGGCCGAACCCCTGCCTTGCTCTGCCCGAGAAAATTCCGGTCTGTGATTTTGAATCGCAGTAAGGAATAGCGAATCAGATTCGTTTATTCTCTTCGCAGAAAACTTCTGATAGATTTTCTAGTGCAATCTATCAGAGGGATTAAACCTCTGTTCGTGGACCTGATTGAAGGAGTTCATCGGTTCCAGGGAGAGACAACAAGAGCAGATCAAATCTGTTGGTGTCCATTAATCTCGTTGCGAGATTGGAGGTAAAATTTAATTAATTGTTATTTGAATTTTACACACACAATAATTTAATCGTTGAATGGTTGATACCCACACCATGGAATTGTTCCATGATAAAAATTTTAAACTTCCGCTGCACCGGGTATCAATCGTGATTGATCAGAGAGCCGCGTTTTCCAACAGTGGTATCAAAGCCAGGTTGCTCAGATCAAACGATTAAATTAATCAATTGTACAAAATTTTTGAGTCTCGGTTTTTGAAACAAAATAAATATTTTTAAATAAAAAAAAATTTTTTCGGGGCAAAACCCGGGCAGCGATTGGATCGCTGCCCGGTGGGGCAGCAATTGTTGCTGCCCCGGGCGGCGCACGGCGCCGCCCAAAGGGGGCGCACGGCGCCGCCCAGGGCAGCGCTGTGCGCTGCCCAGCGCAGCGCTGGGCGCTGCGCAGGGCAGCGCTCGGCGCTGCCCAGGGGTTGCGCTCGGCGCCGCCCAGGGCAGCGCACGGCGCCGCCCAGGGGCGGCGCCAGGCGCTGCCCTAAGGGGGCAGCCGGGCTGCCCCCGGCCCGCGCCCCGGGTGCGGGCCGGCCCGGGAGTGTCCCGGGCGGCCCGCGGGAAAAATTATATTTTTATTTAAAATTAATTTTAATATTTAAAATTTTATTTTTGGTCCGGTCAAAAATTGTTTTGATTGGTTCACGAGATTTCGGATCGAATTGTTCGAGTCCGTAAATTTTAAAATTGATTTTGGATAAATTTGAATTTTTGGAAAATTTTAATATTTTATCCGTAAATTGAATTTTGAAATCAATTATTTTGGTACAATTGATGATAAGATATGATCTTATGATATATTAAGTAAAATATGATTTTATTTGTAAAATTGGATTTTATAGATAAAATATGATTTTATTTGATATAGAGATAAACTATGATTTTATATGTGAAATGAGATTTTATATATAAAATATGATTTTATCTTGTTTAAATTTGAATTGCCACAGCATGTTATCCAATAAATTAATTTTGAATTAAATGTTATTGGATAAGGATGATCGATTGCCATGACCAATTTTGTAGGTGTATGTTAGGAATTTACATTTTGTCTTTATTATTGTTGGTTTTATTAATGGGCCTGGTTTATGGCCCGATATGAATGTCATATGTAATAAAAGTGGGCTTGGTTTATAGCCCGTTCCCACCCCCTAAAAATGTATCCCCTACTTGTCATTGTTATTTATTGTAAATACATTAGATTTAGTGGGAGATCAAGATTTGAAGATGGTGGGCCCAGCAGACAATGAAGACTGAAGAAATGTAAATTGGAATCATATGTAATAGGATTGCATTTGCATACTGCATATTACCTAGGATTGGACTAAGACCCGTGATTGGCAACCACGGGTCAATTAGAAATGGAATCGATCATCCTATATAATATGTGATATTATGATTGTATGCATGTTTAGACATAAATTGCGTGAATCCGGCAATGCATGCAATAAATTAAATATGATGAGACAAATATTTTTATAAATAAAATCCCTCATTTTAAATATGATTTAAAATTTATATCAAGATAAATAAAGGAAATTTAAATATTGTTTAAATGTTCCTACCTTCCATCAACGGTCAATGTATGTGATGCTACCCGCGGATATGGTCCGGCTCATATTATTGGGGGGGCCCGTCCGTCGGAAAGCTGTACATTGGATCGACAAATGTTGTAAGTTGGGTGGAACTCCCATGGGATCGGCTCATATTATTGGGGGATCCACATGGCGACCGTCCATCACAACTTAATATTGATGGGTCATCTTGACATGTCACTTTAAACGGCGTCATATTATTGGGCCCTTATTGGACATGAGGTAAACACATGGGGGTTGCTTTGGAAGCAATTGGGCTCTACCTTTTGAGAATTATGGTTGGCTGATATTATTCGGGACCATAAGTTTGTCAATTGGACTCCATGTTCTCACTAAGGAAAAAGTTTCCCGTTTTCACTAGAGGGTGGTGAAATCGTTAAAATAGTGGGAGTGAGATTCATAAAATTAAATTCGCCTATTTTATGTCTTAGTAAATTGTTAAACAATCATTGATATATGTCTGTTTTTCTTTTCAGTATTTCATACAATGAATTCGCGAAATCCATTATTCTCGATCCTCGAACAAAACAAGTTGACTGGCGCCAACTATACGGAATGGTTCCGGAAGTTGAAGATTGTCTTAACTTCGGAGAAAATGCTCTACGTGTTAGAGAAAGCACCTCCGAAGGAAGCACCAGCTGACATAAGTCCGGAGGAATTGGCCAAACTTGATGCATGGTGTGACCATGACATCAAGACCAAATGCTATATGCAAGCCTCGATGTCTGATGAACTCCAGAGGCGATTTGAGGACACGGTGAATGCTGCTGACATTCACGCGCAACTCAAGGAACTTTTTGGGGCTCAGTCGAGGGCTGAAAGGTTCTCTACTGTTAAGGAGTTGATGACGTGCCGCATGCGTGAAGGGACTTCGGTCCGTGATCATGGGGTACGAGTGATTTGGCTCATACAGAAGTTAGCGACCCTTGATTTGGTGTTGGAGCATGAACTCAATGTGGACTTGCTGCTTCTATCTCTTCCTTCTTCATTTGATGGATTCGTGATAAATTTTAATATGAACAAGATAGAGGCCACCCTTGAAGAGATGGTCAATATGCTCGTTACATATGAATCCACACTTAAGAAGGATAAGCCAGCTTTCTTGGTGGGCTCCTCATCTTCTGCTAAGAAGGGGCCAAGTATGAAGGGCAAGAAACGTTCTGCCCCACCCAAGAAAGTGGAACCCGAGAAGAAGCAAAAGACAAAGGCTTCAAACAATGGAAAATCCAAGGATGTTTGCCATTACTGCAAGAAGCCGGGTCATTGGAAGCGCAACTGCAAGGAGTATCTTGAGCAGTTAGGAACTGCAAAGGGTATGTTCTATATCGAAATAAACATGTCACTTAATACAACTTCTTGGGTATTGGATACCGGATGTGGATCTCACATTTGCAATGATTTGCAGGTGATGACAAGAAGTCGCAGGCTTAGAATGGGTGAGACCCAGCTGAGGCTCGGGAATGGTTCCAGAGTTGAAGCTACGGCCATTGGAGATGTTTGTTTGATTTTGCAGAATGGTTTTAAATTATTGTTGAGAGATGTTTTATTTGTGCCAGATTTAATTAAAAACATTATTTCTATTTCTATGCTTGATAGAGATGGTTATTCTTGTAATTTTGTGAATGGGATTTGCAATATTTACAAGAACGAATGTTTAATTGGAAATGGACAACTTGAAAACGATCTATACAATTTAAAACTAAAAGACGTTCCAGTGAATTGTATTGACAAACCGGCGACAACAAACAAAAGGAAAATCGATAGTCAAAACCCGACAAACCTTTGGCACGCTAGACTAGGTCATATTTCCTCAAGGAGGATGAACAAGCTAGTGGAGGAGGGCATGTTTGATATGTCTGATATTAACTCTCTACCTACTTGTGAATCCTGCCTAAAAGGAAAAATGACTAAATCTCCTTTTAAGGGGAAACCTGAGCGTAGTCAGAATCTGTTGGATTTGATCCATACAGATGTTTGTGGTCCATTTAGAGTAGGGACTCAACATGGCCACACCTACTTCATTACCTTTACTGATGATTATTCAAGGTATGGGTATTTATATTTAATGAAATATAAGTCTGAAGCATTTGAAAAGTTCAAAGAATTCAAGGCTGAAGTAGAAAACAAGCTAGGTAAAAGTATTAAAGCACTTCGATCGGATCGAGGTGGAGAATACTTGAGTACCGAGTTTTTGGACTATCTGAAAGAGAATGGGATTCTCTCTCAGTGGACTCCTCCTATGACACCACAGCTTAATGGTGTATCGGAGCGTCGTAATCGAACTTTGTTGGACATGGTTCGATCTATGATGAGCTTCACTGAGCTTCCACCTTCGTTTTGGGGCTATGCGCTTGAAACGGCGGTATTGTTGTTGAACAACGTCCACACTAAAGCAGTGGACAAAACACCATACGAGTTATGGAATGGCAAAGCTCCTAAGTATTCGTACTTGAGGATTTGGGGATGTCCTGCTTACGTGAAGCGGACAGTGGGAGATAAGTTGGATAGTCGATCCAGCTTATGTTATTTTGTAGGGTATCCGAAGAATTCAATCGGATATTATTTCTATTATCCTGCTGAAACAAAGGTGTTTGTTTCTAGGAATGCCACCTTCTTAGAGAAGGAGTTCTTATTGGATAAGAAAGGCGAGATGATGGAACTCGAAGAAGTTCGAGAAGAACCCAAAATACAAAATAACGATCCTACACCTCAGGAACCATTGCTGGACACGCCTGCACCTAGAAGATCCGAAAGGACTTCTAGACCTCCAGTTCGATATGGTCTTCTTCTTGAAGGGGATCAAGATGAACCCGACATTGGATGTGATCCAAGAAACTTCAAGGAAGCAATTTCTGATGCGGATTCGAATTTATGGCTTGAAGCTATGCAGTCAGAATTGGATTCGATGCATACAAACCAAGTTTGGTCTTTAGTAGATCCTCCCGATGGAATTGTTCCGATAGGGTGTAAATGGATCTACAAAAGAAAGCTTGGGCCTGATGGTAAGGTATTGACCTACAAGGCGCGATTGGTGGCTAAAGGTTATACTCAAAGGCAAGGAGTTGACTATGACGAAACCTTTTCACCAGTTGCAATGTTCAAGTCCATAAGAATCCTAATTGTCATAGCTGCATGGTATGACTATGAGATATGGCAGATGGATGTGAAGACTGCTTTTCTTAATGGAGACATTAAGGAAGAAATCTATATGAGGCAGCCTGAGGGGTTCACATCCATGGGAAGCGAGCATAAGGTATGCAAGCTTCAGAGATCAATTTATGGTCTAAAACAAGCATCAAGAAGTTGGAACCAGAAATTTGATGAAACAATAAAAGATTTTGGTTTCATCAAGAACCCGGAGGAACCTTGCGTGTACAAGAAAGTAGTTAAGGATGCGGTGACATTCTTAGTACTTTATGTTGATGACATCCTACTCATTGGGAATGATGTAGGGATGTTGCAGTCAACAAAGATATGGTTATCAGGTAGATTTTCGATGAAGGATTTGGGAGAGGCATCCTACATTCTTGGGATACAGATCTATAGAGATAGGTCTAAGAGAATGATAGGACTCACTCAATCAACCTACATCGATACCATATTGAAACGGTTTTCAATGGATGGGTCCAAAAGAGGACATCTACCCATGTGTCATGGAGTTTCTCTATCCAAGTCTATGTGTCCCAAGACTGATGAAGAGATAGAGAATATGACACATGTACCATATGCGTCAGCTATAGGTAGTATCATGTATGGGATGATATCTACCAGACCGGATGTAGCATTTGCTCTGAGTGTCACGAGCAGATATCAGTCTAATCCTGGTCAAATGCATTGGAAAGCCGTGAAGGACATTCTTAAGTACTTGCGAAGGACTAAGAATATGTTCATGGTTTATGGAGGACGAGAACTCAAATTGGAAGGCTATACCGACTCTAGCTTCCAAAGTGATGTGGATGACTCGAAGTCAACCTCTGGATTTGTGTTCATGCTCAATGGCGGTGCTGTCTCTTGGAAGAGTTCCAAGCAGGACACCACAGCGGATTCCACCACTGAGGCTGAATACATTGCAGCATCAGCTGCTGCTAAAGAGGCCGTTTGGATGAGGAATTTCGTCCAAGAGTTGGGCGTCATTCCTGAATTTGTTGGTCCAGTCCCGGTGTACTGCGACAACACGGGTGCCGTTGCTCAAGCAAAGGAACCAAGGTCTCATCAAAGATCCAAACACGTACTGAGGAAATACCACATAATCCGGGAGATTGTGGAAAGAGGAGACATCATTGTCGAACGAGTGGCCTCTGCAGACAATATCGCTGATCCGCTTACTAAGCCCTTGCCAGGACCATTGTTTGACAAACATCGCGAAGCAATGGGTCTACGTAGTATGACTAGTTGGCTATAGGGCAAGTGGGAGATTGTAAGAGTGGGTGCCCAGTGAGCCAACTGTGTGGCTATGGGCTTTGATGACTCTTTGTATAAACAATCTTTTGTTTAATATTATTTACACTTTTATGGCAATGACTTTATATTACTTCATATTGTTATATTATGATATACTATTGTTGTTTTGATAAAGACCTTGAATATACTATAGTGTATGTAAGATGTGGTAGAACATGGAAATGTCTATCATGAAATACATCTTATAGTCACTGTATGTTCTAAAACCGTTCCTAGTCGATTGAGCCGTCCGATAATAAGGATAAGGATCGCTCGAGTTTGAGACTAGCATTTGCGATGCGGAGTACCACGTTTCATTGGTAGGGAACATGGAGATGTTCGAAGCATGCAAATGGATATTCATAGGATGAATAATCGAACTACCCTATCCGGACTTTCCAAGTGGTTATCACTTATCGAGTGGATTAAGTCCGCGGTTTTGGTTGTACACCATTAGTCCTTACGACTTGAAACATCATGGAGACTCTATATGCTAGTGTTGTGCTTTGACTCGTTTACCGACTCTATGGGGGTCATCAGGTGTCGAGATTGGGTACAGTTACGACACATATAGGAGTCAATGCATTGTTGTCAAGGATTCACCACATACTTGCGAGTATGGATATCCTATGCGATCTGAGGAGATATTAGTGTGACGAATCTCTGGCCAGAGTACTTGATGTGATTTAAGAAATGGTTTCTTAGTAGCACATGCGATGTCACTAATTTGATCTTCAAGATGTATTGCATAGTTATCGAATCTTGAGCGACTCTCGATATACCAATGGTTGTTGATTCGATCGGGATATTTGGATGAAGGGACCGTACTGTACGCTAACCAAAATCTACTGGTTCTTGTAGGCACTATCAGAGATACCTAGGGAATCATGGGGCGATGTTGCTAGGCGCTTTACCATGATTCGTTGGGCAAGTCGGAAAGTGTTGTTCCGAGTCACAAGGAGTTGTGAGCCCACGGCTAGCTGTATCCCTGAACCATTGAGGGTCACACAGTGTAATGGAGTTTTAATCCCCGTTGAGATAGTTAAATTTAAAGAGTTAAATTTAATGAACTAAGGAGTTGGACTTCTTAAATAAGAGTAAGGGAGTAGGATTTCCTAAAATGACATAGGGATGGACATTTTTGGAAACCACTGAATTCGGATTCAGGAAAATTTATTTTGACTTTAAAATGTGCAGAAATGGTTTCTGTGCACATTGGTGAAATCAGTTCATCAATCGGAGTCACGATGAATTTTATATTAATTTCTGAACGAGCGGGCTTTGCTTGTCGGGCCCCTGCTTATGATTAATGGGCCCTAAGGTGTTAGTGGCCTGCATTATAAATAAGTTATTTCAGTACAGAAATTACACACATCAGCTCATTATTTTGAGAGAGAAAAATCGAAACCCTAGCCTCTCCTCTAGAATAATCGGCCGAACCCCTGCCTTGCTCTGCCCGAGAAAATTCCGGTCTGTGATTTTGAATCGCAGTAAGGAATAGCGAATCAGATTCGTTTATTCTCTTCGCAGAAAACTTCTGATAGATTTTCTAGTGCAATCTATCAGAGGGATTAAACCTCTGTTCGTGGACCTGATTGAAGGAGTTCATCGGTTCCAGGGAGAGACAACAAGAGCAGATCAAATCTGTTGGTGTCCATTAATCTCGTTGCGAGATTGGAGGTAAAATTTAATTAATTGTTATTTGAATTTTACACACACAATAATTTAATCGTTGAATGGTTGATACCCACACCATGGAATTGTTCCATGATAAAAATTTTAAACTTCCGCTGCACCGGGTATCAATCGTGATTGATCAGAGAGCCGCGTTTTCCAACAGATGACCCCCATAGAGTCGGTAAACGAGTCAAAGCACAGCACTAGCATATAGAGTCTCCATGATGTTTCAAGTCGTAAGGACTAATGGTGTACAACCAAAACCGCGGACTTAATCCACTCGATAAGTGATAACCACTTGGAAAGTCCGGATAGGGTAGTTCGATTATTCATCCTATGAATATCCATTTGCATGCTTCGAACATCTCCATGTTCCCTACCAATGAAACGTGGTACTCCGCATCGCAAATGCTAGTCTCAAACTCGAGCGATCCTTATCCTTATTATCGGACGGCTCAATCGACTAGGAACGGTTTTAGAACATACAGTGACTATAAGATGTATTTCATGATAGACATCTCCATGTTCTACCACATCTTACATACACTATAGTATATTCAAGGTCTTTATCAAAACAACAATAGTATATCACAATATAACAATATGAAGTAATATAAAGTCATTGCCATAAAAGTGTAAATAATATTAAACAAAAGATTGTTCATACAAAGAGTCATCAAAGCCCATAGCCACACAGTTGGCTCACTGGGCACCCACTCTTACATTTAATTCAATTTCAATCCTAAATAATTTAAGAATATTAGAATTTAAATCGAAACTCTAAATATTCTCAAATTAAATATACTCAGATTAAAATTAAATAAATTCGGATTAATATTAATTAATCCCGGGCCTTACAAAAACAATCATCGATAAATAAATGAGCCAAATTTTTTTTTTAAAATCAAGAACAGTGCCTCGCTCGAGCGGTAGAAAAATATTCGGCTCGAGCGAGATCATCTCGAGCTCAACTATAAAAATCAATTTAACTCGTTCTTCAACATACATCAATTCTAAGAATAATTTGGGCATAAAAATACATGCAGTATTATAAATCAACAATAAAAGCATGCTTCAATAAATAACCGAGTTCTAAAAGTTATTCGACTCTAAATCGACGCCTCACATCTATCATTCGATCCCAAGATAACCACGTCGATTCTGACTAGATCCTGCCCCACCTGTTGTCAAGTACACATACAAAACAAGACAACAGCCGGATAAATCCGGTGAGAATAAAATCCCACTAAAAGCGACGTAACTTGTAATGTCAAGTAAGTATATTAAAATCATAATATACATTCAAATTCTTCAATGGAAATGTCAATGAATGCATGTGTTTAAAAATTGGGATTATCAAATCAGATAATCAAGGGAATATTGGACAATCGGTTGGGATCCCGAGGTCAAGATCACGCAACTAACCTACCTACGCTCCCGCTCGGGGTGGTGCTACGCGTCTCAAACCTCTAGACTTTGGCGCAACTATAGGAGTATGCTGACACTGGGGGAACTCAACATCCCAGGCCACTCGATATAGCTCCCAAACGTCTAATTCGAATCTGGGCAACTCAGCCCTCTAAAAATTTAAGAAATTTGGCTCAAGATGAATGCATATGAATCAAATGCAATTTAATCGAATCGAAAATAATAAATCTGTGTATTCAGACATCAATGTATCGAAGATGTCAACACATTCAACTCGTATATTCAAACTCATGAATATAATATCAAAAATCATTGAAGTAATTCAAATAAGAAATCTCATGCTTTTCAAATCGAATATATAAATCACTTACTTCAAACAATTTCATATAGACAAACTCATGTCTTTCAAATAATATTGAAAATCAATTAAATCATTCAAATTCACATTCAATATCAAATAATCAAATAAACATGCAAGTATGTGATTTTAATCGGGAACTCGAAAATCTCAAACTCGCTCGAGTATTCATTCCCTTAGAAATCGACATCAGCTCATACCTCAATTTTTCAAGTCTGGAAAAGTCCAATCCCTAAACTGCTGATCTCTGCCTTAAAATATCCTCGACTAGCTTCCAATCTGCGAAAAATCACATAATATACAAAAGTCAACCATATTTGTATCTATCACGTCGAGACGATAAAAAATGGTTAACTCGCCGGAGGTCGCCGGAAAATCGGAGAAGACGGCGGCGACGCGGCGGCGTTTGGCGGCGATGTCAAAACTGCTCCAAAAATTATGAAATTTGGCAGGCTTGTCGAGTTCGACAAGACGATTCCAACCATATAAGCCACGACCGGAATGGAGCTCCGACGCGGCCGGGATCGGAGAAAAACGAGCTGACTCTGGTGAAGTTTAAAAGCTTCGATTTGCTCGATTCCTTCACCAAAAATACTACAATAAGCTTGGGAAATGTTCTTCACAACTCAAATAATCGATTACTAGCTTTAAAAGCAAGAAAAACTAGCTCAAATCGCGAAAATCATACCGAGGAAGACGATGAACAGTACTGGCGCAGATCCCGTCTGTTCTTCATCAATTTCTCGGCAATCCAACCGTCGGATCGTCAATTTTTTATACCTATAGATTTTTCTTGATCTTAGCTACAACTTCACCGTTCGGATCTTTGATCGAAGCTCCGGTGAATGGCCGGAAAAATCAAAAACATGGACTACTACAGCGAAACCGAATTTTGTGCAGAACCCGTCTGTTCTAACTCAATTTTCCGATGATCCAAACGTCGGATCGTCGATTTCTTTACACAAATAGCTTTGTATTGATGTTGGCTACAAAGTGACTGATCGGATCTTCGATCGGAGCTCTGGTGAACAGTCGGCGATGGAAAACATGGGACTGCTACAGTGAATACGAAAATTGGGGAAAAATTCAAAACTCTGTAATTGCTTTTAAGATGCCCATCGCGCGTTGTTTTCTATTTATAGTAACCCGATAATTTCCTGATCCGGACCAATTTATTAGATAATCAAATGGTAAAATTAATCTCCAATATGATATTTCTCTGATACACACACCAACATCAATTAATACTATTTCTGAAATTATTGACTTTGACCAGTCAATTGGACTCAAAATTTTCCCAATTAAATACTAAATCCAATTTAGACTCTGACCAGTCCACTCGGTCAAATATTCTTCCAAATTAAGTTATCTGGCATAAATAATTATTTTTATTTCAATATCTCAATAATTAATCCCAAAATGCCAAATATTGGAGATATCTAAAAAATAATCAGACTCATTGATTAAATGACACGTGTATTTGTAAATACACTCTATAATCTCATTAGCAATAATAATTATTTCGTCACTCAATAATTATTTTAATTGCTAATTAATTCAGTAAATATATTTTGGGGCGTTACATCGCCTCTGACTCGATCCTACCCGACCTGTTGCCAAGTACACATACAAAAACAAGACAACAGCCGGATAACTCCGGTGAGAATAATATTCCCAGTAAAAGCAACATAACATGCAATATCAAATAGTATATCAAAATCATGATATAACATCAACATATTTCAATGATAAATAGGATGAAACACATGTCTTTAAAATTCGGGATTATGTAATCAGATTATCAAGAAAAAATTGGTTCTTCAGTTGGGATCCCTAGGAGAAGATATCACAACTAACTCACCGACTCACCCGGTCGAGGTGGATAATGTATATCTCAATCCTCTAGACTCTGGTGCAACTATAAGAGTATTTGGGCTCTTGGAAGAACTAGCAAACAAGGCCACTCAATTATAGTCTCCAAAATGTCTAATTCGAAATGAAATCAAATAACTAGGCTCAAGATGAATGCATATATAAAACGTAATTCATTCAATCATAAATCAAATAAGAGCATGAAATCAATCAATCATATTCAAGTAATCATGCAACTATTTGATTTAGGAAACTCGAGAATCAATTCAGATTCGAGTGTCCTTCCCTTTTCAACTTGATGTCAGCTTATATCTTATTCTGAATCAAAGGCTCCAACCTGGACAAGCTACAATATCAAGACATTCCAATAAAAAAACTATTCAATCTCAATCAAATAAACGAGGCAAAACTCATTACCAAATCTCAATCAACTCGTATCGATTCGAATTCTGAAACCTCTGAGTTCAAAAACCTTCGAACAATCTGTACAGAGATGTATAAATGCTCAAGATCAATCCAAACTACTCAAATCAATATCAAACTCAAACAATTCCAAAAACTTAATCAATTATCAAACCGACGGCATAACGGCTAATAAACGGCTAACCGAAAAACAACAAATATCATCACAACTATCAAATACAACTCACAACTTTATCAAATCATCCAAATCTCATCAAGAAAACGCCCAAATAAGAAATCCCAGATTTGAAAAAATTGAATAATCTTCAAAAAATCACAACAAATTCAAACGCTGCTATTTTTCCTATCCGACTTAGATATACCATCAAGACTATATCAAGAATGCATATATCCAATAATATTTCGATTCCAACAACATCCAAAAATTGAATCATAATATATTGAAATAAAACTTATGGCAAAACGAAGCCCTAGGAGCGCTGATCGCAAATATATGAATTATTCTGAAATCTACCAGACAGATCGTGCAAAATTGAAGAACCCAAAAGCTTGAAGAATCGGCTATGGCTTCTCCCTTTCCCAACTCACTTGAAGATGATGATGAGGTGGTGATAAGAAATGAATACAATATATCTAAGTTGACTAGCCATAAGTCAATTTGTTGTTTAGACCCTATAAACTTCAATGATTGCAATTCAATCCCTGATCAAAGTTCAATACTTCCAATTTAATTTTCGAATTTCATAATATCGGAATATCAGTATCAATATCATATAATCTCAAATTAAGATAATTTTGGGGAGTTACATATATTTTCATCACCCGTGCAAGTACTTGATCTTGATAATACTTCATTTGAAATTCAAAGACTTGAAACTCCATATGTTTATTATCCTCTAATATATCTGCTCCCAGCTTTACCCTAACCTTCGTGTGCTATTTATAGGTAGATTAGATGGAAAATAATAAAGCCTGAGAAATCAAGGGTCATCATCATGTCCAATCAGTAACTACTACACATTTATTACAACACAGTATTTGAGTCCTACGAAATTAAATCTAATATGTTGTTTCATAATTACCAACATATATGTCACATCAATTATATATATATATATATATATATATATATATATATATATATATATATATTTGTTGATATTCTATGGAAATTCGTGCTGGATAGAAAATGAAAAGTCAGTAGAAACAAAAGATCGGATATCACTTTAACAGGACTTTTTGTGATCATATGTTCTAAATAGATAAATTGTCCAAAATTTTTAGTCTCATCATTCATGTTAACTGCTAAGTTCTATGAATAGTTAAACATCAACCGATCAGCAGATAAAGTACAAAGATTAGTAATTCTTTATAGAAAGATGTTCAGTTAAAATTTCCAAGGGAGCTAACATCTTTGTTACAAGAAGAATTAATTATCATCTTTTACAACAAGGCATCAAAAGCTAGTTAAAACTTCCGTATCTCCTTGTCTACTGCACACCTCCATGATCGGACAAAATTAGAAATCTCTACTGTAGGAGATCGAGAAAAACCTATATCATCTTCCCAGATTTGCTTCAACTCATAATGCTCTGTGTAGAGCAACAATAAAGGGTTCCCTCAGAGCTGAAAATGTCTCGAGTACGAGTTGTCCACAAAAAATCCTTATATTGTCACTTTAAATCCGTAAAGCGACGGACAGCTTCAGTAAAGGTCAGTAGCATATCACCAGAAAGATGAAGACGCAATCGCTCCACAGCCTCCCAATCTGCAAAAACCTTTTCAACAACTCGTTCTTTGAAGTCTCTATTTCGAGACTGCGTCAAAGTAGCATTGAACGCACTTAGCATATCTCCCTCTGAATGAGCCGTTTGCTAAATATATTGAGATCTTATGCGAGTAATTGAAAATTCTAACTATGTTTGGCCATGTATTTATATGAATATTCAAGAAGATAAAGAGTCAGCAGAATTTATATCCCAACCGCTTCTCATCTACCGGTCAAAGTTGCAACTCATTATTATGGGATGTGAAAACTTATCCCAAACGCCGCCTTATTCTCTCTGTCATCAGAATTGAACAGACATTGGGTTTTGTGTTAACCGTCATTCTTCATATTTATGACTATAAATACATCAACCACTCAAATTCAATATTAAAGCGCGAAAATTTCAATATTCAAATTCGAATTTCAAAATTCAAAATTTCTTTTGTCAAGATATTTCTTTTATCTCACACAAACATATATATGCGAACACTCAAATTTTTGTGATTATAATTTGTGCTAACTGTATTGTTCTTTCTCTCTCGTTCTTATTCATACCACCTAATCGTGTTATCTCAAGTGTTTCTCAATTTTAGAACAGCACAAAGATGTCAATCCAGAAGACGTGATTGGGTATTAAATTTGAAGAGATCTACTCTATCAACAATCCAGAAATATCATAAATATTTCGTATGCTAGAAGCTTCAGGACACCGAAAATTTCTTGGTCATTGTTCAACTGTCAACTACAACCTGGTCAAAGAATTCTTCGCTTCCGCACAAATCAATCATGAAAGCATTACTTGTATTATCCAGGACCGACCAATTGAATTCAATCAGCCATTCTTCGGAGAAACATTCGAGTTTCCCACCAAGGTTTTGACAAAATGTGCAGATTTACCTGATGGAAATGCTACTCATTGGAGAGTCCAGTTCACTTTGGATGGTGCACCCATCAAATTCAATGGACTCAAGCAAATTTTAAATCCCACATATTGCCTGTTATCTAACATCGTGGCAAAATTGCTCCTCGCCAAAGCAGGAAATTGGAGCTGAGCAACAAATGGCTACTGCTGGTATACATCATATTCAAAAAAAGCGTTCCAGAACTAGCCGACGCATTGTCAATATTGACTCCGATGAAGCTGAGGATGCTATTGATAATTCTCCATTGGTACAAGTCTTTTGGAGTCCTTCTCCCTCTCCAAAGAATAAAGAGCTTTCTAAAGTACCTCAACCGAAGCCAAAGAAGCTAAAGCTTTTGTCAACAGTTAAAACTCCAACCTCACAGATCACCGCTTTAGCACCATCATCACTGATCATCTCTTCATCAGTTGATGAACCTATCCCATTAAGTGAGCTAACAATCTCATCCATTGTTCAAGTTATATCACCTTTACGCTCAGTACCTCTCCGACTGACAGCATTACAGTTACAGTTGCACCCATTTCAACTTCTGAACTAGTAACGATTTGTATTGCTCCCCAAGTCAGTTCAACCTCCGTTTTTATTCCTTATCCAGAAAAAGGGATTAAAATTACGATCCATATGCTCACAATATGGGTACCACAACCGTGATCAATCCTCTAGACAAAGGAAAATAAGTTCTCCTACCTCCTTCCAAGCCACCCTCTGTCGCAAAAGTTGAATCATTGCTAATTGTATCCAGCATTCTTAGAGCAGTTCAATTCCGATTACGAGAATTTGATGAGTGGTTTCTCTACCAAACACAAATTTCTTATCTCAAATTCTTCAAGAGAAAAATTTGAAATATTTAGCCAAATTGGAGGATAAGATTTTTGTTCTTACTGCTACTTCTCATCTAGAAATGCCTCTCAGAAGATTTAAACTTGTTGATGTTCAACTTTGTGATAGCCTCGCCCCATATGTTTGAAAGAGTGGGTGCCCGGTGAGCCAACTTGTGGCTAAGGGCTTTGATGACTCTTTGTATAAACAATCTTTTGTTTAATATAATTTACACTTTTATAATGGCAATGACTTTATCTTTCTTCATATTGTTATATTGTGATATACTATTGTTGTTTTGATAAAGACCTTGAATATACTATAGTGTATGTAAGATGTGGTGGCACATGGGGATGGCTATCATGAAACACATCTTATAGTCACTGTATATTCTAAACGGTTCCTAGTCGATTGAGCCGTCCGTTAATAAGGATAAGGATCGCTCGAGATTGAGACTAGCATTTGCGATGCCGAGTACCACGTTTCATTGGTATGGAACATAGAGATGTTCAAAGCATGCAAATGGATATTCATACGATGAATGATCGAACTACCCTATCCGGACTTTCCAAGTGGTTATCACTTATCGAGTGGATAAAGTCCGCGGTTTTGGTTGTACACCATTAGTCCTTACTACTTGAAACATCATTGAGACTCTATATGCTAGTACTGTACTTTGACTCGTTTACCGACTCCATTGGGGTCATCAGGTGTCGGGATTGGGTACAGTTACGACACATATAGGAGTCGATGCTTTGTTGTCAAGGATTCACCACATACTTGCTAGTGTGGATATCCTATGCAATCTGAGGAGATATTAGTGTGACGAATATCTGGCTAGAGTACATGATGTGTTTTAAGAAATGGTTTCTTAGTAACACATGCGATGTCACTATTTGATCTTCAAGATGCATTGCATAGTTATCGAATCTAGAACGACTCTCGATTTACCAATGGTTGTTGATTCGATCGGGATATATGGATGAAGGGACCGTACTGTACGCTAACCAAAATCTATTGGTTCTTGCAGGCACTATTAGTGATACCTAGGGAATCATGGGGCGATGTTGCTAGGCGCTCTTACCATGATTCGATGGGCAAGTCGGAAATTGTTGTTCCGAGTCACAAGGAGTTGTGAGCCCACGGCTAGCTGTATCCCTGAACCATTGAGGGTCACACAGAGTAATGAATTTTTAATCCCCGTTGAGATAGTTAAATTTAAAGAGTTAAATTTAATGAACAAAGAAGTGGAACTTCTTATTTAAGAGTAGAGGAGTAAGATTTCCTAAAATGACATAGGGATGGGCATTTTTGGAAATCAATGAATTCGGATTCAGAAAATTTATCTTGACTCTAAAAGATGCAGAAATGGTTTCTGTGAACATTGGTGAAATTGGTTTATCAATCTGAGTCACGATGAATTTTATATTAATTTCTGAACATGCGGGCTTTGCTTGTCAGGCTTGAACTTATGACTAATGGGCCCTAAGCTGTTAGCAGCCCACATTATAAATAAGTTATTGCAGTACAGAAATTACACAACAGAGGTCACAAAATATTTTCGAAAACCCTAGCTGTGTTTTAAAAAGTGGCCGCCCCCTCCCTCTCTACTTGGGAAAAATCCAGCCTGTGAATATTGAATTTGCAGTCTGGTTTAACGGATCAAATTCGTTAATTCTCTTCGTATAAAATTTTGATAGATTTTCTAGTGAAATATATCAGAGGGATTAAATCTCTGTTCGTGGACCTGATTGAAGAACAGTTCGTCCATCAGTTCCTGGGATATACAACAAGAGCAGAGTAATCTGTTGGTGTCCATAATCTCGCTTCGAGATTGGAGGTAAAAATTTAATTGTGATTTAATTTTTACACGCACAATTTAATCGTAAAGTTTTGATACCCATTATGGAATCGTTCCATATAAAAATTTTTAAACTTCCGCTGCACCGGGTATCAATCCTGATTGATCTGATCACGGTATTCCAACAGTGGTATCAGAGCCAGGTTGCTCAGATCAAGCGATTAAATTAATCGATTGTACAAAAAAATTTTAAGCCTTGGTTTTTGAAACAAAATAAAAATTTATTTTTTTCGGGCAAAACACGGGCAGCGACGTGATCGCTGCCCAGGGTAGCGATCGTCGCTGCCCTAGGGGCAGCGACGGGCTGCCCGGCCCGAGCCCCTTTGGGGCACGGGCTGCCCGGGAGCGTCCCGGGAAAAATTAATTTTTTTTATTTTAAATTAAAATTTTAATATGTTAAAATTCTATTTTTGGTCCGATCAAAAATTGTTTTTGATTGGTCCACGAGGCGTCGGATCGAATTGTTCGAGTCCGAAAATTTTAAACTTGATTTTTGGATAAATTTGAATTTTTGGAAAATTTATAGATTTTTTCCGTTAAATTAGATTTTATGAAATTAATTATTTTTGGTACAATTGATGATAAGATATGATCTTATGGAAATATTGAGTAAAATATGATTTTATGTATAAAATTGGATTTTATATGTAAAATATGATTTTATTTGATAAAAAGATAAAATATGATTTTGTATGTAAAATAAGGTTTTATATATGGAATATGATTTTATCCTTTTAATTTAAATTGTCATTGCATGTTATCCAATAAATTAATTTTGAATTAAATATTATTGGATAAGGATGATCGATTGCCATGACCAATTTTGTAGGTGTATGTTAGGAATTTACATTTGTTTTTATTGTTGTTGGATTTATTAATGGGCCTGGTTTATGGCCCAATATGAATTGTCATATGTAATAAAAGTGGGCCTGGTTTATGGCCCGTTCCCACCCCTTAAAATGTATCCCCTACTTGTCATAGTTATTTATTATAAATACATTAGACTTAGTGGGAGATGAAGATTTGAAGATGGAGGTGGGCCCAGCAGACAATAAAGACAGAAGAAATGTAAATTGGAAGCTCAATGTAATAGGATTGCATTGCATACCTGCATATTACCTAGGATTGGACTTAGACTCGTGATTGGCAACCACGGGTCGATTAGAAATGGAATCGATCATCCTATATAATATATGATATTATCGTTGTATGCATGTTTTAGACTAAATTGTATGAATCCCGCAAGCATACAAATTTTAAAATGATGAGACAAATTTTCAAAATTAAAATCCCTCATTTTAAATATGATTTAAAATTGATATCAAGATAAATAAAGGAAATTTAAATATTGTTTAAATGTTCCTACCTTCCATCAACGATCAATGTATGAGATGCTACCCGCGAATACGGTCCGGCTCATATTATTGGGGGGGCCCGTTCGTCGAAAAGATGTACATTGGATCGACACATGTTGTAAGTTGGGTGGAACTCCCATGGGATCGGCTCATATTATTGGGGGATCCACATGGCGACCGTCCATCACAACTTAATATTGATGGGTCATCTTGACATGTCACAATAAACGGCGTCATATTATTGGGCCCTTATTGGACATGAGGTAAAAACGTGGAGGTTGCTTTGGAAGCAATTGGGCTTTACCTTTTGAAAATTATGGTTGGTTGATATTATTCGGGACCATAGTTTGTCAATTGGACTCCATGTTCCCACTAAGGAAAACAGTTTCCCATTTTCACTAGAGGGTAGTGAAATCGTTAAAATAGTGGGAGTGAGATTCATAAAATAAAATTCGCCATATTTTATGTATTAGTAAATTATTAAACAAATCATCGATTATTGTCTGTTTCATCTCAGTATTTCATTACAATGAATTCGTAATCCACATGTTTCAATTCTCGAACAAAACAAATTTTCTGGCGCAATCTATACAGGATGGTTCCATAAGTTAAGATTGTCCTGAGTTCGGAAAAGATTTTCTAAGTGTTAGAAAAGGCTTCTCCAAAAACAGCCTCGGCTGATGTAACTGCCGAAAGGTTGGCCGAATTAAAGAAATGGTTGGACCATGTTCTCAAGGCCAAATGTTACATTCAAAATTCGACAAGTCTAAACAAGTTTGTCATTACTGCAAGAAACCCGGTCATTGGAAACGTAACTGCAAGGAATACCTCGAGCAGTTGAGAACTGCAAAGGGTATGTTTTACATTGAAATAAATGTTTTACTTTATACTACTTCTTGGGTATTGGATACCAGATATAGATCTCACATTTACAATGAGTTGCAAATGATGACAAGAAGTAATAAGCTAAGGATGGGTGAGACCCAGCTAAGGCTCGGGAATGGTTCTAGAGTCGAAACCAAAGCTATAGGAGACATTTATTTAGTTTTGCAGAACAATTTTAAGTTATTTTTGAGAGATGTTTTATATGTTCCAGATTTGGTCAAAAACATTATTTCTGTTTCTATGCTTGATAGAGATGGTTATTCTTGCAATTTTGTGAATGGGATTTGCAATATTTACAAGAATGAATGTTTGATTGGAAATGGACAACTTGAAAACGATCTATATAACTTAAAATTAAAAGACGTTCCAATAAATTATGTTGATAAACCGGTAACAACAAACAAAAGGAAAATCGATAGTCAAAACCCGGCAAACCTTTGGCATGCTAGGCTAGGTCATATTTCCTCAAGGAGGATGAACAATCTAGTGGGAGAGGGCATGTTTGATATGTCTGATATTAACTCTCTACCTACTTGTGAGTCCTGCCTGAAAGGAAAAATGACTAAATCTCCTTTTAAGGGGAAACCTGAGCATAGTCAAAATCTGTTGGATTTGATCCATACAGATGTTTGTGGTCCATTTAGAATTGGTACTCAATTTGGCCACACCTACTTCATTACCTTTACTGATGATTATTCAAGGTATGGGTATTTATATTTAATGAAATATAAGTCTGAAGCATTTGAAAAGTTCAAAGAATTCAAGGCTGAAGTAGAAAACAAACTAGGTAAAAGTATTAAAGCGCTTCGATCGGATCGAGGTGGAGAATACTTAAGTACCGAGTTTTTGGACTATCTGAAAGAGAATGGGATTCTCTCTCAGTGGACTCCTCCTATGACACCACAGCTGAATGGTGTATCGGAGCGTCGTAATCGAACTTTGTTGGACATGGTTCGATCCATGATGAGCTTCACTGAGCTTCCACCTTTGTTTTGGGGCTATGCTCTTGAAACGGCGGTATTGTTGTTGAACAACGTCCACACTAAAGCAGTGGACAAAACACCATACGAGTTATGGAATGGCAAAGCTCCTAAGTATTCGTACTTGAGGATTTGGGGATGTCCTGCTTACGTGAATCAGACAGTGGGAGATAAGTTGGATAGTCGATCCACCTTATGTTATTTTGTAGGGTATCCGAAGAATTCAATCGGATATTATTTCTATCATCCTGCAGAAACAAAGATGTTTGTTTCAAGGAATGCCACCTTCTTGGAGAAGGAGTTCTTATTGGATAAGAAAGGCGAGATGATGGAACTCGAAGAAATTCGAGAAGAACCCGAAATACAAAATAATGATCCTACACCTCAGGAACCAATGATGGACACGCCTATACCTAGAAGATCCGAGAGGACTGCTAGACCTCCTATTCGATATGGTCTTCTTCTTGAAGGGGATCAAGATGAACCCGATGTTGGATGTGATCCAAGAAACTTCAAGGAAGCAATTTCTGATGCGGATTCAAATTTATGGCTTGAAGCTATGCAGTCGGAAATAGATTCGATGCATACAAACCAAGTTTGGTCTTTAGTAGATCCTCCCGATGGAATTGTTCCAATAGGGTGTAAATGAATCTACAAGAGAAAGCTTGGGCCTGATGGTAAGGTATTGACCTACAAGGCACGATTGGTGGCGAAAGGTTATACTCAAAGACAAGGAGTTGACTATGATGAAACCTTTTCACCAGTTGCAATGTTCAAGTCCATAAGAATCCTTATTGCCATAGCTGCTTGGTATGACTATGAGATATGGAAAATGGATGTGAAGACTGCATTTCTTAATGGAAACATTAAGGAAGAGATCTATATGACGCATCCTGAGGGATACACATCCATGGGAAGCGAGCATAAGGTATGCAAGCTTCAGAGATCGATCTATGGTCTCAAACAAGCATCAAGAAGTTGGAACCAGAAATTTGATGAAACAATAAAGGATTTTGGTTTCATCAAGAACCCGGAGGAACCGTGCGTGTACAAGAAAGTAGTTAAGGATGCTGTGACATTCTTAGTACTTTATGTTGATGACATCCTACTCATTGGGAATGACGTAGGGATGTTGCAGTCAACAAAGATATGGTTATCAGGTAGATTCTCGATGAAGGATTTGGGTGAGGCATCCTATATTCTAGGGATACAGATCTATAGAGATAGATCTAAGAGAATGATAGGACTCACTCAAGCAACCTACATCGACACCATATTGAAACGGTTTTCAATGGATGGGTCCAAGAGAGGACATCTACCTATGTGTCATGGAGTTTCTCTATCCAAGTCTATGTGTCCCATGACTGATGAAGAGATAGAGAAAATGACACATGTACCATATGCGTCAGCCATTGGTAGTATCATGTATGGGATGATATCTACCAGACCGGATGTAGCATTTTCTCTGAGTGTCATGAGCAGATATCAAGCTAATCCCGGTCAAATGTATTGGAAAGCCGTGAAGGACATTCTTAAGTACTTACGAAGGACTAAGAATATGTTCATGGTATATGGAGGAAGAGAATTGAAATTGGAAGGCTATACCGACTCTAGCTTCCAAAGTGACGTGGATGACTCGAAGTCAACCTCTGGATTTGTGTTCATGCTCAATGGCGGTGCTGTCTCTTGGAAGAGTTCCAAGCAGGACACCACAGTGGATTCCACCACTGAGGCAGAATACATTGCAGCATCAGCTGCTGCTAAAGAGGCCGTTTGGATGAGGAATTTCGTCCAAGAGTTGGGCGTTATTCCTGAAGTTGTTGGTCCAGTCCCGGTGTACTGAGACAACACGGGTGCTGTTACTCAGGCAAAGGAACCAAGGTCTCATCAAAGATCCAAACACGTACTGAGGAAATACCACATCATCCGGGAGATCGTGGAAAGAGGAGACATCACTGTCGAGAGAGTGGCCTCTGCAGACAATATCGCTGATCCACTTACTAAGCCCTTGCCAGGACCATTATTTGACAAACATCGCGAAGCAATGGGACTGCGTAGTATGACTAGTTGGCTTTAGGGCAAGTGGGAGATTGAAAGAGTGGGTGCCCGGTGAGCCAACTTGTGGCTAAGGGCTTTGATGAATCTTTGTTTAAACAATCTTTTGTTTAATATAATTTACACTTTTATAATGGAAATGACTTTATCTTTCTTCATATTGTTATATTGTGATATACTATTGTTGTTTTGATAAAGAACTTGAATATACTATAGTGTATGTAAGATGTGGTGGCACATGGGGATGGCTATCATGAAACACATCTTATAGTCACTGTATATTCTAAACGGTTCCTAGTCGATTGAGCCGTTCGTTAATAAGGATAAGGATCGCTCGAGATTTAGACTAGCATTTGCGATGCCAAGTACCACGTTTCATTGGTATGGAACATAGAGATGTTCAAAGCATGCAAATGGATATTCATACGATGAATGATCGAACTACCCTATCCAGACTTTCCAAGTGGTTATCACTTATCGAGTGGATAAAGTCCGCGGTTTTGGTTGTACACCATTAGTCCTTACTACTTGAAACATCATTGAGACTCTATATGCTAGTACTGTACTTTGACTCGTTTACCGACTCCATTGGGGTCATCAGGTGTCGGGATTGGGTACAGTTATGACACATATAGGAGTCGATGCTTTGTTGTCAAGGATTCACCACATACTTGCTAGTGTGGATATCCTATGCAATCTGAGGAGATATTAGTGTGACGAATCTCTGGCCAGAGTACATGATGTGTTTTAAGAAATGGTTTCTTAGTAACACATGCGATGTCACTATTTGATCTTCAAGATGCATTGCATAGTTATCGAATCTAGAACGACTCTCGGTTTACCAATGGTTGTTGATTCGATTGGGATATATGGATGAAGGGACCGTACTGTACGCTAACCAAAATCTATTGGTTCTTGCAGGCACTATCAGTGATACCTAGGGAATCATGGGGAGATGTTGCTAGGCGCTCTTACCATGATTCGATGGGCAAGTCAGAAATTGTTGTTCCGAGTCACAAGGAGTTGTGAGCCCATGGCTAGCTGTATCCCTGAACCATTGAGGGTCACACAGAGTAATGGATTTTTAATCCCCGTTGAGATAGTTAAATTTAAAGAGTTAAATTTAATGAACAAAGAAGTGGGACTTCTTATTTAAGAGTAGAGGAGTAAGATTTCCTAAAATGACATAGGGATGGGCATTTTTGGAAATCACTGAATTCGGATTCAGAAAATTTATCTTGACTCTAAAAGATGCAGAAATGGTTTCTGTGAACATTGGTGAAATTGGTTTATCAATCTGAGTCACGATGAATTTTATATTAATTTTTGAACATGCGGGCTTTGCTTGTCAGGCTTGAACTTATGACTAATGGGCCCTAAGCTGTTAGCAGCCCACATTATAAATAAGTTATTGCAGTACAGAAATTACACAACAGAGGTCACAAAATATTTTCGAAAACCCTAGCTGTGTTTTAAAAAGTGGCCGCCCCCTCCCTCTCTACTCGGGAAAAATCCAGCCTGTGAATTTTGAATTTGCAGTCTGGTTTAACGGATCAAATTCGTTAATTCTCTTCGTAGAAAATTCTGATAGATTTTCTAGTGCAATCTATCAGAGGGATTAAATCTCTGTTCATGGACCTGATTGAAGAACAGTTCGTCCATCAGTTCCTGGGATATACAACAAGAGCAGAGTAATCTGTTGGTGTCCATAATCTCTTTTCGAGATTGGAGGTAAAAATTTAATTGTGATTTAATTTTTACACGCACAATTTAATCGTAAAGTTTTGATACCCATTATGGAATCGTTCCATATAAAAATTTTTAAACTTCCGCTGCACCGGGTATCAATCCTGATTGATCTGATCACGGTTCTCCAACAGTGTTCTCTTTCAAAGAGAACAAAATTTCAATCCGATGAGCAAGATCGCCAAATATGATTGCGAATTAATATTACGTCTCAAACAATCTGTCGACGTCACTAGTACATTTTTGAGTGAATATCGGTTGAAACATCACATACCTCAACCGACCGACGAATACATTCAAATTTATCTTGAAGAAACTAAGGCAATTCTACCCATCATGGAATCTCATGATAAATCAGATGAACATGAACCTATCTTCACGACCGAAGAATAAGAGTTCATCGCCGCACAAGATGAATCTCCGTTGTACTACTCTACTGGATTTGCAACTACATCGAAAGAATCACCAACAACACTTCATACTGGTACTTTTGATTCCAGACCGATAGCTAGGGATACAGTCGCTTCTGATGATCAATTACCTGAGATCCCACTCACTTCTGTTTCAGAAGTTTTGCAGTCGTTGTCTGACTTTGATGTAGCTCATCACACATCATCTCGTACTGAGCCTCCGTCAGTCGAATCCTCTCTGAAAACCATTTTTGAAGAAACTATTCACACAGATCATCCAATAAATATGGACCAAATCACTAGATCAGTTGACTCTCCAACCAAAGAGACATAAATCTTGACATAACCACATGATGATGCTACCATCAAATCTAATGTCACAACCACAAGTGTTGTTTCAGCAGTCACCACTCCTGCCTTCGGCACTAATAACAAAATTATGATTGCCAAGCCTACTTCAACAACTCTTGTTGCCGTGGATTTACCTGAATATGATCTGGAAAGTACTATTGAAAATCTTCGTACCACCATACAGAGTCTTAGAAATTGTATATAAGAAAAAGATGTTGGTATTGCCAATTCTCGCTCTGCTATAATGTCTCTCCTGAACGGTTTATCATCTGAAATCATCAAATGTGTCACTGAATTGAAGAACTACAAAGAACGAAATCTGCGTGCTATGGAAATTGTTGCAGATAAAGTGACACAAACTGTACATCACACAAACGCATACCACTACAAAGATTTCGGTTTGTAAGGCCTCAGAAACATTTGATACGAAAAATTATGGGATTAAGATTTAAATTCCGAGATTCTATTAGTTTGAGGATTTAATTAGAAGTTGTATCTTGGATCAGGGACTGGATTAAAATTAATGAAAAGTTCAAGGACTAAATTTAAAAAACTTGACTTTGAATAGTCAAAGATATTTATATATATGTATACACGTGTGTGTGTGTGTATTTCTTCTCCAAGCTGTGTTCTTCTTCTTCTTCAATGGAATTTTAATCTCGAAGCTCCGATTAAAAATGATCCGCCTGGTAGAATTTAAAATTGATCGTATATTAGCGATCACTGCTTCGAAGGCTACGTTTTGAAGTAAGTTAGATTAAGTTATACCGTGTTTTAATTTTGATATATTGATGGAATTGGATTTTTATTGTTTAGATATGTTCTATGATAGACGACGATAACATATCTAAGACGGGTCGAGAATAGATCGTCGTTTGAACATGTTTTTTTATATTTTTGAAGTTATATTCAAAAATGATGAAATTTGGGTTGTTTAGATTTCATATTTTATGATGTTAAATGATGATTTGGAGTTGGAAATAAGATGATATTGATGTTGAGGATTTTTTGGGATATTCGATTTTTAGTCGTTATGCCGCCGGTTCGATTTTTGAAACAAAAATCCAAGTTTTGAATTGATATAAATTTGAATGGATTGAGAATATGTTTCTGAATAGATATTGACGATTTGAAATACCCATTTCAGTATTGAATTGGAAGTGATCGAATTTGAAGACAAGAATTTGAATTCATCGAGAGTTCGATTGAGGTTTGGAGCGATTACAACTGGAATAGATGATATTTGTTTTGAATGAATTGAAGAATAGTCGATCATATTTCTTATACACTTTTGTGTTGTGCAGGTAAAGCAGATTTGAGTAATCCGGAATCGAGTTAAGGGTATGAACTGATATTGATTTCGAAGGGAATGAATACTTGAGAGAGTTTGAGATTCTCGGGTTCCCGTTAAAAATGACATACTTGTATGATTATGTGTTATTACTTGAATTTGATTGATTCTCGATATTATTTGAAAGAAATGAGTTTGTCTATATGATTTTGATTGAAAGTATTTTATGATTATACTTAATTGAATAGCACGAATAGCACGAATATGCTGATTTGAACTACTTCAAGGATTTTTGATTATATTCATGATTCTGAATATACGAATTGAATGAGATGGTATCAATGATATTTTGGATGTCTGAGTAAATAGAATTTTTATATTTGATTTGATTTATTTTCATTTTAATCATATGCATTCATATTGAGCCTACATCCTTGTTTTGAGTGGGCTGAGTCTCCTAGATTTGAATTAGACATTTTGGGAGCTATAATTGAGTGGCCCTGAATGTTGAGTTACTCCTAACATTTGAATACTCTGTATAGTTGCCACAAAGTCTAGAGGATTGACATAAGTAACCCCACGTCTCTCATCCTGATTTTTAAGCACATGCATTTCATTTTAATTATCATCTTAAAATATTACTTTTATATCATGATTTGGATATATTCGTTTATATTGCATGTTACGTTTTTTATACTGAGATTTTATTCTCATCGGAGTTATCTGATTGTTGCTTTGCTTTGTATGTGTGCATGGTAACAGGTGGGGCAGGAGCTGGTCAGAGACGACTTGAATAGCTCGGTATTGAGTGAAAGACGTGAGGAGTTGGTTTAGAAATTGAATAGCTTTTTGAACTCAAATTTTATTTATGTCGAAGCATGAATGATTGTATTTTATATTCGAACGCCTCGATTTTATGGTGCTGCTTGTATTATTATGCCCCCGTTGTTGTAGGTTTCGATAGAGGATTTTTCGAGAAATTTTTCAGCAGGGCACGGACCCTGGACAGCCCTCCGTGCTTGGGTCTGTGTGCCCTCTGTTTTGAGCAGATTTTGGAAGAAAAAAAATTAGCAGTGCACGGACCCCGTGCATACCTCCGTGCCTGGGTCCATGTACTCTAAGGTTTGAGCATTTTTGTATGCACGGACCCATGCACGGATATGTGCATGGAGTCCGTGCATATTTAAAAAATTCCTTGATTTATTTTGATTAGATGATTAGAATCGAGGTCCTCACATTTAGTGGTATCAGAGCTATAAGATTCTTGGACTGAAATAGAAATGAGTGAACGGGGTAGATCGAGTCCACATGAATTTATTTCTTTCGCATGTGATTGATTTTAGTGTTTTATTACCTGAATTACATGAGAGCATGCTTTACTGATTCAGGATTATATGCCTCTATGATTATGTGAATTGATTTTAAAGAATGTATTTTTTAGAAGAGAATCAGAACCGATTAGAGATGAGAATTTGAACGCTCATGCGATTTACATGAGTATGATGATCGGAGGATGCTCGAAACAGAGTTGACGATTATGATATTTTGATATATGTGCTTCTGTGATTATTTGAGATAATAATTCATTAAGCTGATACGATTTAGAAAGCAAGCAAATTAGATTTGAATTGTGATGAATGATTGCACGCTCATAAGAATTGAATTTGTGAAAAGAGTTTGATGTTCATGAATTATCGAACTGAGTATGATTGCGGGTGAGATTTTGATTATGATATCCTATTTTTGTTATATCATGGCCATGTAGCAGCTATATCTCCCTGTTGAACAAGAAATTTTATGCTCAAGAGATTGAAAATAAGAAATGATGAAAGATGAGATGATCTAGAACATGATTAGATGAAGTCTATTATTATTGATAATGAAGTAGTATGATGTTTTGGATGTCTGCATGAGATTTGATGCAGGACTTTGTTTGAGATAGATAAAGAAAATGTCAAATCACGATTTGATGAGATTCACTACTGATGTCATGAGATTGACATGATAAAGATGAGGTATGTTCCTGAGGAGACATAATTAAAAAAAACTTGAAGTTTATTTTGGTTGAGATTGATCGAGGTAATAGTTGATATTTTAATTCTTAGCAATGATTGAATTGATTGGTGTCAGATGAACCTAAAGACAGAACAGAGATAGAATTCGATATTAATAATTTCAGAAAATTTCAAAATGAGATCAGATTTGATCACCAATTGTTTTGAACTGGTAAGAATTCTCGAGGTAAGAATTTTATTGATCTTGACTTATTGACGTGAAGAATGTGGTGTATGTTTTGAGATAGTATTGTACAATACTCTGAGATCAAAGCTAGATATTTTCAAAACGCCCATTCTGAGTAGATGATTGATTTATCAGGAATGATAAGTTTGATTGTGTTTGTTATCAAGAGATTGAGTATAAATTAATTAAGATCCTGATGTACTTAGTAAGGACATTAAGTTGCTTATGTCTTTTGAGTTGATGTTTATGTTTATAGCATTATTAGATTGATAATGAATGAACAGATTGTATCAGATTGCTTGGTTCTATTGTGATTAGATTTTGATAATAGATTGAATTATCGGGATTTGATCTAAGTTTGCGATATATTTGAAATTTGTTTGTGAATGTCGGAATATCAGCTCTCTTGTGCTAAACTTTTGGGATGAGTATGATTAATTGAATATTTTGAGAATGCGATTAGATCACAATCGATGATATAAAGAATTTATTGATGTACCCAATATTTTTCTTTCGAGAATGAGGATTTGATTGGTTCTTAAAAGAGCATGTATAAAATTTCCGCATTGAATTGAATTGAGGAATATTGTGAATGAAATTGTGGAAAATATATGAATTTGAGAAATTTTTAAGGAGAATTCTTTTCCTATAGAATAAGAGGATAAAATTGGTGTTTTTTGGGGATGACACCGAATTCAGTTACAGTTGAGTCTTTCTTTTGATTAATCTGAAAAAACTTGAATCTTATGGTAGTTATGCATCCTTGATCCGCATGACATTGAATTCGATGATTATTACCATTTGGTATCGAATGTTCTATGATTATGAACTTAGAAATTGAAAATTATTGACATTTCAAATTTTAATTTCTGGACATTGATGATTTCAGGGTGATCTAGATTTCTTTGTTGCGAAATTTGAATATGCCTTAGGACTGAGTCCTAATCAATGAGTGCGTGTGGATTCCTTGTGAGTGAGGCCATGCTGACAGCCATGATTTTGGTTTGTCTTGTTGATGAGCATGATGTCGTACCTGTTGATGAGTGATCACCTGATTTGATATTATTGTTTGCCTCGCACTCCTTGTTCATGTAGCCCTGATTTGATTCACTCGCCTTTAGTTTTGAAATGAAATTGAGTTGTTTTCACTTAACAGAGATTTTTGTTCAAAATTCATTCTATTTTTATAATCATGATTTGAGCAATTTTCTTGATATGAATCTGATTTTGACTCTGAGAGTAATTGATTATTTGATGTATATCTTCTGTATATACGATTTTGTGGACTCGTAACTGATAGAGATTGATAGCAATATTAGAAGTTAGTGTTGGATTGATATCAGATAAAAAGCTTAAGTCCGAAGATAATTCAATTTTTTGTATTTTTTGGGTGAAATTTTGAAACATAGTTGTAGTGGATTCGGATAGATGTTTTATGATTATATTGAATTAGTTCCGCGGAACCTTCGGTTTTGAAATAGGATTTAAGAACATTTCAGATGATTCAGAAGAATTGATAGGATTCACTCGATAAGACAAATGATAACAAAATTATCTTATGAATCTTTGGATTTTGTGATGATTATTTTGGGAATTGTATGAAGTTTTGCGGTAGAATTCCAATGTTGAACTACGAGCAGAATTTTGAATTCAGATATAAGATTAAAGTTTCAGTGTTAGTAGATATTTTGAATCTCATTTGTGACATTCGAACTCGATTGAGTGAATTGCTAACAATTGGGAACAGAAAGAGTGAAATAACAATAAGATACTTGAATTAGTGAAACTAGTACTGAATAAGTTCCAGAACAGACAGATGAATACCTGAGTATTGTTCTTCCAATTGATGAGATTCATCCAATGTTTTTTTCGATTTATGATCGGATGAGAGATTTTGGCATTTGATTTTTGCCTGTCTGCTTGATTATTTGATTGATGTTGGAAGACTACGATAAGAATTTTGAACTTTTGATTTTGATTGTCCCATTATTGTGAGAATAGATTGTGAATCGCATATGATTGTGTGATCTTATGAAATGACAACGAAGAAATAATTTTATGATATCGATTTTTTAGATTGTGCGAAATGTTTGATTGATCGAATTTTACTGAAAGGACATTGGATGAATGTCGATTTGTTTGAGATTGAATCAATAGATGAGTTTGAGATGTTAGGAACTATCATATTGACATAAGTTTCCTATGAATTCTAAACTTTGAAGAAGTTGTAGATTGAGAGTAAATGATTGAAGATTGAATTGTTGAGTCGTTAGAGATTTTTGAATTCTTCCTGGTTAATACCTTATCAGCTAACCGACAGATATGATCAGATGGACGAAATCTTTGTCAGAGTTGTGTCTTAAAATAGCTCTTGGTACTCGATTTCAGTTGAGTACAGTTTACTATCCTCAGACCGATTGACAGTCAGATCAAACTATCCAGAAATTTAGAGGATATGCTACGAGCCGTAGTGCTAGTTGTTGGCACTAGTTGGAAATATTCATGATCTCTTGTTGAATGTTCTGATTTGATCAAATACCAGAAGAGTTTAACTTTTTTCGAAGAGATATACAATACGAAATTCAAAATTTTCTTGTTTCGGAAATGATGTTTCTAATTGTATCCGTTATAGAGATAGATTTGACCTGATATGGTCAAAGATGTCAGAGAAAGTGAATATGATTCATAATAGAATAAGAACAGTGCGAGACAAATATGTCAAAATTGTAAGTCTAGATTCAGACTTTGATATTTGAGTAAGATTCGTTCTTTTGTACTTCAGCCAAATGAGGCCGAATAGAATGAGACTTTGAACTACTTCAAGACATCGATAGCCGACACAGATTAAGTACCTGAAAGAGAAGTAGCTCAAGATCAAGTCGATTCTAGTTATTACAATATGGTGGCTTAAATCAGAGATGACGAAATCACTTGAAAGCTAGAACAAGATTTGAGATAGAGTTATCCGAATCTCTTTATTGAGATAAGATGGAGTACAGATTCTTTCAATTCTTTTTCTATGTTCTCAGATTATATGAGATTTCAAGGATGAAATCATTTCATAGAGGGGGAGAATTGTAAGGCCCCGAAAACATTTAGTTCGAAAAATTATTGGATTAAGATTTAAATTCCAAAATTCTGTTAGTTCGAGGATTTAATTAGAAGTTTTATCTTGGATCAGGGACTGGATTGCAATTAATGAAAAGTTCAAGGACTAAATTGCAAAAACTTGACTTTGATTAGTCAAAGATATTTATATATATATATATACACATGTGTGTGTGTGTGTGTGTGTGTATTTCTTCTCCAATTCTTCTCCAAGCCGTGTTCTTCTTCTTCAATGGAATTTTGATCTCCAAGCTCCGATTAAAAATGATCTGTCCGATAGAATTCAGAATTGATCGTATATTAGCGATCACCGCTTCGAAGGATACATTTTGAAGTATGTTTGATTAAGTTCACCATGTTTTAATTTTGAGATGTTGATGGAATTGGATTTTTATTGTTTAGATATGTTCTATGATAGACGACGATAACATATCTAAGACGGATCGAGAATAGATCGTCGTTGGAACATGTTTTTTATTTTTGAAGTTATATTCAAAAATGATGAATTTTGGGTTGTTTATATTTCAGATTTTATGATGTTTAAATGATGATTTGGAGTTGGAAATGAGTTGATATTGATCTTGAGGGTTTTTGGGATATTCAATTTTTAGCCGTTATGCTGCCGGTTTGATTTTTGAAATAGAAATCCATGTTTTGAATTGATATAAATTTGAATGGATTGAGAATATGTTTCTGAATAGATATTGATGATTTGAAATACACATTTCAGTATTTAATTGGAAGTGATTGAATTTGAAGACAAGAATTTGAATTCATTGAGAGTTAGATTGAGGTTTGGAGCGATTACAACTGGAATAAATGATATTCGTTATGAATGAATTGAAGAATACTCGATCAGATTTCTTATACACTTTTGCGTTGTGAAGCTAAAGCAGATTTGAGTAATCCGGAATCGAGTTAAAGGTATGAACAGATATTGATTTTGTAGGGAATGAATACTCGAGAGAGTTTGAGATTCTTGGGTTCCCGTTAAAAATCACATACTTGAATGATTATGTGATATTACTTGAATTTGATTGATTTTCGATATTATTTGAAAGACATGAGTTTGCCTATATGATTTTTATTGAAAGTATTTGATGATTATACTTAATTGAATAGCACGAATAGCACGAATATGTTGATTTGAACTACTTCGAGGATTATCGATTATATTCATGATTCTGAATATACGAATTGAATGAGATGACATATATGATATATTGTATGTCTGAGTAAATATAATTGTTATATTTGATTTGATTTATTTGAATTTTAATCATATGCATTCATATTGAGCCTACATCCTTGTTTTGAGAGGGCTGAGTTGCCTAGATTTGAATTAGACATTTTGGAAGCTATAATTGAATGGTCTGGGATGTTGAGTTACTCCTAGCGTTTAAATACTGTAGTGACCCATACCGAGATCACATACTAATCAGAAACTTAAGCATGAAATTAACTTAATAAAAACAGTCAACCAGAATAAACTACGGAAGCAATAAACAGTACAATTCCCAAATAATTATACAACCAAATCGAACAATTTATTAATCCCAAATACATCAGAAAATAAGGACCAAGGCAAAATCCGAGTTGGACTTCCACTATCTAGCCCTTCCTGGATCCACCCGCCTCGTCCAAACGCAAACCTGCCCCATGGAATAGGGTGTCTAGATACACAAAATATGAGACGTGAGCATAAAACACTTAGCATAAGAGTATAAGTATACCGTATTATAAAAATGCATGCATGAAAGTGTACCGCCTACTGAAACTAGAGGCCAAAGGATCAGATAACAAAGACAGATCGGGCCCTGGTATGAAGCATTATGTGTCGTCGCTTCAGGAGGTGGCTCCTATACCAAATATCAGTGGATACTCCAAACCCAAATCGATTGAAGTCCTCCCACTAACAGGATAGGGTAAAACCCTATAATATCCCAAGGATATAGCTCGATATGAAATATGCATGCAACATGCAGTCATGTCATAAAATATGCACATAAAATCATGTCAGATAACTCATACAAGCACATAATACATGCATACTCAGTCAGGATATATCAAACAGTACTTTTGTACCTCAACTAATAGGCAAGCTCTACCAGCTCTAAGTCCACTCCTATAGTCTGCGCTACAATGCCAAATGATACTAATATCATTATAATATTCTAAAACCCTTAACTAGACTATAGCATACTCCCTATTCACTATAAGGAGCCAAAGCTATATCTGCGTCCATCGTCAACCCTTTGCCGTCGCTTGCCTAAAAACTAGGCCACAGCTCCGCTACGACGCCTAGACCGCGCTGCCGCTTTCGGGTTCCCAAAAGGAAGCCTAGAACGCCCTAAATCTAAGATAGAAGGCTGAAGAAATGAGAGAAGAGAGAAGTTGGAGCGCCTAGAAATGTAGTCTTGGCCCTCTATTTATATGCGGAGTTTGGACCGTCCGATCCACGACCAAAGCCTCCGAACATGTTTGGACCGTCCGAACTCGACTCCGGAGCATCCGAAGTCCCATCCACATGTCATCCATGACATCATTTTGCTGACGTAACCAATGACGTAATACCCAGCCCTGTTCAGATCGTCTGATCCTTGCCGACGGACCGTCAAGCCCGTTCGAAGCCTCCGAAGCCTCATCGGATCGTCCAAACTCCTTCGGACCGTCCGATCTCCTTCTTCGGGCCGTTTGAACTTAAGATGTTTAATTGTGATAGTTCCTTAATCACCTTACTTGGTTACGGGCTACTACATTCTCCCCCACTTAAGATATTTCGTCCTCGAAATCAGATCTTAAGTACTAAAGGTAAAAAAAAAAAAACATGCAGAAACATCTTTTATTCAGATGCGAACATTTTACAAGGTACAACTTAGTACAATACTGAAATAAAATCAAAATAACTCAAGATGTTATGAACACATCCTGCACTCAAGCTCCCAAGTGGCTTCTTCAGTGCCTCGGTGATGCCACTGCACTAGAACTAGAGGAATAACTTTATTACGCAACACCTTATCCTTATGATCCAGAATACGAACTAGTTTCTCAACATAAGTCATATCAGTGTCCACCTGAACTTTAGAAGGATGCAGAATATGAGACTGGTCCGCCACATACCGTCGCAATATAGATACGTGGAACACGTCATGGATGCTGGATAGATACGGTGGCAAGGCTAAACGATAAGCCAAATCACCAATGCTCTCTAAGATCTCAAACGGACCAATAAATATAAGAGATAGCTTGCCCTTGAGGCCAAATCTGAGAATCCTATGGAAAGGTGAAACTCTAAGAAACACATTCTCTCCAACATCTAACTTCAAAGGCCTATGCATAGTATAAGCATAACTATCCTGACGATCCTGCGTAGTCTTAATCCGTTTCCTGATCTGATCAACAATATCGACGGCCTGCTGGAATAACTCTGGTCCCTTCGCCTGTCTCTCTCCCACTTCTTCCGAAAAGAGTGGAGTACGACAACGTCACCCGTACAATGCCTCAAAAGGTGTCATTCCAATGCTACGATGATAGATGTTTTTGTATGCGAACTCAATAAATGGCAAATGATCCTACCAGGCTGAACTAAAATCCATAGCACACGCCCGAAGCATATCCTCCAAGGTACTGATAGTGCACTCTGTCTGTCCATCTGTCTCTGGGTGATAAGCAGTACTCAAACTGAGAGTAGTGCCCATGGCACGCTGGACACTCCCCCGGAATCTAGAAGTAAACCTGGGGTCTCGATCGCTTACAGTGCTCACAGGCACTCCATGAAGTCGAATGATCTCTTGGATGTACAACTGAGCCATACGATCAACAGTGTACTCTCGACTATAGGAAATGAAATGTGCTGAATTTGTGAGTCGATCCACCACAACCCAGATAGCATCACAATTCCTCTAGGATACCGGCAAATGGGTCACAAAATCCCATTTCCACTCAGGAATAAGCAGACTATGAAGCAAACCTTCAGGTCATCGGTGCTCTGCCTTGACCTGCTGACACACCAAAAATTTTGAAACATATTGATACACGTTGCGTTTCATTCCATTCCACCAAAACCGAGTACGCAAATCCTTGTATATTTTGTTGCTCCCCGGATGAATACTCAACTTGGTGCGATGTGCCTGAGAAAAAATCTCCCCTCGCAGATCCTCATCCTCCGGAATCACAAGCCGACCTGACAAGCACAGAAAACCATCTGACTGATAGTGAAATCCAGATGTACTACCCTCGTTGGATAAACAAGACAAACTCTTGGTCTTCGGATCAGACATTTGAGCATCCCGAATCTGCGAATACCTGGCTCAGATAATATCGCAAACATCTAGATACTCTGCATACTCTTCTTATGTTTGAAGGTATACCCTGAAGAACAATAATCCTCGATTGCACGAGACATCGAACAAGTCTGAAGTGCGGATAATCGCACCTTGCGACTCAAGGCATCAACAGTGAGATTAGCAGCTCCCGGATGGTACTTAATCTCGCAATCATAGTCCTTCAACATGTCAATCCAATGTCTCTGCCTCAAGTTCAACTCCTCCTGAGTGAACAAATACTTGAGACTCTTGTGGTCCGTGAAGATCTCAAATATCTCGCCATACATATAATGACGCCAGATCCTCAAAGCGAACACAATAGCTGCCAATTCCAAATCATGAACTGGATAATTGTCCTTGTGTACCTTCAACTGTCTAGAAGCGTATGTGATCACATGCCCATTCTGAGTCAGAACACAACCTAGACCCTGAAGAGAAGCATCTGTGTAAACCATATACCCTCTAGATCCTGACGGTAATGCCAACATAGACACATAAGTCAACCTTCGTCGAAGTTTACAAAATGTGTGGCCTTGGGTTGCTAATCTCAAATTAGGGCAATAAATAGAAGCTTAAATAAAACATTCAAGATCATTCAAGCAACTAAAATAAATTTAATTCCGAGCAGATCTCGCTCAATATGCAGAGTAGCACCGATCGAGCGAGCAGAAAATGGCAACTCTCGGGTTTGAGCAAAATGGCCTCGCTCGATCGGCCAAACTTCACCGATCGAGCGAGCCAGCACCTGCTCAAAAATCAGCATATCAGTTCTTGTGATGTTGCTGTCAAAATTAGCCACCAAGCATAAAAATCAAGTCTGAAATATATACATAACCATGTCTCAAATGTTAAATAACAACTCATGCAATCCTTACATTAACTAGTAGTTTGCAAAACATGAAAAGTATTAAACTACACAAGTTGTTCACCATGTTATTCAACTACAATCAAACCACATAATTTCTAAACATGCTTGATATGGCTCTAAAGAAATCACTTCAGCTACAACAACCGGAGTCCCACGTCTCTCTCTCGAGCTACCCACGTCGATTCTGGCTAGCTCCTGACCCATCTGTTGTCATGCACACATACAAAACAAGACAATAACTGGAAACATCCGGTGAGAATAGAATCCTCAGTATAATCAACATATACATGCATTTAAAATAACATCATATCAATTCTAAACATAATGAGTCAAGGATAGAGTAATATAACACATATATCAAGAATTGATTCATATCAAACTTTGCTATCATGATTCGTATCCGATCTTGACATGGATATCCATCTATCGTCGTCACATCTGACTCGAAAATAAGGTCATATCAAACCTTGGCATAAGAATCAATTCATATATCATTTCATATCAAGTTAAATAAAGATACAATACCTAAAATGGATCGATAAAATCAATTCTAAATCAAGAATAAACGATAAACAAGTATGTGATTTAACGGGATAACTCAAGAAGCTTCATTCCCTAGTTTCTAATCCCTAATTCTCGATGTTGTCTTATACCTTCTTGTTTCTTCTCGGTTCTTGAGTGTTTCAAATCTTAACACTACAATAAGAACACATATATCAAAATTTTGTTCAAAGCTCATCATTCATTCTTCAAAGAAACAACTCAAACCTTGCTTCAATCTTGCTCCCTTCTTCTCCGAATCGAATCTGAATTCTCGAGCTCGTCCAACTCTTATCCAAAGCTAAAAATAACGTGATTACCAGAAATATGTATCAGTAATGGAATCATCTCATATTCAGCTCACTCACAAGATATCAAGAACAGCATTAATCAAAAACCGACGGCATAACGACTGAAAATCGGTAACCAAAACTCTTAACTATCAAATCTAACAAGCATATCCAACACATATACACTTCATATCAGCTCATACACGTTCCAAGACAGAAATTCAGAAGGTAGGATTTTCGAAAATGATTCATAAAATAATAACAAATTCATACGACGTTCTTTCTTCGATCCGTCTTCGAATACATAATCGTGTCTAGCTCAAGAACACATATAAACAAGAATAATCCGATTCATCCAACATCCAAAATTCTGAAATATGCTAAATCAAGAAGAAAATTACATCACAATGAAGCTCTTCTTGCGAGGATCACGGAACTAAGCTCGGATTTGAAATCGAACGGTCGGATCATAAAATATCAAAGATTGAAGACCAAATATTGCTTGAGCTTTTCTTCCTTCCCTTCTCTCGGTTTTGGTGTTGAGTTTTGTGTGGAAAATATGTGATGCAAATACATACACAGACGCACATTCCTATAAAAATTCTAAGTGTAATCCACCAATTAAGAAATTGCACTTTGGCCCCTCAATTCTTGCTTAGTTCCAATTCAGTCCTCGGCAACTCATTTTAATTAAACTTTAATCCTAAATAATTTAAGGATATTAGAATTTAATTTCAAACTATAAAAAATTTTAAAATAAATATTCTCAGATTAAAATTAAATATTTTTGGATGAAATCCAATAATCTCGGGCCTTAAATTTCTCCCCCTCTAAGATATGATTTCGTCCTCGAAATCGCATGCAATCTATAACACATAAGATAATAAAATGACAGAAATACTGAATAAAACTCACATCAGTGAAATAGATCGGGGAACCTCTGTCTCATGTCTTCTTCAGTCTCCCACATAGCTTATTCAGTTCAATGTCGACTCCACTGAACTTTAACTAACAGCATATTTTTGTTTCTGAGTTGATTTTTTTACGATCAAGAATCTGAATCGGCTTCTCAAAATAACTCATAGTATCATCGAGTTCAGCTTCATCTACTTGGATAATATGTGATATATCAGGCTGATATTTCCTCGGCATAGAAACATGGAATACATCGTGAATACCAGATAAAGCTGGAGGCAATGCCAATCGATAAGCAAGATTGTCTATCTTCTCCAGAATCTCATAAGGTCCAATAAATCGTGGAGACAATTTCCCTCTCTTTCCAAATCGAACAGTACCCCTGAAAGGTGAAATCTTCAAGAATACTCTGTTTCCATTCTCAAAACTCAATGGTCGACTTCTCACATTTGCATACTTTGCCTGTCTATCCTGAGCTGTCTTAATTCGCTTCTGAATGAGTTTCACTTTATCAGTCATATCTCTAATCATATCAGGACCAATATCAGGTACCTCTGTAATATCATCCCAATACAATGGTGATATGCACTTTTTTCCATACAAAGCTTCAAATGGAGCCATCTCAATACTAGTCTGAAAGCTGTTGTTGTACGAGAAATCCACAAGTGGTAATGAATCTTGCCAGTTAGTGGTTAAATCAAGCAAGACAGCTCTGATCATATCCTCAAGCATTTGAATCGTTCGTTTTGATTGTCCGTCAGTTTGAGAATGATAAACAGTACTTAAATTCAAACGAGTACCTAGAGCTTTTTGCAGACTATGCCAAAAATGAGAAGTAAATCTAGGGTCACGATCAGACACAATAGATTTAGGCATACCATGCAATCTTACCACTTCTCTGACATATATTTCTACCATATGGTCATGTCGATATGTCATTCTGTATGGAATGAAACAAGCTGATTTCATCAACTTGTCAATAATCACCCAAATCGCATCACAACCTCGGGATGAACGTGGAAACTTCGTTACAAAGTTCATAGAAATGTGATCCCATTTCCATTTAGGAATTGACAAACTTTGTAATAGACCACCAGACTTCTTTGTCTCAGCCTTCACCTTCTTGCAATTCAGACATTTAGATACGTATTTAGTGACATCGGATTTCATCTGTTTCCACCAATAATGATTCCTCAAATCATTATACATCTTTCTGTCACCCGGATAAATACTGAATCTACTACAATGCGCTTCTTTCAGTATCTGCTGTTTCAAATCAGAAACATCTAGAACAACAGTTTGGTTATTCACATATAAAACATCATCAGCTCTAACCTTATATTCAGATTGATGTCCAGACTTAACCATTTCAACGGATTTCTGAATACTCTGGTCTTCTTTGTCTTCATCTTTAATTCAAACCAACAACTCAGGCTCAGCTCGCATGGCACAAAATCAAATAGACTTCATATCTGTCTCAAATGTCAATCCAAAAATACAACAATCTTCAATCAAACTAGATACACCTACAGTAGATAAGGATAAAGCACATACCTTCCTACTTAGGGCATCTGCAGCATTCGACTTTTCTGGATAATATTTGATCTTGCAATCAAAGAGTTTCAGCAAATCTACCCATCTTCATTGCCTTATATTCAATTCATATTGCGTAAACAGATATTTCAGACTCTTGTGATCAGAATAGATTTTAAACTTCTCACCGTACAGATAATGTCGTCATATCTTCAATGCAAAGACAATAGCTGCCAATTCAAGATCATGAATTGGATATCTAGTTTCATGTGGCTTCAGTTGTCTCGAGGCATAAGCAACAACATGATCTTTCTGCATAAGCACACATCCTAGTCCCCTGTGAGAAGCATCACAATAAACATTGAAATAACCAGTACCTGAAGGAATCTTCAAGACTGGTGCACTCGTGAACTTCTTCTTCAACTCAATAAAACTTTCTTCACAAGCTTCAGTCCAGATATACGGTGCATTCTTCTGAGTAAGTTGAGTAATAGGTTTGGCAATACTCAAGAAATCTTTAATAAAACGACGATAATAACCTACTAAACCCATAAAACTCCGTATCTTTGGTACAGACGTCGGTCAAGGCCAACTGATCACAACTTTTACCTTGCTCGGATCAACAGAAATACCATTTCCAAATATAATATGTCCGAGAAATACTACCTTCCGCAACCAAAATTCACACTTTGACAACTTGGCATACAATCTCTCTGCTCTCAACGTCTTCAGAACAGTTCTCAAATGGTAAGCATTATCATAAAGATTCTTGGAATAGATCAGAATATCATCAATAAATATGATAGCAAAATCATCAAGATATTTCTGAAACACTCGATTCATAAGACCCATAAATACCGCTGGAGCATTCGTCAAACCAAATGGCATAACAATGAATTCGAAGTGACCATACCTCGTTCGAAAAGTAGTTTTAGAGACATCTTCATCTCGTACTCTCAATTGATGGTATCCTGATCTCAAATCTATTTTAGAATATATCGACAAACCCTGCAACTGATCAAATAAATCATCAATTTGAGGTAAATGGTAAAGATTCTTTACCCTTGATTTATTCAGTTATCGGTAGTCGATGCAAAGTCTCATTGTTCCATCCTTCTTTTGTACAAAAAGTACCGGTGCGTCCCAAGGAGAAACACTCGGTCTGATGTACCCTTTAGCCAAGAGATCTTCCAAGTGTTCTTTCAACTCTTTCAGTTAAATTGGTGTCATTTGGTAAGGTGCTTTCGAAATAGGTTGCGTACCTGGCATCAATTCAATGCTGAAGTATATTTCTCGAAACGGAGGCAATCCTGGAATCTCGTCAGGAAATACATCATCAAATTCACTAACCATTGGTAAATCAGCCAATTTCGGGATAATTTTCAGTACATCTACTGCATATATAAGAAATACCTCTGCTCTTTTCTTCAATAATCGAGTCATAGATAGCACAGATATCAAAGGAATTCAAGATTTCGAACTATTTCCATAAAATTTTCCTTTGTCTGCCATTTCAGGTCTGAATTGTACAACCTTCTGAACACAATCAACTATAGCCATGTACTTGTTTAACATATCTATACCGATTATACAATCAAATTCTGACAAGCCAAGCACAATACAGTCTATCTCTATCTCATTACCTTCACACTACAGTATACAATTTTTGACTGATTTCATGGACACGATACCTTTCCCCAAAGGTGAAGAAATAGATACTATAGCAGCTAATGGTTTGACAGGTAATGAATGCAATATCGCAAATTGTTCAGAAATAAAGATGTGTGAAGCACTAGTATCTACTAGCACATAAGAAGGATAACCACAAAGAGAACAATTACCTGCTATCACATCGTCAGGTGATACCAGTGCCTGCTCCTCATTCAAAGCAAAAACTCGAGCCTGCTGTCTCGAAGGTTGACTCACTGTTTGGCTTCCTCCTTGTCTACCCTGTTGCTAAGATTGTGGTTGGAATGAATGAACCGAAGATGCTTGTCTTTCAGGTTGAGCCACTGATCTCGATGACCATGCACCTTGTGAACTTCCAGAACCAAGTTCTGGGAAAACTCTCGCAAAATGTCCCGTTTGATTACAAATATGACTGCTGCCAAACACTCCTCGACACTGGTTGCTAGCATGACGTGGTGTTTGTGGGATTTGTGGCTGCACTTGGGCTTGTCTGACTAGCTGTGGCACAAACGGTGCTCCTTGTTGTCTGAGTAATCCAGCTTCAGCCCCTTTTGCTCTATTCAGTGCATTTGCAAAGTTATTGGGTCTTACCGCATTTACTAAAGTAAAAACATCCTGATTCAACCCATTAATATATTGATCAGCTTGAGCCTCATCATTTTCAGCAATATGCGGAGCAAACTTCAGCAGACTTGTAAATTTAGCCACATACTCTTCGATATTCAATTTTCCCCGCTGCAAACTAGCAAATTATGCTCCCTTGTCCTTTCTATATGAAACTGGAAAAAACCATTGATAGAATGCAGTTTTAAACTGTAATACTCAATAATTTTAGTACGTAAATTCGCATGCATAAATAGGGATTTTATTTATCTAGAATTTTAGATTATGGGTTAAATAATTATGTGAAATTATTTTTGCATGTTTTAAGTTATTTTTAAGCATTTAACCCATAATTAGTGATTTTTCATGATTTATGGAAATTTAATTATTTTATCGCGTAGACGAGACCGTGGACAGACGAGATACCAAAATATTTAGCCAAAAATATTTTATGAGTTTTATGAGCCTCAAAATAATATTTTAAGGTATTTTTTCAAGAAAATTTTAGTATTTAATTATATATTTATTTAAGGGTTGACTTTTAGCCAAAATAAGTCATTTTAATGACTTTTATTAATATTTAAAAATCCCTTAAGTCTTAATTTCGAGATTTTGGTTTTAGTATCAGATTTAATATTTTATTAGGTATTTTTAAGAGTTTAAAATTGTATATTTTATGTTATATTACTTATCTAATGAATTATATTATCTATTAAACCTAAACCTACCCCACTACCATCACAATCAGCCGCCTCCACCCATATTATTCAACATATTCACGCCTATTTTCCCAGAAACACAACCCCATAGACGTTCCTTCAAGAAATTTAGAAGTTGGTCGCTCGTTCTTCGTCCCGGTGCTTCCGCAATCGCGTGTTATTCAAGAAAAATTTCGAAAGGCATGTTTAATTCCTTCATTCAACACCATATAAGCTAATTATCGTTTTATACAGAAATTTTTTATGTTTGCGTTGTCTCTTTTCTGAATTCACGAAAGGCTATCGAGATTTGCATTTAACATATGGGTTTTCTCTTGGTTGATGCATGTAACTCACGTTTTATGGCATGGGTTCGGGCCAGCTATTCATTCATGGTCCAAAGGGGTGCCTTAGGGTCCCTTGAGTACAGAAATTACACAGAACAGGTCACAAGGATTTTTCGAAAACCCTAGTTAATTTTCAAAAGGTGGCCGTCCCCCTTCTCCCTCTACTCGAGAAAAATCCAGCCTGTGATTTTGAATTACAGTCTGGTTTAACGGATCAAATTCGTTAATTCTCTTCGTACAAACTTCTGATAGATTTTCTAGTGCAATCTATCAGAGGGATTAAATATCCGTTCGTGGACCTGATTGAAGAACAGTTCGTCCATCAGTTCAAGGGATATACAACAAGAGCAGAGAAATCTGTTGGTGTCCAAAATCTCGATTCGAGATTAAAGGTAAAAATTTTATAATTGTTATTTAATTTTTACACACACACAATTTAATCGTAAGGTTGATACCTATTATGGAATCGTTCCATACAAAATTTTTAAACTTTCGCTGCACCGGGTATCAATCCTAATTGATCTGATCGCCGCGTTTTCCAACAGTGGTATCAGAGCCAGGTTGCTCAGATCAAGCGATTAAATTAATCGATTGTACAAAAATTTTTTAGGCCTCGGTTTTTGAAACAAAATAAATATTTTAAAAATAAAAATATTTTTTCGGGCAAAAACCCGGGTAGCGATTGGATCGCTGCCCGGGGCAGGGGCAGCGATCGTCGCTGCCCCGGGCAGCGCACGGCGCTGCACAGGGCGACGCACGGCGCTTCCCAGGGCAGCGATCGTCGCTGCCCTAGGGGCAGCCGGGCTGCCCGGCCCGAGCCCTACGGGGCGCGGGCTGCCCGGGAATGTCCCAGGCGGCCCGCGGAAAAATTAATTTTTAATTTTTAAATTAAATTTTAATATGTTAAAATTCTATTTTTGGTCCGATCGAAAATTGTTTTGATTGGTCCACGAGGCGTCGGATCGAATTGTTTGAGTCCGAAAATTTTAAAATTGATTTTTGGATAAATTTGAATTTTTGGAAAATTTTAATATTTTATCCTTAAATTGAATTTTGAAATTAATTATTTTTGGTACAATTGATGATAAGATATGATCTTATGGATATATTGATAAAATATGATTTTATGTATAAAATTGGATTTTATAGATAAAATATGATTTTATTTGATAAAAAGATAAAATATGATTTTGTATGTAAAATAAGATTTTATGTATGAAATATGATTTTATCCTTTTAAATTTAAATGTCATTGCATTTTATCCAATAAATTAATTTTGAATTAAATGTTATTGGATAAGGATGATCGATTGCCATGACCAATTTTGTAGGTGTATGTTAGGAATTTACATTTGTTTTTATTGTTGTTGGTTTTATTAATGGGCCTGGTTTATGGCCCAATATGAATGTCATATGTAATAAAAGTGGGCTTGGTTTATGGCCCGTTCCCACCCCTTAAAAATGTATCCCTTACTTGTCATTCTTATTTATTGTAAATACATTAGATTTAGTGGGAGATCAAGATTTGAAGACGGTGGTGGGCCCAGCAGACAATAAAGACAGAAGAAATGTAAATTAGAAGCAAATGTAATAGGATTGCATTGCATACTGCATATTACCTAGGATTGGACTAAGACTCGTGATTGGCAACCACGGGTCGATTAGAAATGGAATCGATCATCATATATAATATGTGATATTATAGTTGTATGCATGTTTTATACAAAATTGTGTGAATCCGACAAGCATACAAAATTTTAAAAATGATGAGACAAATTTTATAATTAAAAATCCCTCATTTTAAATATGATTTAAAATTGATATCAAGATAAATAAAGGAAATTTAAATTTGTTTAAATGTTCCTACCTTCCATCAACGATCAATGTATGAGATGCTACCCGCGGATACGGTCCGGCTCATATTATTGTGGGGGGCCCGTTTGTCGGAAAGCTGTGCATTGGATCGACACATGTTGTAAGTTGGGTGGAACTCCCATGGGATCGGCTCATATTATTGGGGGATCCACATGGCGACCGTCCATCGTAACTTAATATTGATGGGTCATCTTGACATGTCACTATAATCGGCGTCATATTATTGGGCCCTTATTGGACATGAGGTAAAAACATGGAGGTTGCTTTAGAAGCAATTGGGCTCTACCTTTTGAAATTATGGTTGGCTGATATTATTCGGGACCATAGATTGTCAATTGGACTCCATGTTCTCACTAAGGAAAACAGTTTCCCGTTTTCACTAGAGGGTAGTGAAATCGTTAAAATAGTGGGAGTGAGATTCATAAAATAAATTTCACCTATTTTATGTCTTAGTAAATTGCTTAAACAATCACTGATATTTGTCTGTTTCTTTCCAGTATTTCATACGATGAATTCGCGTAATCCACTTTTCTCGATCCTCGAACAAAATAAGTTGACTGGCGCAAAGTATACGGAATGGTTCCGTAATTTGAAGATTGTCTTGACTTCGGAGAAGATGCTCTACGTGTTAGAAAAATCTCCTCCGAAGGAAGCACCAGCTGACGTAAGTCCGGAGGAGTTAGCCAAGCTTGATACATGGTAGGACCATGATATCAAGACCAAATGCTATATGCAAGCCTCGATGTCTGATGAACTCCAGAGGCGATTTGAGGACACCGTGAATGCTGCTGACATTCACGTTCAACTCAAGGAACTTTTTGGGGCTCAATCGAGGGCTGAAAGGTTCGCTACTGTAAAGGAGCTAATGACGTGTCGCATGCGTGAAGGGACTTTGGTCCGTGATCATGGGGTACGAGTGATTTGGCTCATACAGAAGTTGGTAACCCTTGATTTGGTGTTGGAGCATGAACTCAACGTGGACTTACTACTTGTGTCTCTTCCTTCTTCGTTTGACGGATTTGTGGTAAATTTCAATATGAACAAAATAGAGGCCTCCCTTGAAGAGATGGTCAATATGCTTGTGACATATGAATCCACATTAAAGAAGGATAAACCGGCTTTCTTGGTGGGCTCCTCTTCTTTTACTAAGAAGGGGCCAAGTACAAAGGGTAAGAAACGTTCTGCCCCACCCAAGAAAATCGAACCCGAAAAGAAGTACAAGACAAAGGCTTCAAACATGGAAAAATCCAAGGATGTTTGTCATTACTGCAAGAAGCCCGGTCATTGGAAGCGTAAATGCAAGGAATATCTAGAGCAGTTGCGAACTGCGAAGGGTATGTTCTATATTGAAATAAATGTTTCACTTAATACTACTTCTTGGGTATTGGATACCGGATGTGGATCTCACATTTGCAATGATTTGCAGGTGATGACAAGAAGTCGCAGACTTAAGATGGGTGAGACCCAGCTGAGGCTCGGAAATGGTTCCAGAGTTGAAGCAAAAGCCGTGGGAGATGTTTATTTAATTTTGCAAAACGGTTTTAAGTTACTTTTAAGAGATGTTTTATTTGTTCCGGATTTGATTAAAAACATTATTTCTGTTTCTATGCTTGATAGAGATGGTTATTCTTGCAATTTTGTGAATGGGATTTGCAATATTTACAAGAATGAATGTTTAATTGGAAATGGACAACTTGAAAACGATCTATACAACTTAAAACTAAAAGACGTTCCAATAAATTATGTTGATAAACCTGCAACAACAAACAAAAGGAAAATCGGTAGCCAAAACCCGGCAAACCTTTGGCACGCTAGGCTAGGTCATATTTCCTCAAGAAGGATGAACAAGCTAGTGGGAGAGGGCATGTTTGATATGTCTGATATTATCTCTCTACCTACTTGTGAATCCTGCCTAAAAGGAAAAATGACTAAATCTCCTTTTAAGGGGAAACCTGAGCGTAGTCAAAATCTGTTGGATTTGATCCATACAGATGTTTGTGGTCCATTTAGAGTTGGGACTCAATATGGCCACACCTACTTCATTACCTTTACTGATGATTATTCAAGGTATGGGTATTTATATTTAATGAAATATAAGTCTGAAGCATTTGAAAAGTTCAAAGAATTCAAGGCTGAAGTAGAAAACAAGCTAGGTAAAAGTATTAAAGCACTTCGATCGGATCGAGGTGGAGAATACTTGAGTACCGAGTTTTTGGACTATCTAAAAGAGAATGGGATTCTCTCTCAGTGGACTCCTCCTATGACACCACAGCTTAATGGTGTATCGGAGCGTCGTAATCGAACTTTGTTGGACATGGTTCGATCCATGATGAGCTTCACTGAGCTTCCACCTTCGTTTTGGGGCTATGCGCTTGAAACGGCGGTATTGTTGTTGAACAACGTCCACACTAAAGAAGTGGAAAAAACACCATACGAGTTATGGAATGGCAAAGCTCCTAAGTATTCGTACTTGAGGGTTTGGGGATGTCCTGCTTACGTGAAGCGGACAGTGGGAGATAAGTTGGATAGTCGATCCAGCTTATGTTATTTTGTAGGGTATCCGAAGAATTCAATCGGATATTATTTCTATTATCCTGCTGAAACAAAGGTGTTTGTTTCAAGGAATGCCACCTTCTTGGAGAAGGAGTTCTTATTGGATAAGAAAGGCGAGATGATGGAACTCGAAGAAATTCAAGAAGAACCCGAAATACAAAATAACGATCCTACACCTCAGGAACCATTGCTGGACACGCCTATACCTAGAAGATCCGAGAGGACTTCTAGACCTCCTATTCGATATGGTCTTCTTCTTGAAGGGGATCAAGATGAACCCGATGTTGGATGTGATCCAAGAAACTTCAAGGAAGCAATTTCTGATGCGGATTCAAATTTATGGCTTGAAGCTATGCAGTCGGAAATAGATTCGATGCATACAAACCAAGTTTGGTCTTTAGTAGATCCTCCCGATGGAATTGTTCCAATAGGGTGTAAATAGATCTACAAGAGAAAGCTTGGGCCTGATGGTAAGGTATTGACCTACAAGGCGCGATTGGTGGCAAAAGGTTATACTCAAAGACAAGGAGTTGACTATGATGAAACCTTTTCACCAGTTGCAATGTTCAAGTCCATAAGAATCCTTATTGCCATAGCTGCATGGTATGACTATGAGATATGGCAAATGGATGTGAAGACTGCTTTTCTTAATGGAGACATTAAGGAAGAAATCTATATGAAGCAGCCTGAGGGGTTTACATCCATGGGAAGCGAGCATAAGGTATGCAAGCTTCAGAGATCAATTTATGGTCTAAAACAAGCATCAAGAAGTTGGAACCAAAAATTTGATGAAACAATAAAAGATTTTGGTTTCATCAAGAATCCGGAGGAACCATGCGTGTACAAGAAAGTAGTTAAGGATGCTGTGACATTCTTAGTACTTTATGTTGATGACATCCTACTCATTGGGAATGATGTAGGGATGTTGCAGTCAACAAAGATATGGTTATCAGGTAGATTCTCGATGAAGGATTTGGGTGAGGCATCCTATATTCTAGGGATACAGATCTATAGAGATAGATCTAAGAGAATGATAGGACTCACTCAGTCAACCTAAATCGACACCATATTGAAACGGTTTTCAATGGATGGGTCCAAGAGGACATCTACCCATGTGTCATGGAGTTTCTCTATCCAAGTCTATGTGTCCCAAGACTGATGAAGAGATAGAGAAAATGACACATGTACCATATGCGTCAGCCATAGGTAGTATCATGTATGGGATGATATCTACCAGACCGGATGTAGCATTTGCTCTGAGTGTCACGAGCAGATATCAAGCTAATCCCGGTCAAATGCATTGGAAAGCCGTGAAGGACATTCTTAAGTACTTACGAAGGACTAAGAATATGTTCATGGTATATGGAGGAAGAGAACTAAAATTGGAAGGCTATACCGACTCTAGCTTCCAAAGTGACGTGGATGACTCGAAGTCAACCTCTGGATTTGTGTTCATGCTCAATGGCGGTGCTGTCTCTTGGAAGAGTTCCAAGCAGGACACCACAGCGGATTCCACCACTGAAGCAGAATACATTGCAGCATCAGCTGCTGCTAAAGAGGCCGTTTGGATGAGGAATTTCGTCCAAGAGTTGGGCGTCATTCCTGAAGTTGTTGGTCCAGTCCCGGTGTACTGTGACAACACGGGTGCCGTTGCTCAGGCAAAGGAACCAAGGTCTCATCAAAGATCCAAACACGTACTGAGGAAATACCACATCATCCAGGAGATTATGGAAAGAGGAGACATCACTGTCGAAAGAGTGGCCTCTGCAGACAATATCGCTGATCCACTTACTAAGCCCTTACCAGGACCATTATTTGACAAACATCGCGAAGCAATGGGTCTACGTAGTATGACTAGTTGGCTATAGGGCAAGTGGGAGATTGAAAGAGTGGGTGCCCGGTGAGCCAACTTGTGGCTAAGGGCTTTGATGACTCTTTGTATAAACAATCTTTTGTTTAATATTATTTACACTTTTATTAATGGCAATGACTTTATCTTTCTTCATATTGTGATATTGTGATATACTATTGTTGTTTTGATAAAGACCTTGAATATACTATAGTGTATGTAAGATGTGGTAGAACATGAAGATGTCTATCATGAAACACATCTTATAGTCACTGTATATTCTAAACTGTTCCTAGTCGATTGAGCCGTCCGATAATAAGGATAAGGATCGCTCGAGCTTGAGACTAGCATTTGTGATGCCGAGTACCACGTTTCATTGGTAAGGAACATGGAGATGTTCGAAGCATGCAAATGGATATTCATATGATGAATGATCGAACTACCCTATCCGGACATTCCAAGTGGTTATCACTTATCGAGTGGATAAAGTCCGCGGTTTTGGTTGTACACCATTAGTCCTTACTACTTGAGACATCATTGAGACTCTATATGCTAGTACTGTGCTTTGACTCGTTTACCGACTCTATTGGGGTCATCAGGTGTCGGGATTGGGTACAGTTACAACACATATAGGAGTCGATGCTTTGTTGTCAAGGATTCACCACATACTTGCGAGTGTGGATATCCTATGCGATCTGAGGAGATATTAGTGTGACGAATCTCTGGCCAGAGTACATGATGTGATTTAAGAAATGGTTTCTTAGTAGCACATGCGATGTCACTATTTGATCTTCAAGATGTATTGCATAGTTATCGAATCTCGAGCGACTCTCGATATACCAATGGTTGTTGATTCGATCGGGATATATGGATGAAGGGACCGTACTGTACGCTAACCAAAATCTACTGGTTCTTGTAGGCACTATCAGTGATACCTAGGGAATCATGGGGCGATGTTGCTAGGCGCTCATACCATGATTCGATGGGCAAGTCGGAAATTGTTGTTCCGAGTCACAAGGAGTTGTGAGCCCACGGCTAGCTGTATCCCTGAACCATTGAGGGTCACACAGTGTAATGGATTTTTAATCCCCATTGAGATAGTTAAATTTAAAGAGTTAAATTTAATGAACGAAGAAGTTGGTCTTCTTATTTAAGAGTAGAGGAGTAAGATTTTCTAAAATGACATAGGGATGGCCATTTTGGGAAATCACTGAATTCGGATTCAGAAAAATTTATCTTGACTTTAAAAGGTGCAGAAATGGTTTATGTGCACATTGGTGAAATCGGTTTATCAATCGGAGTCACGATGAATTTTATATTAATTTCTGAACATGCGGGCTTTGCTTGTCGGGCTTGAACTTATGACTAATGGGCCCTAAGCTGTTAGTGGCCTACATTATAAATAAGTTATTGCAGTACAGAAATTACACAGAACAGGTCACAAGGATTTTTCGAAAACCCTAGTTAATTTTCAAAAGGTGGCCGTCCCTCTTCTCCCTCTACTCGAGAAAAATCCAGCCTGTGATTTTGAATTACAGTCTGGTTTAACGGATCAAATTCGTTAATTCTCTTCGTAGAAACTTCTGATAGATTTTCTAGTGCAATCTATCAGAGGGATTAAATATCTGTTTGTGGACCTGATTGAAGAACAGTTCGTCCATCAGTTCCAGGGATATACAACAAGAGCAGAGAAATCTGTTGGTGTCCAAAATCTCGATTCGAGATTAAAGGTAAAAATTTTATAATTGTTATTTAATTTTTACACACACACAATTTAATCGTAAGGTTGATACCTATTATGGAATCGTTCCATACAAAATTTTTAAACTTCCGCTGCACCGGGTATCAATCCTAATTGATCTGATCGCCGCGTTTTCCAACATTAGGTGGGCCGGACTCGGGTATTTTAATTTTTAATTAATTAAGAGATTAATTGGTTTTGAGCTTTTAAAATTAGTTAGAAAATTATTTGACCTCCAAATAATTTTATTTGGTCCTTAAATAATTTATTTAAGTTAGCCCAATGATTTTTATGGGCTTGGGAGTCCATGAATATTTTTGGGCCAGTCAGTGGATTTTTTTGGCCAGTCAAGAATTTTATTGGGTTTAATTAAGTAAATGGGCTTAAATATTTTTATTTAGGCCCAGTTAAGTATAATTAAGTTATTTGGGTTAAAGTATGATTATTGTATTGTGTTTAAGTTTAACGGGCTTAGAGTGAGTGACCAACAGTTTGGACCAACCCATGAAAAATAAATAAGTTCGGGATATATATTTAATTATTTTTATGAATAAAGTCTATTTTAAATATAAGTATATTATATTATGAAAAATTAATTAAATATATATTACGGACATATTTTCAGTGCATGCATTCATGAAATAATTTTATGGCATGATTTAATATTTAAGGTTGAGCTAGAAAATAATTTTATGTTGGAAGTTCAAGTAGTGTGACAATTTAAGGGGGACCAGTCCCCACATGTTAAGGGCAGTTTACTGTCAATTTAAGGGTAGTTTACTACCATTAAGAGGTGATTCGTCATCGCCGCGTACGTTGGTTCTAAGAGACTGATCAATCGAACTTTTAAGTTTAAGGTTACACTACGGATATGACCATGCGATGTTAGAAAAAAATGTTATGCTCAACAATGTTTATGTATGTAATATATGATTATATTTAAGTTCAAGTTTAAGTAAGATTTTAAGTTATAATTCATAATTTTTTTAAGCATGCTCATTCATGTATATGTTATTTATTAGTATTCCAGTGATTTAAATTATTTTAAACCCTTGTTATGTTAGCATGTTGAGCCTCTAGGCTCACTATACTTATATGGTGCAGGTGAGTACGTAGAGGAAGATGTAGTTCCTACCGGTGGTGAGGACGTATGAGCGGACATGCAGTGATCCCCCGTGACTGCCGGCTGAGTCTTGAGAACATTTTTAAGAATTTTTAAACTTTGTTTCTTATTTATTTCTTTTATGTCTTTCCAGTGGTGAATTTTAGAATTATTTTTATTAAATAATTTTTATTGCATGCTAAATTTTAAGTGGATGGTTTGACAGTATTCTATTTAAGTTTGACTCAGTTATTTAAGTAAGAATGTTGCATTTTATTTATGTTATTTTTAAATCTGTTTATTTTGTGCATATATGTATGGGCATGTATGTACATCTATTTTACTTAGTATTATTTAAAAAAAAAAAAAAGTTCCGCATATATTATTTTAGAATGTTTGGGTCGTTGCATAAACACAGACCAGGTAACCGTCGTACCTCGATTTTCGAATGCCTTCTTTGTAGAAATCCACCAATTCTTGGCTACTTCATGCATTTGATGGATCAAAAGTCGAATTCTTCGATCATCAGAATAATAAAGAGAATCGAATAGCTGATCAATATCCTCTAGCAAACTCTCACACTCTACAGAAGTTTCAATCCCATTCAAGGTTGGAGGTTTAAAGGATTGAAATCGTTTCAACAGTGTTTCCATAGGAGTGGCAGTCACATCCATCGGATCTATGGAAGTACTACCCTGCTTTGTTCTCGGCATTTCTATTGCTGGTGGCACTGTCGGTGCTATAGCTGCCTGTTCTGGCTGAGGAACTGCGTTTCTCTGTCTCGTAATCGATCGTCGAGGCATATCTGATAATCAAACAGATTAGTACACAATTCAAGTTCAGATATAACTATTCTGTTTCAGTCCTCCTCTGATTAGCATAATCATGCCTTCTCAAGAGATCGAGTTCTGATTCATTCTCAGTCAAGACATGCTTCCAATCACATCAGATTATTAGGTAAGCATATAATTCTTAAAGCTGTAAATCCGTTCAGTTCTAAAACATGCTTCAAGAATAAATAAACAATCAGAAAGACTCGATCTACCCCGCTCAATCATTTCTAATCAGTCCAAAAACTACGCTCTGATACCACCTGTTGTGGGGCCTCGGATTGCTAATTTCAAATTAGGGCAATAAATAGAAACTTAAATAAAACATTCAAGATCATTTAAGCGACTAAATTTTTTTTTAAAAAAAATTCCGAGCAAATCTCGCTCGATCTGCAGAGTAGCACCGATCGAGCAATAAAATGGCAACTCTCGGTTTTGAGCAAAATGGCTTCGCTCGATCGGTGGAGTTCCGATCGAGCGAGCCAACACCTGCTTAAAAATCTGCATATCAGTTCTTGTGATGTTGCTGTCAAAATTAGCTACCAAGCATAAAAATCAAGTCTGAAATATTTACATAACCATGTCTCAAGTGTTAAATAACAACTCATGCAATCCTTACATCAACTAGTAGTTTGCAAAACATGAAAAATATTAAACTACACAAGTTGTTCACCATGTTATTCAACTACAATCAAACCATATAATTTCAAAACATTCTTGATAAGGCTCTAAAGACATCACTTCAGCTACAACAACCCGAGTCCCACGTCTCTTTCTTGAGCTACCCACATCGATTCTGGCCAACTCCTGCCCCATCTGTTGTCATGCACACATACATAACAAGACAACAATCGGAAACATCCGGTGAGAATATAATCCTCAGTATAATCAACATATACATGCGTTTAAAATAACATCATATCAATTCTAAACATATGACTCAAGAATAAAGTAATATAACGCATATATCAAGAATTGATTCATATCAAACTTTGCCATCAAGATTCGTATCCGATCTTGACATGGATATCTATCTATCGTCGTCACATCTGACTCAAAAATAAGGTCATATCAAACCTTGGCATAGGAATCAATTCATATATCATTTCATATCAAGTCAAATAAAGATCCACTACCTGAAATGGATCAACAACATCAATTCTAAATCAAGAATAAACGATAAACAAGTATGTGATTTAACGGGATAGCTCAAGAAGCTTCATTCTCGAATTTCAAATCCCAGACTCTCGATGTTGTCTTATAAGTTCTTGTTTCTTCTTGGTTCTTGACTGCTTCAAATCTTAACAATACAAAAAGAACACATATATCAAAATTCTGTTCAAAGCTCATCATTCATTCTTCAAAGAAACAACTCAAACCTTGCTTCAATCTTGTTCCCTTCTTTTCTGAATCGAATCTAAATTCTCGAGCTCGTCCAACTCTTATCCAAAGCTGAAAATAACGTGATTACCAGCAATATATATCAGTAATGGAATCATCTCATATTCAGCTCACTCACAAGATATCAAGAACGGCTTTAATCATAAACAGGCGGCGTAACGCCTGAAAATCGGTAGCCAAAACTCTTAACTATCAAATCTAAAAAGCATATCCAACAAATATACACTTCATATCAGCTCATACACGTTCCAAGACAGAAATTCAGAAGGTAGGATTTTCGAAAATGCTTCATAAAATCATAACAAATTCATACGACGTTCTTTCTTCGATCCGTCTTCGAATACATAATCGTGTCTGGCTTAAGAACACATATGAACAAGAATAATCCGATTCCTCCAACATCCAGAATTATAAAATATGCTAAATCAAGAAGAAACTTACATCACAACGAATCTATTCTTGCGAGGATCACTGAACTAAGCTCGGATTTGAAATAGGGCGGCCGAATCATGAAATATCAAAGATTGAAGACCAAATATTGCTTGAGCTTTTCTTTCTTTCCTTCTCTCGGATTTGGTGTTGAGTTTTGTGTGGAAAATATGTGATGCAAATACACACACACACGTACATGCCCATAAAAATGCCAAGTGTAATCCACCAATTAATAAATTGCACTTTGGCCCCTCAATCCTTGCTTATTTCCAATTCAGTCCTCGACAACTCTTTTTAATTCAATTTCAATCCTAAATAATTTAAGGATATTAGAATTTAATTCCAAACTCTAAAAATTCTTAAATTAAATATTTTCGGAATAAAATTAAATATTTTTGGATTAAATCCAATAATCTCGAACCTTACACAAAAGCTCTCCTAACATTCTGAGGACCACTCGAATTCAACACCCTTGCGGGTAAGCTGCGTCAACGGTCGAGCTAGCTGTGAGAAATTTGTAATAAAGAGACGATAATATCCTGCTAGACCCAAAAACCTGCGGATCTCAGTAACCGTCGTTGGACGCGACCAATTAAGCACAACCTCAATCTTGCTCGGATCAACAGAAACTCCATCCCTGGATATGATATGGCCAAGAAAGACCAGCCGATCCATCCAAAATTCGCACTTACTCAATTTGGAGAAAATTGCTTGTCCCAAAGAGTCTGCAACACCAACCGCAGATGACAAGCATGCTCATCCGCATCACGCGAATACATCAGAATGCCGTCAATGAAAACCATGACAAACTTATCCAAAACCTCCCTGAAGACACGGTTCATCAGATCCATAAATATAGTCGGCGCATTAGTCAAACAAAAAGTCATCACTAGAAACTCGTAATGTCCATAACGAGTATGGAACGCAGTCTTGGATATATCCTGATCTCGGACTCTCATCTGATGATACCCTGATCTCAAATCAATCTTGGAGTAAACCGAAGTACCCTGCAGCTGATCAAACATATCATCAATACGAGGCAAAGGATATTTGTTCTTCACAGTAACTCGGTTCAACTGTCGATAGTCAATGCATAACCGCATAGACCCATCCTTCTTTTTCACAAAGAGAACAGGAGCTCCCCAAGGAGATACACTAGGACGAATGTATCCCTTTTCCAAAAGATCCTGCAACTGATTCTTCAACTCTCGTATCTCTGATTGAGCCCGACGATACGGTGTTCAAGAAATAGGCAAAGTACTCGGCATCAACTCTATGCCAAACTCGACTTCCCTAATAGGCGGAAAACCCGGAATCTCATCTGGAAATACATTTGGAAATTCATTCACAACTGGTAGACTCTCTATACCAATGCTCTCAGCGGACAAATCAACTATATAGATGAGGCAGCCTTCCCCGCCAGACTCTAGAGCTCAACAGGCTCTTAAAGCTGATATCAACGGCATCGGAGGTCGCGCTCGCTCACCATAGAAAAACTAGCTATCTCCTCTAACCGGATTAAATCGAATAATTTCTGATAACAGTCCACCGAAGCTTGGTACGCAGTCAATATGTCTATCCCTAGAATACAATCAAAGTCTTCCATCGCAAGAACCATAAGATTCGCTACCAGAATGTTTCGTTCAACCTCTAAAGGGCAACCCATCACTAGACACTTAGCCAATGCAGATTGAATCATCGAAGTAGAAATAGAAAACACTACGTCTAGTGCAATGCATGGTAACTTATGCTTCTTAATGAAACGTGCAGAGATAAAGGAATGAGATGCACCAGTGTAAATGAGTACAAGAGCAGGTATGCCATATAACATAAATGTACCTGCGAAGACCTTCTCATTCTCCTCCACTGCCTGATCGTGCCTCAAGGAAAACACCTGACCAAAAGTCCACGGCTTCAGATGAGAAATCCCAACAGACTGTCCCTCTTACCTCTACTGAACAGTAGCCTGAGAACCCGATCCTGAACCAGAACCAAAACCAAAACCGCCTCCTCCAACTAATGGGCAATCTCTTCGGAGATGACCAACCTCTCCACAACGGAAGCATGCTCCAGAAGCTCTACGACATTTGTCCATCAAATGATTCTTCCCACAATTATTGTACTTCTTCTTCTTCCCAAAAAGCACAACACCACCGGAACCAGAGGAAGAAGAAGTAGATCCATAATTTTTGAAAGACTGAGCACGGGGACCCAAGGAACTTGCAAGCCTAGACTGAGAGAAAGACCTGTTACGTCGAATCTTATCCTCTGCTTGGTGACATCGGCTCACCAATCCCTCATAAGTCATATCATCACCAACTGCAACCCAATCATGAATCTCTAGATTAAGGCCTTGAAGAAACAGATTATACTTCATCTCGGAGCTGCCAGCAATCTCAGGGCAATAGGATAACAAATCGAAAGACTTCTGCTGGTAATCGTCAATCGACATGGCCCCCTGACATAGACCCAATGTAACGCCCCATTTTTTATCTTAAATGAGTTTATTTGAGTTAATCGGAGATTACAGAGTTCACGAGCCGACTCGATTTTGATCAGGGTCCTTTTTGCAAAAATTGGATTTTTCAGGGACTAAAACGCAAATTGTGGATTTTATATATTATCTACTCTTAGAAATTGGTTGACAAAGTCTTTTTCATCCCCTCCAAGCCGTCTCCCTCCATTCTCACGCCTCCAAGCTTTTCCAAGCTTTGGGATTCCAGTCCGAGCACGATCCGACCGTTGGAATTTATTTTTGAAGGCAGTTTAGCGATCACTGCAGCGAGAGCTCCGTTATATCGTAAGTTTTTTCTACGATCGGATGCATTCTAGTTTTTGGATGTTGTTAGAATCGTTTGATATTCGAGTATGTTGTTCTCTACAGAGTTCTGATCGTTTATTATCTGTCGGTTTTGAATTAGAGCGACGTTCGGATTTGTTATGATTTTTGGAAGCCATTTTCGAAAATGTGGATTTTGAGATTGATGGGTTTGCTTTGTTTTGGTTGTCTTAGAATTTTTATGAGGTTATATCGCTATTGAACTGCTGTCTGCATTGTCGGTTTGTTCAGTTATAGCCGTTATGCCGTCGGTTTGAGTTTTGGAGATTTGAACCGTTTTTGAAGTTGTTGAACTTGGCTTGTAAGTCGATCATGGTAATTGATCTTTGATTGTATCTGAACAGATTCGTTTGGAGTTGTCAAGACCTGTGTTAGCAGCATTTGGTCGTCGAGAATTGGACGAAGAACAGTAAAGAGATTACCTTGAACCGTTTCCTGTGTTGTTGGATTGTTTAGTTGTTGATTAAACCTTTTGTTGTAGCTTATCCAGAGTTGGAACTACTGCATTGAAAGGTAAAAGCAGTCATCGTAGCGGGATAGAATACTCGGGACTGTTGGTTCTCGAGTTTCCCCTTTTTAAATCACATATTGTATCGATACTTGTTCTAGCATGTGGAACTTGTATTTGTTGATTGATTGAGTTTTTGTTATGTGGCTCATGTTTATGTTTCTGTTATGCATTCATCTTGAGCCTACTTTGATTTCAGCGGGCAGAACCGCCCTTTTTGTTAGACGTTTGGGAACTATGATTGAGTGGCCTAGGTTGTAGTATTTCGCCTAGTGCTAGCATACTCATTATGGTTGCTCAAAGTCTAGAGGAGTGGGATACGTGGCACCACCTCGATTGGGAGAGTCGGTGAGTCGTTACGTGATCTTATCCTTGGGATCCCAAAAGCTGAGCAATACTCTCGTGTTTATCAGAATCGATATCCTGGTTTTAAAGACATGCATATCATTAACTTCGACTTGAATATGTGGTTTGATAGCATGTTGTATATTCATTACTTGATATGTTGCTTTTACTGGGATTATCATTCTCACCGGTTATCCGGCTGTTGCTTTGTTTTGTATGTGTACTTGGCAACAGGAAGGGCAGGATCAAGTCAGCATAGACCTGGTTAGCGTCCAGAGCAAGAGATAGAAGTGAGACTCGTTTAGAAGTCGAATCAGCATGTCAACCTAGTTATGTTTTGCGATCATGTTTAGTCATTCGAACTTCTCGTATATGTTTTGTAAGCAAGAAACGATGTAGGTGCTATTGAATTGAATGTTGCTCTTCCCTAAACCTTTCTTGTATTGTTATTGGAATGTCAAATATTCTTAATGCAAGTGTTTAGGTTTTGATTGAGTTTATTACAGTGCCTTAACCTTTCTGGGCGAGGGGACAGCGCGGGCGCGCTTCCTTTGGCGCGGGCGCGCGGCCTCTTTGCGAGGTATGAGCGCGGGCGCGCTTCCTTTGGGGGGGGCCTCACTGGGTTTTGCGGGGCGTAGGCGCGGGCGCGCTGATGTCAGCGCGGGCGCGCGAGCCTCCTTTTAAAAAAAAATATTTATTGGGTTTTTGATTACTTATCGCTTGTTGTCTGGTATTAGTTGTTTAGAAACGAGGTCTCACATTAAGTGGTATCAGAGAATTAAGATTCTTGGTCGAACTAGAGTGAGCGGGTAGATCGAGTCTGCGTGTATTGGCTCCTCGCATGTGTTTGAATTATTTTAAATACGTACTTAATTCCATGCGAGCATGCTTTATTATTGAGAATTATTGAATTACATGGTTATGTGATTTAATTTATAAAGCATGATCTACTTGAGATATAACTGTTTCTGTTACCGACTGGTATCCGGTATTCCAAGCGGTTGTAAGGGCACTGATTGTAGCGATTGAGATATCTCGTGTCCTAACCTTTGATTATCAGATGGGTCCTCGTCGAGCGATAAACAGAAACACACCACCAGTTATCCCTGCGACTGAGCAAGCTAGCACTGAGGTTGATCAGTTGGATGCTTCAGCGACTCCTATGGAAACCTTGCTGAAGAGGTTTCAGTCGTTCAATCCGCCATTGTTGATGGGTTCAGAAAATCCAGTTGACTGTGAGAGTTGGTTGGATGATATGGATCAGTTGTTTGATTCCATTGACTACACAGATGACCGCCGAATCAGGTTAGTAATTCATCAGCTGCGTGGTGGTGCTAAGAGCTGGTGGATCATGACAAAGAAAGCATTTGAGAGTAGAGGTACAGAGGTTACTTGGACTCTTTTTAAATCTGAGTTTTATAAGCGGTTTTTCCCTAACTCGTATCGTAAGGATAAGGGAGCAGAGTTTGCAAATCTGAGGCAAGGAAATCTGAACATTGAAGAGTACGTGGCTAAGTTCGATAGTCTGTTGCGTTTTGCACCGCTAATTGCCGGAGATGAAGAAGCTAAGGCAGATCAGTTCATCAACGGGTTGAACCCCGATGTCTTCACGTTGGTTAACACCAACAGGCCTAGCAACTTTGCGGATGCCATGAATTACGCAAAGGGAGCGGAAGCAGGCTTGTGGAGGCAAAGAGGTAACCAGGTAGCACCTCAGCAACAGAGACAGTATCAGAACCTACCATCTCAGTACCAGAATCAGCCACCTCAACATCAGAACCAGCAGCAGAGGTATGAAGGTGGTAGCAGTGGGGGAAACAGAAAGGATCAGTACAAAGCAAGAGGTAAACAGTTCAAGAGGCAAGGAAACAGTTCGTCCAGTTCCAGTGGTTCGAAGCAATTCGGTTCCGGACAGAGTTCTGGATCTTCAGCCATGTACTGCAGCAAGTGTGGAGGAAGACACTCACCGGATCAGTGTGTGGGAGTCTTCGGCAATTGTAACACATGTCAGCAACCGGGACACTTCTCTAAAGTGTGCCCTCAACGTAATAGAGATAGAGCTTAGAGTGGGAGTTCGTCTAGACCTGCAGCTCAACCGGAGAGGCAGTCGTCGGCAGTGCACTCTTTCCAACCCCAGCAACAGCAGAACAGACAGGGAGGTAGCTCTAGTGCAAATCAGCCTCCGAGACAGCAAGCACGAGTCTTTGCATTGACAGAGGATCAGGCTCAGGCAGCACCTGACGATGTCATAGCAGGTAACTGTTTGATTTTCGGTCATTCTGCTCATGTCTTGATAGATACAGGTGCTTCCCATTCCTTTATCTCTGAGAAATATGTGTTATTGCATGCTTTGCCAACTGAATTGTTGCCTACAGTAGTAGCTGTTACTTCAACTTTGGGTGGAGGAATTGTTTCTGTCCGACTAGCAAGAACTGTGAACTTTGTTTCGAGGGGAATTGGTTAGAATTCGACTGTATTGTGCTTGGGCTATCAGATTTTGATTGTATTGTCGGTATAGATGCTTTGACCAAGTACAGGGCAACAGTTGATTGTTTTCTAAAAGTTGTCAGGTTCAGACCTGAAATGGCAGACGAGTGGAAATTCTTTGGTAAGGGTTCTCGATCTAGAATTCCTTTGATTTCAGTGTTATCTATGACTCGTTTGTTACAGAGAGGTGCAGAAGGATTTTTGGTTTATGCGGTTGATGTACTGAAATCTAGCCCAGCTTTGGTTGACTTACCAGTGGTTAGAGATTTTGCTGATGTGTTTCCGAAAGATGTTCCTGGATTGCCACCCATTCGAGAGGTTGAATTCAGCATTGACTTAGTGCCAGGTACTCAACCTATTTCAAAAGCTCCTTATCGTATGGCACTTGTTGAATTGAGAGAGTTGAAGGAGCAGCTTGAGGATTTGATTGTCAAGGGATACATCAGACCTAGTGTATCGCCTTGGGGTGCTCCTGTTCTATTCGTTCGGAAGAAGGATGGTTCTATGCGGCTCTGTATCGACTACCGTCAATTGAATCAGGCTACAGTTAAGAACAGGTATCCTTTACCCCGAATAGATGACTTGTTTGATCAACTGCAGGGTTCTTCTGTCTACTCTAAGATTGATCTGAGGTCAGGTTATCATCAGTTGAGAGTGCGAGAGGAAGACGTTCCTAAGACCGCATTCAGAACGAGGTATGGTCATTTTGAGTTTATAGTCATGCCGTTCGGTTTGACTAACGCTCCAGCGGTTTTTATGGGCTTGATGAACCATATCTTTCAGCGTTATTTAGATGAGTTCGTCATTATCTTTATCGATGATATTCTTATCTACTCGAAGAACCGTACTGACCATGCAGAGCACTTGAGGACCGTACTGCAGATTTTGCGAGTAGAGCAGTTGTTTGCCAAGCTGTCTAAGTTTGAATTCTTGTTAGATCGAGTTGTCTTTCTCGGTCATATCATTTCTGGAGATGGGATTTCTGTCGATCCTAGCAAGATTGAAGCGGTTATGAATTGGCCTAGACCTACTTCAGTGCCGGAGATCCGAAGCTTCATGGGTTTAGCTGGTTATTACCATCATTTCATCGAGGGTTTCTCATCTATTGCCAAGCCTATCACCCAGCTGACTCAGAAGAATGCACCTTTTGTCTGGACTGCAAATTGTGAGGCTAGCTTTGTTGATCTGAAGAGGAGACTGACCAGTGCTCCGATTCTTTCTATTCCGAAAGGTACTGGAGGTTTCACAGTCTAATGTGATGCTTCTAACCGAGGCTTGGGTTGTGTTCTTATGCAGCATAAGCATGTGATAGCGTATGCATCGAGGCAGCTGAAACCGCACGAGACTCGTTATCCGGTTCATGATCTTGAACTAGCTGCGATCGTCTTTGCTCTGAAGCTCTGGCGTCACTATCTTTATGGTGAGTCCTTCGAGATCTTTTCTGATCATAAGAGTCTTAAGTACTTGTTTTCTCAGGCAGAGCTGAATATGAGACAGAGAAGATGGTTAGATCTGTTGAAGGATTTCGATTGTGAAATCAAGTATTATCCGGGGAAGTCGAATGCAGTTGCAGATGCCTTGAGCCGAAAGCTATGTTCTTTATCTCTTACTACTATTGGTGTTTCTCAGTTGATCGATGATTGTTGCACTTCTGGTTTAGAGTTTGAAACAGATATGGAGACTATCAGAGTGTTTGCTATTCAAGCCAAACCGGAGTTGTTTGTTGCAATCAGAGAAGCACAGAAGTCTGAGCCGAGCATTCAGGTTTCAGTAGAGAAAGTCAGATCTGGACATCAGTCTGAATTCCAGGTTAGAGATGATGTACTATATGTGAATAACCGTATTGTTGTGCCTGATATTTCGGATTTGAGGCAGCGTATTCTTCGAGAGGCTCATTGCAGTCGGTTTAGTATTCATCCTGGAGGTCGTAAGATGTACAACGATCTGAAGAACCAGTTCTGGTGGAAGAGAATGAAGAGCGACGTAGTGAGGTTTGTATCTCGGTGTTTGAATTGCAGCAGGTGAAAGCAGAACGGAAGCGACCAGGAGGTCTGTTGCGCAGTCTATCTGTTCCTGAATGGAAGTGGGATCACATTTCCATGGATTTCATCACGAAGCTACCACGATCCATTCGAGGATGCGATGCCATTTGGGTAGTGATCGACCGATTGACGAAGTCTGCATGTTTTATTCCGTACAGGATGACGTATCGTCATGATCAGATGGCTGAGTTGTATGTTAGCAATGTTGTGAGACTGCATGGTGTGCCGAAGTCGATCGTTTCAGACAGAGATCCTAGATTCACTTCTCACTTCTGGCACAGTCTTCAGGGGGCACTTGGTACTCGATTGCATCTGAGTACAGCTTATCATCCTCAGACCGATGGACAGTCAGAACGGACTATCCAGACGTTAGAGGATATGCTGCGAGCGGTAGTGCTAGACTTTGGCACTAGTTGGCAGGATTCTTTGCCTCTTGTCGAGTTTTCTTACAACAACAGCTTCCAAGCGAGTATCGGTATGGCGCCTTTTGAGGCTTTGTATGGTAAGAAGTGCCGATCTCCATTGTTTTGGGATGATTTATCCGAGTCACCAGATTTGGGACCGGAGATGCTTAGAGATATGGCAGAGCAGGTTAAGATCATTCAGACCAGAATGAAGTCAGCTCAAGATAGACAGGCAAAGTATGCGAATGTCAGGCGTAGACCTCTGAGTTTTGATCAGGGAGACCGAGTCTTTCTGAAGATTTCACCTTTCAGAGGCACTGTCAGATTCGGTAAGAGAGGGAAGTTATCTCCGAGATTCATCGGATCGTACGAGATTCTCGAGAAGATAGGCGATCTTGCCTACAGACTTGCACTTCCCCCGTCTTTATCTGGTATTCACGACGTTTTTCACGTCTCTATGCTGCGAAAGTATCAACCAGATATTTCTCATATCCTTCAGCCTGACGAAGCCGAGTTAGACGAGACTCTGAGCTACTTTGAGTGACCGATTCAGATCCTTGATCGGAAGGAGAAACAACTCAGAACCAAGTTGATTCCGTTGGTGAAAGTGCAGTGGAGCCATCACGGCATCGAGGAAGCGACTTGGGAGACAGAATCTGACATGAGACAGCGATTTCCGGAGCTATTCGGATGACGTGAGTTCTTCTTACTGTCCTTAGTTCTTTATTCTATCTTATGAGTTGTGGTTCTCGTTGATTTCGAGGACGAAATCTCTTCTTAGTGGGGAAGAATTGTAACGCCCCATTTTTTATCTTAAATGAGTTTATTTGAGTTAATCGAAGATTACAGAGTTCACGAGCCGACTCGATTTTGATCAGGGTCCTTTTTGCAAAAATTGGATTTTTCAGGGACTAAAACGCAAATTGTAGATTTTATATATTATCTACTCTTAGAAATTGGTTGACAAAGTCTTCTTCATCCCCTCCAATCCGTCTCCCTCCATTCTCACGCCTCCAAGCTTTTCCAAGCTTTGGGATTCCAGTCCGAGCATGATCCGACCGTTGGAATTTATTTCTGAAGGCAGTTTAGCGATCACTGCAGCGAGAGCTCCGTTATATCGTAAGTTTTTCTACGATCGGATACATTCTAGTTTTTGGATGTTGTTAGAATCGTTTGAGATTCGAGTATGTTGTTCTCTACAGAGTTCTGATCGTTTATTATCTGTCGGTTTTGAATTAGAGCGACGTTCGGATTTGTTATGATTTTTGGAAGCCATTTTCGAAAATGTGGATTTTGAGATTGATGGGTTTGCTTTGTTTTGGTTGTCTTAGAATTTTTATGAGGTTATATCGCTATTGAACTGCTGTCTGCGTTGTCGGTTTGTTCAGTTATAGCCGTTATGCCGTCGGTTTGAGTTTTGGAGATTTGAACCGTTTTTGAAGTTGTTGAACTTGTCTTGTAAGTCGATCATGGTAATTGATCTTTGATTGTATCTGAACAGATTCGTTTGGAGTTGTCAAGCCCTGTGTTAGCAGCATTTGGTCGTCGAGAATTGGACGAAGAACGGTAAAGAGATTACCTTGAATCGTTTCCTGTGTTGTTGGATTGTTTAGTTGTTGATTAAACCTTTTGTTGTAGCTTATCCAGAGTTGGAACTACTGCATTGAAAGGTAAAAGCAGTCATCGTAGCGGGATAGCATACTTGGGACTGTTGGTTCTCGAGTTTCCCCTTTTTAAATCACATATTGTATCGATACTTGTTCTAGCATGTGGAACTTGTATTTGTTGATTGATTGAGTTTTTGTTATGTGGCTCATGTTTATGTTTCTGTTATGCATTCATCTTGAGCCTACTTTGATTTCAGCGGGCAGAACCGCCCTTTTTGTTAGACGTTTGGGAACTATGATTGAGTGGCCTAGGTTGTAGTATTTCGCCTAGTGCTAGCATACTCATTATGGTTGCTCAAAGTCTAGAGGAGTGGGATACGTGGCACCACCTCGATTGGGAGAGTCGGTGAGTCGTTACGTGATCTCATCCTCGGGATCCCAAAAGCAGAGTAATACTCCCGTGTTTATCAGAATCGATATCCTGGTTTTAAAGACATGCATATCATTAACTTCGACTTGAATATGTGGTTTGATAGCATGTTTTATATTCATTACTTGATATGTTGCTTTTACTGGGATTATCATTCTCACCGGTTATCCGGCTGTTGCTTTGTATTGTATGTGTACTTGGCAACAGGAAGGGCAGGATCAAGTCAGCATAGACCTGGTTAGCGTCCAGAGCAAGAGATAGAAGTGAGACTCGTTTAGAAGTCGAATCAGCATGTCAACCTAGTTATGTTTTGCGATCATGTTTAGTCATTCGAACTTCTCGTATATGTTTTGTAAGCAAGAAACGATGTAGGTGCTATTGAATTGAATGTTGCTCTTCCCTAAACCTTTTTTGTATTGTTATTGGAATGTCAAATACTCTTAATGCAAGTGTTTAGGTTTTGATTGAGTTTATTACAGTGCCTTAACCTTTCTGGGCGAGGGGACGGCGCGGGCGCGCTTCCTTTGGCGCGGGCGCGCGGCCTCTTTGCGAGGTATGAGCGCGGGCGCGCTTCCTTTGGGTGGGGCCTCGCTGAGTTTTGCGGGGCGTAGGCGCGGGCGCGCTGATGTCAGCGCGGGCGCGCGAGCCTCCTTTTAAAAAAATAAAAATATTTATTGGGTTTTTGATTACTTATCGCTTGTTGTCTGGTATTAGTTGTTTAGAAACGAGGTCTCACACCCAACAACTCACTCGCCTTCGCATGGCGAAGTGCAGGAGGAAAATACAGCTTCTGAAAAGCTGTGCGAAACTCGGCCCAAGTAGCAACTCCTCTCGCCGCAATGAATGGTGCAGAAGTGAACCTCCACCACTTACGAGCTCATCCCTCCAATAGATAACCAAGCTTCTCCATCTTCTGCTCCTCGGTAAAGCGGAATGTCTGAAAAACAACTCTCCATGTGCTCTAACCAGTTCTCAGCATCCTCAGGAGTCTTCCCTCCAACCAAGGGCTTATGACCCATCTGCATGAAACGATGCATACTGAAACGACGATGATCATCACGATGACGATGATGGTGCTCCCGACGACGATCACAATCATCATATCTCCAGCGTCCACCTCCACTACCATGGCTACTCTGATCATCGTAATTCGCCATCAACAAAATTTACCTCACGGTTATCTTATGAAAAATCTAAATCCAAAGATTATTATACATGCTCCGATACCATAAATGTAGTGACCCTTATCGAGATCACTTACTAATCAGAAACTTAAGCATGCAATTAACTTAATAAAAATAGTCAACCAGAACAAACTTCGGAAGCGATAAACAGTACAATTCCGAAATAGTTATACAACGAAATCGAACAATTTATTAATCCCAAATACATCAAAAAATAAGGACCAAGGCAAAATCCTAGCTGGACGTCCACTGTCTAGCCCTTCCTAGATCCACCCGCCTCGTCCAAACGCAAACCTGCCCCATGAAATAGTGTGTTCAGATACAAAAAGTACGAGACGTGAGCATAAAATGCTCATCACGAGAGTATGAGTATACCGTATTATAAAAATGCATGCATGCAAGTGTACCCCCTAATGAAACTAGAGGCCAAAGGATCAGATAACAAAGACAGACCGGGCCCTGGTATGTAGCACTCTGTGCTGTTGCTTTAGAAGGTGGATCCCATACCAAATACCAGTGGATACTCCGAACCCAAATCGATGGAAGTCCACCCACTAACAAGATAAGGTAAAACCCTATAATATCCCAAGGATATAGCTCGATATGAAATATGCATGCAGCATACAGTCATGTCATAAAATATTCACATAAAATCATGTCAGATAACTCATGCAAGCACATAATACATGCATACTCTGTCAGGATAACTCGAACAGTACTTTCGTACCTCAACTAATAGGAAAGCTCTACCAGATCTAAGTCCACGCCTATAGTCCGCGCTACAATGCCAAATGATACTAATATCATTATATTATTCTAAAAGCCTTAACTAGACTATAGCATACTCCCTATTCACTATAAGGAGCCGAAGCTATATCTGCGTCCGTCGTCAGCCCTTTGCTGTCGCTTGCCTCAAAACTAGGCCACAGCTACGCTACAACGCCTGGACCGTGATAAGCACGAATCTTATAGCTTATTTGGCATTTTATTTTGTCTTATTCGTGCTTATCTGGCGTTTTTATTTAGAGTTTTGCAATAAAATCGTCATGTTTTTTTGTGTTTGTAGGTTTGACTAATATTTTATAAGACTTGAATATTAAAGAAAAAGTCAAACAATTTGATGCCACGTTGGAACTTGGTCGGAGAACACGGAAAAATCATAAGTCGTCATAAGGATGGAAGAGAATTTAATGCACGGACCCTGTGCATACTTTGGAAGAGGGTCTATGCACCTTCGAAGTAGAAAGAATTTTTAAGCAGAAAAATGCACAGACCGCGTGCACCTTCTGGAAGAGGGTCCATGCATTTTGTGTTAAGGAAGGAATCGGGCCCAGAATAATACACGGACCCCGTGAACCGTCTAGAAGGGGGTCCGTGCATCTTCGTAAAAATGTTTGGCTTGGAAATTTAAATACAAGGACCTAGGCACGGACCATGTCCGGGGTCCGTGTATGACGCAGATATGGAAAAAAATTATCTCGTGCAGAATTTGGAAATTTTGGAACTCCTTTATTCTGGGCAATATTGGACACAGAATGAAACGACCCTAACTCTGATTTTAAATTAAACTAAATAAAATACGGATTTTCAAAAAAAAAATTCTTAAAAATTTCAGCATGACCTCTCTGTTTATATTGCAACCCACCTGACACAGACAGCAGTCAAAAATATAATGACCAACAACACTAAATAATTCAGACCGAGAAAAGAACAAAGACCTGAGAAGAAGATCTGACAATTCAACCAACAAAATAATTAACACTTTGATATTTACATGCCCAAAGACGATCAATGAATCTTGACGTTTACATTAATCCAAGCAACATAATAAAAGACTATGAAATGTTAAAATAAACTTTTGCGGAAGACTAGCATAGGTCGGAGGGATGTGTCGTGCCCGCATTGTAGTCTGCTTGATAGTCTTGCCCCTCAATCTCTATGAAATACTCCTCACCTGAAAACAATAAGTGTAGTGAGTCTGAAAGACTCAGCAAGAATATGGGGGGAATAACGAGTACTACATAAATACAAGCACATGCAGACTTAAAAATATCGGATAATAAAAGTACTTTTGTGCCCTTAACTTTAAATGAAATATTTCTGAAAATATTGAGATCATGACATAACGTATGCATGGCTAAGTCGAATATAATCAATGTAAATGAATAGTTGTACTGAAACATAAACATATATGTTTTTGGTGAACTTATATCCTTGAATTGTGACTCTGTGATTTCGATAATGATCATGGCTGCAGTTCACTATGCCGCAAGAAAATCAGGATATCTCCCAACCCGTCTTGCCCTATGGGTGGTAAGGGAGGCCAAGATTTCTCCCAGCCCCACACATTACACGTGAATATTTGGTATGTGAAGCCAAACGTCTCCAGCCCCACACATTACACATGAATAAATGTAGTCACAATCATTTCACTTCGTTCAAAATATTTTCTGTCCTTCTTGAATATGGGACATAGCATGCATATGTAAATATGACGTACATGTAAATGTTAATCAATAATCATGCATATGACTCACACATGGATGATCGGGATGGTGATTTAGGAAGCAATACCAAGGATGTGGATCTAAACCATAATTTTAGCGCTTAGGCCATTGGAGCGGTTCGCCCTTAAAACTTATAATTTGCTCAACACTTATTCAAAAGGAATTCCGCTTGAAACCACGACTCCATGACACTTAGAACTAAGTAGAGAAATCATCCTCGGAGTTATTTCCTAAACAACCATTTTACAAAAAAATCCATTTCCGGACAGCCCCCTCCTATAACTTCAAAATTCTGCACACCTTCCTTTATATGTCTAGAACTCGACCGAATATTAACCGAATCAATTCTCGCTTGAACCAACATATTCCCAACATCCTAGACCATTCCCAAATCCAAACCCTTAACTAAAACCTGAGTTTAAACCCTGTTTCAAAACAGCTTCCGGACAGCCCACTCAACTTCAAAATTCTGTTGTAGTTACAATTTCAAACTCAACCCAAAAATTTGCTATATTTCTACCAATCTCCCAAGACTCTAATCCTAGGACCAAGGAACATGCTCAACCTCATTTCCAGCCCTTACAACTCAACTTGAATCATCTTAAATTCAGCTCAAATGCAGCACCTAGCCACTTATCAAAAACCTCCCCTTACCTCTCGAATTTCAAATGCCTCCTCCAAACCAATACTAAGCACAACTCCATGCCTTCCTAAAAGCTACCACGTGAACTACATATCAACCGTGGTAGCTCCTCAATCCCCATCCAAATCATCACAACACAATAAAAGAAAACATCACAGTTTCGAACCGATCATGCTAGAAAACTTCAAAAATTTTGAAACCTCGAAGCATAATAATCTGGAAATTTTCAAAGAAGCATGTCTTCAATGCATTTACAATCAAATCTCAATATATTTCAAACTCATCGAATAACATGGTTTCTCAAGCACAAATGCGGACAAGAAAATCTCGGCTAAATGGGAGAACATCGAACAGGGCATAAAAACATATACATTTCGAAAGTTTCATGGTATGCAACACATAATACATAATAAACTACATGGGGAAACAATAAACCCATATCCTTGCCTAATGCTAAAAAAATCGAAGAACAAGAGCTCCTAAGAGCTATGGCCGATCGCAAGGCTGGAGAAGAAGAGCTGGAAGAAGCTAATATCGAGCTCAAGGTGGATGGTAAGACTCTCGACCAGCTAGCTAATGAGATGATGTGCCTGAAAAATGAAGAAAAATGGAGGAGCTCCGTGAAGAAGAAGAACAGAGGGATCTTCTTTGAAGAACAGGGGAAGAAATGTGTGATCCCTTGAGTGTGTGTGAGTGTGTGTATCGTGAGTTGAGTGTGAAATGAGAGTGTAAGTGTTGGGAGGCTAGGGTTTACTTTAAGTCTAAAGATAAGGTTGAGTTTGTAAGTATAAGTGTATGTATATAATTGTGAGTCTGTGAGTTATTGGAGAAAAAATGTTACACCAATAGGCAACTAGGACTATAAATTAAATTGCACTAAATAAAACACAAGTCTAAAAATCCAAGAATTTAAACACTTTAAATATTTCGATGTCACGGCAACAAGTAAAATATTTAAATATCAAGCAGAGCGATTTAAAATAATTTAAACAAATTAGGCAAACGTTTAAAAGTAATTTAAATAAATACACAAGCGAAAATAAAAATCTTTAAAATGATTTGAAAAATTAAAAAGGATTTAAATAAATAAGCTAGAGATTTAAAATAATTTAAAATAACTTACCGCTACATTGAGGCTATTTAAAATAAATAAGTTGGACACTTGAAAATATTTAAACAAATAAACTACACAGTTAAAATCATTTAAAAGAATAAACTAAACAATTAAAATCATTTAAATATGCAAGCTTAAATCTTTAAAATATTAAAACAATTAAATTGCATAATAAAAATCATTTTGACAAATAAACTTAAATAATTAAAAACATTAATTAAATAGTTAGTACAATAAAATAATTGAATAAATAATAAAAATATTTTATTAGCACATAATTCAAATAAAGAATTTAATCAATTAAACCTAAAAATAATAATCCTAATATTTATTAAATTTAATGCATGCGATTTAGTAGATTAGATTTTAGGTGCTACACATAATTGAGACGAAAATAAGGTTTTTGGAGAAAAATATAAAAGGGAATCAAGCCCTAATTGAGAAGGACTTTTGACTTCAAAATTTTTGCTAGATTTCAGAACTGACGGCTGAGAGCAGAAACGAAGAACACAAGCAAGATTCGGCTCAATCGCTGAGATTTTCTTTATTCTTCTTTTTTTTGATTTATTTATATTGAATTCAAGTATGAGACTTTTGTATCTTTTTGATATTATGGAGTAGACGTTCTTTGATCGGGGCCACGATAGGGCTAGACTACTGATTTTTGTTCATGAAATGGATTGATTGATTTTTTATTTATGAATATTTATTTATTGATATTTGTGCATAATTCTTGCTTTTAATTGGCCAATTAATTGCATGTCTGTTGTTCGATCTGGACTTGAAAAAGAAGAGATTTAAATTAGCTTCAAAAATATTGATCAACACATGGTTATACCGACTAAAAATAGTATTCGGTTTTAGTGTGCGATTTTAGGCGAAAGCTGAAATTCCATAACTCGTGAATGCATTTTTGTTTAATTAAATTCAATTAGAAATAATTGGACTGTCAAATGAAAATAGCATTATTAATTATAGAAATAGATTAATGTTTATTCTGGGAAATTTCGTTGTGAATATGAATGATTCTTGCTTAATTAAATCCAATACGTGGCAATTATCGATGTCTGGTACCGTTGTGTGTTTCTGGTCATTTTATTGAAATTTTAATCAGTCTTAAAGTTTTTCAGCTATTTTAATTTAATTTAAATTTCAACTTTAGATAAATTGTTTATTTTAATTAGTAGTTAATTCATAAAATCCTTCATTTTATTTAGCCTAGATTAAATTGAATAATTTATATCTTAGTATTTAAACAATAGTCTCTGTGGGATCGACTTGGACTTTATACAACTATATTATAACTTGACCTAGTTCTCTTGCTAGAATTTTCCTAACCGAAATCGTCGGTCAAGTTTTTGGCGCCGTTGCCGGGGACTATTCGTTTACTATTAGGATTGATTATTTATTGGAGACTAGGTTTTTATTTTATTTTGTTTAATTTTAATTCAAGTGGTTGATTTGTGCGCTTTATTTTTAATTTCAGGAGTATATCTCATGTTATATGAGCCGTGCTCGAGATATTGAAAACCTCATACCGCTTGATTTAGATATTGAAAGTACTCTTCGTCGGATACGTAGAGATCGAAGGCAGCATAACTTGGCCCTTAATTTTGAATCTGAAGAGGAGTTTGAAGATATGGCCGAAGAAGAGAATAACCACACTTTGATAGGCCTTCATCGACCATTAGTTGGAGGATACAGATCCAGCATTGTTCACCCTTCAGTTCAGGCAAACACTTTTGAACTTAAACCATCCATTATCCAAATGATTCAAATACAATTCAGAATTGGATGGACGCCTTCTGAGGATCCGAATGCTCATCTGGAGAAATTCTTGTCAATATGTGACACCTTCAAATTTAATGGAGTGACTTCTGATGTTGTTCGGCTGAGGATATTTCCATTTTCACTACAAGGAGAAGCGATAGAGTGGCTTCAAGATTTTCCAGAAGGATCAATTACTACTTGGGATGGTCTGGTTGAAGTTTTCACGCACAAGTATTTTCCACCAACTAAAGTTACACAACTGAGGAATGCAATCATGTCTTTTAGGCAAAAAGATGGAGAATCACTGAATGCCTCAGGACGAGATTTAAAAAGATGTTAAGAGTATGTCCTGTACACGATCTCTCCATAGGACAACAAGTAGAGGCTTTCTACTATGGGGTGGATTGATCTGTGCATTCTATGCTTGATACAGCTGCCAATGGCAGCCTCTATAGAAAGACTCTTGCAGCAGCACTCGAAATAATTTCAAATATGGCTGAAAGCAATGTTGGTTGGAAAGACAGCAGGAGAGAAAAGAAAGTTGGATTTCTTGAGATGGATGCTTTGACATCAATTACAGTGAAACTTGATGGACTGACCCATCAAGTATCTCAACTACAAGCTAATAAATCAGCACCAGTAAAACAAGTGAATCAAGTTCAGGGAAGCACTGAGGCAGTTGAAGGATCATCAATTGGCATTCCATTTATGCCAGATTCATTTTTTGATGGGCCGCCAGTTTTTGAATGTGATTCAGTTAATTATGTGGGGAACCAAGGGCGACAGCAGTATAATCCATACAGTTTCTCATATAATCCGGGTTGGAGAAGTCACCCAAATTTTGGGTGGAAACATGCTGAAAATTTTGTCGAGCCTCAATATTTTAATCCACCTCAGCATCCTGCACAACAAAGGCCTCCTCAGCAAACAGTTAGACCTCCACAAGATGCTGGATAATCTATGCCACCGGGTTTTAAGCCATCTAAGAATAAGTCAAATCTGGAAGATATGCTTGCAAAGTACATAGCTGGGAACGAGATGAGATAGAAGAATCATGATGTCATGATGCAAAGAGTGGAAACCCAGTTGGGTCAATTGGCAAACCAGTTCACTACATGGGCGCTAGGCTCACTTCCTAGTGACACAGAAAAAATCCAAAGGGTGTCAATGCAGTCATAGTAGATGAACAGGTGAATAAGGAGGATGTTGATGTTGAAAAAGCTAAAAAGGAGAAAGAATCAGACAAGCAGCAAGGTGAGAACTCGAGGGAGAAAGGTAAGTCTCTGAACTCAAATGTTAATATTGATATAAATTCTCTTTCTTTTCCCCAAAGAGCAAAGCAACTGCAACTTGATATGCAATTTTCAAAATTTTTAGAGATTTTTAAGAAGTTGCATATTAATATCCCTTTTGCAGAAGCTTTGGCTAAAATGCCTTCATATGCTAAATTTTTAAAATAAATTTTATCAAACAAGAGAGAATTGGTGGATTTTGAAACTGTTAAGCTTTTGGAGGAATGTTCTGCAATTTTACAAAATAAATTACCTCCAAATCTTAAGGATCCTGGTAGCTTCTCTATTCCTTGCACCATAGGAAATTCATTTTTTAGCAAGGCTTTGTGTGATCTTGGTGCAAGCATTAATATGATGTCATTTTCATGTTTTGAAAAGTTAGGAACTGGTGAGGTGAAACCAGCTACAATTTCCTACAGTTGGCTGATAGATCGATTAAATATCCTAGGGGAATTGTAGAGGATGTCTTGGTTAAGGTTGATAAATTTATTTTCCCAATGGACTTTGTTGTTTTGGATATGGAAGAGGATCGTGAGATTCCTCTTATTTTGGGTAGACCATTTTTAGCCACTGGAAAGCTTTGATTGATGCCCAAAAGGGTGAATTGGTATTAAGGTTGAATGATGAGAGTGCGGTATTCAATGTGTTTCATTCTATGAAATATCCATCTAATGTCTCTAATTGTTTTCGAATTGATGCTACTGATGGGTTTGTTGAGTGTGATGTGCAGAAATTTATTAGTGAAGATCCTTTGGAGATTTGTTTGACACATCCATCTCCAAAAGAGTTGGATAATGAGAAGATTGAGGAATTTGTGCAGTATTTGGATGCCGTAAAACCACTCTCAAGAATGGTAAATTCAAGGATTGGGGATCTTGGACATGTTCCAAGAGCATTGAAGCCATCAGTTGAAGAAGACCCGATCCTTGAGATGAAACTTCTCCCTTCGCATCTAAAATATTTGTTTTTGCTTGATAATGATAAACTGCATGTAATTATTTCTTCTACTTTGACAGGGGATGAGGAACAAAAATTAACTCGCGTGTTGAGGGATAATATCAAAGCCATTGGGTGGAGCATAATGGATATAAAGGGGATCAGCTCTTCTATGTGCTTGCACAAAATTCTGGTGGAAGCTGATCACAAAACATCAACTCAACCTCAACGGCGACTCTATCCTGCTATGCGAGAAGTGGTAAAGAAGGAAGTAATCAAACTTTTAGATGCAGGTATTATCTATCCCATCTCTAATAGTAAGTGGGTGAGTCCTGCCCAGGTTGTTCCGAAAAAAGGTGGGATCACTGTTGTGAAAAATGAGAATAATGAGTTAATTCCCACTAGAACTGTTACGGGTTTGCGTGTTTTCATAGATTATAGAAAACTTAATGATGCCACCCGTAAAGATCACTTTTTCCTGCCCTTCATTGATCAAATGTTGGAAAGAATAACCGAACATCCTTTTTATTGTTTTTTGGATGGCTATTCGGGTTATATGCAAATTCTCATTGATCATGAGGATCAAGAGAAAACCACTTTTACATGTCCTTATGGGACTTTTGCATATAAACGAATGTCATTTGGTCTTTGTAATGCACCGGCTACTTTTCAACGCTACATGATGGCAATTTTCCATGAAACAACCCTAACCTCTAAACTTAAATAAATAATAAAAGAAAATGCGGATTTTAAAAAAAAATTGTCATGACTTGTTTGTAAGTAAGTAAAACCTCCCTGTCACAGACAGCAATTTTAACCAAAAGAAATAAATGCGGTAATCATAACTACTGCGATAATCACAAGTACGAAAAGGAAAGGCAACCACCACCCGGTTGCCAAAATAGCAATAACAAGTTTAACAAATAAAACTTAAGCACAGGGAAAACACCTCCTGGCTATTACCAAAAGTACATTAGTTTAAACTCTTTATTACAATCATAACTAAAGCAGAAACATAGCAGCGACGGTCTTAGGGTCTTGCACCGCCAGCGACCTCATCCTCAAGGAGCCTGCCCCTCGGTCTCAAAGAACTGCTCCTCACCTGGCAAACAAAGAAGCGTAGTGAGTCTAAAGACTCAAAAAGTATAAACAGTGTAATAACAAGGGTTTAAAATAACTACATTACTACTCAAAATAATATACATAATATACTTTGAAGCTTAACTGTAAACATGCGTGAAATAAGGGAAATGAGACAACATTCAAGTATGAACTTACACCAACTCACGCAATGAAACTTATGAACTTTATTGACTTAACTGGAATGCAAGCATAACATGAAACTGAATAAATTGAGACGAGTCAACTGATACATGAAACTTTAACTTTTGCTTTTTCTTTAGAACTTAGATCCTCGAATTGTGACTCTAGTTTCGATCATGATCATGGCTGCAGTGCACTATGCCGGCAAGACACCGAGATTTCTCCCGACGCAATTTGCCCCTTTACTTTCCTTTTTGGTAGGGGAGCCGAGATGAACCCGGCCGCTTACTACATGTCTCTTTTGGTAGGGGAGTTGGGATGTCTCCCAGCCGCTTACTACACGTCTTTGGCAAGTGGGTGAGGCATCCCTCAACCCACATTGCCCTGTCCAGTCACAATCAACTCACTTTGTTCAAAAATATTTTCTTTCTTTCCATGACTCGACTCAAAATACTTAGCATGCAAGAACTTGTAACGACTTCCTTTGAAAATATTGTTTGGCTCAAAGATGAAAATCACGCACACGAATATGCAACTTAAAAAATGGAACTCAACTCTAAAATATGGGTGCAAGGTGGGTGAGTGGCTGCCCCTAGTTGCTAACCCAACCTTAACTCAAATTCTCACATTCAAGGCAACAACCCGAGCAATTGCACCGAAAATCTCTTAACTCTATCATCCCTTAACCAAATTCGACTCCTCTCAAACCGACATTCTCCAAACACTACCGACTAACCAGTGGACCAATTTGTAACTTCATTTGAAAGGCCAAGCAAAAAGATCAAAAACTAAAATTGGACAGCCCACTTTACTCCTAAAAAAATTCTGTACCGACACCCTAACTTCAAAAATACATAACTTATTGAAATCTTAACCAAAACGGGCCCATTTTATATCGACGCGACCACAACATCGTGAAATTGGCCTAGGACTAGCCCTAACCCTGCCCAGACCTCGGCAAAATCCTCCCCTGCCCCAAAAACCAAACTGCCCTGTCCATTACCATATCCCTCTACACACCTCTACCTTGAGACAAACCCCACCAAGTCTTATTCCCTTACCTCTAATACCTTCCAAACCACCACCCCACTCAAAACCAACCTAATTACATCTCTTGGGACCTAAAACAACCACCTAGGTAGCCCCTTACCACCCTTCAACTCCAAAATTCAAAATTCAACATGTGTATGCACCAAAAGCCTCACATTCATGAATAATCAATCAAGACCACATGCCAAACAATAAAACACACTTATATACTTCAAAAACAGCCTAAACATCTTGAAAATTCGAAATTTGAATGACATTAACTTCTGGATTTTCGAAAATTAACAATTGCAACCAAGACTCTTCATGCTTTCAATCACACATCATCATGCAACCCCTTCAAAGTCTAAAGAAACTCAAAATTTCAAAAATCACACATGAACCCTACTGAAAATAGGCAAAAATTTGAACCCTACAAGCATATAATAGCAAGCATTTTCGAAAAGTAAAGGAGATTATGAGCAAGATCATAAATAGCTTGAATGAAATCTCAACAAAATGCTTATACTTGCCTTCAACCTTTAATACCCAACAAAAAACGAAATTCAAGAGGGGAGAGGGCTGGACTTTGCACCAACACCAAGCTAAAACTCCTAAGGACGTGCTCCGATGGTGGCAGTGGTGGTGGCAGGCAGTGGCGGCGGCTGGAGAGGAGAGGAGGCGGCGGCCGATGAAGAAAAAGAAAGAGTGAGGGAGAGAATGGAGGGGATCGACTTCTAAGGGTGATAGAATGGGGCTAGGGTTTCATTTGTGATTTAAATTATAACTTTAATATGTGTATAAGTGTATGTATGTATAGGTGTATGCAATTAAAAGTAGGTGTATGTGTGTGCTTTTAAAAGTACAACTCTAAAGTACAACTTTGTAGTACAACTTTTCCTACTACTTACACTAATAAAATTCCTAAGTTTTAAAAAAAAACCCTAATAAAAAATATTAAATTGGGTTTTACTAATTCGGGTTTATGAAAATTCTAATTTTCGAAAAAGTCAAAGAATAAGCCTAATATTACGATACTAAAGAAAATGATTTCTGATACCCGAAAATTTCTAAATTTTCCTCCTACCTCCCTACTAAACTTTAAAAAATAAAAATTCTTGGAATTTACCGCCAAAGATCCATCATCGCCATACGCCGGAACCGGAAGCCAATGCCTCAAAATTTTTATTAATAAGGAACTTAAAATATTTGAGCACTTGAACTTTTAAAGGAAATTTAAGCAATTAAAAATCATAATTATAAAAAAAGAATCTTAGGCATGGATTTTTTTAAATTATGCTGCATTCCATGATATGGTTGAGGATTTTATTGAAATATTCATGGATGATTTTTCAGTTTTTAACTCTTCCTTTGATGCTTGCTTGATGAATTTGTCTAAGGTTTTAGGGAGATGTGAAGAGTCCAATTTAGTATTGAACTGGGAAAAATGACATTTTATGGTGAGAGAGGGAATAGTCCTAGGGCATAAAATTTCTGAAAATGGAATAGAGGTTGACAAAGCAAAAATTGATGTGATTGAGAAACTTTCTCCGCCATCAAATCTTAAAGAAGTGCGTAGTTTTTTAGGACATGCTGGATTTTATAGGCGGTTCATTAAGGATTTTTCTAGAATCGCCAAGCCGATGACTAATTTTTTGATAAAATATGTGTCGTTTGATTTTTTTGCTGAGTGTGTGCAGGCCTTCCAGATTTTGAAGAAAAAGTTGATCACTGCACCGGTGATTGTAGCACCTGATTGGGAATCACCTTTTGAGGTGATGTGTGATGCGAGTGACACAACTCTTGGAGCAGTTTTGGGGCAGAAGCGAGACAAATGCATACATGTCATTTACTACTCCAGTATGACGCTATCAACTTCCCAACAAAATTATGCTACAACTGAAAAAGAGCTACTTGCTGTGGTTTCTGCTCTGGATAAATTCAGATCTTACTTAATAGGGAGCAAAGTGATAGTGCACACTGATCATTCGGCCTTGAAATACTTGATGGATAATAAAGATGCAAAGCCCAGACTAATTCGTCGGATTCTTCTCTTGCAGGAATTTGACTTAGAGATCATTGATAGGAAGGGCACAGAAAATCAAGTGGCGGACAATATTTCACGCATGGAGAATCCCATTTAGAGCAGCGGCAATATTCGTGAGGAATTTCCTGATGAAAAACTCTTTGAGATGAATAATTTACCATTGTATGCTGATTTTGTTAATTACCTCTTAAGTAAGTTCCTACCTCCGCACTTTACTTATCAGCAAAAGAAGAAATTATTTTTTGACTTGAAATACTATTTGTGGAAAGATCCTTACTTGTTTAGAAAATGCGCAGATGGTATAATCAGGAGATGTGTTCCAACGAAAGAGGTAAGTGAGATTTTATTTCATTGTCATAAGGGCCCAACTGGAGGTCACTTTGGTGCGACCAGAACTGCATCTAATGTGCTACAATCTTGCTTTTATTGACCCACTTTGTTTAAGGATGTGCATGAGTATGTGACAAAGTGTGATCAGTGTCAGCGTACCGGTAACATTTCCAGAAGACATGAAATTCCACTTAATAACATCTTGGTATGTGAAATTTTTTATGTGTGGGGTATAGACTTTATGGGACCGTTCCCAGTTTATTTTGGGAACAAATATATTCTAGTTGTTGTAGACTATGTGTCTAAATGGGTAGAGGCAAGTGCTTGCAAAAATAATGATGCTAAGGTTGTCATTCAATTTATCAAGAAAAATATTTTTTCACGTTTTGGCACACCTAGAGCGATTATCAGTGATGGGCGTACTTATTTTTGTTGGCAACACCTTACCATCCTCAGACCATTGACCAAGTTGAGGTGCCGAATAGAGAAATAAAATGCATTCTGGAGAAGACCGTTGGTGCTTCAAGGAAAAAATGGTCTAGTAAACTCGACAATGCACTGTGGGCTTACCGCACATCTTTTAAAACCCCAATTGGAATGTCTTCATTTCGTTTAGTGTATGGAAATTCATGTCACTTGCATGTTGAACTTGAACATAAGGCTTATTGGGCTACTAAATTTTTAAATTTTGATGTCAAAGCCACGAGTGAAGAGAGGTTGCTGAAATTGCACGAATTGGAAGAGTTTTGGCTTGATGCTTATGAGAATGCCAAGCTTTACAAAGAAAAGACCAAATGTTGACATGATCAAAACATTGTGAATCGAGAATTCGAGGTGGGCCAGCAGGTATTACTTTATAATTCTCGTTTGATGTTGATGTCAGGTAAGTTGTGGTCGCGTTGGTCAGGTATACTATCACTCAAGTCTTCCCATATGGCACTGTGGAATCACTAGCGAAGCAACTGAAAAATTCCAAGTGAATGGACATAGGCTTAAGGTATATCGAGGTGGCGAGGTGGTCGATGAATAGATCACCGTGAATTTTCTGGACCCAAATTAAAAGGGAAGCACAGTCGGGCTATAGACTATAAATTTAGCGCTTGCTGGGAGGCAACCCAGTTTCTTTTCTTTTTGTTCTTTTATTTAGTTTTGTTTTGCTTTAATTTTTAATTTATTTTAGTTCTTCTTTAGTCAATCTCAGCGAATTTTTGTGGGTGCAGATATTTTACTAAAACTGATCTATCATTGGTTGCGAAGGAGAGCGCGTATATTGTTGAGAATCGTATCATACAGGGGAGTCTCTTTACATTTGTGCATCTTGCGTTCTTGAGTGTTTTATCTAATATTTTTAGATGAAAATTAATTTTTGTGGTTTAAATTTGTGAGTTTTAGGGGTTATTTTTCGTGCCTTATTTAAAAAAAAAAAAAAAGTGGCACGGACGGTGCACGGACCCTGTGTTAGGGTTCGGATATTTAAATTGCTAGACTTTGTCAAAGTGCGAAGCTACACGGACCCACACACGGGCCAATGTCAGGGGTTCGTGTATTTTGAACACCGTAATCGTCAACACACGGAGGTAGCCCGGATCGATATCTAGGGTCCGTGTATTTTTCATTTGGAAATTTTTTTTCAAAATGGGTGTATGCACGGAGGTGGCACAGACCTGTCTCCAGGGTCCGTGGATCTTTCACTTGGAATTTTTTACAAAATGCGTAGGTGCACGAAGGTATACACGGACCCTTACCCGGGGTTCGTGCACTTCGATTTTTGTTTAAAATAATCAGATTTTGTTTCTTTTCTCATTCAAATTCCTAAAGCCCCAAATCTTCTACCTTCCCGTTTCCTCACTTCCAGATCCCGTGCCCTCGCACTTTCAGATTCCGGCCATCCCCTCCGTATCCTTCACCCGTATACACCTCTGTGTCGCCGTCCTACACCCAGCAACCCCGGTTCGGCCTCTGAGCGTCGCCTCTGGTTATCCAACCGCCTCTTATGTCCCATTTTCTGCTTTTGTATTGCCCGGGACGCCCCTGCTCATCCCTTTCTAATAATTTTTTTGGGAAAGTTTTTTGGGATATACTTTGGTAAGAGTGGCTTTCCCTTCTCCTTTGATGATGGAATCTAGTTGGTTCTGGGTTTATTGATATCGTCATTGTGTTTGTATCGTGGTTCGTAGGTTGTCGATTTTGTGTTGAATTTATGCTTGGAGTTGATTATTATTAAATTTTTGAGGAATTGATTCGTAATTGGTGTAGCTGCGAGGAGTTTAGTCGATGATTTTGTTGTTGTGATTGTGTTATTGGAGATTTTTTTCTTTGGCCGAGTTGTGTTGAAGTAGTGGTGGTGAATTTCTTGTTTATTTTGATATGGCGCAGAGAAAATCAGTTAGTAAGCGTGCGAGGGGAGGCGCTTCTTATTCTCGCAGTGGTCAAGGGGGTGCATTTGATGATACTCATTTCACTAGTTTGGAAAATTATCAGTGGTACGAGAAAATGAGGGGGAATAACATGATTGTTGACAAGTCGATCGACCCGACTATTGATGCTCACGTACCATTGAGAGCAAAGTTTGATAGATTTGGTTGGGGTTGCATTCTGGACATCCGAGGGGATTACTATCCCAAGTTGGTTTGTCAATTCTTTGCCAGAATTGAGGGGAGGCGCTTCTTATTCTCGCAGTGGTGGAGGGGGTGCGTTTGATGATACTCATTTCACTAGTTTGGAAAATTATCAGTGGTACGAGAAAATGAGGGGGAATAACATGATTGTTGAGAAGTCGATCCACCCAACTATTGATGCTCATGTACCACTGAGAGCAGAGTTTGATAGATTTGGTTGGGGTTGCATTCTGGACATCCGAGGGCATTACTATCCCGAGTTGGTTTGGCAATTCTTTGCCAGAATTGAGGACAAGGACAAGACAGTGATGCAAACAATTCAGACTTATGTGAAGGGTGTCTGGATTGAGGTGACGAGTGAATTTCTGGCCCAGCTTCTGCACATTCCTAACGAGGGCCCTCCGGTGGTTTACAACCAATATGATGCTATAATGTCTGATCCTAACTATAATTTCAACCTTGACTGCATGGATGATCTTCGCACCCATCTGGCTCGGCTGGAGCATCACGCCACTTCCTAGTCCTACTCCACTGACATACATGCGCCGCCCTTTGATCGTTCTGCCCTGGATCAGTTTGACGAGTCGGTTTTTGCTTCAGAGGAGGAGTAGTTTAAAGTTGTTTCTTTTGTGGTTCTTTTGGATATTTTGGGCATTTTGTTATGGTTTTTGAACTATACGTGTTTTGGATTTTATTTGCTGTGTGTCATCTCTTTTGGCATGTTTTGTGGATACTCTAGCCTATTCTAGTTATGTCGTGTGTCTTAACTGTTGTTGTACTCTATCGCATTTATTAGTTGCAGTTGTTTAATCGATGTTGTTGTTATTCCCTCAGTTGGCTTATTCTTTGTTGAGTTTAGTTTGGAAGTTTATGTGTGTGCTTGTATGCGTCATTTTTCTATTTTATGCATTTTGGTTGGTTTTGTTGTTTTCTTTGCTCAGGATGCCGCCCGCTCAATATGTTTGCATGATCGTCGACATTTTTCAGCGAAGTATTTTTGCTATTGCTATTTTTCTTGCTTTATTTTTATTTTAGATTAACACTAAGGACAGTGTCATTTTAAAAGTGTGAGGGATAGGTCGCTCATTACACGATGTTTCATATCACTTAGCAACACTTTTAACAAGAGATTTTTGATCACTTGAGAAATTGTTTTGTGCCTAGAACTGAATGAGATTAGCTGTAGTTGCAAGGAGAGACTTTGATATGAACTAGTTTTGTATTGACTTTATGAGACATCTTTCATGCACTTTTGTCAGACTTGTGAAAATTAATTGTGAATTGGGAAGAGGTGAACTCATGAAAAAAAAACGAGATATAACAACTCAATCCGGGCCATGGATAAGGGATTGAAATCCTAATCACAAAATTCAAGGCTAAGTATGCGGATGAAATGGGTTTAAAGCTCCATCCGGGCTATAGAAGAGCGGATTGAAATTCTAATCCTATCAAAGTTGTAGCTAATTTTGCGGATAAAATATGGGGCATTTAAAAATAAATGATGAATAAACATGAGAGATCCTTAAACCGAAAAACTTTTGAGGAGTATAAGTTCTGACACTCACACTACACACATATCATTTTGTTGATCTTTTCTGGGTAGTGTTCGAGTTTTGAATTGTGACAAAAGTGAGGCTTGTGATTTTCAATGTATGAGCATTTGACTGGGTGTGACGAGATTTGGTAGATTGAAAGGTTTTGATTGTGCCACTCTGTGTTGTAAATCATTGATATTTCTCATCCCTAATTTCTTCTGATTTGTTCGAGGACAAACAAAAGCTAAATGTGGGGGATTTGATAAGAACGAATCTTATAGCTTATTTGGCATTTTATTTTGTCATATTCGTGCTTATCTGGCATTTTTTTTCGAGTTTTGTGCTTAAATCGTAATATTTTTTGTGTTTGTAGGTTTTACTAAGATTTTAAAATACTTGAATATTGAAGAAAAAGTCAAACAATTCGATGCCACCTTGGAACTTGGCCGAAGAACACGGAAAAATCATAAGTCATCATGAGGATGGAAGAGAATTTAATGCATGGACCCCTGTCCGTGCACCTTTGAAGTAGAAAGAATTTTTAAGCAGAATGCATAGACCCGTGCACCTTCTGGAAGAGAGTCGATGCATTTTGTGTTAAGGAAGGAATCGGGCCCATAATAATACACGGACCCCGTGCACCATCGGGAAGGGGTCCGTGCATCTTCGTAAAAATGTTTGGCTTGGAATTTTAAATACACGGACCTAGGAATGGACCATGTCCGGGGTCCGTTTATGACGCAGATATGGAAAAATAATTAGCTCGTGCAGAATTTGGAAATTTTGGAACTCCTTTATTCTGGGCAATATTGGACACATAATTGGGACGAAAATAAGGTTTTTGGAGAAAAATATAAAAGGGAATCATTCCCTAATTGAAAAGGACTTTTGACTTCGAAATTTTTGCCAGATTTCAGAACTAACGGCTGAGAGCATAAACGAATAACACAAGCAAGATTCGGCTCCATCGCTGAGATTTTCTTTATTCTTCTTTTTCTGATTTATTTATGTCGAATTCAAACATGAGAATTTTGTCTCTTTTTGATATTATGGAGTAGACGTCCATTGATTGAGGCCACGATAGGGCTAGAATATTGATTTTTGTTCATGGAATGGATTGATTGATTTTTTATTTATGAATATTTATTAGAACTGTCAAACGGGCCAATCCATGGCGGGGCCGACCGGCCCACTAAAAACCCACATTTTGGTGGGTTGATGGCGGGCTGACCCACCATCCTGACGGGCTGAAAATCCTCAACCCAACCCAACCCAACCCAAGGTGGGTTGTGGGTTAGGTGGGCCGGCCCGCGGGTTGGCTCACGATAAATAAATATAAATAAAAAATTATTATTATTAGTTATAAATATCATTTCATAAATAAATATTAATAGAAATATATTAATAATAATTTTAATTATTCATTTCATATGTGTCAATTTTATATAAATTAATTAATACATAAAAAATTCACAACTTTTATTAAAAAAATACATATATAACAATAAAAATAAAAAAAAATTATTAATTCCCCAGGCCCGCGACGGGTCAACCCTCGCGGGTCGCTGGCCTTTGCGGGTTGGCCCATCTAGGCCCACCTTTTGTTGGGTTGAAAAAATTTCAACCCAACCCACTTAAATTATATGGCGGGCCGGGCCAATCCGATGAGCCTAACCCAAATTGACGGCTCTAATATTTATTGATTGATATTTGTGATAATTCTTGATTTTAATCTGGCCAATTAATAATTGCATGTCTATTGTTCGATCTGGACTTAAAAAAGAAGAGATTGAAATTAGATTCAAAAATATTGATCAACACATGGTTAAACCGACTAGAAATAGTATTCGGTTTCAGTGTGCGATTTTAGGCGAAAGCTAAAATTCCATAACCCGTGAAAGCGTTTTTATTTAATTAAGTTCAAATAGAAATAATTGGACTGTTAAATGAAAATAGGATTGATAATTCTAGAAATTGATTAATAATTATTCTAGAGAATTTCGTCGTGAATATGAATGATTCTTGCTTGATTAAATCCAATACGTGGCAATTATCGATGTCTGGTGTTGTTGTGTGTTCTTGGTCATTTTCTTGAAATTTGAATCAGTCTTAAATTTTTTCTGCTATTTTAATTTAATTAAAATTTCTAATTTAAAATAATTTATTTTATTTTAATTAGTAGTTAATTCATAAAATCCATCATTTTATTTAGCCTAGATTAAATTGAATAACTTGACCTAGTTAATTCATAAAATCCAATACGTGGCAATTATCGATGTCTGGTGCTGTTGTGTGGGATGGACTTGGACTTTACCCAACTATATTATAACTTGACCTAGTTCTCTTGCTAGAATTTTCCTAACCAAAATCGTCGGTCAGACCGCGCTGTCGCTTTCGGATTCCCAAAATTAAAACTAGAAAGCCCTCTATTTATAGACAGAGTTCGGACCTTCCGGTCCATGACCGGAGCCTCCGAACTCGACTTCGGAGTGTCCGATTTTCCATCCACACGTCAGCCATGACGTCATTTTTTTGACGTAACCAATGACTTAATACCCAGCCCTGTTCGGATCGTCCGATCCTTGCCAACGGACCGTCCAAACCCGTTCAGAGCCTCCGAAGCCTCATCGGATCGTCCGAACTCCTTTGGAACATCCGATCTCCTTCTTCAGGCCGTCCGAACTTAGGATGTTTAATTGTGATTAGTTCCTTAATCACCTTACTTGGTTGCAGGCTACTACAAATACTCTGTATAGTTGCCCCAAAGTCTAAAGGATTGAAATAAGTAACCCCACCTCGATCGGGAGAGTCGGTGGGTAAGTTGCGATATCTTGTCCTCGGGATCCCAAGCGATGAACCGAGATTCCTTTGATTATCTGATTTGATAATACCTATTTTTAAACACATGCAATTCATTTTAGTTATCATCGAAGAATATTCCTTTTATATCATAATTTTGATATATTCATTGATATTGCATGTTACGTCATTTATACTGGGATTTTATTCTCACCGGAGTTATCCGGTTGTTGCTTTGCTTTGTATGTGTGCATGGTAACAGTTGCGGCAGGAGCTGGTCAGAGACAACTTGAATAGCTCAGGATTGAGTGATAGATGTGAGCAGACAGTTTAGAAATCGAATAGCTTTTTGAACTCGAATCGTATTTATGTCGAAGCATGAATGATTGTATTTTATATTCGAACGCCTCGATTTTATGGTGTTTCTTGTATTATTATGCCCCGATTGTTGTAGGTTTTGAGATGGCACTTTTCGAGAAATTTTTCAGCAGGGCACGGACCCTGGACAGCCCTCCGTTCCTGGGTCCGTGTGCCCTCTGTTTTGAGCAGATTTTGGAAGAAACAAAATTAACAGTGCACGGACCGCGTGCATACCTCCGTGCCTGAGTCCGTGTACTCTCGGGTTTGAGAATTTTTGTATGCACGGACCCATGCACGGATGTGGGCATGGATTTCGTGAATATTTTAAAAAATTTCTTTGATTTATTTTGATTTGAAGATTAGAATCTAGGTCCTCAAACGGTTCTTCAAGATAACCTGACTGCTCACATTGACTCCCGCATTGACTATTTTCAAACCACTGAAGGTGTGGAGACCTCGGATGCTAATCTCATCTTAAAGGCCAAATAAAAATTAGATATAAATAAATAAATAATCATCAAACAAGGAAAGCATGTTTAATCAAAAAAACTCATTTATCAAGCAACTAGATCAACTAAGTCAAATAGATCAAGTAAATCATGTAGAATTAAACAAGAGCAAGTAATCATGCACGTATGTGATTTAAAAAACTCGAAAACCACCACGTTCTCGAGTTATTCTACCACTCAAGCAAGGCTAATGTCGAATCATAACTTTTGAACTCAAATCTGAAGTGCTCGAACCTTGAAAAGCTTTACTCCAACTTGGCTAAATCTGCTCCCTCCAATTCTTGCTCATTCACCTTGCTAATCGAAGATCTTGATTGCTTCAAACTTCATTCAATCTTCAAAAGACTTGAACTCTTCGAATCAAACTCGACGATCCTCAAATTCAATCTGAAATAAATGTTTACACATCCCCAACATCAGCTTTCAATCTCATTTAAGCTTACAGTTTTGCTAAACAACATATAGTCTTGATGAATTTACCAAAACTCAAACCGCCGACATTGTGATTCAAAAACGATAATTCCAACAACTTATGAATCATCTAAACATTGATATATAACTCATATCATTATCATTTCTTCACTACAAATTCGAAATCAGTAGCATATATATCGAGAAAGTCATCAAACGAAAACCGACGGCGTAACTGTTCGAATTTGGTATTTTCAAATTCATAAACACCATCATTTCTATCATCTAAAACCACTATCATACTCAATATCAACTTCCAATTAAATCCAACAGCCCCTATTTTAAGAAATTCAAAAAATCTTCCAAAAATAAAAAAACATGTTCAAACGACGATTCTTTCTCGATCCGACTTAGATATGCTATCGTTGTATATATTAGAACACGTTTATACAATCAAATCTTAATTCTAACAACATCTTAAAAATTTGTAAGACCCAAAAATATTAAGTTCTTAATGATGGGATTTAAGATTTAAATTCCGAATAAGAGAAAAAATATGAATTTAGGAATTTAAGGAAATTAGAGATTTCACTTCGGGTCAAAAATATTTAATTAGAGGATTTTTCGGATTTTAATATTTTAATATCCAAAATTCTTAAATTAAAAGATTAAAAATATTTGAATTGATATTTATGGAATTTAAGACGTAAATTCCAAGATTAGAAATATCAAGGATTTAATTTGAGGATGAAATCCAAGCAAGAGCCAATTTGCAAATATTGCGAAACTCAAGGACTAAAATGCGATAAGGTCCGAAATGATTTAATTTTAATCCGAGAATATTTAATTTGAGAATATTTAGAGTTTAGAATTAAATTCTAATATTCTTAAATTATTTAGGATTGAAATTGAATTAAATCGTTTGTTCGGGGACTGAATTGCAATTAAGCAAGAGTTCAGGGACTAAATTGCAAATATGTTGATATATATCTTATTCCATCTCCTTTTCATCAGAATTCACGTGAATCAGCAGGGGAGAAACTAGAAAACCCTTCACCCCATTTTTGACTTCTTTTAAGCTCCAATTTTTTTGTTATCCGGCCGGTAGAATTCAAGATTAAGTATATATTTGAGATCACTGGTCCGAAAGCTACGTTTTGACGTAAGTTTTCTTGATTTCTTTCATGTTTTAATTGTGGCATGGATGCTGGAATTCAATTATTACTGGATATATATGTTTGCGAGCTAGCATAGATTATATATCCAAGATTGATCAGAAAAAGAACGGCGTTCGGATTTGTTATGAATTTTAGTATGATTTTCGAAAATCTAAAATTATGGGGCTGTTGAAAACGTGTATATGAGATGGAAATGATTATGTTATGGAGTTTAGATCATTGTACGAATGATGTTTAAGCTTTTGAAATTATCGAATTCGAACCGTTACGCCGTCGGTTCAAGAATTTGATAGCAATTGAATGAAGATTGATTGAGCTGAATAAGAATTGAGTTTGATTGATATGTTTAGCTTATGAACATGTCATTCCAGATTTTCTTGAAGTTTGACAACTCGAGAATCCAATCTTCAAACTGAGAAAGAAGGAAGCAAAGTGTGAAGCTATTTAGAATTGCAAGATTTCCAAGACTTGGAATAACTTTTAATATGAATTCGTGATATATATTATTCAGACTTGGAGCTTCTCAGATTCAGAAGGAATTGTATGATTTGACATTATCCTTGCCAGGTAGAATAACTCGAGAACGTGGTGGTTTTTGAGTTTTCCTAAAATCACATACGTATTTGTCTAAGTGTTTTTATGTGATGTATTTCTTATTATTGTCTTGCATGATGTTTGAATAGTGTGTTCAAGATGTGTTAGCTCATTTAATGCATACAGATTATGTTATATTCATCTTGAACTCTATCTTGAATAGCACAGAGGGAAGAATGGCCTAAAGTGCATATGGCGTTTGGAGGGCTATAGTTGAGTGGCACGGAATGTAGAGCTAGATGACTCACTATAGTTGCACCAAAGTCAGGGGAATTGAGATATTTAACGCCACCTCGATTGGGTAAGTTTGTGGTCGGTTAAAGATTTTATTTTCCCGGGATCCCAAGAACTAAGATTTATTGGTATCAGATTTGATAGCCTATTCCTTGAAACATGCATTGCATTTATACATTAACCTAGAGATTTCTATGGTTTAGAATATGCAATTATAAATGCTAGAATGTTGTGATATCCCATTCTAGATATGAATGTATTGATATGCTTGATATAATATTGCTTTAGATGAATAGCAATGCTTTAAGGATTTAAGAATGCAGTATATTTCTATGATTACATGTTGTTACATGTTTTGATGATTTAGAATTCTTATAGCATATAGATTCAATATGCTTATATGGTGTATATGCATGTCTTTTATACTGAGAATTATATTATCACCGGAGTTATCCGGCTATTGCTTTGTTTTGTATGTGTTCATGACAATAGGTTGGGCAGGAGATAGTCAAAAGCGGCAAGAATAGCTCGAGAGAGAGTAATAACATGTGGTGATTCGGGTTTTAGCAGTTGATGTACTAGATTTTGTATCGAACATGTTAGAACACTAGATATTGGTATATGTTTGATATTCGTCACTTTTGAGATTGGTACATATTGTGTATTTTAGACCACAATGTTCATGTATAATTCTATACATGTTACCAAGATGATATGAGCTATGCATGATTCTATTTTTATGGTTTAATACACAATTCAAGAATCAGAGAAATTCAGCCAGAAATCACTGGTTTGTAGACCTGCGCGCGGGCGAGAGTTCTTCTCACGCGAGTGCAGGCTACCAGCGTATTTTGCTGGAACTTTGCCTTGCACCCGCGCGAGGTTTTTATCGCACACGCGCGCGAGCCATTGGTTAGCCGCGGGAGGAATGACTTGCGCGCGGGCGAGACGATTCTCACGCGCGCGCACGAGGTAACCTGTTAAAAAAATTCTGATTGAATTAGATTGTGTTGTATGATGTTTAAGTTTAATTGCTCCAAGATAAGATTAGCAACCCGGGTCCCCACAACAGGTGGTATCAGAGCATAATTTCTTGGACTAAGATAGAAGTTGAGCGGGGTAGATTGAGTCGCATGCATTTATAGTATTGCATGAGTATGCTTCACTTGCTTTAAAGAATTGTATGCGACTATGATTGCATGATTAACACTGCTTTCTTTTCTGATATAAGAATTACATGCTTATATGCTGATATGTATGCATTATTTATTGAATTCATTAGAATAAGTGAATTCGTAGTAAGCATGTAATATGTGAAAAAGCATGAGAATTTGCAAGCATCGGTTAGATTAAGAAGCATGAGATTATATGTTGTATACTAAATTGTATTTTATAATCTCTAAATTATATATTGTTTCTGTTATCGAATAAGACAGATTGTGCATATAGCATGAGCACCTCAAACAGCACAGAACCTCAGACAGAAAGAACAGTGTTGAGGTAAGGTTTTGAGACGATCGATATGATGATTGCCCTGAGGAGTATGTTAGTTGAACAAATCCAGAGCTATTAATCACCAACATAGAAAGATACAGAATATGCTATGTATAGAAAGGGGTTGAGGTGAAAAGCTGAATCAGTTGTTCAAGTAAAGATAAACGTAGAACTAGTCTGATTTTATATCAACTCCATGACTTAGCAAGAAGTTGGTGAATTGTACAGAAGAGCTTGTTGAAGAACAGAGGTACTGAAATGGTTTGGCAGGTAAGTAAACAGAATTGTTTCTTTCTATATTTGATAGAGAAGATATAAAAGCAGAATTTTCCAAACAGAAACATAGCCATTTGAATGATTTGATTGAAGCTAGTGACAAAATACAGAAACCACAAACCGGTTGAATGAGGCAGAGTAGAATTTTATTCACGCCTCTATAATTGAGAAAACTATGATCATCACCTCCACTACAGATTCCATAGCAGTATAACTATGAAGCAAGAGATAGTGACAACAGCAGCAAAGATCGATTCATCCTAAAAGCCAGTAGATGAAGAAATAGCAGCATAGCTCCCCTAGCTGAAACAGATCAAGAGAAAATATGAATGGCAGATAATTTCATAGGCAATAAGAAAGTACAGAAAATAAGGCTCAAGTTGTATCAGATAAGAATATTGCAGTTATGTGAGTTAATTCTAGTTAACCCGCTTATATATTGATTGCATAACATACATTCATAGATCAGTGATTTGTTATGCTACAATCCTTATCTGATGAGCATGTATTCATAGTATTAGCTGAGATTTTGCCTTGGAGTATATGGAACGCATTTATAAGATTAGTTAGAAAAGATACAATACAGATTTGAAGAAATAAGATTAAATTCGATAATTAAAAATTTAGGGTACTAAGCTAGCATGCATTATAGATATTAATGCAATACCTGCAGATATTCAGTTAGATCAACAATAGAAATGACTAAAGATTTATTATATGAGTTTTAAACGGTACGATTCCTTTTAGTCGGTGTTGGTTATATCAAGATGAACGTAGAAGAATGTTGGAAGAATTCTAGTCGATGTACTGAATTCGTATAGAACTAACCTAGAATTGACAGATATGTCAGTGGTTAGATTATACAGCACTTATTTAGATGAAAGAGTCCGACCTTTCTACGAAATGAAAGGATTTTGAGATAGAGTGGTGTTTAGTACGAAGGTCTTATGACAACTCGTATCGAAGAGCACTTCTTAAACTAAAGAACTCCAGAAACAACTAGAATAGTACGTAGAGTAGAATTATCCTAGTACCGACATAATGCATATTAATTCTACGAGAAGACGTTAAGTCGAAAAGATGATATTCGACTATTTTCTATTGAGAATTAATCGATAAACTCATATCAATAGAAAATAATAAAAATCAGTTATAGTTGAGCTTTCTCTTCAATTTGGCTGAAGCTATTACATTATAGACATCATGATTCTTGAATCTCTTGATATCGATTTTGAGGTTTTTGTATTCGACCTCAATCGATTTTGATTGACTCTTATTTCTTTGCTAGAGTCTGATTTGATTCATTTTTCTTGATTTTTATGATGCAAGTGAATTGGTATCACTTAGCAGATTTTGTCATTCAGAATATGTAATTTTGAATGATCTTGATTTGAGCAAGTTCCTTTGAGTCGAGATTTGAGAATTTTTGATCATATAATGTAAATATTCAGTATATGTTGAAGTTTTTGGCTCGTAACTGATAGAAATTTGGATTTAGAATATCAGCAAGAATTATGGGTTGATTGCATACTTTGTCAGTAATTGGGAAATAGAAAGAAGGAATTTTGATCAATTGTGTACAGATTTGTAATATTTGTACTTTTGCGCTTGCGTTTCGAGACAGCTACTCAAACAATCAGAATTTTTGCAATCCAAGCTAAACTCCATTGGTTTGGAAAGATAAAAGCAACATTGTTATTAGCTCAAGCAATGAAAAATGTGATTGAGAAAACTAGATTCATAGATCAGATAAGACAACAGATAAGAACAGATGCATTTTGCAGTGAAAAATCGTTTGAGGATGCCAGATATTCTAGATATGACATATCAGATTCTGAAAGAGGCATATGACAACAGATTTAATATCCATTCAGTTGTCTACAAATGTATGACTTACATGTAGTCATTACATAGAAATCAGTATTGGTGAAAGAAATGAAAGCAGATACAACAGAATTGACATTACCAATACTAAAAGTCCAATAAAAGAAGCAGAAAAGAAGAACCCAAGTGATTTCTGTAATAGATTAGTTACATAAGATCGGAAGGAAGATCAACTTTTCAAAAGATTTTAGTTCGAATCTACTCAAATCGTCGTGATTTTTCAATTTAGATTGTAGTAGATTTCGGAAGATTCAAGAATATGTTGTATTAGAAATGATACAGACATAAAGAGATACCTATTATGAAGTTTGCAGGATGATCAGATTACAGGAACTATTGAAATCTATTGTCGAGATAGAGACTTTATATTTGTTTTCTAGATTGTGGCACTGATTGTCTGATGTTTTGAGTGGTTGGTGGTATGAGATTCATTATACCATCCTCCGATTAGTGGACTATCAGATGTGATTATCCATATTTCTGAGGATATGCTCAGAACAATAGTACTAGATTCGGTACTAGTTGATAGATTATGTGCCACTTGATTACTAGAATTCCTGTGACAGCTATCTGATAGATATAGAGACAGTATTTTGATGATTGATTGATAAGAAAAGCAGAATTATCTTTAGATTGAAATGATATTTCAGAAGTATTAGCTATCAGACCAGATATGAGTCAAGAAAATATAAAGAAAGTGAAGATTGATTTGAACAGAATAAGAACAGAGCAGCATAGATAGAGTTAGAAAATGAGAAACAGATACAGATTTTTATCAATGAATAAAATGATCAGCAAGAAAATTCGTCACAGAGCACTGTCCAATTCATAAAGAGATTTTAGAAGTGGATCAATAATTGATTCTTGTGAGTATTTGATTTAGCTTATTGATTAATACTCAATCTCGAATTGTCAGATAGATGAATTGTTATCCATGTACATTGGCTAAAGAATATCAGCTAGAATATGTATGTGCATTCAATTCAGATAAAGCAGAAGCCAATAAGATTTTAAGAGAAGCCAACTAACCTATGCACAAGTTAGACCATGAGAAAGAACAACTTCGATATAAGTTGACACAATGATTATATGTTACTGAGAATAGATATGATTCCAGAAGCTATCAAAAAGAAGAATAAGATACTATATAAAAGAAGATATCAGAATAGATATCTAAAGCTCACAGAAGTGAAGTAAGTATTACTTCAGTTAGTTATACAATTTACGAGAATCAGCAGTAAGATCAAATGCGATTTCGAGGACGAAATCATTCCTTAGAGGGGAGGAATTGTAAAGCCCAAAAATATTAAGTTCTTAATGATGGGATTTAAGATTTAAATTCCGAATAAGAGAGAAAAGATGAATTTAATAATTTAAGGAAATTAGAGATTTCAATTCGGGTCAAAAATATTTATTTTGAGGATTTTTCGGATTTTAAGACTTTAAAATCCAAAATTCTTAAATTAAAAGATTAAAAATATTTGAATTGATATTTATGGAATTTAAGACGTAAATTTCAAGATTATAAATATCAAGGATTTAATTTGAGGATGAAATCCGAGCAAGGGCCAATTTTCAAATATTGCGAAATTCAAGGACTAAAATGCGATAAGGTCCAAAATGATTTAATTTTAATCCAAGAATATTTAATTTGAGAATATTTAGAGTTTAGAATTAAATTCTAATATTCTTAAATTATTTAGGATTGAAATTGAATTAAATCGCTTGTTTGGGGATTGAATTGAAATTAAGCAAGAGTTCAGGGACTAAATTGCAAATATGTTGATATATATCTTATTCCATATCCTTTTCATCAGAATGAATCAGCAGGGGAGAAACTAGAAAACCCTTCACCCCATTTTTGAATTCTTTTAAGCTCCAAATTTTTTGTTATCCGGCCGGTAGAATTCAAGATTAAGCATATATTTGAGATCACTGGTCCGAAAGCTACGTTTTGACATAAGTTTTCTTGATTTCTTTCATGTTTTAATTGTGGCATGGATGCTGGAATTCAATTATTATTGGATATATATGTTTGCGAGCTAGCATAGATTATATATCCAAGACGGATCGGAAAAAGAACGGCGTTCGGATTTGTTATGAATTTTAGTATGATTTTCGAAAATCTGAAATTATGGGGCTGTTGAAAACGTGTATATGAGATGGAAATTATTATTTTATGGAGTTTAGATCATTGTAAGAATGATGTTTAAGCTTTTGAAATTATCGAATTCGAACCGTTACGCCGTCGGTTCAAGAATTTGATAGCAATTGAATGAAGATTGATTGAGCTGAATAAGAATTGAGTGTGATTGATATGTTTAGCTTATGAACATGTCATTCCAGATTTTCTTAAAGTTTGACGACTCGAGAATCCAATCTTCGAACCGAGAAAGAAGGAAGCAAAATGTGAAGATATTTAGAATTGCAAGATTTCCATGACATGGAATAGATTTTAATATGAATTCGTGATACATATTATTCAGACTTGGAGCTTCTCATATTCAGAAGGAAAGGTATGATTCGACATTATCCTCGCCAGGTAGAACAACTCGAGAATGTGGTGATTTTCGAGTTTTCCTAAAATCACATACGTATTTGTCTAAGTGTTTTTATGTGATGTATTTCTTATTATTGTCTTGCATGATGTTTGAATGGTGTGTTCAAGATTTGTTTGCTTATTTAATGCATGCAGATTATGTTGCATTCATCTTAAACCCTACCTTGAATAGCACAGAGGGCAGAATGGCCTAAAGTGCATATGACGTTTGGAGGGCTATAGTTGAGTGGCACGGAATGTAGATTTACTTCCAGAGCTAGATGATTCACTATAATTGCGTCAAAGTCAGGGGAATTGAGATATTTAACACCACCTCGATTGGGTAAGTTGGTGGTCGATTAAAGATTTTATTTCGCCGGGATCCCAAAAACTAAGATTTATTGGTATCATATTTGATAGCCTATTCCTTGAAACATGCATTGCATTTATGCATTAACCTAGATATTTATATGGTTTAGAATATAAAATTATAAATGCTAGAGTGTTGTGATATCCCATTCTAGATATGTATGTATTGATATTCTTGATATGATATTGCTTTAGATGAATAGCTATGCTTTAAGGATTTAAGAATGGAGTACATGTCTATGATTACATGATGTTACATGTTTTGATGGTTTAGAATTCTTATAGCATGTAGATTAAATATGCTTATATGGTGTATATGCATGTATTTCATACTGAGAATTATATTCTCACCGGAGTTATCCGCTTATTGCTTTGTTTTGTATGTGTGCATGACAATAGGTGGGGCAGGAGCTAGTCAGAAGTGACAAGAATAGCTCGAGAGAGAGTAATAGCATGTGGTGATTAAGATTTTAGCAGTTGATGTACTAGATTTTGTATCGAACATGTTAGAACACTAGATATTGGTATATGTTTGATATTCGTCACTTTTGAGATTGGTACATATTGTATATTTTAGACCACAATGTTCATGTACAATTCTATACATGTTACCAAGATTATATAAGCTATGCATGATTCTATTTTTATGGTTTAATACACAATTCAAGAATCAGAGAAATTCAGCCAGAAATCACTGGTTTGTTGACCTACGCGCGGGCGAGAGGTCTTCTCGCGCGAGCACAGGCGACCAGCGTATTTCGCTGGAACTTTATCTCGCGCCCGCGTGAGGTGTTTATCGCACATGCGTGCGAACCATTGGTTAGCCGCGGGAGGAATGACTCGCGCACGGGCGAGATGATTCTCACGCGCGCGCGCGAGGTAACCTGTTAAAAAAAAATTCTGGTTGAATTAGATTGTGTTGTATGATGTTTAAGTTTAATTGCCCCAAGATAAGATTAGCAACCCGGGTCCCCGCAAAATTAAACATGGTAGAACTTAATCAAACTTATGTCAAAAAGAAGCCGTCGACGCGAGGATCGTAAATATACGATCAATTTTGAATTCTACCGAGCTGATGAATTTCTATCTAATTTGGAATGAAGGAAAAAACTTAGAATCTGAATTTTTTCAAGGCTCTCGGTTTCTTGTTGCTGAAGGATATATGGAATACACGTTTAAATATAAATACATGCCGTGTGTATTTCCACTTGCAACCTAAATTGCAAACAGGTCCTTGAATTCTTCCAAACTTGCAAATCGGTCCTTAAACAATCTTTTTCTTCTAATTAAATTATTTTTATTTCTAAATTCAAATTTTAAATCTGAAATCACATAACTATTCAATTCAAACACTTTAATCTTTTAATTTAAGAATTTCGGAATTAAAATCTTAAAATCCGTAAATCCTCAAATTAAATATTTTCTACCCGAAATTTAAATATCTAATTTTGTAAATTCTCCAATTAATATTTTCCCAAATCCGAAATTTAAATCTCAAATTCTGTAATTAATAAATTAATATTTTTGGGCCTTACAATTCCTTCCCTCTAAAAAATGATTTCGTCCTGGAAATATCATTCAATCTTACTACTGATTCTCGTAAACTGTATAGCTGTCTGAAGTAATACTTACTCAAATTCTGTGAGCTCTAGATATCTTTTCTTATATCTTATCTTATTCTTCTTTCCGATCACTTCTTCAACCATGTCTATTCCATTGTGTTGTAGTCACTGAGTTAAATTACATCTGAAGAGCTTTCTGATCACTTATGGAATCTCTTTCTGATTCGGAAGATGCTCCGGAAAGAACTTTCTTACTGATAATTTTGTTCTTCAAAATCTGTATCTGTCATTCATTTGCTAACTCTGTCTATTCTGCTTTGTTTTTATTCTGTACGGATCAATCTTCACATTCTATATCTTTTCTCAAATCATTGGTCTGATAGCTGATATTTCTGAAATACTGTCTGAACACAAAGAAATTCTGATTTTATTATCATCTAATACTCAAACACACTATCTTTATATCTATTAGATAGCTGTCACAGGAATCACAATAATCAAGTGGTTAAAGTCGGTCAGCTAGTACCAAATCTAGTACTATAGTTCTGAGCTTATCCTCAAAAATCTGGATAGTCACCTCAGACAGTCCATCGATCGAAGGATGGTATAATGAGATCACATACAACCAAACACTCAGAACATCTAACAACCGGTTCCACAATCTATCAAATAAATCTAAAGTCTCTAAATCGACAATAGATTTCAATAATTCCTGTAATATCATAACATCACTAACTTCTTAACAGTTATCTACTCATATCTACATCACATCTAACACACCGTATTTTGAATATGTCGAAATCTACCCCAATTCAAATCGCAAACTCATGACGATTTGAGTAGTTTTAACTAAAAATGTTCGAAAAGTTGATCTTATTTTGACTCTAAATTTGCTAAACCGCTACATAGACCAATTGATCTCTTCTTTTCTACTTCTTTTACTGGAAATTTAGGTATCAGAAATTCAATTCTGTCGTATCTGCTTCCATTTTCATTCACCAATACTGATTTCCAAGTAATTCATACATTTTCAAACAACTGGATGGATATTAAATCTGTTGTAGCGTGTCTCTTCCAGAATATGATATCCCATGTCTAAAACATCTAGCATAAACAAGCGATTATTCACCTCAAAATCCATGAACTCTGATATGCTGTCTTGTATCATATCTTGATTTAGCATTCTTAATCAAATTCTAAGTGCTTGATATCATATAGATGTTGCTTTAATCTCTCCAATCCAATCAAGCTTATCTTGGATTGAAACAATTCTGATTGTTTAAGTGTCTGTCTAGAAACTCAAGCACAAAAAGCAAAGATCTATAATCAATCGGTCAAGCATTCTTCTAGTTTCTTCTTTCTATTTCCCAATTACTGTCAAATCATGCAATCAACTCATCAATCTTGCTAGTACGCTGAATCGGAATTTCTATCAGTTACGAGCCAAATACATCAAGATATACTGAATATACACATCAAATGTTCAACGACCCTCAAACTTAGAAATCAAAGGAACTCGCTCAAGTTAAGGTCATCCAAAATCAAATATTCTGAATGACAAAATCTGCTAAGTGAAAATAACCCACTTGCATCTCAAAACCCAAGGCGAGTGAAGCAAATCAGACTCTAACAAAGAAATAAGAGCCAATCAAGATCGATCGAGGTCGAATAACAAAACCTCATAATCAATATCAGGAGATTAAAGAATCATGATTCTATGATGTAATAACTTCAGCAAAATCGAATTAAAGGCTCGACTGTAACTGATTTTCTTATCTTTATCAGATTTCTAAACTCTTCCCATTTAGTAATGATTAATTCATAATCTTATTTAATACTAAAATAAAACGGACTCTTAGTTTTGGCACCCATTCTATAAAAACCAAATTCAATCTTATTTCTTCAATAATTTAATTCAATTCTTTTGATTCAATTGGCCTATACTTTCCTTTCATAACCATTGAATAATTGAAATAACATGTATGGATAGTAAATGCTCAATAGATATAAGATGTAGCATAATCCATTACTCAGCTATCTCGGTATGCAATGAACCCATATTAATCAATATGCAAGCAAATGAGTCAAAACATTATAAATACCTACAGTCTTGTCATCTGGTGCAGCTTGAGATCAATTATCTGTAAATGCTTGTTTTCTATAAGATTGATCTACATTCTGATTTCCTCTTGGTTTACCGTGGTTGGGACACACTTTAGCAAAATGTCCCACTTGTTTGCACTGATTACACTTTCATGAAACTCCTCCGCACTGATCGTTAGGATGTCTTCCTCCACAGTGAGTGCAGTATCGACTAGCATACTCTGCATTCTGACCTAAATCAAACTGTCTAGGTCCGCTAGAGCTAGAGGATCTACTCCTATACCTCTTGAATTGTTAGCCCTTAAGGCTTAAATCAATCTTTACTACTGCTACCACTACCTCTTGTCTCATATCGGTTTTGATATGGAAATTGTTGCTGAAATTGTGGTTGCGGTTGTCCACAATACTGAATCATGGATGAACTTTCCTTCTGTCTCATAAAATCGGCTTCAGCTCTTTTGCCCTGTGAATAGCTTCTGCAAGGTTATTCGGTCGTCCCACATTTATCCAAGCATAGATTTCCAGATTAAGGCCATTGATAAACAAATTAGTTTGGATTCCCTCATCATCAACCATGTGAGGTACAAATCGGAGCAATTTTAAGAATTTAGCAACATAGTCCTCAATATTCGAATTTCCTTGCTGCAAATTAACAAATTCTGCTGCTCTATCTTCTCTATAGAATATCAAGAGAAATCATTGACATAATTCCATCTTAAATACCTGCCAAGTAATTACTGTACCTTGGTTCTCCAGACATTGTTTCGTCACAACCCAGCAGCTTCGTGCTAAATCTTGAAGTTGATATACGATCAACCTGATTCTACGTTCATCAGAGTATTCCAAGGACTAGAACAATTGATCAAGTTCTTCTAACCAATTTCCACAATCAATGGCATCTTCTGTACCTTTCAGAGTTGGTGGGTGATAAGTCTGAAATCGTTCTAGTAACATCTCCATCGGTGTAAGCGTAGCATCCATCAGTTCTAAAAGGCTTAGAGCGACATTGTCCTATTCTGTCTGAGGTACATATTCTATCTGCAAAATCTGTCTTACTCTACATCCAAGATCTATATACAACGCATAGATTATATTATATAAATCAGTATAACATACTCATAATCTCATGCTTTTAATATAACACATGCTTTCAAATTCTCATGCTTTTCAATTAATACATTTTAATGGACCGGGCCCTCACCCTCTACTAGTCTCAGCTCTGAGATAGCCCGCGTGCTGAGACTAGCGGAGCTATGCCTAAGTTTTGAGGCAGTCTCCATCGGTGTGCTGACTACGGACGCAGGTATAGATATGGTCTCCTTCAATTATTTAGGAGTATGCAATAGCTTAGTTAAGGCTTTTAGAGCTTAATGAATGATGCATGGATATTTGCATTGTAGAGTTGATGATAGGCTTGAAACCTAGAGTAGGACTGCTAGGACTGTCTGTAGTAAGGTACATAAGTACTGATTGAGATTGCCAGCGGATATGCATGCTTATATGTGCATTTATATGTTTGCATGTTATTATTGTTGTTATGTGGCATGTACATATCATCTTTTTCCTATACATCTGTACATATTTTGAGATGAGCCAGTTAGGGTTGCTCAGCCCTGTTTTGACGTTTGATATCGAGTACCCTAAGGTACTGGTACCTAGAGGACTCCGTGGTCCGCGTTCGAGATTTGGGAGTGATTGGTCGCATACAGTTGTTAGATACCCCGATGTGACGAGCTCATATCCCAAGAGTCAGTCTGAGCAGTTTTTATACAGTTATACCTGATATGGATACCCTGTCATTTGCATGCATAATATTTGTATGTTTATCCATGCTTCTGTATTGAGCTTAGAGCTCACGTCCAGTCTTTTCTATGTATTTGGGCACCCCATTCGACGGGGCAGGTATAGGTACCGGATCGAGTACCAGGAGCTTGGAAAGGCCAATGACCCTTGAAGACAGCAAGATTAGCTGTAGGTTTTTACCCATAGGATTATTTGTAATTTGATAGGGTTGTATATTGATTTAATTACCGGTTGTATTCTGCCAGTCTGTTTTTATTTAAGTCTTCCGCAGCGATTTTATTTAATGCATGCTTAATTATGCTCTTAACTCTGATTAGTTAGCGGATCCGGGTCGGGTCGCTACATTTATGGTATCAAAGCATGCGTGCAAGAGGCTTGGGAGATAGTAATGAGACATTTGGGTTATCCTTGTAGGATTGATGAGACCATGGAAGAGATGATGACATGGAAATTAGGTTGCCCGAAGACTATCATCATCGGCAGGATTTTTGAAGATTTGGCTTATGGGAATCCAGTGAGTGAGGACAGGAGCGATGGATCGTGTTCGAGCTTTTGAGACTTCTACTCATATAGATCCTAGCTTTGGATAGAGTACCGGATGTGAGAGGCAGTGGCAGAAGATCGACCTTCACCAGAGGATGCTTCAAGTGTCTAAGGCATGACTGGTTGGGAACGTAAGGTCATTAAATTCATGCAGGACATGATTTTATCTGTATGCTTGTATCAATGCTTTCGGTAGGCACACGGGAAACTTCATGTTCAAAAGCATGTGATGGATACAAGAAGAAAACTGACGGTATATTGTGAGCAAAAGTGGTCGACTGACAAGCACTGATGTAGAGCATAGCTGGTTAGCGAGCACAGATCATTTATCCGGATGTCTTTGCAGGAGGCCGGGTAGAGATATTTGGTCAGGAGTATGCTTGCATTAATGCGTATGCCTATTAGAAGCTTCATGATCAAGGAACGAAGACGAGTGCGATGATTTTAAATACTGTATTGATGTAATTGTAAACAGTATTTCAGTTGTAATGAATCATCAAAATATGGTTGTATCATTCCAAGTTATTGGTTGTACATTTTCGTTGTATTTTTGGAAATACTGTAATTGTATTACATGGGATTGTAATAAAGAAATTGTACATAACTTGAAATAATGATACATGTATTAATTATCCAGCAAATCATGAATGATTACAAGTAATTTTGCTAAGATTGACTTGGTTCTAGTTGATTAGTGTTCAACTGTTGTTACTCATAGGTTTTGAGTAAGTCGATTGTAACTCATTGACATGGGGTTAGTCTAGGTGTTTTCCTAGGATTGACCTAATTAGTCGTTTGACTTGGTTAATGCCAGTAATGAGGAGATTCATCTGGAGGCATGGGAATATGGTCCGGTTTAGAACTTTGGTATTTGTTCTAGGTTGTTTCCTTAGAACGGTAGTCTGCCTGACCTTCGTAAGGTTGGGACTGGTGATGATGGGATTTCATCAAGATGCCAGGTCGAGTATATGCCGAGAGTTGTGGACTGTGACCATGACTAGACGTGATGGGATGCGACCCTATGCCAGTGTTACTCTAGGAGTCTTTGTACTTCAGAGGATTGTCTGGAAGCCTTCGTACTTCAGGATCGGCGGTAGGGAGGCTACTCAGTCTAGAGTTTTTGTAACAGTCACGACGAGGTATGACCCTGGAGAGATACCCAGTTTGGTATCAGGAATTTAGATATTGTCTGGTTTTCGTCAGAAATATTAGTTGGAGTTTTCTGTTGTGAGAAATAGTCTTGGAGGAATTTCCTTGACAAGTGTGTACTCTGAGTATTAGGTTTTGACCTGTGAAATACTTCTAGACTAGTGCATCTATTCGGTGATTGAATTCTCTTGTGATAGGGGTTATCCAGGAGATGAGTTTGTAAACTGTCTGGGACATTGACTCGGAGAAGAGTATTTTCCAACGATGAGAATTTTTTCTCAATAGTGAATTATATCAGATGTTAAGAATTGCACAGGACTATTTGAGGCATGAGGGAAGCGTGACTTATATCAGTGTACACTTGGTGGTGATCCCAGGTGGGACATAATGGTAGGTTACCTCAGTCTTGAATTGTTGCAGTCTTAGCGAGAGATATAATTATCAGGAGCGTGTTCAGTGTTATTTGGAATCTCTCGGACTTGTAATGCGTTTTGGGATTGGAAAGTCCTAATGATCATCTTGAATGAATATAGAAAGTGGATAGTATATCTAGACTGGTGCAGGCTTGGCACTAGTGACTACTCGTAGCTGTTGTCTGACTCTGTCAAGATAGTTAATTGAATCAGGTTTTATTGTTTTGATTCCAAGTATTTGGGATTAGCAAACATCTTGCAGTGAGATCATCGATATTGATCGAGCCATGGGAGTTCTCATTGATCAGTGCTTTTTTGATTAGGGTTGATACTGTCAGGAAGAGCGAGAGCCATAGTAGATCAACTTGATCGATCAGATTATTCCAATCGGTGCTTAGTTGGAAAATATTGAACCAGGAAGTACTTGGGATAGTACTATAAGAATGATATGCTTAGATGCAGTGATTCAAGTGCCTTTAGAGAATTCTCTAGTCGTTAAGGATCTCCAGGAATACGGGAATCAAGGCTTTTGGATTCTGCGGATCACTAAAGTGGTGATAGGATGGCTCTAGAGATCATAGTTCGTTGGTAGTGTTGCTGAGGTTACCAGCGACGGATTTGGTCTGAGCATTGCTTATGTTAGAAATTATTGATCCAGTTTGCGAAAATGGGATTTAGTGATTGTTCCAGGATTGTCAGTGGACAAATTTTGGGAACCGTTAGTCAGAGTGTTTTTGATTGGGTGCTTCCAGCAGATTTCTCAAGAGTTGTTCTTGAGAGGCGATTCGACAAGTGCTTATGGATTTCAATGAGCATTAGCAGGTTAGCATCAGTTGTTTCGTGGGATAAGACAGCAGCTGAGACTTGTGTTTTTGAGTCTAGCGGGATTGTTTTTGCTGATGTCCCAGTGTGTTCTGATGCGATGTGTCATTAAGAGATTGAGATAGCGGGATTGCCGCAAGTATTAATAGATTTTGTGTGGGATCGAGGTTAACCAGTTTGGTTATCTCAGCTAGTGAGTCAAGGATTTTCGTTATCTAGGACATGATAACCGGAATTTTTTTTGTCAATACAATCTCTAGTGAAGAGATAGAGGTAAGCGTTCAATACAGACTACTAATGTTGAGGATGGTGTTAGTATATCTGAGAGTTTCAGCAGGTTGGTAGTGTATTTTGAGGCGACGACCTCGAAGAGTGCATTAAAACAAGAAATTGTGTACAATGACGTTGCCACAATTGGGGTTAGTAGACAGAGAGTTTGTCAACTGTTTACTTAGTTGGTGTTCTTTAGGAATATTCGTTAGCATCGGGCAGAGTAAGTACTGAAGGTACGTACTATGATGCCAGAAATTTTCAGGATTTGGTTGTTATCCATGGCAAGATGACTAGTGTGATCGAGTAGATGTTGTCTACGATAGAGAGATTCGGATTAAGGTTGATCATAATCAGTCTGAGGATTTCAGATGGTTAGAGTGGTGTGCAGCGATGCGATTGCTTTGAAGAGCTGGTGGCCGGTAGTTGCCATTTCTCTTCGCATAAGGTACTATTTTGGGAATAAATATTTTATCCTTAGTGATAAGAAGTAACTCAGATGAGTTCTTGGAAAGGGATCTATAGGATTTGACCGAGAGTTGAATTTAGATCGATTGTTTAGCGCTTTGCAATAACATCGAGGGATGCGATGTTAGCATTAGACCAGTGAGATACAATGTGTTGTACTTTGTTTTCTCATTGAGCAGCGATGGAGTTTGTGCGTGTCTAGAGATAGCTGATGAATACTTGCGATCTTAGCAGGAGTGTCATTGCTAAAATTTGTAGTCAATGTGACTGACACAGTCGGCAATTTGGATCAAATGTACCGTGTTGTTTTCGGATAACGATGGGTAACTGACGGTAGTCAGTAGTGTTACGCAATTCAAGCAGGATTGCGGATAAGAAGGAAGTGATTTCCAGAGTGATCGTTAAAGGCGTGCGAGTTTAGAATTAGCGCAGATTATGAACCGTGTATAAGTTCTGATGTGGTTCAGTGATTGAACAGACCCTGAAGGTTTAGAGAGGTTTTGGGTTGTCGAAGGTTATTTGACCAGATGTTTCGAATCGGAACTATTGGTGAATTGGACAAGTGTTCTAAGTTATATTCTCGAGGTTTTACCCTAGATTTTGAGGACGAAATCTTTTAAGAGGGGGGGGGGGAGAATGTAGTGACCCGTATCCATAATTAGCGATTAATGAGTATATTAATCGTGTGATCATGTTTAGATTAAGTAAAATATGATTAATGAGATTTTGTTGGATTAACGAACTTCAGAAATGGATTCAGAATGATCGGAAATGGCCCGAAGGCTGACCTAGAACGGAAGCAACATCCGTGGAACGGACGCAATGTTCGTGCCAGCTGATGTCATCTGTGACATCAGCAAGATGACGTAATTGCTTACGAACATGATGGGACATCGGACGCAACGAAGGTCGAACAGACGCAACGATGGAGGAATAGACATTCCGTTCCGTGTTTATAAATATGGGATCCGAGGCTTCATTCCAAATCGCACCTCTCCTCTCTTCTCTTTTGTTTCATAGCCTTCTAACTCAGATATAGGAATTTTTAGTTGTCCTATTGGGAATCAAGAAGTAGCGGAGCGATCCGGCGTCGAAGCGGAGCTGTGCCTAAGTTTTCAGGCAGTCGCCATTGGTGGGCTGACTACGGACGCAGGTATAGCTATGGTCTCCTTAAATTATTTAGGAGTATGCAATAGCTTAGTTAAGGCTTTTAGAGCTTAATGAATGATGCATGGGTATTTGCATTGTAGAGTTGATGATAGGCTTGGAACCTAGAGTGGGACTGCTAGGACTGCCTGTAGTAAGGTACGTAAGTACTGACTGATATTTCCAGCAGATATGCATGCTTATATGTGCATTTATGTGTTTGCATGTTATTATTGTTGTTATGTGGCATGTACATATCATCTTGGGCATGTACATCTGTACATTTTTTGAGATGAGCCAGTTAGGGTGGCTCAGCCCTGTTTTGATGTTTGATATCGAGTACCCTAAGGTGCTGGTACCTAAAGGACTTCGTGGTCCGCATCCGAGATTAAGGAGTGAGTGGTCGCACACAGTGGTTAGCTACCCCGATGTGAAGAGCTCATATCCCAGGCGCCAGTCTGAGCAGTTTCTATACAGTTAACCATGATATGGATACCCTGTCATTTGCATGCATCATATTTGTATATTTATCCGTGCTTCCGTATTGAGCTTAGAGTTCACGTCCAGTCTTTTCTATGTATCTGGACACCCCATTCGACGGGGCAGGTATAGGTACCGGATGTTAGAGTAGGTGCCCGTCGAGCAAATGTGTTGGCCGATGGTCCTTGAGAGAACTCTTGTATGACAATCTTTATTTTAATAATATTTGACATTATTTTATTTGGCGCATCTTTATCTTTATACCCATGCAAGCTGCATAGATAAAGCCCTTGAATATAGAAATAGTAGAAAGAATATGAGATGGTCATGTGATGACTATCATGAAACTCATATTTGGAATACTGTATATTCTAAACTGTTCCTAGTCGATTCAGCCGCCATAAAGAAGGATAAAGGCCGCTCGAGCTTGAGACTAGTATTTGCGATGTGAGTACCATGTTTCATTGGTAAGGGACATGGAGATGTCCAAGCATGCAAATAGGTGCTCCTTGTAGAGTGCACTGAACAACCCTCCCTAAAGGATTTTCCAAGTGGTTCTCACTTATCGAGTGGAGAAGTCCTAGTTTATGGTTGTACACCATTAGTCCTATAACCCGGGACAACATGGAGACTCTATATGCTAGTGCTTCACTTTGACTTGTTTACCGACTCATCTGGGGTCATCAGGTGGCAATGTTGGGTGTTGTGACGAAACATATAGGAGTCAATGCATTGTAGTCGGGGATTCACCGCTTACCTACGGGTATGGATATCCTATGTTATATCATGCATACGTAGCTTGAAATCTCTGATCAGAGTAAGTGGTAATTAAGAAAGGAGTTTCTTGAATTACACTTTCGATGCAACTACGGCATGACACATAGTTATCGATTCAATGACAACTCTCGATAAACCAATGGTTGTCGAATCGGTCGGGATATATGAGTTGAAGGGACCGTACTGTACGCTAACCATAATTGATTGGTTCTTGCAGGCACTATCATTTGATACCTAGGGAGTCATGTAAGCAATGCTGCTAGATGTTTACATGACTGGTTGGGTACTATCAGACTTGAGTTTTCTGACGTTCTTATTATCAATGTGTTGATTAATAAGAATGGAGCTATCTAGGGTATGCTCATATAAGGGACTTGTTGATCATGAATCACATGGAGATGTGAACCCACTGCTAGTTGTATCAGTGAACCATTGAGGGTCATACAAGTACTAGCTTTCTAGATCCCGTTGAGATTAAAATTAGTTCATTGTGTTGAACAACTTATAAAGGAGTTTATAAGTAAAATAAATTAGAAGTTTGACTTTTAATTGGAGAATGAATGGAATAAGTAACTTTTAATTTGTGAATGTGTTCCAAGATTAAAAGTTGACTTAAAATAATTAGTTTATGAAAATGGTGATTTTCTAAACTATTATTTTGAACTTAGTTAATTAATTCAAGTGTTGAATTAATTTAACACTAGTAGACATTTTAATGTACAAATAATTAAATTAATTCAAGTGTTGAATTAATTAAACACTATTGAGTCTAGTAGAGCTCAAATTAATATAGTGTTGTATAATTATTGATACTAGTGGACTTGAATGGGTTCAAGTTAAATTTAATTAATTGATTAAACTTAATTGGGTTTAGGTTTAATAATTAATTAAAAATAAGTTCAAATTACATTTAAATATATATATTTATATATGTATATATATATAGGCGTGTATATATATATATATATATATATATGATATATATATGTGTGTGTATGGAATTTGAAGGGTTGTAAGATAGTTTGCAATTTTCCATGCATGCGTTGCAATTTTCCATGCATGGCTTAATTGTACTCATTAATCCCTCTCCTTTAATATATTATTTGGAATAATATATACACACACACAATTCATTCCATTCCAATTTTTGAAGGAGGTGGCCGAACACTCTCCAATTTTTCCTCCAAGTTTTTCTTTCAATTTTTGTGGAAGAAGAAAAGAAAAATCTCAATAAAAAATCCTCTAAATATTCTAGTGCATATTTAGAGTGGATTTAGATCGTCTAGTCGTGGACCTAATTCGGAGGCTCGAAGAGTTGAATCCATTTTGAGCAAGGAGTGCTCTTGGAAGCTTGTAGATTGAGTCTACCATTTTTCAAGAGCCTAGTTGTTTATCAACTTGGTTGGAGCCATAAATCAATCTTTGAGATTGATAGGTAAAATTCTAAACACCCTATGGTTGTTTAAGTTTTTGAATACTACACAAGTGCTCGGATTTCTTTTATTAAAAATTTTATATTTCCGCTGCGTTTCCAGGCACGAGTTAACCGATCCCCTTCAGTGGTATCAGAGCCTAGGTTACTCTTTTGTGTAGTATTTGTTGGATATTATGTTGAGGTCAATTTCTAACCGCATGAGAAAATCAATATTTTAACATTTAGGGAAAATTTTATGAAAATTATTTTTTTTATTTTCGGGCAGCCCTTGGGCTGCCCGAAGGTTTCCTAGGGGCAGCCGTGGGCTGCCCCATATTTTTAATAAAAAAAATAAATAAATTTGCCGGAATCCGGCGACGGAGTTTCGGTGGTGACTATGACGACTTGAGTTTTTCAAAAGATGTTTTGGAATATCATGTGTCATAGGCCCTAAATTGTTAAATATATTATAGTTGATTTTTATGAAAAATTAAACTTTATAATATGTGATCTTTCTCATAAAATAAATAGTTAAAGTGTGACTTTGATTATTTATAGTAAATTATGATTTACAAGAAATTCAATTATAAATAAATTAATTTGAAAGTAAACAAAGGTGTTTGTTTATTTTGTTAATTTATTTTATAATTGTGGTGGTTAGTGATTGGACCAAGATATATAATATTTGATCAATTAATTATTGAGATAATTAATTGATGATGTATGATATGTGATATTGTGCATGAAGGATGATTAAAAGCCCAAGACCAATTTGCTAGGTGTATGCTAGGATATTTTGTGTTGAATGGTTGTAATAATTATCAAATTACAAAGTGGGCTTGGTTTATGGCCCGTTCCCACCCCATGAGATGTATCCCTATTTGCCATGGATATTTTCATGTAAAATATTTAATAGCGGAAGTTCAAGATTGGAAGATGGTGGGCCATGATGAATTATGAAGATCCAAGACATGTAAATATTGGAAGCTTATGTAATTGTTGCATTTGCATCCCATGCATTCCCTAGGAATTGGACCTAGGCCCGTGTTTGGCTCACACGGGCCAAATAGTTTTTTTTGGGGCGATTGATCATCCTTATTAATTAGTATGTGCGTTATTATTTTATAATAACAAAGTTGCATGAATCCGGCAAACATACGATCAAACATAGCAATCTTTAAAATTAATGATGAGACCTTTTCAAAATTAAAAACCCTCATTTTGAATTAGATTCAAAATTTATATCAAGCCCGAAAAGGGGAATTATAAATTTGTTTATAATTTCCATGTCTTCCATCGACAATGGATGCATGACGAACGCTACCCGTATTCAATGCTCGGCTCATATTATTGGGGGGGCTTGGATGCCGAAAAGCTGTGACATCCATTGACATGGTGATGTGAACTACGTGGAACTCCCATGACTTCGGCTCATATTATTGGGGGAACTCATGGCGACCGTTCATTAAGGTTCGATATCGATGGGTAAGGCTTGACACGTAAAGATGAACGACGTCATATTATTGGGTCCTAATCAAGCGTGAGACAAAAGTTTACGTAAGGGTTGCATGGAGATGCAATTGGAAACTACCTTTTAGAAATTATGATTGGCTGATATTATTCGGGATCGTAATTGGCTAATTGGACCTTATGTACCTACTGAGGAAAGGAGTTTCCCGTTTTTACTAGAGGGTAGTAAAAATGTCAAAACAGTGGGAGTAAATATTTATAAAGTTAAAGTCCATACTTTATATCTTATTAAATATTTTAAAATAGTCATTGACATTTATCTGTTATTATTTTTCAGTACAAAGTTTTGACAATGTCATCAATTCGCAATCCGTTGTCTGCAATACTCGACAAACATTTACTGACCGGTCCAAATTACCTCGATTGGCTAAGAAATTTGAAAATTGTCTTGAACTCGGAGAGGATTTCATACACACTTGATGAGTCGCCCCCTGATACGGCTCCGACTGATTGTAGCCCTGAGGAGCTACAGACTTACAAGGATTGGTGTGACCATGACTTGAAAGCCAAGTGTTATATGCAGGCTTCTATGAATGATGAGCTTCAGCGACGTTTTGAGAGTGCAAATCATGCTGCTGACATTCATTTGCATCTCAAAGAACTTTTTGGTGAACAAACACGCCCTCTTCGACATGCGATTGTCAAGGAGCTAATCACTTTGCGCATGCGAGATGGGGCTTCGGTCCATGAGCATGGCCTGAAGTTGATTGGGCTCGTGGAGAAACTCGTTAGCATGGATCTTGTGCTACCAACTGAGTTGACCACAGACGTGTTGCTCTTGTCACTGCCTAGCTCATTTGATCCTTTTGTGGTGAATTTCAACATGAACACGTTAGATCCAACCCTTGAGGAGTTGGTTAACACGTTTGAATCCACAATCAAGAAAGAGAAGCCGGTTCTTTATGTGGGATCTTCATCTGGTTCAAAGAATAGACCACATGGGAAAGGAAAGAAGCGTTCCTTCCAAGCTCCCAAAAAGAACGTGCCCTTGAAGAGGCAAGCTCCGAGTCCCGTTGTGGTAGCCACACCAGTTAAGGCTAACAAGACTAATGACGTCTGTCATCACTGTAAGAAACCTGGACATTGGAAGCGTAATTGCAAGGAATATCTTGACCAGAATGGTTCTGGAAAAGGTATGTTCTACATTGAAGTAAACATTTCACTTAACTCTTCTTCTTGGGTATTGGATACCGGCTGTGGCTCACATCTCTGTAATGATTTGCAGGTGATGGCAAGAAGTAGGAGACTCAGAGATGGTGAGACCTTCTTGAGGATGGGCAATGGGGCAAGAGTTGCAGCCAAAGCTATTGGAGATGTTTACTTATTGTTGGACAATGATTTTAAATTATGTTTGAGAGATGTTTTGTTTGTACCAGATTTGGTGAAAAACATTGTTTCCATTTCTATGCTTGATAAAGATGGATATTCTTGTTTATTTGGCAAAGGTGTTTGCAATATTTACAAGAATGAATGTTTAATTGGTACAGGACAATTGGAAAATGATCTCTATAATTTAAAATTAAAAGATATTCCTATGTATAATGTCCAAGAGATATCAACAACATCCAAAAAAAAACAAGATACTCTAAATCCAGCACACTTATGGCATGCTCGATTAGGTCATATATCTTTTAAAAGGATGAACAAGCTAGTGGGAGAAGGCATGTTTGATATGTCTGATATTAATTCTCTTACTACTTGTGAACCCTGTCTAAAAGGAAAGATGACCAAAATTCCCTTTAAGGGCCATGTGGAGCGAGCCAAGGGACTGTTGGATTTGATCCATACAGATGTGTGTGGTCCACTTAGCATCACCACTAAGCACGGACATTCTTACTTCATTACCTTTACCGATGACTTCTCTAGGTATGGGTATGTGTATTTGATGAAATACAAATCTGAAGCTTTTGAAAAGTTCAAAGAATTCAGAAATGAAGTAGAAAATCAATTGGGACGAAGCATCAAGGCACTTCGATCGGATCGAGGTGGTGAGTACTTGAGTACTGAATTCCAAGAGTATCTTAGGGAGAATGGGATTCTCTCACAGTGGACTCCTCCTGGTACACCTCAGTTGAATGGTGTTTCAGAACGTCGTAATCGAACTTTGATGGACATGGTTCGGTCTATGATGGGGTTCACGGAGTTGCCGCCATCCTTTTGGGGATATGCACTTGAGACAGCGGCACTGTTGTTGAACAATGTCCATTCAAAGGCAGTTGATAAGACACCATATGAGATATGGATGGGAAAATCTCCAAAGTATTCTTATCTAAGAATATGGGGATGCCCTGCTTATGTGAAGCAGATAGTGGGAGATAAATTAGATGCTCGATCCATTTTATGCTACTTCGTGGGATATCCAAGGAATTCGGTTGGATATTATTTCTATCATCCCAAAGAAACAAAGGTGTTTGTTTCTAGGAATGCAACCTTCTTGGAGAAGGAATTTGTATTGGATAGAAAATGGGAGATGATAGAACTCGAAGAAGTTGGAGAAACACCCACGATTGTGGAACCCACACCCGAACAGCCAAGAGAGGAGACACTAGCTCCTAGAAGATCCGAGAGGATCTCAAGACCACCTATGAGGTATGGTCTGCTTCTTGAAGAGGGCCAAGATGAACCTGACCATGGATGTGATCCAAGGACCTTCAAGGAAGCATTTTCTGATGCCGATTCATCCAAGTGGCTTGAAGCTATGGAATCTGAGATGAATTCCATGAATTCGAACCAAGTGTGGAATCTTGTGGATCCACCTGAAGGAATTGTTCCTATAGGGTGTAAATGAATTTACAAGAGGAAACTTGGGACGGATGGGAAGGTTCTGACCTTCAAGGCTCGATTGGTGGCAAAAGGTTATACTCAAAGGCAAGGAGTTGACTTTGAAGAAAATTTTTCTCCAGTCGCAATGTTCAAGTCCATAAGGATATTTCTTGCCATTGCCGCATGGTATGACTATGAAATATGGCAGATGGATGTGAAGACAGCTTTTCTTAATGGGGATATTAAGGAAGAAATTTACATGTCTCAACCTGAAGGGTTCACATCTATCGGAAGTGAGCATAAAGTATGAAAACTTCAGAGATCTATCTATGGTCTCAAACAGGCATCTAGGAGCTGGAACCTCAGATTTGATGGTACAATCAAAGAGTTTGGGTTTACTAAGAATCCTGAGGAACCATGTGTGTATAAGAAGGTCAGTGGGAGTGCTGTGACATTCCTAATACTTTATGTTGATGACATTCTACTCATTGGGAATGATGTAGGAATGTTGCAATCAACTAAAGTATGGTTATCGAGTAAGTTCTCGATGAAGGACTTGGGTGAAGCATCTTTTGTATTGGGAATACAAATCTATCGGGATAGATCGAAAAGATTGCTTGGTCTCACCCAGTCCACATACATTGATACCATCGTGAAGAGGTTCTCGATGGATGAGTCTAAGAGAGGACATCTACCAATGTGTCATGGCGTGTCTCTATCCAAGTCCATGTCTCCCAAAAATGATGCAGAGATAGAGACGATGACACGCATTCTATATGCATCTGCAATTGGTAGTATCATGTATGCGATGATATCTACACGTCCTGACGTGGCCTTTGCACTTAGTGTTACAAGTAGATATCAATCGAACCCTGGTCTTCCACACTGGAAAGCTGTGAAAGACATTCTCAAGTATTTGAGAAAGACTAAGAATATGTTCTTGGTTTATGGGGGTGGAGAACTAAAATTGGAAGGCTATACCGACTCTAGCTTCCAAAGCGATGTTGATGATTCGAAGTCAACTTCCGGTTTTATATTCATGCTCAATGGTGCTGCTGTTTGTTGGAAGAGTTCCAAGCAAAATAGCACTACGGATTCAACCACTGAGGCAGAATATATTGCTGCATCCGATGCTGCAAAGGAAGCTGTTTGGATTAGGAATTTCGTCCAAGAGTTGGGCGTTATTCCTATTGGAGTTGATCCAGTCCCGGTGTACTGCGACAACACTGGTGCAGTTGCTCAGGCAAAAGAACCAAGGTCTCATCAGAAATCCAAACATGTACTGAGAAAATACCACATCATCCGAGAAATTGTGGAACGAGGAGATGTCTTGTTAGACAGAGTCGCCTCCGCAGATAATGTTGCTGATCCACTAACTAAGCCTTTACAAGGACCATTGTTCGAAAAGCATCGCGAATCAATGGGTTTGAAGAATATGGGTAGTTGGCTCTAGTGCAAGTGGGAGATTGTTAGAGTAGGTGCCCGTCGAGCAAATGTGTTGGCCGATGGTCCTTGAGAGAACTCTTGTATGACAATCTTTATTTTAATAATATTTGACATTATTTTATTTGGCGCATCTTTATCTTTATACTCATGCAAGCTGCATAGATAAAGCCCTTGAATATACAAATAGTAGAAAGAATATGAGATGGTCATGTGATGACTATCATGAAACTCATATTTGGAATACTGTATATTCTAAACTGTTCCTAGTCGATTCAGCCGCCATAAAGAAGGATAAAGGCCGCTCGAGCTTGAGACTAGTATTTGCGATGTGAGTACCATGTTTCATTGGTAGGGGACATGGAGATGTCCAAGCATGCAAATAGGTGCTCCTTGTAGAGTGCACTGAACAACCCTCCCTAAAGGATTTTCCAAGTGGTTCTCACTTATCGAGTGGAGAAGTCCTAGTTTATGGTTGTACACCATTAGTCCTATAACCCGGGACAACATGGAGACTCTATATGCTAGTGCTTCACTTTGACTTGTTTACCGACTCATCTGGGGTCATCAGGTGGCAATGTTGGGTGTTGTGACGAAACATATAGGAGTCAATGCATTGTAGTCGGGGATTCACCGCTTACCTATGGGTATGGATATCCTATGTTATATCATGCATACGTAGCTTGAAATCTCTGATCAGAGTAAGTGGTAATTAAGAAAGGAGTTTCTTGAATTACACTTTCGATGCAACTACGGCATGACACATAGTTATCGATTCAATGACAACTCTCGATAAACCAATGGTTGTCGAATCGGTCGGGATATATGAGTTGAAGGGACCGTACTGTACGCTAACCATAATTGATTGGTTCTTGCAGGCACTATCATTTGATACCTAGGGAGTCATGTAAGCAATGCTGCTAGATGTTTACATGACTGGTTGGGTACTATCAGACTTGAGTTTTCTGACGTTCTTATTATCAATGTGTTGATTAATAAGAATGAAGCTATCTAGGGTATGCTCATATAAGGGACTTGTTGATCATGAATCACATGGAGATGTGAACCCACTGCTAGTTGTATCAGTGAACCATTGAGGGTCACACAAGTACTAGCTTTCTAGATCCCGTTGAGATTAAAATTAGTTCATTGTGTTGAACAACTTATAAAGGAGTTTATAAGTAAAATAAATTAGAAGTTTGACTTCTAAATTGGAGAATGAATGGAATAAGTAACTTTTAATTTGTGAATGTGTTCCAAGATTAAAAGTTGACTTAAAATAATTAGTTTATGAAAATGGTGATTTTCTAAACTATTATTTTGAACTTAGTTAATTAATTCAAGTGTTGAATTAATTTAACACTAGTAGACATTTTAATGTACAAATAATTAAATTAATTCAAGTGTTGAATTAATTAAACACTATTGAGTCTAGTAGAGCTCAAATTAATATAGTGTTGTATAATTATTGATACTAGTGGACTTGAATGGGTTCAAGTTAAATTTAATTAATTGATTAAACTTAATTGGGTTTAGGTTTAATAATTAATTAAAAATAAGTTCAAATTACATTTAAATATATATATTTATATATGTATATATATATAGGCGTGTATATATATATATATATGATATATATATGTGTGTGTATAGAATTTGAAGGGTTGTAAGATAGTTTGCAATTTTCCATGCATGCCTTGCAATTTTCCATGATGGCTTAATTGTACTCATTAATCCCTCTCCTTTAATATATTATTTGGAATAATATATACACACACACAATTCATTCCATTCCAATTTTTGAAGGAGGTGGCCGAACACTCTCCAATTTTTCCTCCAAGTTTTTCTTTCAATTTTTGTGGAAGAAGAAAAGAAAAATCTCAATGAAAAATCCTCTAAATATTCTAGTGCATATTTAGAGTGGATTTAGATCGTCTAGTCGTGGACCTAATTCGGAGGCTCGAAGAGTTGAATCCATTTTGAGCAAGGAGTGCTCTTGGAAGCTTGTAGATTGAGTCTACCATTTTTCAAGAGCCTAGTTGTTTATCAACTTGGTTGGAGCCATAAATCAATCTTTGAGATTGATAGGTAAAATTCTAAACACCCTATGGTTGTTTAAGTTTTTGAATACTACACAAGTGCTCGGATTTCTTTTATTAAAAATTTTATATTTCCGCTGCGTTTCCGGGCACGAGTTAACCGATCCCCTTCACCGGATCGAGAACCAGGAGCTTGGAAAGGCCAGTGACCCTTGAAGACAGCAAGATTAGCTTTAGGTTTTTACCCATAGGATTATTTGTAATTCGATAGGGTTGTATATTGATTTAATTAACCGGTTGTATTATGCCGGTCTGTTTTTATTTAAGTCTTCCGCAGAAATTTTATTTAATGCATGCCTAATTATTCTCTTAACTCTGATTAGTTAGCGGATCCGGGTCGGGTCGCTACAAGAAAGGTGACACTCGCAGGAACACATGCTCTCCTACCTCGAAGTGTAACGGCCTCTGGTGAGCGTTCGAGTAGCTAGCCTTTCGATCCAGGTCTGCCTTAATCCTGTGTCGGATCAACTCCACTGCATCAGTCATATGCTGAATCATCTGAGGACCCTCAACCTGACGCTCGCCAACCTCGTCCCAAAACAGAGGGGTACGACAACGTCGTCCATAATAAGCCTCAAATGGTGCCATGCCAATGCTGCGATGGTAACTATTGTTGTAAGCGAACTCCACCAATGGTAAATGATCATGCCACGCTGGACCAAAATCCATCACCACTGCGCGAAGCATATCCTCTAAAGTGGGAATAGTACGCTCGGATTGTCCGTCTGTCTCTGGATGATAAGCCTTACTCAAGCTCAAAGTAGTACCAAGGGCTCGCTGGAAACTACCCTAGAATCTTGAGGTGAATCTCGGATCTCTATCACTGACTATGCTCAATGGAATGCCATGCAATCGAACGATCTCCCACACATACAATTGCGCCATCCTATCAAAAGTGTAATCTTTATTATAGGGAAGAAAATGCGCTGACTTAGATAATTGATCCACGACAACCCAAATAGCATCACAATTCTTGGAAAACATGGGCAAGTGGGTGACAAAATCCATCGTCACATGCTCCCACTTTCACTCAAGAATCTCTAAGCTGTGAAGTAACCCTCTGGGTCGTCTAAACTCTTCCTTGACCTGCTGACACACAAGGCATTGGGATACAAACTGATAGACGATGCGCTTGATCCCTTTCCACCAAAATTGAGTGCGAAAATCATTATACATCTTCATGCTGCCTGGACGTACAGAAAATCTACTGCGGTGAGCTTGCGATAAGATCTCGTCCCTTAAAGCAGAATCGTCGGGTACCACTACTCGACCAAAAAGACACAACAGACCGTCTCCCTGCAGATGGAAACCAGAAGTATTACCACTCTCAGCCAAACGGGCTAAATTTTGAGTCCTCAGATCAAAATTCTGAGCTTCTCGGATTCGTCGATACAATGCTGGCTCTACAAGCACAGAAGAAACACGAATTCCTTGTTGTTCTTTCTTATGACTGAACGTGAATCCCAAAAAACAACTGAAACGACCCTAAATTCTAATATTTAAATAAATAAAGAAAATGCGAAAAATTTAAAAAAAAATTGGCATGACCTATTTGTTTGAATAATAAAACCACATGTCTCAAACAACAGTTTAAATAAACCTCAACCCGAGGTAAACATCAAACACAAAGCATGCAAAACAATATCTAGTTCGACGCCAGACGAAGGGAAAAAAGTATTTAATGTTTACATGCCAACCTAATTTGTATGGAATATCACATCCTGCTACTGAAAGGGGAAACAACGACGACAAAGTATAATTATTACAAAGGCATAAATGCGGAAAGAAAAGAGCGGCAACGGTCAGGGTGTGCCTCCGAACACCTATGGGCCCTGAAAATCCTGCCCCACAGCCTCGTACAAATGCTCACCTACACCAAGCATAGTAGTGAGCCTAAAAGCCCAGCAAGATTTAAATAATGAAGCAAGGGTTCAAAATAATGCATAATACTGAAAATAATACTCAGTAAACTAATGAATCTCACACGAAAGGGAAGAAGTCATGACATGCCCGAAGTAAGAACAATGTCAATATGTGATGGAAAACAAATTCATGAATCAAATTTCCTTTACTTTACTTATGAATTTGGATCCTCGATTGTGACTATGATTTTTGATCAATCAATGGCTATAGTATACAATGCCGGCAAGGAAACTGAGTTCTTATCGGTCCCACATTGCCCCTCTGATTTGGTAGGGAAGTCAAGATTTCTCCCAACCTCGTACTACACGTCCATTTGGTAGGGAAATCGAGATTACTCCCGACCTCGTACTACACGTCTATTTGGTAGGGAAACCGAGATGTCTCTCAACCTCGTACTACACGTCATTTGGCAAGTGAACCAGGGCATCCCCCGACCCATCATTGCACGTCCAAGTCACAACCAACTCACTTCATTCTTTAACTTTCCTTTCAATCAACATTTTCTCATTTCAACATTAATCTTTACAAGCATTCTTTAAATAAGACTTCGGGACTAGAATAAATGAGTTTGAAATCACACACGCGAATAAATAGGCGTTGAATAATTTAAATGACTTAAACTCAAAATATAGCATTACATAAATTTTATGGATAATTGGAGTGTAAGGGAGCACCCTTGGCTTAAAAGCTTTTCTTCTTTTACTTAAGTTTACGCTCACAAGGCCCAACTCGAGCGGTTAAACCATAAAATCCAAAACTCATCCTATTTAAATCCAAAAGGTTTTCCGTTGAAACCGGCACTTCAAACACACCTTAAAATACTCATAAGTCCAGAATTCACATGTTATAATGGCCCAAGAAAACTCAACAACTTAGACTCCCGGACAGCCCATAGAAAACAGAAAAATCTGCTCGCGTCACCTCAACTTAAAATGCGCATAACCTAGTTGATTTTTATTCGAAATAGGCCCAATTTACACCGAAACGATCCTAACATCCTATACTTTAAAAAAATCAGAGGTAGCCCCTGTCCAGGTCTCTAAAACCGAACTCACCAAAACTGTTTCCCAAGACTTGATGCAACGGTAAAATTCTGTTTTTGTACCACTTGACACTATGGACTCTCGAGCTCATCCCTCAACCTATTGCCCCTCAAAAACCCATGAAAACAACTTGTAAACATGCCTAGACACCCAGCTAGGACCCTTGGACAAATCCCTAGCCCATCACTACATTACCTCTCCCTTTTTGCCCCAACACTAGCCCAACATCTTCAAAACTCCTCCAAGTGACCACCCAACCTACTAGTTCCATGACCAGCCCCATGGCCCTCCTAAAACACATCCAAAAACACATTTACGACCTCAAAAACACCCCATGGCAGCCCCTCAACTCCATTCATCCATTCATTCAAAAATTTCGATTCAAACGTCACAAACTCAATATTTTCCACAACATTTCAAAGCCCATATATAAATTAACATGGGCAAAAACATTTGAGGCTTAAAACCCACCATACACACATGAAAATAGATTGGAATCAATGCATCATTTCTGATTTTTCAACATAGCACCAATAAAATTCAATTCATAAAAGTTCTTCATATCATTTCAACCCATAAATCCTTCTAGCAACAAAACATGCAATTTTCGAAATACAAGGATCACCCCTACTGATTTTCAGATTAAAAACATCCCTAACATAAAGAAAATGATGCAAAAATTCGAGATTTAAAAGAAGGAAACAAGGCACGTAATACTCTATACTTGGGTTTCAAAAGAGTAACAAAAATCTTGCCTCAAACTAGCAACAAGAAGAGAAGGAGAGAAGGGCTGGGCACCCTTAAACCTCATGGCCTACAGCTAGAGCAAGCCTTTTTATGTGAGCTCCAAGGCGGCAGCATGGCGGCAGGTGGCTGGAGGAGGTCGGCCGGCGATGAGGAAGAAGAAGGGAGGTGGCCAAGAGATTCAAATGGAGGGGGAAGGAAAATGGCTCGAGGTGAAGGGGAGAAATGAAGTGAGAGGCGGCTAGTTAGGTGTAAGAGTGCTAGGGTTTTAGTTGTGTGTGATATAATATGTATATGTATGTATAGGTGTGAGTGTGTAAGAGTAGGACTAGTCAAAAAGTGATTTTTGACCAATAAAGGTGCTAGTTTTGATTTTTAAATTTTAGCTTGTAGAATTGCCTCTAATTTAAAGTTCTAAGTCTAGAATCTTAAATTTTAAATGTCAAGAATGAAATTTCATTTGTCCGGGTCCAAAAAGGATAATTTGGGAAATTTAAAGAATTACGCGCGAAAATGCACTTACGCGATTTTTCTTGAATGGAAAATCTAAAAATAAAGATTTTATTTTATTTTCTCACCTCTCATGAAATTTAGATCATCTATATAAAAAAAATGAAGGATTTTCCCGCCGTATTCGCTCTTGTCGTGCCAAAGCCAAAAGTCACCAATACAAGCAATTTAAGCAATTTAAGAAATTAAATTTAAATATCAATACAATTAAATTCTAAAGAAATTTAAATCATTTAAATCATCATGAATTTTAGAAATTTAAATATTAAAGCTATTTTAGACATGGAATTTAAATTATGGAACTTTGGCGTCACAGAAACAAATAGAAATTTGAAGAAATTTAAACACTAACTTAGAAATTAAAATCAATATTTTAGTTATTTTAATGTCACAATGTTAAATAAAATATTTAAATAATAAACATAGCGATTAAAATAATTTAAATAAACTAAACGATTGTTTAAAAGTCATTTAAATAAAATACACAAGCGGAATAAAAATCTTTAAAATGACTTGGACAATTGAAAGCATTTAAATAAATAAGCTAGACATTTAAAATGATTTAAAATAACTAACTGCTAAATTAAGTTATTTAAAACAAATAAGTTGGAGCATCCAAAAATATAATAATAAATAAGCTTAACAGTTAAAATCATTTAAATAACTATCCAATAAACTTGAATCATTTTAAATAAATGAGTGGGACAGTTAGGATAATTTAAACGAATAAACTAAATAATTAAAATCATTTAATTAAGCAAACTTAAACCTTTAAAATATTTAAAACAAATAAGTTGTACAATAAAAATCATTTTGGCAATTAAACTTAAGCAATTAAAAGTATTAATTAAATAGTTAGTACAATAAAAATATTTAAATAATTAATTAATATTTTATTAGTGAATAATCCAGATAAAAAATTTTAAATCGATTAAACATAAAAAAATAATAATCATCATAATATTTATTTAATTTAATGCATGTGATTTAATATATTGGATTTTAGGTGCTACAACAGCACTCTTCCACTACCTTCGAAACTGAACTGGTTCGAAGGGAACTCACATAGACCTTGCGACTAAGCGCATCAGCAAAGGGGTTCGATGAACCTGGATGGTACTTGATCTCACAATCATAATCCTTCAACAGATCCATCCAACGATGCTGTCGCATGTTCAACTCAGCATGAGTGAACAAATACTTCAAACTCTTATGATCGGTGAAGATCTCGAATCTTTCTCCGTACAAATAGTGACGTCATATCTTCAAAGCAAAGGCAATGGCTACAAGCTCTAGATCATGTATGGGATAGTTTTACTCGTGAGTTTTTAACTGTCTGGAAGCATACACGATCACGTGGCCATTCTGAGTCAACATGCACCCCAAACCCTGGAGAGAAGCATCAGTGTAGACTACAAACCCACCTGATCCAGACGGCAAAGCAAGAACTGGCGCTGTCCTCAAACGACGTCTCAGCTCTCGAAAACTGTCTTCACAAACATCAGACCACACGAAAGAAGCATCTTTCTTTGTCAACTGTGTCAAAGGCCTAGCTATCTGAGAGAAATTCTCCACAAAATGCCGGTAGTACCTGCCAAACCGAGGAAACTATGGATCTCAGAAGCTGTAGTCGGACGCGACCAATTCAAAATAGCATCTGTATTGCTGGGGTCAACAGATACGCCCTCCTGAGAAATTACATGACCAAGGAATACAACTCGGTCAATCCAGAAGTCACACTTGCTCAACTTCGCATACAACTGTCTCTCCCTCAAGACCTGGAGTACAGTGTAGAGATGGTAGGCAGGCTCATCCATGCAGCGAGAATAAAAAAAGATGTCATCGATAAACACCACCACGAACTTATCCAAAGAGTCTCGGAACACCCTGTTCATCAGATCCATAAAGACAGCTGGAGCATTCGTCAGACCAAACGGCATCACTAGAAACTCATAGTGTCCATACCGTGTACGAAATGTTGTCTTAGAAACATCCTCCTGCCAAACTCGCAACTGATGATAACCAGACCGAAGATCAATCTTCGAATAAACTGAAGTACCCTGCAGCTGATCAAAGAGATCATCTATCCGTGGAAGAGGATACTTATTCTTCACTGTCACTTGATTCAACTAACGGTAGTCGATACACAATCGCAATGAACCATCCTTCTTCTTGACAAACAGCACTGGGGCTCCCAATGGCGAAACACTGGGTCGAATATAGCCCTTATTAAAAAGATCTTGTGATTGCTTCTGCGGCTCTTTCATCTCTGATGGTGCTAAACGGTAAGGAGCTCTGGAAATCGGTTTAGTCCCTGGCTGTAGTAACTCAATGTCAAACTCAATCTCTCGTACTGGCAGCAAACTAGGAATTTCCTCCGGAAACACATCTGGAAAATCACAAACCACTTGTATCTCCCGGATATCTGGTTCCCCTAAGGATGCGTCAATGGCATAAATAAGGTAGCGTTCCCCGCCAGACTCTAAAGCATGTCGGGCTTTCAGTTGCGCTCCCTCGCCATAGAAATACCAAGACTCACCATCCTTCGGACGGAACTGAACAAATCTCAGATAGCAATCCACTATTTCTCGATAGGTAGTCAGGAGATCTATCCCAATGATGCAATCGAAATCCTCCATAGCTAGGATCATCAGGTTAGCACTAAGTTGATGCCCCTCGAAGTCTAAAACACAATTCATCACTAGACGCTTGGCTAAAACCTCGCTACCCATAGGAGTAGAAACCACTATCAACACGTCTAAGGGAATAAATGGCAACTTATACTTATTAGCAAAACATGGTGAGACGAAAGAATGCGATGCACCAGTATCAATCAAAACATATGCACAAAAACCACACAAACTACAGGTACCTGCGATCATCCGATCACTGTCAGCCTCTGCCTGCTCCTAGTTCAGTGCAAAAACCTGCACCTGAGCACGTGGCCGCAAAGAAGAATGACCCCGTAAAGGAGTCTGAGTAGGGTGTCGCTGAGACTGCTACAACTGCTGATACTGCTGAGAATAATGCTGCTGTTAAGGTGGCTGCTGATACTGAGGTGGCTGAACAGATGCGTGAGAACCTCCTAAACCACCAGCTGCTCCCATCAGCATCGGACAATCCCTCTTCATGTGACCCTCCTGGCCACACTGAAAACATGCACTAGTTGATCGACCACACTGTCCTGGAGGATTCCTGCATCTGCACTGACTACATCGGTTTGGTCTCTGTCCACCAAAAAGATGCACTCCGCCGGATCCAGATGAAGAAGAAGAAGTACCTACTGACTTCTTGAAAGACTGGCCCTTCTGACCCAAAAGACTAGAACTCACTGGCCTAGAAGAAGAAGAGAAGAGTCCCCTGTTCCTCCGAATACGGTCCTCTACTTGGCGACAACGGTCTACCAAGCCCTCGTAGGTCATATCACTGCCCAGCGCAACCATCCGATGAATCTCAGGGTTTAGACCCTGAAGTAAATGGTCGTACTTTGCCATAGAACTATCAGCAATGTGAGGACAATAAGGTAGCAGATCAAAGAATTTCTGCTGGTACTCCTCAATCGTCATCGTACCCTGTCACAGGCTCAGTAACTCACTGGCTTTTGCCTGTCGAAGAGTTGAAGGAAAATACAGTCTCTGATAAGCTGTACGGAACTCGACCCACGTAGCTGCTCCTCTCGCTGCTATGAATGGTGTGGAAGTAGATCTCCACCACTTCCTCGCTCGCCCCTCAAGCATGAAGGCAAGAATATCCATCATATCCTCGTCTGTGCAACGGAACTCCTAAAAACACTGCTCCATCCTCTCGAGCCAATCCTCAGCCTCCTCAGGTGTCTCACCACCTGTCAAGGGCTTTGGGCTCACCTCTTTAAACCTGTGCATGCTTACTCATTTGCGCTCCTTAGGATGTCCTCGACGACGTCTACAATCGTTCGGATCGCCCCATCGACCGCCGCCTCCGCTATCATGGCTCTCATCGTAATCTGCCATCTGTTACACAATAACAGATAATAACTTATTCTACTTTACGTCATTCCCAGTGCAATGCGCTCTGATACAATAAAGTGTAGTGACCCAACCGGATCCACTATCTAATCAGAGTTATAATAAAGTGCATGCAATAATACTTAAAGCGTAAGGAGCGGATAATTTAAAATACAACAAATCCAATCGGCAGAATAAAACCGATGATAACATAAGTGTATAAATACCATTATACAACCAAATCAAAGGTTCTGGGTAAACAAATCCCTACCCTCTAAAACCTCACACTCTCGGATCCTCAATCCTACTGAGAGCCACCTGGACCGTCCAGCCTCAAACCTACCCTACCACAAGGTACACCACAATACCCAAACACAGGGGCGTGAGCGACTACGCTCAATAAATAAACAATGATATAAGTACAAATATGCGCACACAGATGATTTAAAATCCCAGGTAAAACAATTGCTCAATGTGCCAGGAATATACAGTACCGACTAGAGAGCGACTTCATGGGGTACTCGTATATTCTATATCAGGGCTGAGCCAACCCCATCCTGATCCAAATCCAAAACAGGATACAAGTCTCATATGGAAACTGTCATACCTAACTCGAGTCCAACATGAGATCACTGTTCCCTATGGAGACTGTCAATGACTCACATCTCTCGGGATGCAGTCATACATAAAATCGTGCATGTGCTAAGGTGGTAAAACATGTTAAAACATGATAAAACATATAGCACATACTCATGCAACATACATGCAAATATATCATTCCGACTAGCTTGGTCAGTACTTACGTACCTCTAACAATTGCAGGCAATTCCTAGCACCACTGGTCTAGATCCCACGCCTAATATTCCAGTTTACTACTACTACAATACAGTTACCCATGCATCAATAATTAAGCTCTATAAGCCTTAACTAAACTATTCTATACTCCTAAATATTTTTAGGAAGCCAAAGCTATACCTGCGTTCGTCTTTAGTCCTTTGTTGTCTTTTGCCTCAAAACTAGGCCACAGCTCTGCTACGACGCCTGGATCGCTATGCCACTTCCGGCTTCCCCATAGGACACCTAGATCTCCCTAGATCTGAGTTAGAAGGCCTAGGAATCGAGAGAGAAGAGAGTAGAGGTGCGTGTGAAAATATATTTTGGCTCCCCTATTTATAGCCACAGTTCGGAGCCTCCGAACTTGACTTCGGACCCTCCGAACTGGTTCGGATCCTCCGTTCCTGACTTCGGAGCCTCCGTTCCTGTTCGGAGCCTCCGATCCTGACTTCGGATCCCCCGAAGACCCATAAGTGACCTCACCCATGACGTAATATCTTTGGAGCCTCCGATCCGAGTTCAGATCCTCCGAACCCGTTCGAAGCCTCCTAACTTGGTTTGGAGCCTCCGAAGCCTTTGAACTCTCGGAACCTTCCCGTCCATTTTTCAAGTGTTCTAAATCAATTTTTGGACACCTTAGACCCTTTTGGAAAACCCTTAATCATGTTTTACTAAATCTAAACATGATCACATGATTAATTACTCATTAATCAGTAATTCTGGATACGGGTCACTACAACCCCGCTCAACTTCTATCTTAATCCAAGAACTTTCCGCTCTAATACCACCTGTTGTGGGGACCTCGGGTGCTAATCTCATCTTAAAGGCCAAATAACAATTAGAAATAAATAAATAAACAATCATCAAAAAAGGAAAGCATGTTTAATCAAACACACTCATTTATCAAGAAACTAGATCAACTAAGTCAAGTAGATCAAGTAAATCACGTAGAATTCAACAAGAGCAAGTAATCATGCACGTATATGATTTAAGAAACATGAAAATCATCACGTTCTCGAGTTATTCTACCTATCGAGGCTAATGTCGAATCATACATTTCGATCTCAAATCTGAAGTACTCGAACCTTGCAAAGCTTTACTCCAACTTGGCTAAATCTGCTCCTTCCAATTCTTGCTCATTCACCTTGCTAGTGGAAGATCTTGATTGCTTCAAACTTCATTCAAACTTCAAACAACTTGAACTCTTCGAATCGAACTCGAAGATCCTTGACTTCAATCTAAAATAAATGTTTACACATCCCCAACATCAGCTTTCAATCTCATTTAATCTTACAGCTTAGCTAAACAACTTATAGTCTTGATCAATCAACCAAAACTCAAATCGGAGACATAGTGATTCGAAACCGATAATTCCAAAAACATATGCATCATCTAAACATTGATATATAACTCATATCAATATAATTTCGTCACTACAAATTTGAAATCAGTAGAGACCCTATTTTCAGAAATTTGAAAAATCTTCCAAAAATAAAAAAACATGTTCAAGCGACGATCATTTCTCGATCTGACTTAGATATGCTATCGTCGTATATACAAGAACACGTTTATACAATCAAATCTTAATTCTAACAACATCTTAAAAATTAAACATTGTAGAACTTAATCAAACTTATGTCAAAACAAATCCATCGACGCAAGGATTGCAAATATACTATCAATTTTGAATTCCACCGGGCGGATGAATTTCTATCTAATTTGGAATGAAGGAAAAAGCTTAGAATCTGAATTTTTTCAAGGCTCTCGGTTTCTTGTTGCTGAAGGATATATGGAATACATGTTTAAATATAAATACATGTCATGTGTAATTCCACTTGCAACCTAAATTGAAAATTGGTCCCTGAACTCTTCCAAAATTGCAAATCGATCCTCAAACAATTTTTTTCTTCTAACTAAATCCTTTTTATTTCTAGATTAAAATTTTAAATCTTAAATCCCATAAATATTCAACTCAAACACTTTAATCTTTTAATTTAAGAATTTCGGAATTAAAATCTTAAAATCCGTAAATCCTCAAATTAAATATTTTCAACCCAAAATTTAAATCTCTAATTCTGTAAATTCTCCAATTAATATTTTTCCAAATCCGGAATTTAAATCTCAAATTCCGTAATTAATAACTTAATATTTTCGGACCTTACAGTAGGTGCTCAACTTGGATAAATCATTTCTCATCTCTCTCGTGGTGATGTTAAAAAGGGGGAAGAACATAGAAAATCATCAGTTGATATAGACCGACAGAAGCGAGAAGTTTAATAGACAAAATGGCAGTAGAAGAAGAAATAGTCAGTGTAGTGACCCTTACCCGGATCACCTACTAAACAGAACTTAGGCATGCAATTAACTTAATAAAACAGATATCAGAATAAAACTGCGGAAACCAATAACAATATACAATCCCAAGAAAAGGAATCTGTAATTATCCAATAATATACAACCAAATCGAATAGCTGTATAAACCCAAACAACAGTAATAAGGCCTAGACGAAGCTCCAGCTGGCCAACCACTGACTAGCCCCTCCTGGATCCACCCTCCTCGTCCAATCGCAAACCTGCCCCATGGAATAGGGTGTCCAGAAAATACAGAGTACGAGACGTGAGCATAAAACGCTCAGTGCGAGAGTATGAGTATACATGCATGCAAAGTGAACTCCCTATAGACTCGAGGTCAAGGATCAGATAACAGAGACAGACCGGGCCCTGGTATGTAGCACGCTGTGCCGTCGCTTCAGGAGGTGGCTCCCATACCGAGATAACTGTGGAAACACCGGACCCAAATCGATGGAAGTCCATCCACTAACAGGATAGGGTACAACCCTACTAACAGACATCTCGAAGGAGATACAGCAAGATGCAAATGAATGCAGCATAATATCATGGCATATAAATCATGCAGTCACATAATACATGCATACTCAGTCAGGATATCTCGAACAGTACTTTCGTACCTCAAATACCAGGTAGGCACTACCAGCTCTAAGTCCAAGCCTAAAGTCCGCCTACACAGCGAAATGATACTACTATCATTACAGTGCTCTAAAAGCCTTAACTAAGCTATTGCATACTCCTAAATATTTATAGGAAGCAAAAGCTATACCTTCGTCCGTCGTTAGCCCTTTGATGTCGATGCCTCCAGAACTTGGGCACAACTCCGCTACGACTATCGAACGCCTCTCCGACCTCCGGACCAAGCCTAAGAAGACTAGAACAGCTCGAATATGACTAGAAATAGAGAGGAAATCCGGAATTGGCAAGGAGAAATGAAATCTCGGCCTTCTATTTATAGACAACGATCGGAGCCTCCGATCCTTGATCGGAACGTCCGAACCTCGATCGGAACGTCCGATCCTGCCATCGGAGCTTCCGAAGATCCTGATCTGCCACGTGTCAAAATATCACTTGTTGACTCCGGATAGGGGTGATCGGAGCCTCCGGTCCTGATCGGAGCTTCCGATCCAGCCACACGTCAAGGATGACGTAATATCATCGGTGCCTCCGATCCTCATCGGAGCTTCCGATCCCGATCGGAGCTTCCGATCCCGATCGGAGCTTCCGATCGTCCCTTCGGAGCTTCCGATCCGTCCAATCCCCAATTTATTTGATTAGCATTAATCCTTTAATTACTCAATTAGGGTTCGGGCTACTACAGTCAGGATAACAGGTAAATGTTATTTATCGCAGCCCAGTAGGTGTAATAGGATGTTATTGCATTTAATTAATGATTGCATGTAACAACTATGTATCAATGCAATTCATTTTCGCAATGAATTCATTATCTTGTGTTATCTGTTATGATTTTTGGGGCATAGGTTTTGTCATCACCAAAAAGGAGGAAATTGTTGAATCCTTACTTTTGGTGATAACAAAACTATATATCGTGGTTATAGTATGACCACCATTTATATGTAAAACAGGAAAAACATCTATCGGAAGATATCAACCGATCTTATCATGCCAACCGATTGGAAGATATCGACTGCTTAAAGACATTAGCTGAACTCTTGAATATCAACCAACTTTCACATATCAGCCGACTCCATATCAGCTGGTCCTCATACTTCAACCAATCTTAGCTATCAGAATAAATTTCTACTGGAATACAAGTTTCAAGAATATCTACCGACTTCATAGAGTCAAAAATACCTAGTAACGGATCCTTGAAAAGACAACTTAAATGCGAAAGGGCAGAGCATTTAAGGAGCCATCTGACAAAGCTCAAAAGACCATTAATAGCATTTATGAAGACATATTGAATGGTCATTAAAAGATCTTAGAGTACATATATTTTGAAGATGAACATATCTTACTCCATAGAACGAGAAATACTATCTGGCATACATCTGTTCGAAAAGATGTTTCTTACCGTTGACACAAAGGATAAAGACGTTGAAGATTGAGATATAAATACCAGAGCCAAACAAAGAAAAAGACAAAACACATGGCCATCAAACTATCAAAGCATCTGAGCACTCGAAATTGTTTTCAATATTCTACCGCTCATTCAACCCTTCGCTCAAATAGAAGCATATCTAATCTTCTTAGAGATCTATTCAAGGGTTACTCAAATCCAAGCCATTATTTGAAAAACATCGACTACTCCAAGATTTGATATTCTAAGCTTTCAAAAAGCTTAGACATATATCATCATCAACCAAAGAAGTTTGATAAGAACTTAGAATCTTATCAGTGTAAATCTAGGAGTTCCATTTTAGTCAATGATAAGTCTTAAATTGGATCGGGTGTATTACAAGACGTTGTAATAGCCAAGTCTTCTAGTGTATCCTGTCCATGAGGAATAAGGGGTGACGTAGAAGATTGAGCTCCGAACATCCATAAACAATTATGTTCACATTTACACTACTGCATCACATCATATTTTCACTATTGTCACCTAGCTTAGTGAGAGCCATTTTCCGCACTACTTTAGTAGCTCTTATTTATCTAGGAATTTGAGAGAAATCGGTTAAGTGAATTAACATTTGCTTAATCTTATCATGTTAAAGCATAAAATTATTAGAGTGTTTATACACCCCCACTCTACACACACTATCGATCCCCAACAAGGATCATAAAAATGAATTTAGGACTTAAAACATTCAAATTCCGCAACTTGGGCATAACTGGATGCGAGGCGCTCGAGCGTGCGGTCCCAAGCAGCGATGCGCAGGCGCTCCTCGCTTCTATCTCGGTCCTTTTCTGTCTTTTTGACTCTCTTTCACATGATAACATTTAACCATTGATAAATACTAATCTTTGACATGAAAAAACATCAAAACTCGTAAAGGTTTTGCCCAAAAACGACCAACTTCAAAGGATTTGATTAAATCCTTGCTTACATCAAACACACACAAAAAATACTCATTTTAACATATTTACACAAAATATCCATTCATTGAAACTGTTGGAAAACTGTGTTCAGATCAATTAGAATTGATACCCGGTGCAGCGCAAGTTTAAAAATTTATTTTATTAATATGGAACGATTCCATATCTGGGTATCAAAACTTTCACGATTAAATTTGTGTAAGTAAAATAAATAATCACAATTAAATATTTTACCTTAAAATCTCAAAGCGAGATTATGGACACCAACAGAATTTAATCTGCTCTTGTTGTATATCCCCGGAACTGATGAACGAACGTTTCTTCAATCAGGTCCACGAATAGAAAACAAAACCCTCTGATTGACTGCACTAGAAATCAATCAGAAGTTTGCGTAGAGAATAAACAGATATGATCTGTTAATTCAGATTGTAATTTTTCATAAAAATCACAAGCCGAATTTTCTCCAAAAGGGACAGAGGATTTCGAAAATCCCCTTGAATATTCTAGAGTGTATTTTCGAAAATTGCAATATGCAATGTGTGTGATTTTTGAACCCAACACCTCTATTTATAGATAATTTTTAGCTATAATTGTATCAGGACTCTAACTCCTTAAAGCCCACAATCCATAACTTAAGCCCAACAAGCCAAGCCCGTTGTTATAGAAATTAATATAAAATTCATCGTGACTCCGATTGATAAACTGATTTCACCAATGTGCACAGAAACCATTTCTGCATCTTTTAGAGTCAAGATAATTTTTCTGAATCCGAATTCAGTGATTTCCAAAAATGCCCATCCCTATGTCATTTTAGGAAATCTCACTCCCTTTAGTTAAGAAGTCCAACTTCTCTTTCATTAAATTTAACTCTTTAAATTTAACTATCTCTACGGGGTTTTAGTAATCCATTACTTGTGTAACCCTCAATGGTTCAGGAATACAGCTAGCCGTGGGCTCACAACTCCTTGTGACTCGGAACAACAATTTCCGACTTACCCATCGAATCATGGTAAGAGCGTCTAGCAACATCGCCCCATTATTCCCTAGGTATTACTGATAGTGCCAGCAAGAACCAGTAGATTTTGGTTAGCGTACAGTACGGTCCCTTCATCCAAATTTCCCGATCGAATCAACAACCATTGGTATATCGAGAGTCGTTCGAGATTCGATAACTATGCATAACATCTTGGAGATCTATTAGTGACATCGCATGTGTTACTAGGATAACCCATTAACCTAAAACACATCATGTACTCTGGCCAGAGATTCGTCACACTAATATCTCCTCAGATCGCATAGGATATCCACACTCGCAAGTATGTGGTGAATCCTTGACAACAAAGCATCGACTCCTATATGTGTCATAACTGTACCCAATCCCGACACCTGATGACCCCAATAGAGTCGGTAAACGAGTCAAAGTACAGTACTAGCATATAGAGTCTCAATGATATTTCAATTAATAAATTCTAATGGTGTACGACCAAAACCGCGGACTTTATCCACTCGATAAGTGATAACCACTTGGAAAGTCCAAATAGGGTAGTTCGATCATTCATCATATGAATATCCATTTGCATGCTTTGAACATCTCTATGTTCCATACCAATGAAACGTGGTACTCGGCATCGCAAATGCTAGTCTCAATCTCGAGCGATCCTTATCCTTATTTGCGGACGGCTCAATTGACTAGGAACAGTTTAGAATATACAGTGACTATAAGATGTGTTTCATGATAGCCATCCCCATGTGCTACCACATCTTACATACACTATAGTATATACAAGGTCTTTATCAAAACAACAATAGTATATCATAATATAACAATATGAAGAAAGATAAAGTCAATGCCATTATAAAAGTGTAAATTATATTAAACAAAAGATTGTTTTACATAGAGTCATAAAAGCCCTTAGCCACAAGTTGGCTAACCGGGCACCCACTCTTTCAATATCCCACTTGCCCTAAAGCCAACTAGTCATACTACGTAATCTCATTGCTTCGCGATGTTTGTCAAACAATGGTCCTGGCAAGGGCTTAGTAAGCGGATCAGCGATATTGTCTGTAGAGGCCACTCTTTCGACACTGATGTCTCCTCTTTCCACGATCTCCCAGATGATGTGGTATTTCCTCAGTACGTGTTTGGACTTCTGATGAGACCTTGGTTCCTTTGCCTGAGCAATGGCACCCATGTTGTCACAGTACACCGGGACTGGACCAACAGCTTCAGGAATTACACCCAACTCTTGGATGAATTTCCTTATCCAAACCGCCTCTTTAGCAGCAGCTGATGCTGCAATGTATTCTGCCTCAGTGGTGGAATCCGCTGTGGTGTCCTGCTTGGAACTCTTCCAAGAGACAGCACCGCCATTGAGCACGAATACAAATCCAGAGGTTGATTTTGAGTCATCCACGTCACATTGGAAGCTAGAGTCGGTATAGCCTTCCAACTTCAATTCTCTCCCTCCATAAACCATGAACAAATTCTTAGTCCTTCGCAAGTACTTAAGAATATCCTTCACGGCTTTCCAATACATTTTACCGGGACTGGCTTGGTATCTGCTCGTGACGCTCAGAGCATAGGCCACATCCGGTCTGGTAGATATCATCCCATACATGATACTACCTATGGCTGACGCATATGGCACGTGTGTCATCTTCTCTATCTCTTCGTCAGTCTTGGGACACATAGAATTGGATAGAGAAACTTCATGACACATAGGTAGATGTCCTCTCTTGGACTCATCCATAGAAAACCTTTTCAATATGGTGTCGATGTAGGTTGATTGAGTAAATCCTATCATTCTTTTAGATCTATCTCTATAGATCTGAATTCCTAGAATATAGGATGTCTCACCTAAATCCTTCATCGAGAATCTACCTGATAACCATATCTTTGTTGACTGCAACATCCCTACATCATTCCCCATGAGTAGGATGTCATCAACATAAAGTACTAAGAATGTTACCGCATTCTTAACTACTTTCTTGTACACGCATGGTTCCTCCGGGTTCTTGATGAAACCAAAATCCTTTATTGTTTCATCAAATTTCTGGTTCCAACTTCTTGATGCTTGTTTGAGACCATAGATTGATCTCTGAAGCTTGCATACCTTATGCTCGCTTCCCATGGATGTGTATCCCTCAGGCTGCGTCATATAGATCTCTTCCTTAATGTTTCCATTAAGAAATGTAGTCTTTACATCCATTTGCCATATCTCATAGTCATACCATGCTGCTATGGCAATAAGGATTCTTATGGACTTGAACATTGCGACTGGTGAAAAGGTTTCATCATAGTCAACTCCTTGTCTTTGAGTATAACCTTTTGCCACCAATCGTGCCTTGTAGGTCAATACCTTTCCATCATGCCCAAGCTTTCTCTTGTAGATCCATTTGCACCCAATTGGAATAATTCCATCGGGAGGATCTACTAAAGACCAAACTTGGTTAGAATGCATCGAGTCTATTTTCGATTGCATAGCTTCAAGCCATAAATTAGAATCCGCATCAGAAATTGCTTCCTTGAAGTTTCATGGATCACATCCAATGACGGGTTCACTTTGATCCCCTTCAAGAAGAAGACCATATCTAATAGGAGGCCTAGAAGTCCTATCGGATCTCCTAGTATTAGGCGTGTCTTGTGATGATTCTTGAGGTGTAGGATCGCTATTTTGTATCTCGGGTTCTTCTCGAATTTCTTCGAGTTCCATCATCTTGTCTTTCTTATCCAATAAGAACTCCTTCTCCAAGAAGGTGGCATTCCTTGAAACAAACACTTTTGTTTCAGCAGGATGATAGAAATAATATCCGATTGAATTCTTCGGATACCCTACAAAATAACATAAAGTGGATCGACTATCCAATTTATCTCCCACTGTCTGCTTCACGTAAGCAGGACATCCCCAAATCCTCAAGTACGAATACTTAGGAGCTTTTCCATTCCATAACTCGTATGGTGTTTTATTTACTGCTTTAGTGTGGACGTTGTTTAACAACAATACCGCCGTTTCAAGCGCGTAGCCCCAAAACGAAGGTGGGAGCTCAGTGAAGCTCATCATGGATCGAACCATGTCCAACAAAGTACAATTGTGACGCTCCGAAACACCATTAAGCTGAGGTGTCATAGGAGGAGTCCACTGAGAGAGAATCTCATTCTCTTTTAGATAGTCCAAAAACTCGGTACTTAAGTATTCTCCACCTTGATCCGATCGAAGTGCCTTAATACTTTTACCTAGTTTGTTTTCTACTTCAGCCTTGAATTCTTTGAACTTTTCAAATGCTTCAGACTTATATTTCATTAAATATAAATACCCATACCTAGAATGATCATCAGTAAAGGTAATGAAGTAGGTGTTGCCACATTTAGTACCAATCCTAAATGGACCGCAAACATCTGTATGGATCAAATCCAATAGATTTTGACTACGCTCAGGTTTCCCTTTGAAAAGAGATTTAGTCATTTTTCCCTTTAGGCAGGACTCACAAGTAGGTAGAGAGTTAATATCAGACATATCAAACATGCCCTCTCCCACTAGCTTGTTCATCCTCCTTGAGAAAATATGACCTAGCCTAGCATGCCAAAGGTTTGCCGGGTTATGACTATCGTCCTTCCTTTTAATTGTTGTTATCGGTTTATCAACATAATTAATTGGAACGTCTTTTAATTTTAAGCTATATAGATCGTTTTTCAAGTTGTCCATTTCCAATCAAACATTCATTCTTGTAAATATTGCAAATCTCATTCACAAAATTGCAAGAAAAACCATCTCTATCAAGCATAGAAATAGATATAATGTTTTTGACCAAATCCGGAACATATAAAACATCTCTCAAAAATAACTTAAAATTGTTCTGCAAAACTAAATAAATGTCTCCTATAGCTTTGGCTTCGACTCTAGAACCATTCCCGAGCCTTAGCTGGGTCTCACCCATCCTTAGCTTACGACTTCTTGTCATCACCTGCAAATCATTGCAAATGTGAGATCCACATCCGGTATCCAATACCCAAGAAGAATTATTAAGCGAAACATTTATTTCAATATAAAACATACCCTTTGCAGTTCGCAACTGTTCGAGGTATTCCTTGCAGTTACGTTTCCAATGACCGGGTTTCTTGCAGTAATGGCAAACGTTTTCATCTTTTATCTCAATTGAAGCCTTGGCCTTTCCCTTCTTATTTGGTACAATCTTCTTGGGCGGGACAGAACGTTTCTTACCCTTTTCACTTGGTCCTTTCTTAGAGTAAGAAGAGGAGCCAACCAAGAGTACCGGTTTATCCTTCTTTAGTGTGGCTTCATATGTGACAAGAATATTGACCATCTCTTCAAGGGTGGCCTCTATCTTGTTCATATTGAAGTTCATCACAAAACCGTCAAACGATGAAGGAAGTGATAGAAGCAACAAGTCCGCGCTAAGTTCTTGCTCCAAAGTCAAGTCGAGTGTTACCAACTTTTCAATGAGCCCAATCATGTGCACCCCATGCTCACGGACCGAAGTCCCATCTCGCATGCGGCTCGTCATGAGCTCTCTGACGGTGGCATACCTCTCCGACCTTGACTGAGCTCCAAAGAGTTCCTTGAGGTTCTTGTGAATGTCAGCAGCATTCACGGCATCCTCGAATCTCCTTTGAAGCTCATCAGACATCGAAACCTGCATGTAGCATTTGGCCTTGATATCATGGTCCCACCATAAATCAAGTTTGGCCAACTCTTCCGGACTTGTATTAGCCGGGGCTTCCTTCGGAGGCGGCTTCTCTAACACGTAGAAAGCTTTTTCTGAAGTAAGAATATTTTTCAACTTACGGAACCATTTCGTATAGTTTGCGCCAGTCAATTTGTTTTGTTCGAGAATTGAAAACAGTGGATTGCGTGGATTCATCGTAATATAATACTGAAGAGGAAACAGACAATAATCAATGATTGTTTAATTAATTTACTAAGACATAAAATATGGCGGATTTTATTTTATGAATTACACTCCCACTATTTTAACGATTTCACTACCCTCTAGTGAAAACGGGAAACTATTTTCCTTAGTGAGAACATGGAGTCCAATTGACAAATCATGATCCCGAATAATATCAGCCAACCATAATTTTCAAAAGGTAGAGCCCAATTACTTCCAAAGTAACCCCATGTTTTTACCTCATGTCCAATAAGGGCCCAATAATATGACGTCGTTTATTGTGACATGTCAAGATAACCCATCAATATTAAGTTGTCATGGACGGTCGCCATGTGGATCCCCCAATAATATGAGCCAATCCCATGGGAGTTCCACCCAACTTACAACAAGTGTTGATCCAATGTACAGCTTTCCGACGAACGGGCCCCCCCAATAATATGAGCCGGACCGTATCCGCGGGTAGCATCTCATACATTGATCGTTGATGGAAGGTAGGAATATTTAAACAATATTTAAATTCCCTTTTTATTAATCTTGATATCAATTTTAAATCATATTTAAAATGAGGGATTTTTAATTTTGAAAATTTGTCTCATCATGCAATTTATGTATGCTTGCGGGATTCATACAATTTTGTCTAAACATGCATACATCAATAATATCATATATTATTTAAGGATGATCGATCCCATTAACTAATCGACCCGTGGTTGCCAATCACGAGTTTAAGTCCATTCCTAGGTGATATGTAAGTATGAAATGCAATTCTATTACATTGTGCTTCCAATTTACATTTCTTCGGTCTTCATTGTCTGCTGGGCCCACTATTTCTTCAAATCTTTGTCTCCCACTAAGTCTAATAAATTTACAATAAATTTCGATGACAAATATGGGATACATTTTAGGGGTGGGAACGGGCCATAAACCAGGCCCACTTTTATTACATATGACAATCATATTGGGCTATAAACCAAGCCCATTAATAAACACCAACAACAATAAGACAAATGTAAATCACCTAACATACACCTAAAACATTGGTCATGGCAATCGATCATCCTTTATCCATTAATTAATTCAATAATTAAATAATTGGATAAACATGCAATGGCATCATAATTAAAAGATAAAATCATATTTTATCTTATCCATCCATAAGATCATATCTTAACATCAATTGTACCAAAATAATTAATTTTATAAAATCTAATTTAACGGATAAAATTTATAAATTTTCCAAAAATTCAAATTTATCCAAAAATCAATTTTAAAAATTTCGGACTCGAACAATTCGATCCGATGCCTCGTGATCTAATCAAAAACAATTTTCGATCGGATCAAACACTAGAATTTCAAAAATTCAAAAATTTTTCAAAAATTAAAATTTTTAATTTTTCCGGGCTGCCCGGGATTGCCCCGACCGGGGCTCGGGCTGGGCAGCCCGTCGCTGCCCATTGGGCAGCGGCCCGTGTTTTGCCCGTCAAAAATTTAATTTTAAAAAATTTGTTTTGTTTCAAAAACCGAGGCTTAAAAATTTTGTACAATCGATTAATTTAATCGTTTGATCTGAGCAACCTGTCTCTGATACCACTGTTGGAAAACTGTGTTCAGATCAATTAGAATTGATACACGGTGCAGCGGAAGTTTAAAAAATTTATTTTATTAATATGGAACGATTCCATATCTGGGTATCAAAACTTTCACGATTAAATTTGTGTAAGTAAAATAAATAATCACAATTAAATATTTTACCTTAAAATCTCGAAGCGAGATTATGGACACCAACATAATTTAATCTGCTCTTGTTGTATATCCCCGGAACTGATGAACGAACGTTTCTTCAATCAGGTCCACGAATAAAAAAACAAAACCCTCTGATTGACTGCACTAGAAATCAATCAGAAGTTTGCGTAGAGAATAAACAGATATGATCTGTTAATTCAGATTGTAATTTTTCATAAAAATCACAAGCCGAATTTTCTTTGAAAGGGACAGAGGATTTCGAAAATCCCCTTGAATATTCTAGAGTGTATTTTCAAAAATTGCAATATACAATGTGTGTGATTTTCGAACCCAACACCTCTATTTATAGATAATTTCTAGTTATAATTGTATCAGGACTCTAACTCCTTAAAGCCCACAATCCATAACTTAAGCCCAACAAGCCAAGCCCATTGTTATAGAAATTAATATAAAATTCATCGTGACTCCGATTGATAAACTGATTTCACCAATGTGCACAGAAACCATTTCTGCATCTTTTAGAGTCAAGATAATTTTTCTGAATCCGAATTCAGTGATTTCCAAAAATGCCCATCCCTATGTCATTTTAGGAAATCTCACTCCCTTTAATTAAGAAGTCCAACTTCTCTTTCATTAAATTTAACTCTTTAAATTTAACTATATCTACGGGGTTTTAGTAATCCATTACTTGTGTAACCCTCAATGGTTCAGGAATACAGCTAGCCGTGGGCTCACAACTCCTTGTGACTCGGAACAACAATTTCCGACTTACCCATCGAATCATGGTAAGAGCGTCTAGCAACATCGCCCCATGATTCCCTAGGTATTACTGATAGTGCCTTCAAGAACCAGTAGATTTTGGTTAGCGTACAGTACGGTCCCTTCATCCAAATATCCCGATCGAATCAACAACCATTGGTATATCGAGAGTCGTTCGAGATTCGATAACTATGCATAAAATCTTGGAGATCTATTAGTGACATCGCATGTGTTACTAGGATAACCCATTAACCTAAAACACATCATGTACTCTGGCCAGAGATTCGTCACACTAATATCTCCTCAGATCGCATAGGATATCCACACTCGCAAGTATGTGGTGAATCCTTGACAACAAAGCATCGACTCCTATATGTGTCGTAACTGTACCCAATCCCGACACCTGATGACCCCAATAGAGTCGGTAAACGAGTCAAAGTACAGTACTAGCATATAGAGTCTCAATGATGTTTCAAGTAATAAGGAATAATGGTGTACAACCAAAACCGCGGACTTTATCCACTCGATAAGTGATAACCACTTGGAATGTCCGAATAGGGTAGTTCGATCATTCATCATATGAATATCCATTTGCATGCTTTGAACATCTCTATGTTCCATACCAATGAAACGTGGTACTCGACATCTCAAATGCTAGTCTCAATCTCGAGCGATCCTTATCCTTATTTGCGGACGGCTCAATTGACTAGGAACAGTTTAGAATATACAGTGACTATAAGATGTGTTTCATGATAGCCATCCCCATGTGCTACCACATCTTACTTACACTATAGTATATTCAAGGTCTTTATCAAAACAACAATAGTATATCATAATATAACAATATATAGAAAGATAAAGTCAATGCCATTATAAAAGTGTAAATTATATTAAACAAAAGATTGTTTTACATAGAGTCATAAAAGCCCTTAGCCACAAGTTGGCTAACCGGGCACCCACTCTTTCAGAAACCTTGTTCTCTCACATGAAAAAGTTTCAAAACTTGAAAATATTCGATCAAGAACACCACAACTTCAAAACTTTAAACTGAAACACGTACATCATACTCACACCAAAAATTTGAGATTTAAACATCTTTGAATCATTCTCTCATCAAAATCTTTCCCATAAACATCAAAAACGGTTCATGTTTCACAATTCTACATCATTCTCATCAAAAAATCATAGAATCAATGTAATATACATAACTTATACATCAACATACATCTTTTTCATATCAAAATACTTAAATTCTCGATTGGTGGTTTCAAAAACATTTTAAACTTGTCTTTCTTCTCGGTAGGGAGTAATTCGGATCTCAGGAACACAACCTAGTGATGCGATCATGGATGGTTTGCATGTTGATCACATAGCCAAGGATCCATTAGAAATTCCAAGAGGACCAATTACGAGAGGTCGAGCTAAGAGATTCAAAGATGCGCTTCAATCGTTGATGATAAATTGTCAAGAAGGCATTGGAATGATTGAAGATCACTTTGGAAAATGTTACAATATTATTAAATTCCAGAGAAGTCAAGAAAGTGGAGAAAATATCAAATCAAATACAAAATAAGTGACATGGCCCGAGAAGTCCGCGCGCCTGTGCCTTTTCCAATGCGCGCCCGCATCCAAGTGATTTTTGAAGTTGTTAAACAGACGCCCATGCGCGCCCGCGCCATATACCTCGAGCGCCTGCGCCGTCTGAAGAATTTTGAAGATGGGATTTCCGAGAGCCATGCGCGCCCGCACCTTCACATTTTACACACACTTCGGCGTGTTTGTGTGTGTGCAAGACTTTTCGATATTTTGGCATTATTTTTCCTTTTTTTTTTAGTCTTTTAAGTCTACTAAGAAACTTTTAGGAGATATCTTTGAGATCTTTAGATATATTTTTGCGATATATTTTATTATTTTGGGATGTAATATAAATACATTATTTTTGTTCATTAATAACAGAATTCAGATTTTGATTATATTCAAACCTTAAAATTCTCTCTATAATTTTATTGAGCTTTTGCTTACCCAAAAATAAAACTTATCAAAGTTTTTAACTTTGTGGCGTTTGTCGATTGTTCTTCTTCGTGGATTGTCAGAAACAAGTTTTCTTAAGGTTCCATTGAGATCAATTGTTTTATTCTTGAATTTCTGTTGCTAGTTTTGTTGTAAGATAGAGGTGGATTTTCCAAATTCATTATTTGTTTCAAGATTGGGCAAATTATTTGATTTCTTTTTGTCTATTGGATTGAGGGTACGATTCGATATAATCGTGTTTGCTTTTTATACAACGAGAATTCACATCAGTTGGTATCAAAGCCAAGGTTTTTTGAATCAATTAAGTATCATATCTAATCGTTCTTCGTGTTCTTCGTGTTCTTCATTCTTCATCTTTCGTTTTCATCTGAGTCTATTCTATTTCAAATTTCCTAGTTGTTTTTGTGTCAATATTTTTGCCCAAGTGTTCGTGTCTTGTGCAACAAGTTATCTCGAAAAAAAAGAAAAAGATTTCAAAAAATCGGTCAAAAAAAATAGAAAGGCCAAAAAGTTTCAAAAAAAATATAGAAGAAGCAAGATAACTTGTGGTCAATTATTTTGTTTTTGTTCATCTTTGGGTGCGTCAAAAATTCAAGTCCATAAATTTCTTCTTCTTGTTCTTGTTAATCTTAGAGAGTCAATCTTCAAGTTCCTACAAGTTGTGAACTTGAAAGTTTGATTCACTTCTACACAAAAAAAAAAGCCTACATAAATTTGAGTGAAAAAAATGAGTGATTGGGTGTTTTTCTTGGAGTGACTTGTGAGATTTTGGGTCAGGAAATTTTTATTACTAACCTTTTATTGCTGGTACAATGAGTTCTACTAGCCAATTTTTTTCTCAAGATCAAATGGATGAATTGACCAAGATGATGGTGGCGGCTTTGGGGCCAATACATGAGAAGTTGGATAAGCTTGAAGTTAGTGGAGGTGGTAGTAAGAATAAAAATAAAATTTTTGAAGAAGAGGATGATGGTGGTGAGGATGAAGAGAGTTTGGGTGAAAATTGGGGGATAAATAGGAGGGCTCAAGAGGGTGAAAAAAATAGAAGGGGAGTGGTGAGAGGAAGATACGTCGATGGAGGAAGAGAATGGAAATATTAGTGGGATTAAGATGAAAATTCCTTCATTCCATGGAAAATCTGATCCGAAAGCTTATTTGGAGTGGGAGATGAGAGTGGAGTCCATATTTGATTGCCACAACTATAGTGATTCGAAAAAAATAAAATTGGCGCTTGTTGAGTTTGTGGATTATGCTCTTATTTGGTAGGATCAATTTGTTATTTGTAGGAAGAGGAATCGAGAGAGTCCTATTGAGACATGGGATGAGATGAAGCAAATTATGAGGAAGAGATATGTGCCGAATTACTACTATCGAGACATGTTTAGGCGGTTGCAGAATTTGAAGCAAGGTTCAAAGAGTGTTGAAGATTATTTAAAGGAGTTGGAAGTCACCATGATTCAAACTAACATTGAGGAGGATCGTGAAGCAACTAAGGCTCGTTTCTTATGTGGTTTGAATAGAGATATTCAAGACCAAGTGGATCTTAGACATTGCATGGATCTTGAAGAGATGGTGCAAATTTCCATGAAAGTGGAACAACAACTCAAGAGGAGAGGCATGGGTTGAAATCCTACGGGTGGAGGTTCTTCCAATTCTTGGCGTCCAAACATTGTAAAACGAGAGGATGCCAAGCCACTGCCCAAGCCAAAAATTGACACCAAGCAAGAGACACCAAAGCAAGGAGTGCAAGGTAAATCTGAAACTCCTACTAATCGTTCTAGAGATATTAAATGCTTTAGATGTCAAGGGGTGGGTCATATTGCTAGTCAGTGTCCTAATAAAAAAAATATGATTGTGAATGCTTGTGGTGAGTTTGAGTCGGAGAGTGAGGAGGAAAATTATGATGATATGTCTGCGTTGGAGGATCCCGATGATGAGGGATATGATGCGGTTGTTGGAGAGTTGTTGATAACTAAAAAAGTTTTAAATGTGCAACAAAAGGAGGAGGAAGAAAATCAAAGAGAACATTTATTTCATACTAGATATTTTGTGAAAAATAAAGTGTGTAGTGTCATTATTGATGGAGGTAGTTGTACTAATGTGGCGAGTTGTGAGCTTGTTGGAAAATTGAGTTTGCCTACTTTGAAGCATCCTCAACCTTATAGATTGCAGTGGTTTAATGATAGTTTGGAGGTGAGAGTGAATAAGCAAGTTATGGTGCCTTTTTCTATTGGTAAGTATGAGGATAAAGTGTTGTGTGATGTAGTGCCTATGCAGGCTTATCATATTTTGTTGGGGAGACCGTGGCAATTTGATATGAAAGTGGTACATGACGGTTTTAAAAATAGCTATTCTTTTACTATGAAAAAAAAGTCTGTTGTATTGTTGCCTATGACTCCAAAGCAAGTATTGGGCGATCATTTGAAAGAAAAAAAAAGAGAGAATAGGCTGAAAAAAAAAGTAAAAAAAAAAGTTAGATGGCCTTAGAAAAAAAAATAATGAAAGAAAAAAAGATGAGAAAAACATTGAGAGGAAAGAGACTGATAAAAAAATATGTATGACCCAAAAGATTGAGTTGCGAAAGATTTTACATGTGCATACTCCACTTGTGTTGATTTTCTATAAGGAGATTCTCCTTAACACAAGTGATATAGTCGGAGATCTTTCGAGCAGTGTTGTTTCTCTTTTGCAGGAATTTAAAGACTTATTTTTGGAGGATCTACCTTAAGGATTACCACATTTGAGGGGAATTGAGAATCAAATTGATTTCGTACCCGAAAGTGCGTTGCCAAATCGTCCAGCTTATAGGAGCAACCCGGAAGAAACTAAAGAGTTACAACGACAGGTAAGTGAACTTTTAGAAAAGGGATTTGTGCGTGAGTCTATGTGTCCTTGTGATGTGCCTGTTTTGATAGTTCCTAAAAAAGATGGTTCATGGAGAATGTGTGTAGATTGTAGATCCATTAATAACATTACCATCAAGTATAGGCATCCTATACCTAGACTAGATATGTTAGATGAATTGCATGGGTCTAGTATTTTTAGTAAAATTGATCTTAAAAGTGGTTATCATCAAATTAGGATAAGAGAGGGTGATGAATGAAAAACTTCTTTTAAAACTAAGTATGGTTTGTATGAGTGGTTGGTTATGCCATTTGGGTTAACTAATGCACCTAGTACTTTATGAGGCTGATGAATCATGTTTTGCGTGCATATATTGGAAAATTTGTTGTGGTGTATTTCGATGATATTTTGGTGTATAGCAAGAAATTGTATGAACATGTTGAACACTTGAGAATTGTGCTAATCACACTAAAAACTGAAACATTTGTATGCTAATTTGAAAAAGTGTGTATTTTGTACAAAAAAACTTGTGTTTCTTGGATATGTTGTGAGTGCTCAAGGTGTGAAAGTTGATGAAGAAAAGGTAAGTGTTATTCAAGATTGGCCAACGCCTACTTCTATAGGTCAAGTCCGAAGTTTTCATGGTCTTGCAAGTTTTTATAGGAGATTTGTAAAATATTTCAGCACTTTAGCGGCTCCTATGACTGCGGTGATCAAGAAGAACGTTCCATTCCATTGGGGCGAGGAGCAAGAGAAGTCTTTTAATATTATCAAGCAAAAATTAATTAATGCGCCTTTACTTGTATTACCTGATTTTTCTAATACTTTTGAAACTGAATATGATGCGTCAGGTGTAGGGATTGGAGGATTCTTAATGCAAGGAAGATGGCCAGTTGCATACTTTAGCGAGAAGCTAAGTGGGGCGTCTTTGAATTATCCTACCTACGAAAAGGAGTTCTATGAATTGGTGAGGGTACTCGAGACATGGAAACAATACTTGAGGCCAAAGGAGTTTGTGATTCATACGAATCATGAATCCTTGAAGCATCTCAAAGGACAACAAAAGTTGAACAAGAGACATGACAAGTGGGTAGCGTTTGTGGAGACTTTTTCCTACGTTATCAAATATAAGCAAGGGAAGTAAAACATGGTAGCGGATGCTCTATCACAAAGGTACGCGCTTTTATATACTTTAGATTCTAATTTTTTAGGATTTGAGTATGTGAAAGAGTTGTATGCTAGTGATCTTGATTTTGGTGACATTTATGCATCATATTTGCATGGTCCAAAGGATAAATTTTTTGTGCATGATGGATATTTGTTCAAGGAAGATAAGTTATGTGTGTCTAAATCGTCCATTCGTGAATTACTTGTTAGGGAATCACATGGGGTGGTTTGATGGGACATTTTGGTGTGGATAAAACTTATGAAACTTTTCATGAACATTTTTATTGGCCACATATGAAGAATGATGTTGAAAATATTTGTTAGAGGTGTGTGAATTGTAAAAAGGCTAAGTCTAAGATACAACCACATGGATTGTATACCCCACTTCCCATTCCTAGTGAACCATGGGTAAACATTTCTATGGATTTTATTTTAGGACTACAAAGGTCTAAGAAGGGGAGGGATTCTGTTTTTGTCGTGGTTGATAGATTTTTTAAGATGGCTCATTTCATTGCATGTCATAAATTTGATGATGCTTCTCATGTTGCGGATTTATTCTTTAATGAAATTGTGAAATTGCATGACATGTCTAGGAGTATTGTGTATGATAGAGATACTCGTTTCTTGAGCTACTTTTGGAAAATATTATGGTGCAAACTTGGTACTAAATTGCTATTTTCTACTACATGTCATCCTCAAACGGATGATCAAACTGAAACCGTTAATAGAACGTTAGGAACTTTTTTGCGTACTATAATAAAAAAGAATTTGAAGAATTTGGAGAAATGTTTGCCTTTTGTTGAGTTTGAATATAATCGTAGTGTTCATTCTACTACGAATTTTTCATCTTTTGAAATTGTATATGAATTTAATCCTTTAACTCCGTTGGATTTAATGTCTTTGCCTATGAGTGAAAGGGTTAACATGGATGGTAAGAAAAAGGCTGAGTTTGTAAGAAATTTGCATGAGAAGGTTAAAGCGAACATTGAGAAGAAGAACTTGCAATATACAAAGCAAGCTAATAAAGATAAAAAGAAGGTTGTGTTTGAACCGGGTGGTGATTGGGTGTGGTTGCACTTGAAAAAAGAGCGGTTTCCGAAGAAGTGACGCTCAAATTTATTACCTAGAGGCGATGGACCTTTCCAAGTCTTGGAGCGGATCAATGATAATGCCTACAAATTAGACTTGCCAGGTGAGTATAATGTAAGTACTACTTTCAATGTTTCTGACTTGTCGTTGTTTGATGTAGGTTGATAATCGAGATTTGAGGACAAATCCTTTTCAAGAAGGGGAGGATGATGCGATCATGGATGGTTCGCATGTTTATCACATAGCCAAGGATCCGTTGGAAATGCCAAGAGGACCAATTACGAGAGGTCGAGCTAAGAGATTCAAAAATGCGCTTCAATCGTTGATGATAAATTGTCAAGAAGGCATTGGAATGATTGAAGATCACTTTGGTTACAATATTATTGAATTCCAAAGAAGTCAAGAAAGTGGAGAAAATATCAAAGCAAATACAAAAATAAGTGACATGGCCCAAGAAGTCCGCGCGCCCGCGCATCCGAGTGATTTTTGAAGTTGTTGGACAGATGCCCATGCGCGCTCACGCCATATACCTCGAGCGCCTGCGCCGTCTAAAGAATTTTGAAAATGGGATTTCCGAGAGCCATGCGCACCCGCGCCTTCACGTTTTACACACATTTCGGCGTGTTTATATGTGTGCGAGACTTTTTGATATTTTGGCATTATTTTTCCTTTTTTAAGTCTTTTAAATTTACTAGGAAACTTTTAGAAGATGTCTTTAATATCTTTAGATATATTTTTGCGATATCTTTTATTATTTTGGGATGTAATATAAATACATTATTTTTGTTCATTAATAACAAAATTCAGATTTTGATTATATTCAAACCTTAAAATTCTCTCTAAACTTTTATTGAGCTTTTGCTTAACCAAAAATCAAACTTATCAAAGTTTTAAACTTTGTGGCGTTTGTCGATTTTTCTTCTTTGTGGATTGTCAAAAACAAGTTTTCTGAAGGTTCCGTTGAGATCAATTGTTTTCTTCGTGAATTTTTTTTGCTAGTTTTGTTGTAAGCTAGAGGTGGATTTTCCAAATTCATTACTTGTTTCAAGATTGGGCAAATTATTTGATTTCTTTTTGTCTATTGGATTCAGGTTACGATTCAATATAATCGTGTTTGCTTTTCATACAACGAGAATTCATATCACCTAGCCTTGCCACGAACGAGCCAAAAGATAAACTTCCCTCAAATAGTGTAGATTTTCGAAAAAAATGGGAAGGGGAAGAGATGGTGAAACGACCCTAACCTCTACTTAAAATTAATAATTAAATAAAATACGGATTTTCAAAAGTTTTCGGCATGACCTAAATATTTTGATTAAAATCCGCATGTCTCAGACAGCAAATTAAAAACACAACCAAAAACTCCGATAAATAAGATAGGCCGAGAAAAGAATGGGAACCTAAGAAAATGATTCGACAATTCAAACATTCAAAATATTCAACAATTACTGTTTACATGGAAGCAATCCATTCTTCAAGTCACTACTTTGCATTCAATCAAACAATAAAATAAAAGACTTTAAAGTGCTAAAATAAACTTTTGCGGAAGACTGGCATGGTCAGAGGGATGTGACGTGCTCGCATCGCAGTCCGCTCGATAGTCCTGCCCCTCAATCTCAATGATAACCTAAACATGCACCAAGTAGATGTAGTGAGCCTAGAACTCGACCAACACTTAACCAAATTCATTTCCACTTGAACCGACATATTCCTAACATCCTAAATTATTTCCAAACCCGAGCCCTTAACCAAAACCCGAGTTTAACCCTGTTTTAAAAATTCATTTCCGGACAGCAAGAACAGAACTCTAAAATTATGCACCTATCTATTCAAAGGCCTAGAACTCAATCAAAACTTAACCGAATTAATTCCCTCTTGAACCGACATAATCCTAACATCTTAGACTAATTCCAAACCCGAGCCCTTAACCAAATCATGATTTTAACCCTGCTTTAAACATACGTTTCTGGACAACTCACACATCGTCAAAATTCTGCTCTAGTCTTAACTCATCACCTTTCTCCAAAACTTGTCCATTTAACTCCCAATGTTTCAAACCAATAAACTAGGACCATGACCAATACTTAGACACATCTCAAACACCAAAGAATTACCCCTCACAAGCTTAACTTGACTCGGAAAAATTCAGTCCTTAGAACAAGTCAAAAATCGAGCCCAACTCTTAATCCATTCACAAACTAACCTCGACTCATCCTAAGCACTACCATGTGAGCTACATTCTCGCCCATGGTAGCTCCTAACCCACCATCCAAGCAACACAAACAACATTCAAAATTTTGAAACAATCAAGGCACCATATGTGACGCCTATAATCCATAAATTAAATTTCATGTCTAAATTAGTTTTAATGTTTAAATTCTAAAATTTATAGTAATTTATATGATTTAAATCTCATTAAAATTTATCTGTTTGATATTAAAATTTTAATTGTTTAAATTGCTTGAATTGGTGACTTCCGGCTTTGGCGCGCGGCAAAGGCGAACACGGCGGAAAAAATCCTTCATTTTAAATTTAGGTGACCTAAATTTCTAGAGAGGTGAGGAAAAATAAAATAAAAAAATTTATTTTAGAATTTCCATTCAAGAAAAATCGTGTAAGCGCATTTTCGCGCGTAATTCTTTAAATTTCCCAAATTAGCCTTTTTGGACCCGGACAAGTGAAATTTCATTCTTGGCATTTAAAATGCAAGGTTCTAGACTTAGATTTTTTTAAATTAGAGGAAATTCTTCAAGCTAAAATTTTAAATTCAAAACTAGCACCTTTTTATGGTCAAAAAGGTACCTTTGACTAGTCCTACTCTCACACTCACACCTATACATACATATGTATATTATATTACATACAAACTTAAACCCTATCACACCTAATCTCTCCTTAGCCACCTCATACTTTCCCACACTCCCATCTTCACGCCTCATCTCCCTCCTCCCCTCTTTTCTCACGTTTTCTCTATTTTCTTCCCTCTTCCCTTCTCTCTTGCTGCCGGCTGACTCCCCCTTGCCTCCAGCCGCCGTGCAGCCACCTCGGGGCCACCATAGGAAGCCTTAGTTGCTGCTGGTCGTGACCCTTCAGCAGCATTACCCTCCATTTTTGTTGATTTCAAGCTTGAGGCAAGCTTTCTTTGGTTTCTTTCTTTAAAATCCAAGTATAGATTATAATATCTTGACTTATCTTGAAAATTTTGTATTTTTGGACAAAAAATTGGTGTTAATGTGTGTGTGTGTGTGTGTTCGGCCATATGGAGTTCTAGGGGGCTCGGGTTTGGCTTGATGCTTTTCAACTTCTAGTTGGTATTTTGAACTCATGCAAATGAATTGTTAGCACTTGAATGAAATTTACATGGCGAAGTGGAAAAATTCAGAATGTAGCACGTTGATTTTGATCCATATTTATGTGTATTTGATTGATTTTAAGTTGCACATGGTGTTAGCCAAGTTATTTAATGCATATGCTTTGAAATGATATAAATTGTGTTGAGTTTGTGGCGTTTGAATTGAAGTTTTGAGGATATGGATGAAGAGAGTGGAGGGGCTGCCCATGAAGTGTTCTTGGGTCTTAAACATGTGTTTGGATTGAGATTTGGATGGATTATGGGGCTGGTTGCTAGAAGGTTTGGTTGGGTTGTTAGCTAGTAGTGTTTGGAAGGGTTAAGTTAAGTGTTTCGTTCAAAGGGAGATGTTAAGTGGAGTCGAGCTAGGGCCTTGTCCAAGGGTCATATCTGGTCATTTAGGGATCCTTTCAAGTTACTTGGATGGGTTCTTGAAGTGTTAGGGCATGAGGAGTGAAGTTGGTAAGCCATACCCTTAAGAGAGCCAAAACAGAAATTTTATCATCGCGTCAAGTCTAAGGAAAATGGGCCTGGTGAGGTCAGTTCTGGAGGTTTGTACAGGGACTACCTCTGATTTTTTTAAAGTATAGGATGTTAGGATCGTGTCGGTATAAAATGGGCCTATTTCGTATAAAAATCGATTGGGTTATGTGAATTTTAATTTTGAGTGATATGAGCAGATTTTTCCCTTGTTTACGGGCTGTCCGGGTGTCTAAGTTTATGAGTGGGTTTGGACCATTGTGAAAATATAAATACTAGTTATTAGAGTGTTTTAAGTTGTGTTTGAGGTGCCAGTTTGAACGGAAAGTCTTTTGGATTAATATAGGATGAGTTATGGATTTTATAGGTCGACCGCCCGAGTTTGTCCCTTGAAAGCGCAAACTTAAGTAAAATGGAGTAAGACCTTAAATATAGGGTGCTCCCCTACACTCCAATCATCCATAAAGATTTATGATGTGCAATCTTTTGAGTTTACTTCATTTACATTATTCAATGCCTTTTTATTCGCGTGTCTGATTTCAAATCTACTTAAGTTTGTAGTCCCGAAGGCTTGTATTAAAGAATGTTTGTAAAGGTTTAAATGTTGAATTGAGAAGTGTTAAATGAATGGAAAGTTTAAGAATGAAGTGATTTGGTTGTGACTTGTACGTGCAATGTTGGGTCGGGGGATGCCCTAATTCACTTGCCAAATTACGTGTAGTACGAGGTCGAGATACATCTCGGTTTCCCTACTAAATAGACGTGTAGTACGAGGTCGGGAGCAACCTCAATTTCCCTACCAAATGGACGTGTAGTACGAGGTCGGGAGCAATCTCGATTTCCCTACCAATTAAAGGGCAATGTGGGGTTCGGAGAAATCTTGGCTTCCGTGCCGGCATTGTATACTATAGCCATCGATCGATCGAAATCATAGTCACAGTCGAGGATCCAAATTTAAAAGTAATAGTAAAGGATAAATGTTTCATGAATGTGTTTTCCATCGCATGTTGCCATTGTTCTTACTTCGGGCATGTCTTGACTTTATTCCTTTCGCGCGAGATTCATTAGTCTATTGAGCACTTTTTTAGTATTATGCATTATTTTGAACCCTTGTTGTATTATTTAAATCTTGCTGGGCTTTTAGGCTCACTATTATGCTTGGTGCAGATGAGCATTTGGATGAGGCTGCGGGGCAGGATTTCCAGGGCCCATAGGTGTTCGGAGGCACACCCTAACCATTGCAGCTATTTTCTTTCCGCATTTATGTTTATGAAATAATTATACTGTGTCTATTGTTGTTTCCCCTTTTTGTAGCAGGATGTGATATTCCCTGCAATTTATTGTTGGCATGTAAACATTAAATACTTTTGTCCTTTCATCTGTCTTTGGACTAGATATTGTTTTGCATGCTTTGGGTTGGATGTTTACCTCGGGTCAAGGATTATTTAAACTGCTGTTTGAGGCATGTGGTTTTATTATTCAAACAAATAGGTCATGCCAAAAATTTTTTAAAATTTTCCGCATTTGCTTTCTTTATTTAGAAGTTAGTAGTTAGAGTCGTTTCAGTTGGTATCAGAGCACGGTCATTGGGCTTGGGTCGTGCCTACCTCTGAACACTGGGACTCGGGAGATCTTGCCTCAAAGTCTGTAAGATTTAAAATTTTGCTATCTTTGACTGTTTAAATGTTGAAAATAAGAGTTTTAAAGCCCTTGAGTATATAAAAGTTTAAGAAACCTTTTTCCTTTAGGCATAAAATTTAAGTGTGGAATTTGAACTTGTGTACAGATGGCCGCTCGTCGTGGACGTCCTCCACATCCACCGCCTCCACCGCCACCACCACCTCCACCACTGCCACCGCCTCCACCTCCACCAGCTATGGATGTTGGGACTCAGGTGCTAGCTGGATTATCCCGCATCCTTGAGCAAACATGTGGATGCTCCTAGGGCTGGACTGGGGACCGTTTATGAGCAGTTTAGGAAGATGGATCCGAAGGAATTTGCTGGCACTAGTGATCCGTTGGTAGCGGAGGGATGGATTCGTTCGCTGGAGGTGATCTTTCGCTATATGAAGTTGGGAGATCCAGATCGAGTGCGGTGTGCTGTTTTTCTTCTCCAGGATGATGCCGCCCTCTGGTGGGAGGGAGTGGAGAAGACTGTGGATCCGGCTACCCTACCTTGGACTGAGTTCAAGAGACTTTTCTTTGAGAAGTATTTTACCGGGGATGTGAGGGCCCGTTTGAAGACGGAGTTTATGAGTCTACGACAGGAAGATTTGTCAGTGGCTCAGTTTGTGGTGAATTTTGAGAGGGGCTGCCACTTTGTGCCCTTGATTGGAGGCGATGAGGAGGAGAAGCTCCAGCACTTTATTGTGGGGCTACGACCCGCCATCCGTCGCGATGTACTTATGGTGGAGCTAGCTGACTATGCTTCTGCCCTTAGGAGGGCCTTGAGGTCTGAGCAGACACTGAGAGATATCAGCGCTGAGGCGCAGGGTAAGAGGCCATTCCCAGCTCATGGTCAGCAGCACAGCAAGAGGCCGTACCATGGACCACCGTGTCACCAGGGGAATCAGGCCCACAGACCCCAGGGGCATCAGGCCCACAGACCCGCTCCTCCCACGACTGGGGAGAAGCCGATTTGCAAGAATTTCCACAAGGCGCACTTTGGAAAGTGCCTATTGGGAGCTGGAGTATGCTACCGATTCAAGAGGCCAGGACACGTGATAGAAGATTGCCCAGAGGCTAGGAGGCCCGCGACTGGGCGAGTCTTTGTGATGCAGGCTAAGGAGGCCGACCCTGATACCACCCTGATCACAGGTAATACTTTAAGCATCTAAGTTAAATCGGTAACTTAAATTTATTTGTGGATTTATGTCGGTAAATTTTTTTAAGTAAGAATTTGGTTATACTAAGTGCTAGATATTCTTGAGTTATTGGGGAATTTGCGTTAGATTTGTGTGTTATTGCATGATTTTGGTTGGATACTAGTTGCATGCTTAGAATTATGAGAATGGATTGTATTTGGGTGAACATAGATTTAACTTGAGGTTAGGAGACCCAAATGCTATGTTGTAACTGTGGTTTTTGCAGGAAGAATCTTAGTAGTTGGTGTAGCCACCAAGGCATTATTAGACTCGGGGGCTACACATTCTTTTATTTTTGAGGCGTTTGTGCTCAAGTGGGGTATTCAGCGAGAGGAGTTATTGGTGGGATTCTCAGTAATTATCCCGTCATGGGAAGAGCTGACCACCAAGAGCTTAGTCAAGAATCTTGAGCTTCTCTTGCAGGGACAGAAAGTGGTTGTAGACCTGATAGTGTTGCCCATGCCCGAGCTCGATCTGATTCTTCGGATGGACTGGATGGTGAAGAATGCAGTGGTTATTGATTTCCAGCAGAGATCAGTATTGGTTAGACCGGAAGGTGTTGAGCCTTTCTGGTTTGAGGCAGCTAAGAGTCGAAGGAAGGCTAAGGTCATATCTTTTCTACAGGCGAAACAACTTGTGTCGGAGGGCTGTGAGACATTCTTGGCAAGCTTGACCTAGACAAAAACGCCAGTTAGACCCATGATTACAGATGTGGATGTAGTCCGAGATTTTGGAGATGTGTTCCCGAAAGACGTTGGAGGTCTTCCGCCCGATAGGGAGATTGAGTTCTCTATCGATTTGGTCCTGGGTACCGCACCAATTTCTAAGGCACCATACAGGTTAGCGCCTACGGAAATGAAGGAGTTGAAAGAGCAGATTCAAGAGTTGCTAGATAAGGTTTTATACGCCCTAGTTTCTCTCCATGGGGCGCAATGGTTCTCTTTGTAAAGTAGAAGGACGGGAGCCTAAGGCTGTGTATTGATTACCGGGAGTTGAATGGGGTGAGTGTGAAGAACAAGTACCCATTGCCCAGGATTGAAGACCTATTCGATCAGTTGCAATGAGTCTCCATATTTTCGAAGATTGATCTTCATTTCGGGTATCATCAGCTGAAGGTGAAGGATTCAGATGTATTCAAGACAGCGTTTAGGACTCGTTACGGTCACTACGAGTTCCTTGTGATGCCGTTTGGGTTGACGAATGTGCCCGCGGTCTTCATGGATCTCATGAACCGCGACTTTCAGCCATGTTTAGACCGGTTTGTTATTGTATTCATTGACGACATCCTCATATACTCCAAGGACCAAGCAGAGCATGCCCAACACTTGAGAACAGTCCTTGAGGTGCTCCGTAGTCAGAAATTGTTTGCTAAGTTCGACAAGTATGATTTTTGGTTGGAGAGAGTAGCATTCTTGGGTCATGTAATCTCCAAGAGTGGTGTAGAGGTTGATCCCTCTAAGGTCCAAGCAGTGAAAGAGTGGGCTATATCTAGTAATGCCTCAGAGATTCGGAGCTTCCTTGGTTTGGCAGGCTATTATAGGAAGTTCATCAAGGGCTTTTCGTCTATTGCAGTGCCCTTGACCGCATTGACCAAGAAGAATGCTAAGTTTCATTAGAGTCCGGAGTGTCAGAAGATCTTTGACGTATTGAAGACAGCTCTCACGACAGCGCCAGTCTTAGCCATGCCATATGGGCAAGGTGATTTCATTGTTTACACGGATGCTTCTAAACTGGGATTAGGAGCAGTTCTTATGCAGCGGGAGAAAGTGATTGCCTACGCTTCCAGACAGTTGAAGGGGCACGAGAAGAACTATCCTACTCATGATTTGGAGTTGGCCGCCTTATTCTTCGCACTCAATATTTGGAGGCACTATCTCTATGGGGAAAAGTGCAAGATATTTACGGACCATAAGAGCCTCAAGTACTTCTTTACCCAAAAAGAGTTAAACATGAGGCAACGGAGATGGCTGAAGTTGGTAAAGGACTACAACTGCGACATTAGTTACCACCCGGGTAAGGCTAATGTCGTTGCGGATGCATTGAGTAGGAAAGCAGCAGTGATTTCCTCCTTGTCAGTGTCTAGACCTTTGCAGTATGAGATTCGAAGGTTTGACTTGGAGTTTTATGCCAGGGGTAGAGCACCCCGATTATCTTCTTTGACGGTGGGGACTACACTGTTTGACCGTATCTGTGCTGAGCAAGCTAAGGATGAGAAGTTAAGTAAGTGGAGACAGAGAGATGAGGAGTGGAGTGGTGGCTTGTATTCAGTGGTTGATGGGATTGTGAAATTTTGAGGTCGGTTTTGGGTGCCTGCAAGTAATTCCTTGCGGACTACGATCATGACAGAGGCTCATTCATCGCCGTACTCCATCCACCCAGGGAGTACGAAGATGTATCGTGATCTTCAGCAGTTATATTGGTGGCCGGGCATGAAGCAAGACATTGCCCGATTTGTGGCTGAGTTTCTGACTTGCTAGCAGGTTAAGGCAGAACATCAAAGACCCGTTGGTTTACTCAAGCCTCTCCCTATACCCGAGTGGAAATGGGAGAATGTTATGATGGATTTTGTAGTGGGGTTTCCTAGGACGGTGAAGAATTCGAATGCCATATTGGTTATTGTAGATCGCCTCACTAAGTAGGCATACTTCCTACAGGTGAGGACGACCTACTCCATGGCTCAGTATGCGGAGTTTTACATCCGTGAGATAGTCAGACTTCATGGTGTCCCTGTCTCGATAGTGTCTGACCGAGATCCACGGTTCACTTCGTCATTTTGGAAGAGCCTTCATTCAGCGTTGGGAACGAAACTTTTGTTCAGTACCACATTTCACCCTCAGACAGATGGGCAATCCGAGAGGGTAATACAGATATTGGAGGTGTTGGAAAATGGTGATCAGATCAATCAGAATTGATACCCGGTGCAGCGGAAGTTTAAAAATTTTATATGGAACGATTTCATATCATGGGTATCAAAACTTTACGATTAAATTGTGCGTGTAAAAATTAAATAACAATTATAAATTTTTACCTTGAATCTCGAAACGAGATTATGGACACCAACAGATTACTCTGCTCTTGTTGTATATCCCAAGAACTCATGGACAAACAATTATTCAATCAGGTCCATGAACAGAAGTTCAATCCCTCTGATAGATTGCACTAGAAAATCTATCAGAAGTTTCTACGAAGAGAATTAACGAATTTGATCCTTTAAACCAGACTGCAAATTCAAAATTCACAGGCTGGAATTTTTCGAGCAGAGAGAGGAGAGGAGGCGGCGGCCACTAGGTCTCAAAAACCCTAGTGAATTTCTGTACTGCAATAACTTATTTATAATGTGGGCTTCTAACAGCTTAGGGCCCATTAGTCATAAGTTCAAGCCTGACAAGCAAAGCCCGCATGTTCAGAAATTAATATAAAATTTATCATGACTCCGATTGATAAACCGATTTCACCAATGTGCACAGAAACCATTTCTGCACCTTTTAAAGTCAAGATAAATTTTCTGAATCCGAATTCAGTGATTTCCAAAAATGCCCATCCCTATGTCATTTTAGGAAATCTTACTCCTCTACTCTGATATAAGAAGTCCTACTTCTTTGTTCATTAAATTTAACTCTTTAAATTTAACTATCTCAACGGGGATTAAAAATCCATTACTTGTGTGACCCTCAATGGTTCAGGGATACAGCTATCCGTGGGCTCACAACTCCTTGTGACTCGAAACAACAATTTTCGACTTGCCCATCGAATCATGGTAAGAGCGCCTAGCAACATCGCCCCATGATTCCCTAGGTATCACTGATAGTGCCTGCAAGAACCAATAGATTTTGGTTAGCGTACAGTACGGTCCCTTCATCCATATATCCCGATCGAATCAACAACCATTGGTAAATCGAGAGTCGTTCGAGATTCGATAACTATGCAATGCATCTTGAAGATCAAATAGTGACATCGCATGTGCTACTAAGAAACCATTTCATAAAACACATCATGTACTCTGGCCAGAGATTCGTCACACTAATATCTCCTCAGATTGCATAGGATATCCACACTATCAAGTATGTGGTGAATCCTTGACAACAAAGCATCGACTCCTATATGTATCATAACTGTACCCAATCCCGATACCTGATGACCCCAATAGAGTTGGTAAATGAGTCAAAGCACAGTACTAGCATATAGAGTCTTAATGATGTTTCAAGTAGTAAGGACTAATGGTGTACAACCAAAACCGCGGACTTTATCCACTCGATAAGTGATAACCACTTGGAAAGTCCGGATAGGGTAGTTCGATCATTCATCGTATGAATATCCATTTGCATGTTTTTAACATCTCTATGTTCCATACCAATGAAACGTGGTACTCGGCATCGAAAATGCTAGTCTCAATCTCGAGCGATCCTTATCCTTATTAACGGACGGCTCAATCAACTAGGAACTGTTTAGAATATACAGTGACTATAAGATGTGTTTCATGATAGCCATCCCCATGTGCCACCACATCTTACATACACTATAGTATATTCAAGGTCTTCATCTAAACATCTTATAGTATGTCACAACATAATAATATGATAAAAGATAAAGTAAACGCCATTATAAAAGTGTAAATTATATTAAACAAGCGATTGTTTGTACATAGAGTCATCAAAGCCCTTAGCCACAAGTTGGCTCACTGGGCACCCACTCTTTCAATCTCCCACTTGCCCTAAAGCCAACTAGTCATACTACGCAGTCCCATTGTTTCGCGATGTTTGTCAAAGAATGGTCCTGGCAAGGGCTTAGTAAGTGGATCAGCGATATTGTCTGCAGAGGCCACTCTCTCGACAGTGATGTCTCCTCTTTCCACGATCTCCCGGATGATGTGGTATTTCCTCAGTACGTGTTTGGATCTTTGATGAGACCTTGGTTCCTTTGCCTGAGCAACGGCACCCGTGTTGTCACAGTACACCGGGACTGGACCAACAACTTCAGGAATGACGCCCAACTCTTGGACGAAATTCCTCATCCAAACGGCCTCTTTAGCAGCAGCTGATGCCGCAATGTATTTTGCCTCAGTGGTGGAATCCGCTGTGGTGTCCTACTTGGAACTCTTCCAAGAGACAGCACCGCCATTGAGCATGAATACAAATCCAGAGGTTGACTTCGAGTCATCCACGTCACTTTGGAAGCTAGAGTCGGTATAGCCTTCCAATTTCAGTTCTCTTCCTCCATATACCATGAACATATTCTTAGTCCTTCGTAAGTACTTAAGAATGTCCTTCACGGCTTTCCAATGCATTTGACCGGGATTAGCTTGATATCTGCTCGTGACACTCAGAGCAAATGCTACATCCGGTCTGGTAGATATCATCCCATACATGATACTACCTATGGCTGACGCATATGGTACATGTGTCATTTTCTCTATCTCTTCATCAGTCTTGGGACACATGGACTTGGATAGAGAAACTCCATGACACATAGGTAGATGTCCTCTCTTGGACCCATCCATTGAAAACCTTTTCAATATGGTGTCGATGTAGGTTGATTGAGTGAGTCCTATCATTCTCTTAGATCTATCTCTATAGATCTGTATCCCTAGAATATAGGATGTCTCACCTAAATCCTTCATCGAGAATCTATCTGATAACCATATCTTTGTTGACTGCAAAATTCCTACATCATTCCCAATTAGTAAGATGTCATCAACATAAAGTACTAAGAATGTCACAGCATCCTTAACTACTTTCTTGTACATGCACGGTTCCTCCGAGTTCTTGATGAAACCAAAATCCTTTATTGTTTCATCAAATTTCTGGTTCCAACTTCTTGATGCTTGTTTGAGACCATAGATCGATCTCTGAAGCTTGCATACCTTATGCTCGCTTCCCATGGATGTGTATCCCTCAGGCTGCATCATATAAATCTCTTCCTTAATGTTTCCATTAAGAAATGCAGTCTTCACATCCATTTGCCATATCTCATAGTCATACCAAGCAGCTATGGCAATAAGGATTCTTATGGACTTGAACATTGAAACTGGTGAAAAGGTTTCATCATAGTCAACTCCTTGTCTTTGAGTATAACCTTTCGCCACCAATCGTGCCTTGTAGGTCAATACCTTACCATCAGGCCCAAGCTTTCTCTTGTAGATCCATTTACAGCCTATTGGAACAATTCCATCGGGAGGATCTACTAAAGACCAAACTTGGTTTGTATACATCGAATCTATTTCCGACTGCATAGCTTCAAGCCATAAATTTGAATCCGCATCAGAAATTGCTTTTTTGAAGTTTCTTGGATCACATCCAACGTCGGGTTCATCTTGATCCCCTTCAAGAAGAAGACCATATCGAATAGGAGGTCTAGAAGTCCTCTCGGATCTTCTAGGTATAGGCGTGTCCATCAATGGTTCCTGACGTGTAGGATCATTATTTTGTATCTTGGGTTCTTCTCGAATTCTTCGAGTTCCATCATCTCGCCTTTCTTATCCAATAAGAACTCCTTCTCCAAGAAGGTGGCATTCCTTGAAACAAACACTTTTGTTTCAGTAGGATGATAGAAATAATATCCGATTGAATTCTTCGGATACCCTACAAAATAACATAAAGTGGATCGACTATCCAACTTATCTCTCACTGTCTGCTTCACGTAAGCAGGACATCCCCAAATCCTCAAGTACGAATACTTAGGAGCTTTGCCATTCCATAACTCGTATGGTGTTTTGTCCACTGCTTTGGTGTGGACGTTGTTCAACAAAAACACCGCCGTTTCAAGCGCGTAGCCCCAAAACGAAGGTGGAAGCTCAGTGAAGCTCATCATGGATCGAACCATGTCCAACAAAGTTCGATTACGACGCTCCGATACACCATTCAGCTGAGGTGTCATAGGAGGAGTCCACTGAGAGAGAATCTCATTCTCTTTCAGATAGTCCAAAAACTCGGTACTTAAGTATTCTCCACCTCGATCCGATCGAAGTGCTTTAATACTTTTATCTAGCTTGTTTTCGACTTCAGCCTTGAATTCTTTGAACTTTTCAAATGCTTCAGACTTATATTTCATTAAATATAAATACCCATACCTTGAATAATCATCATTAAAGGTAATGAAGTATGTGTGGCCAAATTGAGTACCAATTCTAAATGGACCACAAACATCTGTATGGATCAAATCCAACAGATTTTGACTACGCTCAGGTTTCCCCTTGAATGGAGATTTAGTCATTTTTCCTTTCAGGCAAGATTCACAAGTAGGTAGAGAGTTAATATCATACATATCAAACATGTCCTCTCCCACTAGCTTGTTCATCCTCCTTGAGGAAATATGACCTAGCCTAGCATGCCAAAGGTTTGCCGGGTGTTGACTATCGATTTTTCTTTTGTTCGTTGTTACCGGTTTATCAACATAATTTATTGGAACTTCTTTTAATTTTAAGTTATATAGATCGTTTTCAAGTTGTCCATTTCCAATCAAACATTCATTCTTGTAAATATTGCAAATCTCATTCACAAAATTACAAGAAAACCCATCTCTATCAAGCATAGAAATAGAAATAATGTTTTAATGAAATCTTTGGCACAAATAAAAATATCTTTCTCATAATACAACTTAAAATTGGTTTGCAAAATTAAACAAATATTTCCCATAGCTATGGATTTAACTCTGGAACCATTCCCGAGCCTTGACTGGGTCTCACCCATCCTTAGCCTATTACTTCTTGTGATCATTTGCAACTCATTGCAAATGTGAGATCTACATCTGGTATCCAATACCCAAGAAGTAGTATTAAGAAAAACATTTATTTCAATGTAAAACATACCCTTTGCAGTTCGCAACTGCTCGAGGTATTCCTTGCAGTTACGTTTCCAATTATCGGGTTTCTTGCAGTGATGGCAAACTTGTTTAGACTTGTCCAATTTTGCATGTAACATTTGGCCTTGAGATCATGGTCCAACCATTTCTCTAGTTTGGCCAACCTTTCGGCAGTTACATCAGCCAGGGCTGTTTTCGGAGAAGCCTTTTCTAACACTTAGAAAATCTTTTCCGAACTTAGTACAATCTTAACTTATGGAATCATTCTGTATTGTTTGCGTCAGTCAGTTTATTTTGTTCGAGAATTGAAACATGTGGATTACGAAGATTCATCATAATGATATACTGAGATGAAACAGACAATTATCGATGATTGTTTAATTAATTTACTAAGACATAAAATAGGCAAAATTTATTTTATGAATCTCACTCCCACTATTTTAACGATTTCACTACCCTCTAGTGAAAACGAGAAACATTTTCTTTAGTGGGAACATGGAGTCCAATTGAAAAACTATAGTCCTGAATAATATCAGCCAACCATAATTTTCAAAAGGTAGAGCCCAATTGCTTCCAAAGCAACCTCCATGTTTTTACCTCATGTCCAATAAGGGCCCAATAATATGACGCCGTTTATTGTGACATGTCAAGATGACCCATCAATATTAAGTTGTGATGGACGGTCGCCATGTGGATCCCCCAATAATATGAGCCGATCCCATGGGAGTTCCACCCAACTTACAACATGTGTCGATCCAATGTACAGCTTTCCGACGAACGGGCCCTCCCAATAATATGAGTCGGACCGTATCCGCGGGTAGCATCTCATACATTGATCGTTGATGGAAGGTAGGAACATTTAAACAATATTTAAATTTCCTTTATTTATCTTGATATCAATTTTAAATCATATTTAAAATGAGGGATTTTAATTTTGAAAATTTGTCTCATCATTTAAAAATTTTTATGCTTGCGAGATTCATACAATTTAGTCTAAACATGCATACAACGATAATATCACATATTATATTTTAGGATGATCGATTCCATTACTAATCGACCCGTGATTGCCAATCACGAGTCTAAGTCCAATCCTAGGTAACATGCAGGTATGCAATGCAATCCTATTACATTGAGCTTCCAATTTACATTTCTTCAGTCTTTATTTTCTGCTGGGCCCACCTCCGTCTTCAAATCTTCATCTCCCACTAAGTCTAATGTATTTACAATAAATAACTATGACAAGTAGGGGATACATTTTAAGGGGTGGGAACGGGCCATAAACCAGGCCCACTTTATTACATATGACAATTCATATTGGGCTATAAACCAGGCCCATTAATAAATCCAACAACAATAAAAACAAATGTAAATTCCCTAACATACACCTACAAAATTGGTCATGGCAATCGATCATCCTTATCCAATAATATTTAATTCAAAATTAATTTATTGGATAACATGCAATGACAATTAAATTTAAAAAGGATAAAATCATATTCCATATTAAAAATCTTATTTTACATACAAAATCATATTTTATTTTTTTATCAAATAAAATCATATTTTACATATAAAATCCAATTTTATACATAAAATCATATTTTACTCAATATATCCATAAGATCATATCTTATCATCAATTGTACCAAAAATAATTAATTTCATAAAATCTGATTTAACGGATAAAATCTATAAATTTTCCAAAAATTTAAATTTATCCAAAAATCAATTTTAAAATTTTCGGACTCGAACAATTCGATCCGACGCCTCGTGGACCAATCAAAAACAATTTTCGATCGGACCAAAAATAGAATTTTAACATATTAAAATTTTAGTAAAAAATTAAAAATTAAATTTTTCCCGGGCCGCCCGGGACGATCTCGGGCCGGGCAGCCCGTCGTTGCCCCTTGGGCAGCGACGATCGCTGCCCTGCGCAGCGCCCTGCGTAGCGCCCAGCGCTGCGCTGGGCAGCGCCGTGCGCTGCCCTGGGCAGCGATCCAATCATTGCCCGTGTTTTTGCCCGTCAAAAAATTTAATTTTAAATTTTGTTTCAAAAACCGAGGCTTAAAAAATTTTTGTACAATTGATTAATTTTATCGCTTGATCTGAGCAACCTGGCTCTGATACCAATGTTGGAAAATGGTGATCAGATCAATCAGAATTGATACCCGATGCAGCGGAAGTTTAAAAATTTTATATGGAACGATTCCATATCATGGGTATCAAAATTTTATGATTAAATTGTGCGTGTAAAAATTAAATAACAATTATAAAATTTACCTTGAATCTCGAAACGAGATTATGGACACCAACTGATTACTCTGCTCTTGTTGTATATCCCAGGAACTGATGGACAAACAATTCTTCAATCAGGTCCACGAACAGAAGTTCAATCCCTCTGATAGATTGCACTAGAAAATCTATCAAAAATTTCTACGAAGAGAATTAACGAATTTGATCCGTTAAACCAGACTGCAAATTCAAAATTCAAAGGCTGGAATTTTTCGAGCAGAGAGGGGAGAGAGGGCGGCGGCCACTAGGTCTCAAAAACCCTAGTGAATTTCAAAAATTATGCCTCTGTTGTCTAATTTCTGTACTGCAATAACTTATTTATAATGTGGGCTGCTAACAGCTTAGGGCCCATTAGTCATAAGTTCAAGCCTTACAAGCAAAGCCCGCATGTTCAGAAATTAATATAAAATTTATCATGACTCCGATTGATAAACCGATTTCACCAATGTGCACAGAAACCATTTCTGCACCTTTTAAAGTCAAGATAAATTTTCTGAATCCGAATTCAGTGATTTCCAAAAATGCCCATCCCTATGTCATTTTAGGAAATCTTACTCCTCTACTCTGATATAAGAAGTCCTACTTCTTTGTTCATTAAATTTAGCTCTTTAAATTTAACTATCTCAACGGGGATTAAAAATCAATTACTTGTGTGACCCTCAATGGTTCAGAGATACAGCTAGCCGTGGGCTCACAACTCCTTGTGACTCGGAACAACAATTTCCGACTTGCCCATCGAATCATGGTAAGAGCGCCTAGCAACATCGCCCCATGATTCCCTAGGTATCACTGATAGTGCCTGCAAGAACCAATAGATTTTGGTTAGCGTACAGTACGGTCCCTTCATCCATATATCCCGATTGAATCAACAACCATTGGTAAATCGAGAGTCGTTCGAGATTCGATAACTATGCAATGCATCTTGAAGATCAAATAGTGACATCGCATGTGCTACTAAGAAACCATTTCTTAAAACACATCATGTACTCTGGCCAGAGATTCGTCACACTAATATCTCCTCAGATTGCATAGGATATCCACACTATCAAGTATGTGGTGAATCTTTGACAACAAAGCATCGACTCCTATATGTATCGTAACTGTACCCAATCCCGACACCTGATGACCCCAATAGAGTCGGTAAACGAGTCAAAGCACAGTACTAGCATATAGAGTCTCAATGATGTTTCAAGTAGTAAGGACTAATGGTGTACAACCAAAACCGCGGACTTTATCCACTCGATAAGTGATAACCACTTGGAAAGTCCGGATAGGGTAGTTCGATCATTCATCGTATGAATATCCATTTGCATGCTTTTAACATCTCTATGTTCCATACCAATGAAACGTGGTACTCGGCATCGCAAATGCTAGTCTCAATCTCGAGCGATCCTTATCCTTATTAACGGACGGCTCAATCGACTAGGAACTGTTTAGAATATACAGTGACTATAAGATGTGTTTCATGATAGCCATCCCCATGTGCCACCACATCTTACATACACTATAGTATATTCAAGGTCTTCATCTAAACATCTTATAGTATGTCACAACATAATAATATGATAAAAGATAAAGTAAACGCCATTATAAAAGTGTAAATTATATTAAACAAGCGATTGTTTGTACATAGAGTCATCAAAGCTCTTAGCCACAAGTTGGCTCACTGGGCACCCACTCTTTCAGGAGGATCTTTTGAGGGCTTGTGCCATCGACTTTCAGGGCAGCTGGGAGTCAATATTACCCTTGGTGGAGTTTGCGTATAATAACAGCTATCAGGCCACTATTGGTATGGCACCATATGAGGCATTGTATGGCAGGCCATGTAGATCACCGGTGTTGTGGACCGAGGCCGGTGAGAGATCGGAGTTAGGGCCGGAGATTGTACAGCTGACGGCTGAGATTGTAGCCAAGATCCGAGACAGGATGAGGACTGCTCAGAGTAGGAAGAAGAGTTACGCTGATCATAGAAGGAGAGACTTGGAATTTTCGGTGGGAGATCACGTGTTTATCCGAGTAGCCCCTATGAAATGCGTGATGAGGTTTGGCAAGAAATGAAAGTTGGCACCGAGATTCATTGGACCTTTCGAGATATTGGACAGGATAGGGGCATTGGCGTATAGAGTAGCCTTGCCACCTAGCCTAGATGGAGTCCATAACGTCTTCCACGTGTCTATGTTGAGGAAGTATATCTCGAATCCGTCTCATGTGCTCAGTTATGAACCTCTTCAGCTATCTCCTCACATGACCTATGAGGAGAGGCCCGATCGGATTCTTGGGAGGCAAGAGAGGAGACTTCACAACAAGTCAATACCAATGGTCAAGGTTGGTTGGTTGCACCATACAGATGAGGAAGCTACTTGGAAGTCAGAGGCTGACATCAGGACTCGCTACCCGGAGCTCTTCGGTAAGCTTTAATTTCGAGGACAAAATTTCTTTTTAGGGAGGGAGGAATTGTGACACCTAAAATCCATAAATTAAATTCCATGCCTAAATTAGTTTTAATGTTTAAATTCTAAAATTATAGTAATTTAAATGATTTAAATCTCCTTAGAATTTATCTGTTTGATATTAAAATTTTAATTGCTTAAATTGCTTGAATTGGTGACTTTCGGATTCGGCGCGCGGCAAAGGCGAACACGACGGAAAAAATCCTTCATTTTAAATTTAGGTGACCTAAATTTCTAGAGAGGTGAGGAAAAATAAAATAAAAATATTTATTTTAGAATTTTCATTCAAGAAAAATCGCGTAAGCGCATTTTCGCGTGTAATTCTTTAAATTTCCCAAATTAGCCTTTTTGGACCCAGACAAGTGAAATTTCATTCTTGGCATTTAAAATGCAAGGTTCTAGACTTAGATTTTTTTAAATTAGAGAGAATTCTTCAACCTAAAATTTTAAATTCAAAACTAGCACCTTTTATGGTCAAAAAGGTACCTTTGACTAGTCCTACTCTCACACTCACACCTATACATACATATGCATATTATATTACATACAAACTTAAACTCTAACACACCTAATCTCCCCTTAGCCGCCTCATACTCTCCCACACTCCCATCTTCACGCCTCATCTCCCTTCTCCCCTGTTTTCTCACATTTTCTCCATTTTCTTCCCTTTTCCCTTCTCTCTTGCCGCCGGCTGACTCCCCCCTGCCTCCAGCCGCCGTGCAGCCACCTCGGGGCCACCATAGGAAGCCTTAGTTACTGCTGGTCGTGACCCTTCAGCAGCATTACCCTCCATTTTTGTTGATTTCAAGCTTGAGGCAAGCTTTCTTTGGTTTCTTTCTTTAAAATCCAAGTATAGATTATAATATCTTGACTTATCTTGAAAATTTTGTATTGTTGGACATAAAATTGGTGTTAATGTGTGTGTGTGTGTGTTCGGCCATATGGAGTTCTAGGGGGCTCGGGTTTGGCTTGATGCTTTTCAACTTCTAGTTGGTATTTTGAACTCATGGAAATGAATTGTTAGCACTTGAATGAAATTTACACGGTGAAATGGAAAAATTCAGAATGTAGCACATTTATTTTGATCCATATTTATGTGTATTTGATTGATTTTAAGTTGCACATGGTGTTAGCCAAGTTATTTAATGCATATGCTTTGAAATGATATAAATTGTGTTGAGTTTGTGGCGTTTGAATTGAAGTTTTGAGGATATTCATGAAGGGAGTGGAGGGGCTGCCCATGAAGTGTTCTTGGGTCTTAAACATGTGTTTGGATTGAGTTTTGGATGGATTATGGGGCTGGTTGCTAGAAGTTTTGGTTGGGTTGTTAGCTAGTAGTATTTGGAAGGCGTTAAGTTAAGTGTTTCGTTCAAAGGGAGATGTTAAGTGGAGTCGAGCTAGGGCCTTGTCCAAGGGTCCTAGCTGGTAATTTAGGGATTCTTTCAAGTTACTTGGATGGGTTCTTGAGGTGTTAGGGCATGAGGAGTGAAGTTGGTAAGCCATACCCTTAAGAGTGCCAAAAGAGAATTTTTATCGTCGCGTCAAGTCTAAGGGAAATGAGTCTGGTGAGGTCGGTTCTGGAGGTCTGGACAGGGGCTACCTCTGATTTTCTTAAATTATAGGATGTTAGGATTGTGTCGGTATAAAATGGGCCTATTTTGATGACAATCGATTGGGTTATGTGCATTTTAAGTTAGAGTGACATGAGCAGATTTTTCCCTTGTTTACGGGCTGTCCGGGTGTCTAAGTTTATGAGTGAGTTTGGACCATTGTAAAAATGTAAATACTGGTTATTAGAGTTTTTTAAGGTGTGTTTGAGGTGCCGGTTTGAACGGAAAGTCTTTTGGATTAATATAGAATGAGTTATGGATTTTATAGGTCGACCGCCCGAGTTGGGCCCTTGAAAGCGCAAACTTAAGTAAAATGAAGTAAGACCTTAAATCTAGGGTGCTCCCCTACACTCCAATCATCCATAAAGATTTATGATGTGCAATCTTTTGAGTTTACTTCATTTACATTATTCAACGCCTTTTTATTCGCGTGTGTGATTTCAAATCTACTTAAGTTTGTAGTCCCGAAGGCTTGTATTAAAGAATGTTTGTAAAGGTTTAAATGTTGAATTGATAAATGTTAATGAATGGAAAGTTTAAGAATTAAGTGAGTTGGTTGTGACTTGTACGTGCAATATTGGGTTGGGGGATTCCCTGATTCACTTTCCAAATTACGTGTAGTACGAGGTCAAGAGACATCTCGGTTTCCCTATCAAATAGACATGTAGTACGAGGTCGGGAGCAATCTCGATTTCCCTACCAAATCGACGTGTAGTACGAGGTCGGGAACAATCTCGACTTCCCTACCAATTAAAGGGCAATGTGGGGTCCGGAGAAATCTTGGCTTCCTTGCCGGCATTGTATACTATAGCCATCAATCGATCGAAATCATAGTCACAGTCGAGGATCCAAATTTAAAAGTAATAGTAAAGGATAAATGTTTCATGAATGTGTTTCCATCGCATGTTGTCATTGTTCTTGTAGTGACCCTTACCCGGATCATCTACTAAACAGAACTTATGCATGCATTTAACTTAATTAAACAGATATCAGAATGAAACTGCGGAATCCATAAATAATATACAATCCCAAGTAAAGGAATCTGTTATTTATCCAAAAATATACAACTAAATCGAATAGTTGTATAAACCCAAAACCACAGTAATAAAACCTAGACGAAGCTCCAGCTGGCCAACCACTGACTAGCCCCTCCTGGATCCACCCTCCTCGTCCAATCGCAAACCTGCCCCATGGAATAGGGTGTCCAGAAAACACAGAGTACGAGACGTGAGCATAAAACGCTCAGTGCGAGAGTATGAGTATACATGCATGCAAAGTGAACTCCCTATAGACTCGAGGTCAAGGATCAGATAACAGAGACAGACCGGGCCCTGGTATGTAGCACGATGTGCCGTCACTTCAGGAAGTGGCTCCCATACCGAGATAACCGTGGATACGCCGGACCCAAATCGATGGAAGTCCATCCACTAACAGGATAGGGTACAACCCTACTAACAGACATCTCGAAAGAGATACAGCAAGATGCAAATGAATGCAGCATAATATCATGGCATATAAATCATGCAGTTATATAATACATGCATACTCAGTCAGGATATCTCGAACAGTACTTTTGTACCTCAACATAGTGCAAGCTCTACCAACTCTAGGTCCACGCCTATAGTCTGCTCTACACTGCCAAATGATACTACTATCATTAAAGTGCTCTAAAAGCCTTAACTAAGCTATTGCATACTCCTAAATATTTATAGGAAGCAAAAGCTATACCTTCGTCCGTCGTTAGCCCTTTGATGTCGATGCCTCCAGAACTTGGGCACAACTCCGCTACGACTACCGAACGCTTCGTTGGCCTCCAGACCAAGCCTAAGAAGACTAAAACAGCTCCAAAAGGACTAGAAAGGAAAGGAGAACTCGGAATTGGCAAATGAAAGTGAAGCCTCGGCCTTCTATTTATAGACAACGATCGGAACTTCCGATCCTTGATCGGAACGTCCGATCCTGCCATCGGAGCTTCCGAAGATCCTGATCTGCCACGTGTCAAAATATCACTTATTGACTTCGGATAGGGGTGATCGGAGCTTCCGGTCCTGATCGGAGCTTCCGATATAGCCAACCGTCATGAATGACGTAATATGATCGGAGCTTCCGATCCTGCATCGGAGCTTCCGATCCTGTTCGGAACTTCCGAACCTACCTTCGGAGCTTCCGAACTCTATTTGAGTAATTATGATTAATCCCTTAATTACTGATTTTGGGTACGAGGTACTACATTCTCCCCCACTTAAGATATTTCTTCCTCGAAAATAGATCTTAAGTACTGAATGCAATACAAGGTTACAGAAACATTCTTTATTCCAATCAAACGTTTACAGAGTTTGCAACTAAATACAACTTAAAGAATGAAATCAAAACAACTCAGGATGGTCTTTACGCATCCTGTCCTCAAGCTCCCAAGTAGCTTCCTCAGTGCCTCGGCGCTGCCACTGAACTAAAACCAAAGGAATGACTTTGTTCCATAAAACCTTATCCTTATAATCCAGGATACGAAGAGGTTTTTCAACATAATTCAAATCCTTGTTTACCTGAACCTCAGACCGCTGCAGAATATGAGATTCATCCGCCACATACCGTCGCAACAGCGATACGTGGAACACGTCGTGAATACTGGATAGATGCGGTGGCAAAGCTAGTCGATAAGCCAAATCGCCAATGCTCTCCAAGATCTCAAACGGACCGATAAATCTGGGAGACAACTTGCCCTTAAGGCCAAATATGAGAATCTTGCGGAAAGGTGACACTCTCAGAAACACTGTCTCCCCGACCTCGAACTGCAAGGGCCTACGCTTGATATTAGCATAGCTGGCCTGACGATCCTGTGCAGTCTTAATCCGTTTCTTGATTTGATCAACAATATCTATCGCCTACTGGACAAACTCCGGTCCCTCAGCCTGTCTCTCCCCCACTTCTTCCCAGAAGAGTGGAGTACGACAACGTCGCCCATACAACGCCTCAAAAGGTGCCATCCCAATACTAGTATGATAGCTGTTGTTGTAAGCGAACTCGATCAACGGCAAATGATCCTGCCAGGCTGAACCAAAATTCATGACGCATGCTCTAAGCATATCCTCTAGGGTACGGATAGTGCGCTCTGACTGACCATCAGTCTCCGGGTGATAGGCTGTACTCAAACTGAGAGTAGTACCCATCGCACGCTGAACACTCCCCCAGAATCTAGAAGTAAACCTGGGGTCCCGATCGCTGACAATGCTCACAGGCACTCCATGAAGTCGGACGATCTCCTGAATGTACATCCGTGTCATGCGATCCACAGAGTACTCTCGGCTATTGGCAATGAAATGCGCTGACTTGGTGAGTCGGTCCACCACAACCCAGATAGCATCACAGTTCTTCGGAGATACCGGCAAATGGGTCACAAAGTCCATAGTGATAAACTCCCATTTCCATTCCGGAATAGGCAGACTGTGAAGCAATCCTCCAGGTCGTCGGTGCTCTGCCTTGACCTGTTGACACACCAAACATCTCGAAACAAACTGATAAACACTGCGTTTCATTCCCTTCCACCAGAAACGAGTACGTAGATCCTTGTACATCTTGTTGCTCCCAGGATGAATACTCAACTTAGTGCGATGTGCCTGAGACAAAATCTCCTCTCGCAACTCTTCATCCTACGGAATCACAAGCCTACCAGACAAACACAGAAAGCCATCTGACTGATAATGAAATCCAGACGAGCTACCCTCGTTAGCTAGACGAGCTAAACGCTGGGTCTTCGAATCAGACATCTGAGCATCTCGGATCCGCGAATACAAGGCTGGCTCAGATAATATCGCAAACATCTGGATACTCTGCATACCTTTCTTATGCTTGAAGGTAAAACCTGAAGTACAACAGTCACTGATCGCACTAGACATCGAACAAGTCTGAAGTGCGGATAGTCGCACCTTGCGACTCAAAGCATCAGCGGTGAGATTAGCAGCTCCCGGATGGTACTTAATTTCGCAATCATAGTCCTTAAGCAAGTCCATCCAACGTCGCTGCCTCATGTTCAACTCCGCCTGAGTGAACAAATACTTGAGACTTTTATGGTCGGTGAAGATCTCAAATTTCTCGCCATACAGATAATGACGTCAGATCTTCAAAGCGAACACAATGGCTGCCAATTCCAAATCATGGACTGGGTAGTTATCCTCGTGAAGCTTCAGCTGTCTAGAAGCGTATGCGATCACATGCCCATTCTGAGTCAGGACACAACCTAACCCCTGAAGAGAAGCATCCGTGTATACCACATACCCTCCAGATCCGGACGGTAATGCCAACACCGGCGCAGAAGTCAACCGTCGTCGAAGCTCACGGAAATTCTCCTCGCACTCGGAAGACCACTCGAAATCCACACCCTTGCGGGTAAGCTGCGTCAACGGTCGAGCTAACTGAGAGAAGTTCAGAATGAAGCGACGATAATACCCTGCTAGACCCAGAAAACTACGGATCTCAGCAACTGTCGTCGGACGCGACCAATTAAGTACTGCTTCAATCTTGCTTGGATCAACAGAAATCCCTTCCCTGGATATGATATGGCCAAGAAAGACTACTCTATCCATTCAGAACTCACACTTGCTCAGCTTGGCGTACAACTGCTCATCTCGAAGAGTCTGTAGTACTAACCGCAAGTGAAAAACATGCTCTTCCGTATTACGCGAATACACCAAGATGTCGTCAATGAAGACCACGACAAACTTGTCCAAGTACTTCCTGAAGACACGGTTCATCAAATCCATGAATATAGCCGGCGCATTAGTCAAACCAAATGGCATCACTAGGAACTCGTAATGCCCATAGCGAGTACGGAATGCAGTCTTCGCTACGTCCTGATCACGGACTCTCAACTGATGATACCCAGATCTCAAGTCAATCTTGGAGTAAACTGACGTGCCCTGGAGCTGGTCAAACAAGTCATCAATACGAGGCAACGGATACTTGTTCTTCACAGTGACTCGATTCAGCTGCCGATAGTCAATGCACAGCCGCATCGACCCATCCTTCTTCTTCACGAAGAGAACAGGAGCTCCCCAAGGAGACACACTAGGACGAATGTACCCCTTGTCCAAAAGATCCTGTAGCTGATTCTTTAACTCACGCATCTCTGACGGAGCCAGACGATACGGTGCTCTAGAAATAGGCGAAGTACCCGGCATCAACTCTATGCCAAACTCGACTTCCCTAGCAGGAGGAAAACCCGGAATCTCATCAGGAAACACATCTGGAAATTCATCCACAACAGGAATGCTCTCTATCCCAATACTCTCAGCGGACAAATCAACTGCATAGATAAGGTAGCCTTCCCCGCCAGACTCTAGAGCTCGACAGGCTCTCAAAGCTTATACCAAAGGCATCGGGGGTTGCGCTCCCTCACCATAGAAAAACCAACTCTCACTCTCCTCCGGATGAAAGCGTACTAATCTCAGATAGCAGTCCACTGAAGCTCGATAGGTAGTCAACAAATCTATTCCCAGAATGCAATCAAAGTCGTCCATCGCCAGGACCATGAAATTCGCTAACAGAATGTTCCCTTCGAACTCTAAAAGGCAACCCATCACTAGACGCTTAGCCAAAGCAGATTAGCCCGTCGGAGTAGAAACAGACATCACTACGTCTAGTGCAATGCATGGTAACTTATCCCTCTTAACAAAACGTGCAGAAATGAAGGAATGAGATGCACCAGTGTCAATAAGTACAAGAGCAGGTATACCAAAAAGCAGAAATGTACCTGCGATGACTTTCTCATTCTCCTCCACAGCCTGATCATGTCTCAGGGCAAACACCTGGCCAGAAGCTCGTGGCCTCAAATGAGAACTCCCAGCAGACTGTCCCTGCGACCTCTGCTGTACGGTGGCCTGAGAACCCGATCCTGAACCAGATCCAGAACCGCCTTCCCCAAACAGTGGACAATCCCTCCGGATGTGACCAGTCTCTCCACAACGGAAACAAGCTCCAGAAGCTCTACGGCACTTGTCGGATGGATGGTTCTTCCCACAGTGATCACACTTGTCCTTCTTACCGTAATGAACAACACCTCCAGAACCACAGGAATAAGAAGATCCAGACTTCTTGAAATTTTGGGCACGGGGACCCAAAGAACTAGCAGGCCTTGACTGAGGGAAAGACCTGTTCCGCCGAATGCTGTCCTCCGCCTGGTGACAACGGCTCACCAAACCCTCGTAGGACATGTCGTCGCCAACCACCACACGGTCATGGATCTCAGGGTTAAGGCCCTGAAGGAACAGATTATACTTCATCTCTGAGCTATCAGCAATCTCGGGGCAATAGGATAACAGATCAAAGAACCTCTGCTGATACTCATCGATAGACATGGCTCCCTGTCGCAGACTCAGTAGCTCGCCTGCCTTCGACTGACGGAGTGCCGGAGGAAAATACCGCTTTTGGAAAGCTGTGCGGAACTCGGCCCAGGTGGCCACTCCTCTCGCCGCAACAAAAGGTGCAGAAGTAAACCTCCACCACCTGCGCGCACGCCCATCTAGAAGATAGCCAAGGGTCTCCACCTTCTGCTCCTCGGTGCATTGAAAAGTCTGAAAAGTCGTCTCCATGCGGTCTAACCAGTTCTCCGCATCCTCCGGAGACTCACCTCCAACTAAGGGCTTAGGACCCATAGCTAAGAAAAGACGCACAGTGAAACGCTCATCGTCATGATGACGATGACGCCGTTCTCGACGAGGCTCCCGGTTGGCATCACCCCAACGCCCACCAACACTGCCATGAGAACTCCGGTCGTCATGATTCGCCATCTACAAAAAACCTCAAGATGAGACTAAATCCCAAGAATTCTTTTGCATGCTCTGATACCATAAATGTAGTGACCCTTACCCGGATCATCTACTAAACAGAACTTATGCATGCAATTAACTTAATTAAACAGATATCAGAATGAAACTGCGGAATCCATAAATAATAGACAATCCCAAGTAAAGGAATCTGTAATTTATCCAAAAATATACAACCAAATCGAATAGCTGTATAAACCCAAAACCACAGTAATAAAACCTAGACGTAGCTCCAGCTGGCCAACCACTGACTAGCCCCTCCTGGATCCACCCTCCTCGTCCAATCGTAAACCTGCCCCATGGAATAGGGTGTCCAGAAAACACAGAGTACGAGACGTGAGCATAAAACGCTCAGTGCGAGAGTATGAGTATACATGCATGCAAAGTGAACTCCCTATAGACTCGAGGTCAAGGATCAGATAACATAGACAGACCGGGCCCTGGTATGTAGCATGCTGTGCCGTCGCTTCAGGAGGTGGCTCCCATACCGAGATAACCGTGGATACGCCGGACCCAAATCGATGGAAGTCCATCCACTAACAGGATAGGGTACAACCCTACTAACAGACATCTCGAAAGAGATACAGCAAGATGCAAATGAATGCAGCATAATATCATGGCATATAAATCATGCAGTCATATAATACATGCATACTCAGTCAGGATATCTCGAACAGTACTTTCGTACCTCAACACAGTTCAAGCTCTACCAACTCTAGGTCCACGCCTATAGTCTGCTCTACACTGCCAAATGATACTACTATCATTAAAGTGCTCTAAAAGCCTTAACTAAGCTATTGCATACTCCTAAATATTTATAGGAAGCAAAAGTTATACCTTCGTCCGTCGTTAGCCCTTTGATGTCGATGCCTCCAGAACTTGGGTACAACTCCGCTACGACTACCGAATGCTTCGCCGGCCTCCAGACCAAGCCTAAGAAGACTAAAACAGCTCCAAAAGGACTAGAAAGGAAAGGAGAACTCGGAATTGGCAAATGAAAGTGAATCCTCGGCCTTCTATTTATAGACAACGATCGGAACTTCCGATCCTTGATCGGAACGTCCGAACCTCAATCGGAACGTCCGATCCTACCATCGGAGCTTCCGAAGATCCTGATCTGCCACGTGTCAAAATATCACTTGTTGACTTCGGATAGGGGTGATCGGAGCTTTCGGTCCTAATCGGAGCTTCCGATCTAGCCAACCGTCATGAATGACGTAATATGATCGGAGCTTCCGATCCTGCATCGGAGCTTCCGATCCTGTTCGGAACTTCCGAACCTACCTTCGGAGCTTCCGAACTCTATTTGAGTAATTATGATTAATCTCTTAATTACTGATTTTGGGTACGGGGTACTACAGTTCTTACTTCGGGCATGTCTTGACTTTATTCCTTTCGCGCGAGATTCATTAGTTTATTGAGCACTATTTTTAGTATTATGCATTATTTTGAACCCTTGCCGTATTCTTTAAATCTTGCTGGGCTTTTAGACTCACTACTATGCTTGGTGCAGGTGAGCATTTGGATGAGGCTGCGGGGCAGGATTTCTAGGGCTCATAGGTGTTCGGAGGCACACCCTGACCGTTGCAGCTCTTTTCTTTCCGCATTTATGTTTATGGAATAATTATACTATGTCTATTGTTGTTTCCCCTTTTTGTAGCAGGATGTGATATTCCCTGCAATTTATTATTGGCATGTAAACATTAAATACTTTTGTCCTTTCGTCTGTCTTTGGACTAGATATTGTTTTGCATGCATTGGGTTGGATGTTTACCTCGGGTCGAGGACTATTTAAACTGCTGTTTGAGACAGGTGGTTTTATTATTCAAACAAATAGGTCATGCCAAAATTGTTTTTAAATTTTCCGCATTTTCTTTCTTTATTTAGACATTAGTAGTTAGAGTCGTTTCACCATATATTTCTGAAATTTTCGAAAATTAAGGGCAACAAGAGAAACATATTCAAACTCCCAACTCAACTTATTTTCATCAATATAAAAATCACATTCAATCAACATAAGCATGAACAAGTGATATGAATCTAGGAGGCATCCGACAATTCATATTTTTCCAAAAGATGTCTCTTAATTTGCCATCAAAGTTTGAAGGATTGGGGATCCATGGAAACTTGGTTGGAGAGCATGGAAATAACTTTGAAAATTATTATAATATTTTCGGAGGTCAAAAGGATCAAGAAAATGGAGAAAACATTGAATAAATCACGAAATTGAATTCCTTGGTTCGAAGCATAGGCGCGCCCGCGCTCATGTACATGCGCGCTCGCGCCATCATCTGCGAGAGGCCAGCGCGCCCGCGCCATTGCCTTGTGTGCCCGCGCTGTCGGAGAGATTTTGACGAAGGAATGCGAACAAGCCGCGCGCCTGCGCCGTTCCTGCGCACGCCAAGTGCACCCGCGCGTCCGTCTTTTACACACACCGAAGGTGTTTTGTGTGTGTTCGGGGATATTTGATATATTTTGATATATTGTGATATTTTGAGTCTTTTAAGTCTATTAGGAAACTTTTGGATAATTTCTTTGATATATTTTGCATTATCTTTAGGATTTTTGAATTATAATCCAACTAGAAGATTTACAGTATAATTCTATTAGGATTGTAGTTGGGTCTTCTATATATTATAAACTTCTCATTGATGAGAGACAGTTAATTAATGAATTATTCAGTTTATTGATTTTTATCAATTCTTAAAATTCTTTCTAGAATTTTTCCAAAGCTTTGCTTTGTTTTTATCAAATCAAACTTATCAAAGTTTCATAAACTTTGTGGCGTTTGTCAATTGATTATCCTCGTGGATTGTCAGAAACAAGTTTTCTGAAGGTTTCGTTGTGATTAATTGTTTATCCTCGTGATTATCTGTTGCTAGTTACAGGTTCAACTAGAGATGGATATCCGAAACTTGTTCAAAAGGCCGGGACAAAATTAAAGAATTTTTTTGTTATTGGATTGAGGGTACGATTTTAATATAGTCGTGTTTGCCTTCCATGCATCCAAGATTCGCATCATTTGGTATCAAAGCTTAAGGTTCCATTGATTCAGGTAAGTCGTATCTTTCTATTTGTTATTCTTATCTATTCTTCGTTCTTCTTGTTCGTTCTTTGTTTATTATCTTTCGTTCTTCTTTCTTCGTTGGAGTCTATCCTTCGTCGAATTTCTGTGTCATTTCTTTCGGTATTGTTTCCCAAGTTCTTGTGTCTTGTGCTACAAGTTATCTCATAAAAAAGAGTAAAAATCGAAAAAAAAAAAAAGGATTTGAAATCGGTCAAAAAAAAAAGTAGAGACCGAAATTGTCGAAAAAAAAGGAAGAAAAATAACTTGTGGTCAATTTTCTTGTGTCTTGTTCATCCTTGGGTGCCAAGTTTTTTTTTTCAATCTTCATAAATTCAATTCCTTATTTTTGTGCAATCTACGTGAGTCAATTGGCAAGTGTTTACAAGTTTTGAACTTGTGAGTTTGATACACAACAAATCACAAATCATAAGCTCTTTCTACATATTTTGAGTGAAAAAAAAAAGTGATTGAGTGATTTTCATTGGAGTGACTAGTGATAATTTGGGTAAGGAATATTTTGTTACTGACCTTTTTCTTGAAGGTACAATGTTTGAAAGAAAATTCGATGGGTATAAGGAGAGTGAAAGGAGATTTGATTATGGGAGTAGGAGAGAAAGAAAAATCGAGGGATATAGTGATGTTTATAGATATGATGATGGGGAAAGAACTTTTGAATATTATTTGGATAGGTTGAAGAAAAATAAAATTCCGTCGTTCCATGGAGATATGGACCCGGAGTCGTATTTGCATTGGGAAAAAAAGGTAGAAAATATATTTGAAGGTGGTGATATTTCAGAAGCCAAGAAGGTTAAGTTTGTTTTACGAGAATTTACAGACTATGCTTGCACTTGGTGAGATAAAGTGGTGGTGAATAGAAAAAGGCATGGAATGAGTTCTATTTCTACATGGGATGAGATAAAGAGAGCTATGCGGAAATATTTTGCTCCTAATCACTATGAGAGGAGAAGTGGAGTTCCCAAACGTGAACATCAAGGTACATCTAAACTTTCAAATTCTAGTACCTTTGATATTACATGCTTATGGTGTCATAAAAAAAATAAGCATGATATGAGCCAATGTTTTAAGGAGGCTATGATGAAAGTGGCGGATTCTCGTGTAGAGATTGAATATAATTTTGTCGTAGAGGTTGAATCAAAAGTTGAAGTTGAGTCAAGAATTGAGGATGAAATTTCATTGATTAAAGATGTTAGTGTTGAAAAGTCATCTATTGTTCTTGTAGTAGATGAGAGTCCTATTGATGTTCATAGTGAGACTAGTAATTTTATGTTGAATGAGTCTTGTAATGTTGCTATTCAATTGAGTCCAAAATAAGTTCTTGAGGATCAATTGGAATTTCAAAATTTGAGTGATATGGCTGAAAAAAAGAGTGATGAAAAAAGTGAGATAGCCATAAAAAAAAAAAAATAAATAAATATTATAGGCCAAAAGAAAGAGTGTACAAAAGAGTGAGATGACCTTTGAGGTAAAAAAAGAGAGGAAAGAAAAGAGAGGAAAGAGACCAACAAAAAAAGAAAAAATTATGGTCCAAAATAGTGAGGTTGAAAAATTTGTGCAAATGAATAAATTTTCTAAAGTACTTTTGTACAAAAAAGTGTTATCTCATTGTCATGATATAGCCGGTTCAATCCCGAACATCATTTGTTCTTTTTTGCAGGATTTTGGAGATGTATTATTGAAGAAGCAAAGGAGAAGTCCTACTAAAAGTCTTAACATGTTGGTTCCATATGAGGTTGTTCACGTCCTTGGAGAGGTTAGGGATTTGAGAGTTGTTTTGTTTGAGAGGTATGATTTAACTTTAAATAGTGAGTACCAACCAAATGTATACTTTCAAAGGTATGATCTAAATTCAATGTTGCATGGGTTCTATTACTTTGTTGAAGGATTTGAGAAGGTTTTATATAATAATTATGCTTTGATTTCAAATCTTGATATTAAGTCTCTTGAGTTTGTGCATACTAAAAGATTTGATGAGTTGGTTTGTGTTGATGTGAGTCAATTGTGCATGAATAGTAAAGGTGGTAAGTCTTATTTGCTTGAGTGGTTAGTGATTACTTTTGGGTTAGCTAATGTGCGTAGTACTTTCATGAGATTAATGGTTGCATGTGTCTAGAGGTAGATTTATTGTGTTATACTTTGATTATATCTTAGTATATAGCAATAATTTGAATGAACATGTTGAACATTATAGAGTTGTGTTAATCATGTTGGGTATAAATTTTTTGGGTCATGAATCATGCAAGAGAATTTGATGATTTTGGTGTAAGTTCTTAAGGATTTCGAATTGTTAGTGAAGAGTTGATTAATTGTCAACAAGGTAAGGAGTATGTGGTAGTTACTACACTATCACAAAGGTACGTATTTTTATCTACCTCGTTCTTGAAGTTCTTATGATTTGAGAATGTTAAGGAGTTGAATGCATTGGGTAATGGTTTGAAAGATGTGTTTGAGTTATGTTTGCATGATACTCATGAAAAATTCTTTGTAATCAAGAGGTTGTTTGAGGATAAGTTCTTTGTTTCATATATTTTTTTTGAATGAGTTATTTGTAAGGGGAATATGTAGTATAAAGTTGATGTGTTGTTTGTGGTTGCTTCAGTACACGCGCGCCCGCGCCATCTTCTGCGAGAGGCCAGCGCGCCCTCGCCATTCCCGTGCTGCTTAGTCGCACGACCGCGCGTTCGTCTTTTACACACACCGAAGGTGTTTTGTGTGTGTTCGGGGATATTTGATATATTTTGATATATTGTGAAATTTTGAGTCTTTTAAGTCTATTAGGAAACTTCTAAATAATATCTTTGATATATTTTACATTCTTTTGCATTATCTTTAGGATTTTGGAATTATAATCCAACTAGGAGATTTACAGTATAATTCTATTAGGATTCTAGTTGGGTTTTTTCTATATATTGTAAACTTCTCATTCATGAGAGACAGTTAATTAATGAATTATTCAGTTTATTGATTTTTATCAATTCATAAAATTCTTTCTAGAATTTTCCAAAGCTTTGCTTTGTTTTTATCAAATCAAACTTATTAAAGTTTCATAAACTTTGTGGCGTTCGTCAATTGATTATCCTCGTGTATTGTCAGAAACAAATTTTCTAAAGGTTCCGTTGTGATTAATTGTTTATCCTCGTGATTATCTGTTGCTAGTTACGGGTTCAACTAGAGGTGGATATCCAAAACTTACTTGTTCAAAAGATCGGGACAAAATTAAAGAATCTTTGTTATTGGATTAAGGGTACGATTTTAATATAGTCGTGTTTGCCTTCCATGAATTTAAGATTCGCATCAACAAGGCTAATATGAATCTGAAATTTCAAAATAGGCCCAAAAATCTTTGAAAAATTCGAAATACATACAATGGGACAATCACACGACATAATAATCTACTTGGTGGCCAAAGAAAACCATATTCTTGCCTAACTAGAAGAGAACCCGAGAGAAGGAAGCTCAAGGGAGCTGAAATCAGCCAAGAGGTTGAGCAGCAAGGTTCGAATAGCTAGCTAGGAGGAAAAGCTTTGTTGAAGACGACGGCTGGCAGCGGCTGGAGTCGACGGCGGCGGATGGAACCTCAAGGGAAGAAGAAGCCGATCCAGGAATAAAACGTGAGGTTGGGGGCTAGGGTTTAAATTTGTCTCTATTTTTGTGATAAATTGTGTTTTAAGTGTGTATGTAGGTGTGTGTATAGGTGTAAGCATACATAGGTGAGTGTGTTTTTTTTTTTTTTTAAAGTGCTACTCTTTTTTTAAAAAAAAAAAAAAGTGCTAGTCAACCTAGCAACTTAGGGTCATAAATTAACTGTGCTTTTAAAATACACAAGTTCGAAAATTCCCAAATTAAAATATTAAATCGGTTTTACTTGCCCGGATTAAAAAATGCTAATTTTCGAAAAAGTTTAAAAATAAGCTCTAGAATGCAGAGAAAGTGATTTTTGACACCTGGAAAATTCTAAAATCACCTTTCATCTAATTTCCTCAATTCTTACTAAAATTAGCTCTTGAAATAAAATTTTGGGAATAAACCGCCGAAGTCCACCATCGCCGACAACCGGAACTAGAAGCTACTGAATCCAAAAATTTCAAGAATGATTAACTAAAAAAAATATTTGAGCAACTAAATCTTTAAAAAAATTTAAGCACCATCATAGAATTAAAAATCAATACTTTAAATATTTTGATGTCGCAGGAATAAATAAGATTTTTTTTAAATAATAAACGGAGCGATTAAAATAATTTTAAACAAACTAGACGAACATTTAAAAGAATTTTAAATAAATACACAACAAGAATAAAAACTTTTAAAATTATTTGGACAATTAAAAAAAGATTTAAATAAATAAGCTAAACACTTAAAATAGTTAAAAAAAACTTGATTTAGAATAACTAACCGCTAAACTTAGACTATTTAAAATAAATAAGTTGGACACTCGAAAATATTTAAACAAATAAGCTAAACAGTTAAAATCATTTAAAAGAATAAACTAGACAATTAGAATCGTTTACGAGAATAAACTAAACAATTAAAATCATTTAAAAGAATAAAATAAATAATTAAAATTAAAATAATTTAAATATGCAAGCCTAAACCATTAAAATATTAAAACAATTTAAATTGCACAATAAAATCATTTAGACACATAAATTTAAACAATTAAAAACATTAATTAAATAGTTAGTAAAATAAAAATTATTTGAATAAATAATAAAAATATTTTATTACCACATAATTCAAATAAATAATTTAAATCAATTAAACCTAAAAATAATAATTCTAATATTTATTAAATTTAATGCATGCGATTTAGTAGATTAGATTTTAGGTGCTACAATTTCTTCTCCCCTTAAATGAAATTTCGTTCTCGAAATTCAAGACTTACTAACTAGGTTCGAATACCTTAGACCAATACAACACTAAATTTTCTTACCTTGCACTCACATGAGTTAACGCTAATTAGCTTTTGCCGCGCGCCTTGATGCTTACTGATATCCACATCATCAAGGATCTGACTAACTCTTATTCCAAAATAAAATTCAAAATTCTTATTTGTTCCCAAGCGATTGTAGCCAAAAATAAATTTTTAAATCATTGCACCCTTGCGACCTTAAGAGTTTTAATTCACCACCTAAAGTTCTAAAATACTTGATACTTTCCTTAGTTAGGTAGTTTTAAACCCCTAATCACAAATTCTAGCTATAGAGTCCGCCAAAACCAGTAAATGATTTATGTCGATCACAAAGCTTCCTCTCAACGAAACTACGCTTAGTTTCTATTTACCAATTAAACTTAACTCATATAATATACAACTCAAGCTCTTAAAAAATTCACAAGTTCACAAAATACTTAGCAACTAACACTAAACTTTTCTAAATAGGATAGCTACGGGACTATACAATTCTACCTCGACAGTCACATAAGGGCCGACAAAACAAGTTAATTTCCTTATATTCCCAAATCGTTAATATTATGGAACAATGATACCTTCAAGAACAGCTTAATAACCACTCTGAGACTCTAAAGGTCTACGACACTAATTAGCAGTGCTACTCTTACTGATCCTGGACTTTCCTCAGTTTAGAATTGATCGACCTATTTCCATAAATAAATCTAATTCAATCCTTGATAAAAAAAAAAATATAACCATAAAATCCAATGTTGTTCAGTCCCAAGGTATTAACCGATAACATATAGAATCCAAATAGGTGACTAGACAGATCCCAAATATCCATTCACCAGTTTATACGTTTATCTCTAGCGTCTTTGATTCTACCGAAAATTCAACTCTTAATTAAAATTTCTCAATAGATTTATCCACTTTTTTCTATCTCAGATGCAACGACTAAGTAATCCATATTTATCCTTGAAGCCAAAACATACCACGAGCTACTATCCACTTATTGGATTAGATGGTCTCTAAGTACCAAACAATTTCTACATATCACCTGAATACATATCTCAAGTCTCTAGTTCAACTTGACAGCAAGTCTGAAAATCCAAAAATTCCCAAATTATTATATGGGAAAAATAAGTTTTTTAGTCCAGTAACTTTACCCCCTTTTGGTTTTGGTCCATTAAGTTTTCCGATGTGGGTTTTGGTACACTAACTTTGCATTTTCGGTGTTTTTTGTCCAAATGCATACGTGTCAGCTTTTGATTGGTCCACATCATCATTTTGGACCAATCAAAAGTTGAAACGTATGCAGCTGGACCAAAAAATACTGAAAATGCAAAGTTAATGTACCAAAACCCACATTGGAAAAGTTAATGAACCAAAACCAAAATATAGACAAGTTAATGGACCAAAAAACTTATTTTTCCTATTATATGTACAACCTGAATTCATAATTCAAGAACTTAGTATACAATTGGACACCTCAAAGAGTTGGTAACTCGATCATATATGCTTCCTCAGAGTTCCTCTAGTACCTTAGTATTTCGCTAATAACTAAATATACCACTTATCCAGAAAACTACATGAATATTTTATTCATCATTCTGTACCCATAGTTGGTGCAATGACCTTACCGGTTGACATTTACAAAAATCTTAGAATAAAAATGTAAAGTACCCAAAAGTCTCTAGGGACAACTCTATTTCCCTATCTCGCGACTGACCACCTATTCAACTTACCAAAGTCGTCTGTTTACTCTTAACGATCATATTTAAAATGAAAACAACCCAATCAATTAATTTACTACCTAGCAGTCTACTCGCTAGAACTAGATATAATTGATAGTGTCATTCCTCGGAACACAACGGTAACTTTGGATTTTATCTATTACTAATACTAAATTCCAACAGTCTAAATACTTACTATACGGTTACGAGCCAATTCTTTTCTACACAAGAATTTGAAATAATAATTGAAATTATGATCCACCAAAATCCTCATCATGATGGATCATAAAAGGAAACAAACATACAACTAATGCTGCTTAATACGAAATGAGACAGTGCAAGCATTACAAACAAATGAGCTGGAGGAAAAAATCTAGATAAGTGAAAACAACTCACTCATAATTAAATTCTAGGAATGAATGAATAATAATGGAGGCTCCATGAATAATGAATATGAGTCAACAAAATACAAATCTCGTGATCATTCACCCATGGGTAATAAAATCATGCTCAAACAATCCAAGCACAATTAAGAGCAATCGGTGTGACTTCGGTCGAGAGAAGCCACACAAGTTAATAATCAGGGAAAACAATGGTCTCAAAATAAAATCAGATGTCAGCCACACAATATGAGTAGATTACCAAAAAAAATTGAATTTCACTCACATCAACATGTGGCTCTAGAACCGCAGGAAAATTTCAAGAAGTGTGAAACATTAACAAGATTTTACTAAGAAGTTCAACCAATGCCAAAGTGACAGAATTCAACACTGATTAATGTGATACGAATCCATAAATGCTCAAAGAAAGTGCAAAGAAATTTCAGATACTCAAAAGTATATGTTGCAATGGATGCAAGCACAATTGAAGGATAAGAAAATTAATGATCGGAATAATAGTTCACAAAATTGAAAGGCTCATAGTAACCGACTCACTATTTCCCAAAAATCATACTTGCCCAAATAAACAAAGAAAATTCAACTATCCAAAATAATATAAAACCAAGTTCGTATCACAAGTCTTCACATGATTTCTATTTATAAACTTAACTGACTAAACATATGTCTAAAAAAATTCCTAAATAAACTATTCACTTAGTTGTACCCGATTAAAATCCAGTTATAAGAAAACAACTTACAATAATTGCACACAATTAATATCTCCAAATACGCAAGTTTAATGCTTCCCAACAAACTCCTACAATTTTATCAAAATTATTAGTACAACCTAATAACTCAAACAACAACCACTTACTGCTTAAAACTGAAAGGAATGTTGGTACCCCAACTCTGTTTAATTTGAAACCGCATGCTATAAAATAAACAGTTAAATATTACACTTTAAACTATTGAAAGAAATTTTATTTTTGTATAAAACAATAAAAACATTGAGCTACACAATTAAATTAATTAAACATCTAGTTTGAAAATATTCTCAAAAGGATGACATCAAAACATTTAAAGTATTAATTCAAGCATGACTAACATATAAAATTCCTTAAAAACTTACAGACTTTGAGGCGAGATTTCTCGAGTTTCTTGCAACCGGTAGTAGGAACAACCCAAACCAGAACCATGCTCTGATACCAACTAAAACGACCCTAACCTCTACTTAAAATTAATAATTAAATAAAATATGGATTTTCAAAAGTTTTCGGCATGACCTAATTGTTTTGATTAAAACCCTCCTGTCTCAGACAGCAAATTAAAAACACAACCAACAACTCCCATAAATAAGATAGGCCGAGAAAAGAACGGGAACCTAAGAAAATTATTCGACAATTCAAACGTTCAAAATATTCAACAATTGCTGTTTACATGGCAACAATCCATTCTTCAAGTCAATACTTTTGTAAGGTCCAAAAAGTCCACTAGTTTAATCACAATTAATTGATTAAATTATATGATTTAATGTATGTTATTTAAAATATTTAATTGTTATGTTTAATTATGTGAATTATTTGAGTGCCTGAAATATTATGTGATATGTATGATTTTAAAGTTTTCATGTTGGAATTAATTTTGGGTCGCAGGAACGAGTCTAGTGAAAGAGTGGGTGCCCGGTTAGTCAACTTGTGGCTAAGGGCCCACTACAACAAAAATGGCCTTTAACAACAGTTAAAAGACAATGTTTTTCATAAAAAGTGTTGTAAAAAAATTTAACACAACGTTTTTTATAAAAAGTGTTGTTGTTTTTTTAAAAATTTATAGAAACACAACGCTTTTTTCAATGCGTTGTAGATGAACGTGTTTTTAACCCATACTACAACGCTTCGTTTAAAAGCGTAAAAAGACGAAATAAAACCCTCAAAAAACCCATTTCACCGATTAACGTCACCGCTTCTCGCCTCTCTGCCTTTTTTCTCTGTGGTTTTCTTCCATTAAATCACTCATTTCCTCTTTTTCAATCTTCTTGATCGTTCTGTGTTTTGCTACGACTTTGGATGCTCGTCGTCTTCTTTCTTTGTGTGAACCAGGCGTCGTCTGATTTCTATTTCGGAGTAGGGGACTTGGTACGGGTAACGGCCTCGTTGTTCTCTGTTTTTTCCCCTTTTTTCCCTTCCACCTGTTGTAAAATGTGCTCTACCTCTATGTTCTCAGATCTGTGTTTTCTGGGGCTTCTATTTGGGACTCGGTATGAGTTTGTTCTTCTAAATCTATTTTCTTTAGGTTTTCTTCCATTTGTTCCAAAGCTTGATCTATGCTTTTAGATCTGCGTGTTGTTTTCTTTACACTTAAAAGTTTCGTCCAGGTTTCTTTTTCTGCCTTTTTTTTCCTCGGCTTTGCTTCTACACGTTAACATTATGTCTTTTAATTTGTGTTTTGTTTAAAACGGTTTTTGTTCTTATGGTTTCTTCCATATCTTGTTAAATGTGATATATGTTTTTAGATATACGATTTATTTTGGTAACTCTATCGTGACTCTACAATACTTGATAGAATCATTTGATTTTTTTTTACAAAAATAAAACATGCTTGTTATATGTAATTAATTCTCTTTTAAGATCCCGAGTTTTTAAAAATACGATGCAAAAGCCCCTGCAAATGACAATATATCTGATTTTTACAAAATATGGGCTTTTAAAAGTTCTCTAAATTAATATCAGAGCTTGTACAAGAAATAGGTGTTTGTGTATACTTCTTCAAATCAAGAAATATGTATTTGTGTATGGTTGGATTTTCCAAATTCAAATCAACCATCTGTGCAACGCTATGGAAGCCAACTACAAATCGTGGATCTTCGGATTCACGTAGCTGGTGGTAAGCGGAGACATGGATTTGATGGCGCTGCAGGAGTTCAGCCGAACATTGTTCAAAAGATCTGAGTTCTTCATTTATTTTATTTTTAGTTGAATATCTATGATTGGTGCTTGAACAAATGTTGTAAAAAATGAAATTTTACTTGAATTTTTGTGCAGGGTACTTGCTATAGTCTTACCAATGTAACGTCTAGATATTCAACGGCACCGGCTTCGAAATGTAGACTTGATGATTCTGCCAAAGCTCTATCCGCTTCAGTCATACACTTGCTAGGTAAACAAAGTTGCTTGCTAAGTATTTCGGTATTGCTTATGGTTTATTTCTTGAGGAGTGCTTGACCCTCCTCTGTTAGTTGAGTGAATGTTTAGTTTGCAGATATCTTGTTAGCCCACAGTGCTGGTTTGAGTATTATCAGAGGCTTATGAACCGTATGGTGTAATCCTGATAATATACTGATCTAGTTCCTTCAGTGGGATTTGAGCTCATTAGTTTGGCCCTCTGTGTTTTTTTAAAGAGTTTTCTCCTCTGTTGTTTCCTCGTAATTTGTTGAAATTAGCAGTAAAGAGATGGAATATTCTACTTCTTGTGTTGGGTTTATCACTTAAATATAGAATTTGAGGATTTCTTGAATTTGTGAAATGATTGAATCAGGCTAGGTGGCAGTTTGTCTATTGCAGAAAAGTGCATTGACAAAGGAGCTGAAGTGCAGTTTACATCTGCCATTTTTTCGATAATGATGATGATTGTTATGCTGCGTTCTTTTGTTATGGACATTACTAGACACTACTACGCTTTTGATGAAACATTAATATGTAAAATTTCAAATCCTCGTTAGTTGTTGCAGCAACACCGTTTGTCATGGTTTTCTGCATATGGCGTTAAACATTGCCTAATGTTTATGCGGTAAATTGTCTTAATGTAAACATAAGATGGTTGGTCTCTTGCCTTTTTTTTTTCACTAACTCGGTGAAATTCTAGATTCCTGGAGGTGCCCCTGTATATGGATTCACTTCGGTTCATGGGAGACGTGATGGAGGCTTGGAACTTTAGCTACAGTCTGGAGGTTGGAGGTTTAGCTACAACTACATCACATGCCAATTATATTATTGTTGAGTGTCCTGTTAATTTATGTATCCAGATCAGGTGCACTTTGGGATGTTTCTGGTGAGACTAAAATACACTAATTGCTTCATCTTTTTGACTATATTAGTTACTTCTTATTGCATAGGAGAATTGGCAATGTGTTTCATATGATTTTGCATTCTGTATGGCTTAGGCGATTAAGAGTTCTCGTTCGAGACCCTGAAAAGTTGCTTTTAATGTTCTTATGCTTTTTCCATTCTTTATCGTTTCTCTGCTTTTGAAGTTGGGGAGATGGATGCTGATGCATATCCTGAAGCTCCTACATATGTCTTGAACACATTGTGGAATATCGTATCCTATGCAGAAGTTAGCCAGAGCTCTTTGTGGACTAGTGCTCAAGAAGCTGCCTTTGCTGCTTTATTGCGGTATGCAGTAGGTCCTTGGGTTTTAGTTGTTATTATAGTATATATTATTACTACGTTGCTTGGAAGAATATATTATTACTGAATCTTGTAATAAGACCCGACAAAATGATTGGAACTAGTCCATTTAAAGTAATTCTTTTAGAACTTATTGTTATAATTTAAGTGGATGCCAAGGTTTTATATAGAGAAACTTATAGCCAATGGACCCACTGCATGTTTTGTTTTTAGAAATATGATTCCCGTGTATTGAAGTGGACTATCTACATGGAAGTATAGTTTATTTTCTTATGCCTTATGCTATATTTATCATGATATTTAGTTGTGTTGATCGAAAGAGCAGTGATTTAGGTCTAGGAAGCTTCTGAAGAAAATACTTACAGACTGACTGTGATGTAAACGAGGTAAATATGTGTTTAAATGGATCTTTTGATAATTCCAATCGCTTACTGATAATTTCGTAATTCGTAGTTCATTTGATAATTTCAATCGCTTAGTGATAATTTCGTCATTCGTAGTTCATGTTTTTTTACAGATAAATATGTGTTTAAGTTTACTTTACATTTTAATCTATTTATATTTGTTTTATGTTTGTTTTTATTTTTAATAATTTACAGTATGGAGATACAAATTAAAGGAAAAGAGATTGTTGCGGCTTTTATGAAAGCTTGGGACGCTAACATGTGCTGAATGAAGGAATCAAAATTTTTCGAGATTAATGCATAGTTTTTTCCTAGTGTTCATTAATTTAGAATTCGATTATTTTTTTTATTTGAATGATTTATAATATTGGAAGACTCTATATTAAATTTTATTCTACAAATTTTTGAATTTTGAGTGATTTATAATATTGAAAATTTTATTCTACCAAAAAAGACAACGCTTTTTTGAAGCGTTGTCTTTTCCAGATACAACGACGCTTAAAAAGCGTTGTCTTTTCCAAAAATGACAACGCTTTTTATAAAAGACAACGCTTAAAAAGCGTTGTCGTTTTTAGATACGACAACGCTTAAAAAGCGTTGTCTTTTCCAGAAACGACAACGCTTTTTTCGCGTTTCTTTGAGCGTGGTCTTTTACAACACTGGCTACGACAACGCTTTTTCGGGGACATTAACAACGCGGAAAAAGCGTTGTCTTTAGCCGTTTTTCTTGTAGTGGGGCTTTTATGACTCTATGTATAAACAATCTTTGTTTAATATAATTTACATTCATTAATGGCATTTTCTTTGTCTTTCTTCATATTGTTATATTGTGATATACTATTGTTGTTTTGATAAAGACCTTGAATATACTATAGTGTAAGTAAGATGAGATAGTGAATAAAAAGAGATCACTATTATGAAACACATCTTATAGTCACTGTATATTATAAACAGTTCCTAGTCAATTGAGTCGTCCGCTAATAAGGATAAGGATCGCTCGAGATTGAGACTAGCATTTGTGATGCCAAGTACCACGTTTCATTGGTAATGGACATGGAGATGTTCAAAGCATGCAAATGGATATTCATATGATGAATGATCGAACTACCCTATTCGGACTTTCCAAGTGGTTATTATTATTTGAGTGGATAAGTCCGTGGTTTTGGTTATACACCATTAATCCTTACTACTTGAAATATCATTGAGACTCTATATGCTAGTACTGTACTTTGACTCGTTTACCGACTCTATTGGGGTCATCAGGTGTCGGGATTGGGTACAGTTACGACACATATAGGAGTCAATTCTTTGTTGTCAAGGATTCACCACATACTTGCAAGTGTGGATATCCTATGCGATCTGAGGAGATATTAGTGTGACGAATCTCTGGCCATAGTACATGATGTGTTTTAGGTTACTCGGTTTTCCTAGTAGCACATGCGATGTCACTATTTGATCTTCAAGATGCATTGCATAGTTATCGAATCTCGAATGACTCTCGATGCACTAATGGTTGTTGATTCGATCGGGATATATGGATGAAGGGACCATACTGTACGCTAACCAAAATCCACTGATTCTTGCAGGCACTATCAGTGATACATAGGAAATCATGGGGCGATGTTGCTAGACGCTCTTACCATGATTCGATGGGTAAGTCGGAAATTGTTGTTCCGAGTCACAAGGAGTTGTGAGCCCACGGCTAGCTGTATCTCTGAACCATTGAGGGTCACACAAGTAATGGATTACTAAACCCCGTTGAGATAGTTAAATTTAAAGAGTTAAATTTAATGAAAAAGAAGTTGAACTTCTTAACTAAAAGGGAGTGAAATTTCCTAAAATGACATAGGGATGGGCATTTTTGGAAATCACTGAATTGGGATTCAGAAAAATTATCTTGACTTTAAAAGATGCAGAAATGGTTTTTGTGCACAATGGTAAAATCAGTTTATTAATCGGATTCACGATGAATTTTATATTAATTTCTATAATAACAGGCTTGGCTTGTTGTGCTTAAGTTATGGATTGTAGGCCCTAAGGAGTTAGTGTCTTAATACAATTATAACTTAATCTAATCTAGAAATTATCTATAAATACATGTGTAGTGTTCGAAAATTACATAGGATTCACTCTTGCAATTTTCGAAAATACTGCATAATATTTCAAGGGGAATTTTCGAATTCCTCTGCTCCTTTTTGAGATAATTCAGTCTGTAATTTTTGTGAAAAATTACTGTAACGCCCAAGAAATCCACTGGCTGACCAGACCACATGCATGATATTAAATGTGATTTTTAAATTATTTGAGTTATTTTTTAGTTAATTTTATGTGCTAGAAGTAAATTATTTTATTTCTAACGTCTGATGAATTTTAGGATTTTTAAAGTTATAGAGGACGGCGATTGGAGGCTTTCAGGTGAAGAGATATCCGGACACGATTTAAAAAAAAAGGTAGTATTTTAGTAATTTTAGGATTTAATTAGCATAGTTTATTTTTAAATTTATTTAGTAATAGACCGGGCACTAATTAAATTAAAAGGTAAGTCGTAGGAGGATTTTATAATTTTTCGTCTGAATAGTGTATTTTACCCATTTAATAAATATTGAGATTTTATTGGAATTGATAAGCTTTTATATATATTTATATATTATATACGTATATTATATATATATGGTTGGTGAGTGTATTTATATACATGATAGGTAATTAAATTAATTTAATTAGTAACTAGTAGATTTAAGTAATAATTTAGTAACTTAGTTAATTAGAAAATATAAAAGAAAAAGAAAATAAAACGTGTAGTCAGTAGAATAGAATGAGAAACGCAGTCAGAAGAATAGAAAACGGGAGAAAAACGTGAGGGCTAGGGTTCTTGGAGGTGGAGAAATCTGGTTTTGATCGTGTTTCGGTCTAACTTCGATCCCAGAAACGTGTTCCAGATCAACCGTTCTACATATAGAGGCAAGTTTTAATCCGTTTATTTGACTCATCGGTAAAACCATATATTTTTCAAAGGATTTAAGGATGATTTTAACGATCTAGACAAGATATGATGATTTATGTAAGTATATGAAAATATTGCGTTTATTTAGAAAATCAGTATACGTTTGTGGTGTACTGTGTGTATTTCGGCGACTGTGTATTTAGGTGTACTGTGTGTGTTTCTTTACGGGTCTGTGTGTGCGTTTCGTGTGTGTGAGTGCTAGTTGGTGAAATTATGTGTCGGTGTTTGTAATTACGTGTGTGAGTGTAATTGCGTGTGGTGATGTGTGTTGGTTGCATGTGGAATTGAGTGTATGTGGAATCTTGTGTGGTGAGGTGTCGTGGTATGTATGTGTGTGCGTGAGTGAGTGAGTGAGGGGGTTAATAAATGATAGGTGTGTGCGTGAGTTTAGTGTAGGTGTGTGTGTGTATTTTAATATGTATTTTGTTGTGTATTGTTTCGTGTGCGTGTTCCTGATTTAAGGATTGAGGTAAAGTGGTGAGGAAAAAATATTTTTATGGTTTATGGTAAAGTTACGATTGAGGTTGAGGTTGAGGTTGAGGTTGAGGTTGAAGGAGTGTGGATGTAGGCTCCATTGAGTCATGATGCCCCTCCACTTGAGGTTTGACGGAGTGTGGATGTAGGCTCTTTGAGTAATGATGCCCCTCCACTTGAGGTTTGACGGAGTGTGGATGTAGGCTCTTTGAGTCATGATGCCCCTCCACCCTGGATATCCTTGTATAATGCTTGATCAGGCGACTATAATGAAAGTTGAGGAAAGTTTCTGAGCCACAGGTCGAAAGAAAATAATTATTTTTATGAGGTTGAGTTGAGGTGTATTCATTCGTAATGTGTTTGTTATGTATCGAGTTATATTTCTTTGCGATGTTTTGTCTTATGTTGAGGTAAAGTTCAGGTTGAGGCGTCTCTTTTGCGACGAGTTTTAAAGTTTAAAGGTAAATGTTGAGGATTGTGTGCTTGCGTGTGCATGCTTGATGTTTTAAGGGCTTCAAAATATTAAAGTTGATATTTAAAGTATAGTTTAAAGTTTATAGAGTTATGTATTTTTACTACATCTGGATATTTCTTGCTGAGCCATTAGGTTCACTAGACTTTATCGATGCAGGTAATGATGAGTAGGTGGTGCTGTCTGGCGGGTGCGGTGGTCGTGTGGCGGCGCAAATCATGACCATGCAACTTCCGCAACATGATGTTTTTAAGAAAACAGTTTATGTATTTAATTGGTTGAGGTTTTGAAAAAGTAGAAGTATTTTATTTTCTTTTTATTATGAGTCAGTTTATTTTTCCTGGCTGCCAGAATATTTCTAAGTATGCTTTCTAAGTATGCTTGAAAAGATTTATTTAGTTTACGCAGTATTTAAATATTTTGGTTGAGTAAAGATACTGGACTTCTGCCAGTTTTTTTAAATTGTGTTTTTTATTTATTCATGATATTTCATACCCCATTTATTATTATTATAATATATTATTTTAAAAATTAAAATAGTCCGCAATTTTATTTATTTATTATTTTAAGTTAAGAAATTAGAGGACGTTACAACTTGGTATCAGAGCATGGTCCAGGGGATTTGCGCCACTCGCGCCACGCTATACTCGTTCAGATTCACCGCAAGTTTGTAAGTTTTCAAGCTATTTTAATTGTTTTGAGGTTTTGATGATTTGTTTATTGAGGTAAAGGTATAATATGTTTGTTCAGTAAAGTTATGTGCTTTTGCATTGAGATATCATGTGCGTTGGTCATGGTGGTCTGTTGGATTGTTTGAGAAAGATGTCAGAAATAGGACTCTCTCGCAGGAATAATGAAGGGGTTAACCGCAATACAGGGGAGCAGTTTCTAGAGGGCATGGCCCAGCTATTTCAGCAATTGTCAGTGTTTCCCGAGGAGTCAGAGGTAGGCTACAGAGTGTCTGCCCCATCAGGTGAAGAGCTTCTTACTAATCGGGTGTTCTGAGGGATTATTATAGAGTTGCAGGGTAATGCACCGACGGCTGATCTGATAGTGCTACCGATGCCAGACTTTGATATTATTTTGGGGATTGACTGGTTGAGCAGATATGGAGTAGTGATCGATTTCAGGAGAAGACTGGTGATAGTTAGACTAACTCAGGGAGGCCAGTTGACGTTTCAGGTAGTGCAGGGAGACACACAGATTCGATCAGTGACTTCTCTGAGAGCACATAATTTATCAGATGTTGCAGTGATTAGTGAGTTTTCAGAAGTGTTTCCTGATGATATTTCTGGACTACCACCAGACAGGGAGATCGAATTTTCCATTGATCTTGTACCAGGTGCAGTACCAGTATGTAAGGCTCCCTACAGATTAGCTCCTACAGAGATGAAGGAATTGAAAGATACGATTCAAGAGTTACTGGAAAAGGGATTCATACGCCCTAGTTCATCACCTTGGGGCGCACCAGTGCTGTTCGTGAAGAAAATGGATGGAAGTATGCGGTTGTATGTATAATGATTACAGGCAGTTGAACAAGATGACAGTGAAGAATAAATACCCGTTGCCGAGAATTGAGGACTTGTTCGACCAGCTCAATGGGGCAGCAGTGTTTTCGAAGATAGATCTTCGTTCAGGGTACCACCAGTAGAGGATTAGAGAGGCAGACATCCATAAGACAATTTTCAGAAATCGCTATGGCCACTACGAGTTCCTGGTTATGCCTTTCGTACTGACGAATGCTCATTCAGTGTTCATGGACATGATGAACCGAGTATTCCAGCCATACTTGGATCAGTTCGTGATTGTATTCATTGATGACATCTTGATCTATTCCAAGAGTCGAGAGGAGCATGCCATACATCTGAGGACAGTGTTACTGATTTTGAGAGATAGGCAGCTGTTCACAAAATTCAGTAAATGTGACTTTTGGCTAGAGAAGGTGGCATTCTTGGGGCTTATTATCTCCCAAAAAGGAGTCGAGGTGGACCCAGCTAAGGTGGAAACAGTGAGGACTTGGTCAGTGCCTAAGACAGTTGGTGAGATACGCAGTTTCTTGGGATTGGCAGGTTACTACAAGCGATTCATTAAGGTATTCTCAAAGATGGCTCTACCTTTGACATCTTTAACGAGGAAAGGAGTCAAGTACTTGTGGAGTTCAGATTGCCAAAATGGATTTGAGGGGTTAAACAAGCTTTGATCGAGGCTCCATTGTTAGCGATGTCATCTGGGCAGGGAGGTTATGTGCTGTACACCGATGCTTCTACGTCAGGTTTGGGAGCAGTGTTGATGCAAGATGGGAAAGTAATTGCCTATGCTTATAGGCAGTTAAAGACCCATGAGATGAACTATCCCACTCACGACTTGGAGTTAGCAACAGTAGTATTTGCACTGAAGATCTGAAGGCACTATCTATATGATGAGAGATGTGAAATCTTCACAGATTATAAGAGCCTCAAGTACTTCTTCACGCAGGAGAAGCTGAACATGAGGCAACGTCGATGGTTGGAGTTAGTGAAAGACTACGACTGTGTGATTAATTACCATCCGGGGAAGGCCAATGTGGTGGTTGATGCATTGAGCAGGAAGTCAGCAGGATTGGCACACTTGACAGTTCAAAAACCGCTGTTGTTGGAGATGCAGAGATTCGACTTGGAGTTTGTGACTCAAGAGATATCAGTTAAGTTAGCAGCCTTGACTTTGCAGTCGAACTTGAGGGACATAATTCGTGAGGGACAACAGTCTGATGCACAGTTACTCACGTAGAGGCAGAGAGACTTGGAGAGGGACAGTGGTTTGTATACAGTTGAGGATGGTATTGTATGATATCGAGGCATACTTTGGGTTCCAGCTGATGAGACACTCAGATAGGAGGTTATGATCGAAGCCCACCGATCTTCGTATTCTATCCTTCCAGGTAGTACAAAGATGTACAAGGATTTACAGCGTTTGTACTGGTGGCCAGCTATGAAGCGAGATATCTTCATATTTGTGAGCGAGTGTCTCACATGCCAATAGGCGAAGGCAGAGCACCAGAGGCCAGCTGGGATGTTGAAAGTGCTTCCTATCCTTGAGTGGAAATGAGAGCATATCAGCATGGATTTTGTTGTGGGTTTGCCGAGGACTTTGCAGGAGTTTAACTCGATTTGAGTAATTGTGGATTGTCTTACCAAATCGGCTCACTTCTTGCCAGTTAAGACGACCTACAACATGAGTAAGTACGCTTAACTGCACTTGAAAGAGATTGTCAGGTTGCATGGTATTCCAGTGTCGATTATCTCTGACAGAGATCCGTGATTCATGTCTGGTTTCTGGAGGAGTTTGCATCATGCGTTGGGGACTAGGATGAACTTCAGCACGGCTTTTCACCCATAGAAAGACGGACAGTCGGAGAGAGTGATTCAGACATTGGAAGACTTGCTGAGGGCGTGTGTACTGGACTTTCGAGGGAGTTGGGATGTGAATTTACCACTGATAGAGTTTACATATAATAACAACTATCAGGCTTCCATTCAGATGGCTCCCTATGAAGCATTGTATGGGAGGAAGTGCAGGACTCCTATTCACTGGGATGATGTTGATGAGAGGGTTGAGATGAGACCAAAAATCGTGAGCCAGACTGCTGAGATGGTTGTGCAGATTCATCAACGCATGAGTACCGCTCAGAGTCGCCAGAAGAGCTACGCTGACAGACGTAGGCGTGATCTAGAGTTTGCAGTGGGAGATCACATGTTCTTAAAGGTGGCTCCAATGAAAGAGTGCTGAAATTCGAGAAGAAAGGGAAGTTGAGCCATCGTTACATTGGACCGTTTGAGATTCTCGAGCGAGTGGGGATTTTAGCCTACAGATTGGCATTACCGCCCCATCTTTCTGCAGTGCATAATGTCTTTCATGTCTCGATGCTTAGGAAGTACATGGCTAATTCGACGCTTGTACTAGAGCTCGAACCCTTACAGATAGCAGAAGACTTGTCCTTCGAGGAGAGCCGGTACGTATCCTCGAGAGGCAAGAGAGGAAGTTGAGGAACCGAGTGATTCCCATGGTTAAAGTTCAGTGGCTGAATCATCCAGTGGAGGAAGCTACATGGGATAGAGAATCTGATATGCTAGCCAGTTATCCAGATTTATTTGGTAAACCGAATTTCGGGGACGAAATTATTTTAAGAGGGTAGAATTGTAACGCCCACGAAATCCACTGGCTGACCAGACCACATGCATGATATTAAATGTGATGTTTTAAATTATTTGAGATATTTTTTTAGTTAATTTTATGTGCTAGAAGTAAATTATTTTATTTCTAACGTCTGATGAATTTTAGGATTTTTAAAGTTATAGAGGACGGCGATTGGAGGCTTTCAGGTGAAGAGATATCCGGACACGATTTAAAGAAAAAGGTAGTATTTTAGTAATTTTAGGATTTAATTAGCATAGTTTATTTTTAAATTTATTTAGTAATAGACCGGACACTAATAAATTAAAAGGTAAGTCGTTGGAGGATTTTATAATTTTTGGTTTGAATAGTGTATTTTACCCATTTAATAAATATTGAGATTTTATTGGAATTGATAAGCTTTTATATATATTTATATATTATATACGTATATTATATATATATGGTTGGTGCGTGTATTTATATACAAGATAGGTAATTAAATTAACTTAATTAGTAACTAGTATATTTAAGTAATAATTTAGTAACTTAATTAATTAGAAAATATAAAAGAAAAAGAATAGAAAACGTGTAGTCAGTAGAATAGAATGAGAAACGCAGTCAGAAGAATAGAAAACGGGAGAAAAACGTGAGGGCTAGGGTTCTTGGAGGTGGAGAAATCTGGTTTTGATCGTGTTTCGGTCTATCTCCGATCCCAGAAACGTGTTTCAGATCAACCGTTCTACATATAGAGGCAAGTTTTAATCCATTTATTTGACTCATCGGTAAAGCCATATATTTTTCAAAGGATTTAAGGATGTTGATTTTAACGATCTAGACAAGATATGATGATTTATGTAAGTATATGAAAATATTGCGTGTATTTAGAAAATAAGTATACGTTTGTGGTGTACTGTGTGTATTTCGGCGACTGTGTATTTAGGTGTACTGTGTGTGTTTCTTTACGGGTCTGTGTGTGTGTTTCGTGTGTGTGAGTGCTAGTTGGTGAAATTATGTGTCGGTGTTTGTAATTACGTGTGTGAGTGTAATTGCGTGTGGTGATGTGTGTTGGTTGCATGTGGAATTGAGTGTATGTGGAATCTTGTGTGGTGAGGTGTCGTGGTATGTATGTGTGTGCGTGAGTGAGTGAGGGGGTTAATAAATGATAGGTGTGTGCGTGAGTTTAGTGTAGGTGTGTGTGTGTATTTTAATATGTATTTTGTTGTGTATTGTTTCGTGTGCGTGTTCCTGATTTGAGGATTGAGGTAAAGAGGTGAGGAAAAATATTTTTATGGTTTGTGGTAAAGTTACGATTGAGGTTGAGGTTGAGGTTGACGGAGTGTGGATGTAGGCTCCATTGAGTCATGATGCCCCTCCACTTGAGGTTTGACGGAGTGTGGATGTAGGCTCTTTGAGTCATGATGCTCCTCCACTTAAGGTTTGACGGAGTGTGGATGTAGGCTCTTTGAGTCATGATGCCCCTCCATCCTGGATATCCTTGTATAATGCTTGATCAGACGACTATAATGAAAGTTGAGAAAAGTTTCTGAGCCACAGGTCGAAAGAAAATAATTATTTTTATGAGGTTGAGTTGAGGTGTATTCATTCGTAATTTGTTTGTTATGTATCGAGTTATATTTTTTTGCGATGTTTTGTCTTATGTTGAGGTAAAGTTCAGGTTGAGGCGTCTCTTTTGCGATGAGTTTTAAAGTTTAAAGGTAAATGTTGAGGATTGTGTGCTTGCGTGTGCATGCTTGATGTTTTAAGGGCTTCAAAGTATTAAAGTTGATATTTAAAGTATAGTTTAAAGTTTATAGAGTTATGTATTTTTACTACATCTGGATATTTCTTGCTGAGCCATTAGGCTCACTAGACTTTATCAATGCAGGTAATGATGAGTAGGTGGTGCTGTCTGGCGGGTGCAGTGGTCGTGTGGCGGCGCAAATCATGACCATGCAACTTCCGCAACATGATGTTTTTAAGAAAACAGTTTATGTATTTAATTGGTTGAGGTTTTGAAAAAGTTGAAGTATTTTATTTTCTTTTTATTATGAGTCAGTTTATTTTTCCTGGCTGCCAGAATATTTCTAAGTATGCTTTCTAAGTATGCTTGAAAAGATTTATTTAGTTTACGCAGTATTTAAATATTTTGGTTGAGTAAAGATACTGGACTTCTGCCAGTTATTTTTAAATTGCGTTTTTTATTTATTCATGATATTTCATACCCCTTTTATTATTATTATAATATATTATTTTAAAAATTAAAATAGTCCGCAATTTTATTTATTTATTATTTTAAGTTAAGAAATTAAAGGACGTTACAACTTGGTATCAGAGCATGGTCCAGGGGATTTGCGCCACTCACGCCACGCTATACTCGTTCAGATTCACCGCAAGTTTGTAAGTTTTTAAGCTATTTTAATTGTTTTGAGGTTTTGATGATTTGTTTATTGAGGTAAAGGTATAATATGTTTGTTCAGTAAAGTTATGTGCTTTTGCATTGAGATATCATGTGCGTTGGTCATGGTGGTCTGTTGGATTGTTTGAGAAAGATGTCAGAAATAGGACTCTCTCGCAGGAATAATGAAGGGGTTAACCGCAATACAGGGGAGCAGTTTCTAGAGGGCATGGCCCAGCTATTTCAGCAGTTGTCAGTGTTTCCCGAGGAGTCAGAGGTAGGCTACAGATTGTCTGCCCCATCAGGGGAAGAGCTTCTTACTAATCGGGTGTTCTGAGGGATTATTATAGAGTTGTAGGGTAATGCACTGACGGCTGATCTGATAGTGCTACCGATGCCAGACTTTGATATTATTTTGGGGATTGACTGGTTGAGCAGATATGGAGTAGTGATCGATTTCAGGAGAAGACTGGTGACAGTTAGACTACCTCATGGAGGCCAGTTGACGTTTCAGGTAGTGCAGGGAGACACACAGATTCGATCAGTGGCTTCTCTGAGAGCACATAATTTATCAGATGTTGCAGTGGTTAGTGAGTTTTCAGAAGTGTTTCCTGATGATATTTCTGGACTACCACCAGACAGGGAGATCGAATTTTCCATTGATCTTGTACCAGGTGCAGTACCAGTATGTAAGGCTCCCTACAGATTAGCTCCTACAGAGATGAAGGAATTGAAAGATACGATTCAAGAGTTACTGGAAAAGGGATTCATACGCCCTAGTTCATCACCTTGGGGCGCACCAGTGCTGTTTGTGAAGAAAATGGATGGAAGTATGTGGTTGTATGTATATTGATTACAGGCAGTTGAACAAGCTGACAGTGAAGAATAAATACCCGTTGCCGAGAATTGAGGACTTGTTCGACCAGCTCGATGGGGTAGCAGTGTTTTCGAAGATAGATCTTCGTTCAGGGTACCACCAGTAGAGGATTAGAGAGGCAGACATCCATAAGACAATTTTCAGAAATCGCTATGGCCACTACGAGTTCCTGGTTATGCCTTTCGTACTGACGAATGCTCATTCAGTGTTCATGGACATGATGAACCGAGTATTCCAGCCATACTTGGATCAGTTCGTGATTGTATTCATTGAAGACATCTTGATCTATTCCAAGAGTCGAGAGGAGCATGCCATACATCTGAGGACAGTGTTACAGATTTTGAGAGATAGGCAGTTGTTCACAAAATTCAGTAAATGTGACTTTTGGCTAGAGAAGGTGGCATTCTTGGGGCTTATTATCTCCCAAGAAGGATTCGAGGTGGACCCAGCTAAGGTGGAAACAGTGAGGACTTGGTCAGTGCCTAAGACAGTTAGTGAGATACGCAGTTTCTTGGGATTTGCAGGTTACTACAGGCGATTCATTAAGGTATTCTCAAAGATGGCTCTACCTTTGGCATCTTTAACGAGGAAAGGAGTCAAGTACTTGTGGAGTTCAGATTGCCAAAAGGGATTTGAGGGGTTAAACAAGCTTTGATCGAGGCTCCATTGTTAGCGATGTCATCTGGGCAGGGAGGTTATGTGTTGTACAACGATGCTTCTACGTCAGGTTTGGGAGCAGTGTTGATGCAAGATGGGAAAGTAATTGTCTATGCTTATAGGCAGTTAAAGACCCATGAGATGAACTATCCCACTCACGACTTGGATTTAGCAACAGTAGTATTTGCACTGAAGATGTAGTACCTGTAATCCAATCTACTAAATTGCATTCATTAATTTAATAAATATTAAGATCTTTATCTTTAATTTTAATTGATTTAAATTATTTATGTGAGTTATGTTTTTATTGTTTCAGTTTCTTTATTCAAATGATTTTTATCGTGCAGCTTACTTGTTTTAAGTATTGTAAAGATTTAAGCTTTCTTATTTAAATTATTTTAATTGCTTAGTTTATTCATTTAAATGATTTTAAATGTTTAGCTTAATTATTTTTAAGTCGTTATCTGTCTAAATAATTTTAAAGGTTTTTATGCCGTTAGTGCGTTTATTTAAATGACTTTTAATCGTTTGTCTAGTTTGTTTAAATTATTTTAATCGCTCTGCTTATTATTTAAAAATCTTAATTATTGTTCCGACATCAAAATATTTAAATTGTTGATTTTAATTTCTAAGTTAGTGTTTATGTAGTGCCTGGAATTTCCATGATTTAAATATTCATGCCTAAAATTTATTTTCAGTATGCATGTTTTTAATTTCTTAAAGTTAATTGTTTAAGTTTTAGTTAAAGATATCATTGCTTGATTTATTTGAATAAAATGCCTTGAATTGTTAGTTTAGTGAGTTTCTGTCCCGGCAGACGACGATGGTGGGCTTCGGTGGTATATTATCAAGACTTTCATTTTTTTTTTTAAGATTTTAAGTTAGAAGAAAAAGGGGATTTTGGCCAAAAAAATGTAAATTTTAAACTTTTAAGGGGTCGAAAAGCAAATTTATTATTTTCTTGGATTTATTCCTAGACTTTTCATAAAATAGGGTTTTATTAAATCCGGGCTAGTGTAATTTTAATTAAAAATGTTGAGAGTTGAAAATTTTAAACTTAGGAGTTTTTAAAGGTGAAAAAGTTGGAGGTAAAAAGTTGTAATAGTACAAGTAGTACTTTTAATAGTAGAAAAGCAACTTTAAAACACTACACACACATTTTCACTCTCATTATTTCTCACTCAAACATTTTATAACACAAAAATTAAAACCCTATCCCCTCCTAAACTCTAGAGCCGCCCCCTTCCTCTCTTCTTGGAGCTCCCTCTCGGCCAACCCCTCTCTTCCACCTCTAGCCGCCGGCGCCGCCTCCCACCGCCGCCTACACCACCGGAGAAGCTTCACAAGGAGCTTAGCTTGGAGTTTAGATTGTGTCCAGCCCTCTTCTCCCTTTTATTTTCGAATTCTCTTGGTAAAAGATTGGAAGGCAAGTGTAGACTTTTCTTGGGCTTTCAATCAAGCTATTATGTATTTGCTCCTAGCTTCTTTTTAAATTTCGAAATGACTATGATTTTTAGCATGTATGACTTGATACATTTCTGGAATTTTAGATTTTTATGTGGGATTTTCGAATTTATGCATTAGATTGAGTTTTAAGTTGATAAATGGTGAGTTGTGTTGGAAAGCTTAAGTCATTTTGCATGAATGAAGTAAATTTCGAATTTCCAGAAATTGGTGTGCCCTATTTTCGAAAATTTACATGTGTAAGGGATGGAAATGAAGTGTGTTTGAAGCATTTTGATGTATTGCATTGGTCTTGATTGTTTGCTCTTGAGGTTGCCACTTTTTGGTGCAAAATCATGTAAATTTTGATATGTGATGTCGAAGTGAAGAAGTGGGCTGCCCAAGTGTTTGATGTAAGTCCTAAGAGATGGTTTTAAGTGTGTTTGATGGATTGGAGTGGTCTTAGAAGCAAGGGTGCATGATTGGTGAAGGTTTCACAAACTAGTAGGGCATTTGAGGTGTCTAGTTTGGACAGGGCAGTCTGAATTCGGGGCAGGGCAGTTTCCTGGTCGAGGTCTGTGTCGATTCTGTTTTGTCCTAAGTTTAGTTCATGACGTTGCGGTCGTGTCGGTATAAAATGGGCTTAATTCGGATAAGTATTCAATAAGTTATGAATTTTTGAAGTTTAAGTGTCGGTGCAGAAATTTATAGTCAAAAGTGGGCTGTCCGGGATGGGTTGTTTGGCATTATGTATAAGAGGTCAAAGGAAGTTGAAACCTGGTCATATGGTAAATTTTAAGAGTTAGGAATGTGTCGGTTCAAGCGGAACGGGTTTTGGTTAAGGCATGAGTGAGAAAAAGGGTTTTTCAGTTTTCTTGCTCGGTCTAAGTTGAAAAGTTAGGACTTTGGCAAAAGAGTAAAGTCTTGAGGGTTAGGGGCAGCCACTCGCTCATCGTTCTCACATGCAATGGAGTCGAGTCTCATTCTTGAAGTTGCACGTTCGTGTGTGTGAGTCTTATTCTTGATGCCAAAGAAAAATTTAAAGAAAGTCTCTTTGAGTCTTGCATGCCAAAGCATAATTGAGTTGAGTCTCATATCTTAAAGGTTGCATGTTCGTGTGCATATGACATGTTCTTGAGAAAAATAAAGTGAAAGGAGGTCTTTTCATGTATGCATGATTAAAAAGGTGTGAGTCGAGTCTTAATGAATGAAAAGGAAAAGAAAGTAAATGTTTTTGAATGAAGTGATTTGTTTGTGACAAAGAGGGGTGTTGTTAGGCCGGGGGATGCCTCGGTCTACTCACCAAGAGGTTACAGAGGTTTAGGTAGGGAGCAAGAGACATCTTGTCTACCCTACCCACAGAGGGGCAATGTGGGATCGGGAGCAATCTCGGTCTCCTTGTCATAGAGGGGCAATGTGGGATCGGGAGCAATCTCGGTCTCCTTGCCACAGAGGGGTTAAGTTCGTCGGGAGAAATCTCGTCGTCTTGCCGGCATAGTGCATTGCAGCCATGATCATGATCGAAACAGAGGGTCACAAATCAAGGAACTGATTTCTAAGAGGAAAAAGAAAAGAGAAGTTTAAAAGTTAAAGTTTAAAGTTTCAGTTTGACTCGTCTTACGTTGATGTCAGTCAGTCATGCATGAGGTTAAAAAAAGTATGAGGTTAAGTAAAGCATGAGGTTTATGTCAAAAAAGTTGAAAGTCTTCTATAGCGTGAGTTCATCAATGCATGTTTCCTATACACTCTAGTTTCATGCATATTTACAGTTAAAGTTCAAAAGTATACTAAGTATCATAGTTTGAGTAAAGCATCATCTATTTTTAAACCTTGATATTCAACTGTTTATGCTTGTTGAGTCTTTAGACTCACTACGCTTGTTTGATTGCAGGTGATGAGTTTTATGTTGAGGCGATGGAGGGGCAGGATCCACTGGGTTGAGGCCACTGGTAGTGCGAAGCCCAATGACCGTCGCTATTGCATGTTTAAGTTTTCCGCATATTTACTCTGTTATGTAATAATGAAGAGTTATTTGAGTACTTACAGTGTTTTTAGCCAGGATGTGTATTCTCTGTGCTACAGTTGATGATTTGTAGTATGCCATCACCTATGCATGTTTATGTTTAACGCACTCTTTTAAATTCCTTAGTTTACTTTATGCTGTAACCGGGAGGTGGTTACTAGGATTGCATGTTTATGTTTAACGCACTCTTTTAAATTCCTTAGTTTACTTTATGCTGTAACCGGGAGGTGGTTACTAGGATTGCATGTTTATGTTTAACGCACTTAAGTTTTACGTCAGTTGCTTTTCCTTACTTGAACTGCTGACTGGGTTAAGATGGCTTGTTTGCTTTGCAAACAAGTCATGGCAAAATTTTTATAAATCCGTAATTTCCTTTAAATTAAATAAAGCATAGAGGTTAGGGTCGTTTCAGAAGATCTGAAGGCACTATCTATATGGTGAGAGATGTGAAATCTTCACGCAGGAGAAGCTGAACATGAGGCAACGTCGATAGTTAGAGTTAGTGAAAGACTACGATTGTGTGATTAATTACCATCCGGTGAAGGCCAATGTGGTGGTTGATGCACTGAGCAGGAAGTCAGCAGGATTGGCACACTTGACAGTTCAAGAAGCTTCAAACGTGAACATATCTGGAGATGTTTGCCATCACTGCAAGAAACCCGGTCATTGGAAACGTAACTGCAAGGAATACCTCGAGCAGTTGCGAACTGCAAAGGGTATGTTTTACATTGAAATAAATATTTCACTTAATACTACTTTTTGGATATTGGATACCGGATGTGGATCTCACATTTGCAATGATTTGCAGGTGATGACAAGAAGTCGTAAGCTTAGGATGGGTGAGACCTAGCTGAGGCTCGGAAATGGTTCTAGAGTTGAAGCCAAAGCAGTGGGAGACGTTTATTTAGTTTTGCAGAACAATTTTAAGTTATTATTGAGAGATGTTTTATTTGTGCCAGATTTTGTTAAAAACATTATTTCTGTTTTTATGCTTGATAGAGATGGTTTTTCTTGTAATTTTGTAAATGGGATTTGCAATATTTATAGGAATGAATGTTTGATTGGAAATGAACAATTTGAAAACGATCTATATAACTTAAAATTAAAAGACGTTCCAATTAATTATGTTGATAAACCGATAACAACAAATAAAAGTAAAAACGATAGTCAAAACCCGGCAAACCTTTGGCATGCTAGGCTAGGTCATATTTCCTCAAGGAGGATGAACAAGCTAATGGGAGAGGGCATGTTTGATATGTCTGATATTAACTCTCTACCTACTTGTGAGTCCTGCCTAAAAGGAAAAATGACTAAATCTCCTTTCAAAGGGAAGCCTGAGCGTAGTCAAAACCTGTTGGATTTGATCCATACAGATATTTGTGGACCATTTAGTATCGGTACTACATTTGGACACACCTACTTCATTACCTTTACTGATGATTATTCTAGGTATGGGTATTTATATTTAATAAAATATAAGTTTGAATCATTTGAAAAGTTCAAAGAATTCAAGGCTGAAGTAGAAAACAAACAAGGTAGAAGTATTAAAGCACTTCGATCGGATCGAGGTGGAGAATACTTAAGTACCGAGTTTTTGAGCTATCTAAGAGAGAATGGGATTCTCTCTCAGTGGTCTTTTCCTATGACACCTCAGCTAAATGGTGTCTCGGAGCGTCGCAATCGAACTTTGTTGGACATGGTTCGATCTATGATGAGCTTCACTGAGCTCCCTCCTTCGTTTTGGGGCTATGCACTTGAAACGACGGTATTATTGTTGAACAATGTTCACACCAAAGCAGTGAATAAAACTCCATACGAGTTATGGAATGACAAAGCTCCTAAGTATTCGTACTTGAGGATTTGGGGATGTCCTGCTTACGTGAAGCAGACAGTGGGAGATAAGTTGGATAGTCGATCCACCTTATGTTATTTTTTAGGATATCCGAAGAATTCAATCGGATATTATTTCTATCTTCCTACTGAAACAAAAGTGTTTGTTTCGAGGAATACCACCTTCATGGAGAAGGAGTTCTTATTAGATAAGAAAGGCAAGATGATGGAACTCGAAGAAATTCGAGAAGAAACTGAGATACAAAATAACGATCCCACACCTCAAGAACCTTCAGTGGACACGCCTACATCTAGGAGATCCGAGAGGACTTCTAGACCTCCTATTCGATATGGTCTTCTTCTTGAAGGGGATCAAAGTGAACCCGACATTGTATATGATCCAAGAAACTTCAAGGAAGAAATTTCTGATGCAGATTCGAATTTATGGCTTGATGCTATGCAGTCGGAAATAGACTCGATGCATACAAACCAAGTTTGGTCTTTAGTAGATCCTCCCGATGGAATTGTTCCAATAGGGTGTAAATGGATCTACAAGAGAAAACTTGGGCCTGATGGCAAGGTACTAACCTACAAGGCACGATTGGTAGCAAAAGGTTATACTCAAAGACAAGGAGTTGACTATGATGAAACCTTTTCACCATTCGCAATGTTCAAGTCCATAAGAATCCTTATTGTCATAGCAGCATGATATGACTATGAGATATGACAAATGGATGTGAGACTGCATTTCTTAATGAAAACATTAAGGAAGAAATCTATATGATGCAGCCCGAGGGATTCACATCCATTTGAAGCGAGCATAAGGTATGCAAGCTTCAGAGATCAATTTATGATCTCAAACAAGCATCAAGAAGTTGGAACCAGAAATTTGATGAAACAATAAAGGACTTTGGTTTCATCAAAAACCCGGAGGAACCGTGCGTGTACAAGAAAATAGTTAAGGATGCGGTGACGTTCTTAGTGCTTTATGTTGATGACATCCTACTCATTGGGAATGACGTAGGGATGTTGCAGTCAACAAAGATATGGTTATCAGGTAGATTCTCGATGAAGGATTTGGGTGAGGCCTCCTATATTCTAGGGATAAAGATCTATAGAGATAGATCTAAGAGAATGATAGGACTCACTCAAGCAACCTACATCGACACCATATTGAAAAGGTTTTCTATGGATGAGTCCAAGAGAGGACATCTACCTATGTGTCATGGAGTTTCTCTATCCAAGTCTATGTGTCCCAAGATTGACGAAGAGATAGAGAAAATGACACACATACCATATACGTCAGCCATAGGTAGTATTATGTATGGGATGATATCTACCAGACCAGATGTAGCCTTTGCTCTGAGTGTCACGAGCAGATATCAGGCCAACCCCAGTCAAATGCATTGGAAAGCCGTGCAGGATATTATTAAGTACTTAAGAAGGACTAAGAATATATTCATGGTTTATGGAGGAAGAGAATTGAAATTGGAAGGCTATACCGACTCTAGCTTCCAAAGCGACGTGGATGACTCGAAGTCAACCTCTGGATTTGTATTCATGCTCAATGGCGGTGCTGTATCTTGGAAGAGTTCCAAGCAGGACACCACAGCGGATTCCACCACTGAGGCAGAATACATTGCAGCATCAGCTGCTGCTAAAGAGGCCGTTTGGATGAGGAATTTTGTCCAAGAGTTAGGCGTAATTCCTGAAGCTGTTGGTCCAGTTCCGGTGTACTGCGACAACACTGGTGCCGTTGCTCAGGCAAAGGAACCAAGGTCTCATCAATGATCCAAACACATACTGAGGAAATACCACATCATCCGGGAGATTGTGGAAAGATGAGACATCACTGTCGAGAGAGTGGCCTCTACAGACAATATCGCTGATCCACTTACTAAGCCCTTGCCAGGACCATTGTTTGACAAACATCGCGAAGCAATGGGATTACGTAGTATGACTAGTTGGCTTTAGGGCAAGTGGGAGATTGAAAGAGTGGGTGCCCGGTTAGCCAACTTGTGGCTAAGGGCTTTTATGACTCTATGTATAAACAATCTTTGTTTAATATAATTTACATTCATTAATGGCATTTTCTGTCTTTCTTCATATTGTTATATTGTGATATACTATTGTTGTTTTGATAAAGACCTTGAATATACTATAGTGTAAGTAAGATGAGATAGTGAATAAAGAGAGATCACTATTATGAAACACATCTTATAGTCACTGTATATTCTAAACAGTTCCTAGTCAATTGAGCCGTCCGCTAATAAGGATAAGGATCGCTCGAGATTGAGACTAGCATTTGTGATGCCAAGTACCACGTTTCATTGGTAATGGACATGGAGATGTTCAAAGCATGCAAATGGATATTCATATGATGAATGATCGAACTACCCTATTCGGACTTTCCAAGTGGTTATTATTATTTGAGTGGATAAGTCCGCGGTTTTGGTTGTACACCATTAGTCCTTACTACTTGAAACATCATTGAGACTCTATATGCTAGTACTGTACTTTGACTCGTTTACCGATTCTATTGGGGTCATCAGGTGTCGGGATTGGGTACAGTTATGACACATATAGGAGTCGATGCTTTGTTGTCAAGGATTCACCACATACTTGCGAGTGTGGATATCCTATGCGATCTGAGGAGATATTAGTGTGACGAATCTCTGGCCAGAGTACATGATGTGTTTTAGGTTACTCTGTAGTGACCCGTATCCAGAATTAGCGATTAATGAGTATATTAATCGTGTAATCATGTTTAAATTAAGTAAAACATGATTAAAGAAATTCCAAAATGGTTAACGGAGTCCAGAAATGGATTCAGGACACTCAAAATAGCCGGGAAGGTCCCGAAGGTCCGGAGGGTTCGGAAGCTCTGAACCAAGTCAGGAGGCTCCGAACTGGATCGAAGGATCCGAACTCAGGATCGGAGGCTCCGAAGTGGATCGGAAGCTCCATCGGTAAGATCGAACGTTCCGATCGGGACCAGGGCACATGTCATCGCTTACATCAGCAAGGTGACGTCATGGCTGACGTAATATTGGGGCGATCGGATGCTCCGAAGATGGGATCGGAGGATCCGATCGTGTTCGAATGTTTCGAACCGGGTTCGGAGGCTCTGAACTCCGTCTATAAATAGGGGGCCGAGATTTTATTTCAAAGTGCACCTTTCCCTCTCTTTTCTCAGATTCCTTAGCCTTCTAACTCAGATCTAGGGAGTTCTAGGCATCCTATTGGGAATCCGGAAGTGGCATAGCGATCCAGGCGTCGTAGCGGAGATGTGCCTAAGTTTTGTGGCAATTGTCATCAGCGGGCTGACGACGGACGCAGGTATAGCTATGGTCTCCTTAAATTATTTAGGAGTATGCAATAGCTTAATTAAGACTTTTAGAGCTTAATTATTGATGCATGGGTATTTGCATTGTAGAGCTGATATAGGCTTGGAACCTAGAGTGGGACTGCTAGAAACTGCCTGTAGAAAGGTACGCAAGTACAGACTGAGATTGCCAGCGGGTTTTACATGCTTATATGTTGCATTTTGTATGTCATTTATTATGCAGCATGTGCATATCATATTGTGTCTGTCCATCTTGTGAGATGAGCCACGTAGGGCCGCTCAGCCCTGTCTGGACGGTTGATGTCTAGCACTCAGTGACTGACGGGTCATGAGTGATTAGCATCTGGGGACACAGTCCACGTCCTGTAGGAATGAGCAGTGTACGCAGGGTTTGCTCCCCGGGTTGTACCACTCATGTCCTAGGCGCCTTTATGAGCAGTTATATACAGTTATCCCAGATATGGATACCCTATCATTTGCATGCATCATATTTGTATATTTTTCCCAGTGCTTTCGTATTGAGCTTAGAGCTCACGTCCAGTCTTTCCTGTGTATCTGGACACCCCATTCGACGGGACAGGTGTAGGTCCAGGATTGAGCACCAGGAGCTTGGAGTAGCCAGTGACCAGTGAAGACAGCAGGATTAGCTTTAGGTTTTGCCTTTAGGCTATTTATTCGATTTGGTTGTATAAATAGAATTTATTTAATCGGTTGTATTCTGCCGGTCTGTTTTTATTTAAGTCTTCCGCAACGATTTATTTAATGCATGTTTAATTATACTCTTAACTCTGATTAGGTAGCGGATCCAGGTAGGGTCGCTATATTTATTGGTATCAGAGCATATGCATGCAAGAGACTTGGGATATAGTAATAAGACTTTGGGTTATCCTTATAGGATTGATGAGACCTTGGAAGAGGTAATGATGCGGCGATTAAGTTGCCCAAAGAGTATCATCATTGGCAGGATTTCTGAAGATTTGGCTAATGGGATACCAGCAAGTGCGGACAAGAGTGATGGATCGTGTCCGAGCGTTCAAGACTTCTACTCATGTGGATCCTAGTTTTGGATCGAGTACCGGATGCCAGAGGCAGTGGCAGAGCATTGGATGGGACGCACTTGATTCTTGCATCTGTATCGTCCATACCATGATGACACTACTCTGAAGATTCTCCACTAGTAGTTGGAGAGATTGTCAAATAGACCTTTACCAGAGAATGCCTCGAGTGCCTAAATCATGACAGGTTTCGAGCGTGAGGTCTTTAACCTCATGCAGAACATGGTTTTGCCGGTATGCTGATATCGATGCTTTCGGTAGGCACACGGGAAACTTCATGTTCAGAAGCATGATATGAATACAAGAAGAACGCTGATGGTAGATCGTGAGCAAGAGGGGTCGACTGACATGCACTGACGCAGAGCATAGCTGGTTAGCTATCACGAGCCATTTCTCCGGAGTTCTTCGTAGGAGGACATGTAGAGAGACTTGGTCGGGAGTATGCTTGTATCGTTGCGTGTGTCGATTAGAAGCTTCATGCTCAAGAAACAAAGACTAGTACGATGATTTAAATACTGTATCGTTGTAGTTGTAAACAGTATTTCAGTTGTAAAGTATCATCATACTTTGGTTGTATCATTTCAAGTTCGATTGTACATTTTATTATATTTTGAACACTGTATGTATTACATGGGATTGTAATAGAGAAATTGTACATAAATAGAAGCAGTGATACATGTTTTACTTATCCAGCGATTCGTGAATGATTGCGAGTGATTTTGCTAGGATTGGCATTGTTTTAGTTGATTAGTGTTCAAACTGTGATAACTCATGGGATTTGAGTGGGCCGACTGTGACTGTTTGACTTGTGGTTAGTCTAGGCGTTTTCCTAGGATTGACCTAGTTAGTCGGTGGACTAAGTTAGTGCCAGCGATGAGTGGACTCATCTGGAGGCATTAAGGGTATTGTTCGGTTTAGAACATTGGGCTTCATTCTAAGTTGTTTCCTTAGAATAGTAGGCTGTCTGACCTTTGTTAGGTTGAGACTTGTGATGATGGGTTTTCATCGGGATACCAGGTCCAGTATATGCCGAGAGTTGTGGACTATGACCAGGACTAGACGTGATGGGGCGCGACCCTATGCCAGTATTACTCTGGGAGTCTTTGTACTTCAAAGGTTATCTAGGAGCCTTGTGCTTCAGGAGATGGCGGTGGGAAGGCTACTCAGTCTAGGGATTTGATGACAGTCACGACGAGGTATGACCTTGGATTAGATATCAGGTTTGATATCGATGGTACGATATCGTCTGGTGTGCCAGAAATATAGTTTGAGTGTTCTGCTATGGGAACCAGTCATGGAGGGATTTCCTTGAAAAGTGTATGCTCTAAGCAGATAGGTATTAACCTTTGGGTTACTGCTAGACGTGTGGATCTAGTAGGTGGACGGATTTCTACCAGCGATGACTAGGGGTTGTCATCAGAGTTGTGGTTAGAATTTCCCTATGATAGGAATTATCCAAGAACTTGGATGGGATGTTGTTTTAAGACTTAGACTCGAATAGGAGAATTACTTCATGATGATGGACTTCATTTGTGATGGTCTATACCGTATGCTAAGGATTGTATAAGCATTAATTGAGATGTGAGGGAAGCGTGGCCTATACCCATGAAACCTTGGTGGTTGTCCAGGTGGGTTATTGAGGTAAGCTACCTTAGTCTCAAACTGTTGCACAATCTTAACAAGGGATATGATCAGGAGAGTGTTCGAAGATTGTGGAAATCTTTGAGATTCTTTAGTTATTCTTCTTGGACTTGACGAGCCGTGGTGTTCATTCTGAATGAACGGGGTAAGGATAGTGAGTCCAGTGGTTGCGCTAAGTACTGTCTGATATTTTCATAGATTGAGCGTAGGATTTTCCATGGGATGGAATGAGTTTAGTTTATCTTAATGTTTGCCTTGGGTGAACAAGACAACGATTAGTGGTGCTGAGGTGGCATGGGATCTGTGCTAGTGACTACTAGTGGTTATTGGGTAACTCTGTCAGAGTTAGGATGGTTAAGTTCAGAATACGAAGCAGCGGTTAGTAGTGCTGAAAAGGCGTAGGACTTGTGCCAAGTAAACTACTTATGTACTGTGATCTGACACCGTTTGGAAATGGTTCTTCGTGGCAGCTGAGTCATGGTTATTGATTAAGCCATGTAGGTTTAGATGATCAATGGTTGTCTGATCGAATGAGCACGAACATCAGTAGTTCGAAGAGATCGATAGGGTAAATCCAATCAGTGATGATTTGGATAGAGCAATCGAAGAATACTTGGGATAGTATTTTGTCGCTTAGTGCTTAGGAGATGAGTACTTAGTACAGTCTCAGAGTATTCGATAATTTGGATGATTTAGAAACTCTAGGTTTGCCAGAGACGAATCTATTGAAAGATTTCAAGTAGACTTGTATGATCAAGTTAGGTGTTAACTTGACAGGAGGAACAAGCGAAGGAATTGGTAACTCCCAGAATAGTGCTTTTGTGATGATGTCTAAGTATACCGTTGGGTTGAGATCCAACGAGAAATGTTCACTTGTATGGACATCAGTTGTTTGATTGTGAGGTGTGACATTTGCTGAGACCTAGTTCTCGAGATCCAGCAGGTTGTGTCACTAATCTTCCAGCGAGTGATGTGCGATATGTGACTGAGATAGTCAAAGATCGACTCAGTAGCCAACGAGGTTTGCCTTTGGGGTCGAAGATTTCGCAAGATCGTGACGGATCGAAATTGTTCTTTCGAGTTAGTGAGTCACATCTATACAGATTGTTTGTCAAGAATATTGCGCGTTAGCAATAATCAATATTCGGATGTGCGTTGGTTGGCAAGTTACTTCGAGCACAAGTATTTCCCAGGATTGACTAGGGAATCGACGAGTTAGATCGTTCAGTGTTGAGACTGATGCGTTCGACAAGGGAATGATTTGACTATTGAGAATCCGTTGGGATTTAGTTCCAGGATCAGTATGTTCAACCTTGGGAGGTTGGTATGAGCTGATGGTATTATCAGAGACTCTGAGTTGAGTTATACCAGGTGCAGTGACTGTCGAGTTTCGAGACGGAATAGGAAGCATTTTCATATGACTGTGCACTGTGGAATGTCCCAGTCGAGCATATTGGTGGGAGCTTGCCTTAGTCTTGATGAGCGTACAGTGATTGCGAGTATGTATAACTATCAGAAGAATATCCAACGATTGAGATTCATGGGTAAATAACCTATGGTTGAGATGATGCAGATCATCAAAGGTGTAATGACTTCCATTGCAATGTATGCGTGATTTTGCAAGCCAATGGATAGGAGATGATGTAGCGTCATAAATTGCAAGTGATGAAAGTTATCATCAGGGCACAGTGTTGAGGTCATACTAAGAAACGTGGACAGGAGAATGTACTAGACATGATGGTTTAAGTTCCCAGTATTCCTTGAGAAGACGGTTGCGTTTCAGGGAGAGTGGGGAAGATAACCAGTCTAGGGAACATTGTGAGCAGTTACGTTGAAGTATAGACTTGAACAACTAGATTCTCTTAAGGAGAATTTGAGCTTTGTTGTGTTGGCACAGTGTTGGGAATAGTGTTGAGCACCGAGAACTTTTGAAACCATTAGATGGTTAATTTGATTAGTGATTCGACGATTGTCGTAAGCCAGTCAAGTTATGACTTGGTCCTCGTCAGTATAAGATTTCCTTTGAGACGATAATCTTGATCAAGCGGGTATTGTATCCTTCGTGGTCAGGAAGATTGTGGTTCGAGGGAAAAAGGTATCATTGTTACGATACGCTAGCGTAAGGGAAGTTCGATTGTCGACCAGTAGCGCAGTAATCTTCAGCTGGAAAAATGTTAATGCGGTTCAGCATTAATAGAGCTTATATGGAATTCGACGAGAGTCTGAGTGTGTCGGAGGATATTTCGACCAGACACTCGAGCAAGGGTTTCTTGTACGTTCTCGAGGTTCTACCTTAGATTTCGAGGACGAAATCTTTTAAGGAGGGGAGAATGTAGTGATCCGTATCCAGAATTAGCGATTAATGAGTATATTAATCGTGTAATCATGTTTAAATTAAGTAAAACATGATTAAGGAAATTCCAAAAGGGTTAACGGAGTCCAGAAATGGATTCAAGACACTCAAAATAGCCGGGAAGGTCCCGAAGGTCCGGAGGGTTTGGAAGCTCCGAACCAAGTCAGGAGGCTCCGAACTGGATCGGAGGATCCGAACTCAAGATCGGAGGCTCCGAAGTGGATCGGAAGCTCCGTCGGTAAGATCGGACGTTCCGATCGGGACCAGGGCACACATCATCGCTTATGTCAGCAAGGTGACGTCATGGCTGACGTAATATTGGGGCTATCGGACGCTCCGAAGATGGGATCGGAGGATCCGATCGTGTTCGGACGTTCCGAACCGGGTTCGGAGGCTCCGAACTCCGTCTATAAATAGGGGGCCGAGATTTCATTTCAAAGTGCACCTTTCCCACTCTTCTCTCTGATTTCTAAGCCTTCTAACTCAGATCTAAGGAGTTCTAGGCATCCTATTGGGAATTCAAAAGTGGCATAGCGATCCAGGCGTCGTAGCAGAGATGTGCCTAAGTTTTGAGGCAATTGTCATCAGCGGGCTGACGACGGACGCAGGTATAGCTATGGTCTCCTTAAATTATTTAGGAGTATGCAATAGCTTAATTAAGGCTTTTAGAGCTTAATTATTGATGCATGGGTATTTGCATTATAGAGCTGATATAGGCTTGGAACCTAGAGTGGGACTACTAGAAACTGCCTGTAGAAAGGTACGCAAGTACAGGCTGAGATTGCCAGCGGGTTTTGCATGCTTATATGTTGCATTTTGTATGTCATTTATTATGCAGCATGTGCATATCATATTATGTCTGTCCATCTTGTGAGATGAGCCACGTAGGGCCGCTCAGCCCTGTCTGGACGGTTGATGTCTAGCACTCAGTGACTGACGGGTCATTAGTGATTAGCATCTGGGGACACAGTCCACGTCCTGTAGGAATGAGCAGTGTACGCAGGGTTTGCTCCCTGGGTTGTACCACTCATGTCCTAGGCGCCTTTACTGAGAAGTTATATACAGTTATCCCAGATATGGATACCCTATCATTTGCATGCATCATATTTGTATGTTTTCCCCAGTGCTTTCGTATTGAGCTTAGAGCTCATGTCCAGTCTTTCCTGTGTATCTGGACACCCCATTCGACGGGACATGTGTAGGTGCAGGATTGAGCACCAGGAGTTTGGAGTAGCCAGTGACCAGTGAAGACAGCAGGATTAGCTGTAGGTTTTGCCTTTAGGCTATTTATTCGATTTGGTTGTATAAATTGAATTTATTAAACCGGTTGTATTCTGTCGATCTGTTTTTATTTAAGTCTTCCGCAGCGATTTATTTAATGCATGTTTAATTATGCTCTTAACTCTGATTAGGTAGCGGATCCGGGTAGGGTCGCTACATACTCGGTTTTCCTAGTAGCACATGCGATGTCTCTATTTGATCTTCAAGATGCATTGCATAGTTATCGAATGTCGAACGACTCTCGATGCACCAATGGTTGTTGATTCGATCGGGATATATGGATGAAAGGACCGTACTGTACGCTAACCAAAATCTACTGGTTCTTGCAGGCACTATCAGTGATACCTAGGGAATCATGGGGCGATGTTGCTAGACGCTCTTACCATGATTCGATGGATAAGTCGGAAATTGTTGTTCCGAGTCACAAGGAGTTGTGAGCCCACGGCTAGCTATATCCCTGAACCATTGAGGGTCACACAAGTAATGGATTACTAAACCCCGTTGAGATAGTTAAATTTAAAGAGTTAAATTTATTGAAAGAGAAGTTGGACTTCTTAACTAAAAGGGAGTAGAATTTTCTAAAATGACATAGGGATGGGTATTTTTGGAAATCACTGAATTCGGATTCAGAAAAATTATCTTGACTTTAAAAGATGCAGAAATGGTTTCTGTGCACATTGGTAAAATCAGTTTATCAATCGGAGTCACGATGAATTTTATATTAATTTCTATAATAACAGGCTTGGCTTGTTGGGCTTAAGTTATGGATTGTGGGCCCTAAGGAGTTAGTGTCTTAATACAATTATAACTTAATTTAGTCTAAAAATTATCTATAAATACATGTGTAATGTTCGAAAATTACATAGGATTCACTCTTGCAATTTTCGAAAATACTGCATAATATTTCAAGGGGAATTTTTGAATTCCTCTACTCCTTTTTGAGATAATTCAGTCTGTAATTTTTGTGAAAAATTACATTCTGAATTGACAGATCAAATCTGTTTATTCTTTTCGATAAACATCTGATTGATTTCTAGTGCAATCAATCAGAGGGTTTTAGTTTTCTATTCGTGGACTTAATTCCGGAGGTTGATCGTGATAGTCATCAGTTCCCGGGATTTACAAGAAGAGCAGATTAAATTCTGTTGGAGTCCATAATCAAGCCTTAGCTTGAAAAGGTAAAAATATTTAATTGTGTATTTATATTTTTACTTGCAAGATTTTAATCGTTAGTATTTGATACCCACGATATGAAATCGTTTCATATTGTAAAAATAAAATTTTTAAACTTTCGCTGCTCCGGGTATCACATCCGTGTGATCAGAAAACGCATGTTCCAACATCTAGCCTTGAAACGAGTAAGAAAATATTTTAAATTAAGTTTAAAGGGATGCAGTGTATTTTTTTTAATTAAATTGGGAGAATAAAAATTTTAAAGGATTTTAAATGTAACTAATGGGCCGTGTTAGAGCCCATTAGTTACAAAAGAAATAAGCGTTCAGAATTTTATTATGAACTCTCATTTGAACGCTCCCTTCTCAAAAATCTCTCTTAAACACTGCGATCTTCAGGCTAGGGTTCTTCGACTTCTCAAGGCTAGATTGTTCCGCCGTCCAGGTTAATCCCAATCAGACGATTCAGGAAAGTTTTTACTGCTTTGAAACCCATTCAAGAGTATATGTATTTTCAAGTAAACCCTATGAGATTGTTGAGGATTTATGCATGATTCTAGAAAATTTTATTAGTATGTTGTTTGATTATGAAGCGTGATGCGTTTCTGATGTTTTCGGTACAAGTTTGATGAGATGTAAGGGCTTAGTTGTTTGAAATCCAAACTTTTGGGTTGAGTGTGTTGGGTGTGGATTTTTAATTTAAATCTTTGAATTAAGGTATTGATGAATGAGTTTTGAAGTGTTATTAGAATATTCATTTGAGTTTGGTATTGTTTTTCCAAGGTTTATGATGGTTGATAGGTTTTAGAACTCAAAAATCGGAATTTTTGGTGAAAGCTTGATGCAGATTCGTAAAATTCAGAAAAATTTTCCGAAGTGTCCAGACCCTGGAAGGGGGTCCAGACAGAGGCGGGTCCGTGCCTCCTCTAACTTTTAAAAATTGAATTTTCATGTGTACGGAGGTTGGCACGGGGGCCGTGCCCCATCCGGACATGGGTCCGAACAAGGGTCCGGAATGCCTCTGTCCCAAAATTTTTAACCTTCGTTTTAAGGGTGCTAAATTCATGTTCATGTTAATTTAAGATTTCTTAAGTATATTTAGGAGGTTTTATGCAAACATTTCAAGTTTTGAATGTCCATGATGGACGGAACGACTCACGTGGACCAAATATACTTTGTAATGTAAGTTATGTTTTCAACCTTCATGAAAACTATTTTTCCATGAAAATCATGAAATGTAGGAAGTATTTTATGCATGAAGGGTTCTCACATTGGTTTATGCATGCACGACATTGTTTTATGAAAGTTCATGATTATGGAAGAATGACGATGATATGTATGAAGCATGATATGCTATGATGTATGAAAAATATTAGATGAATTATGCGTCTTGTGGTGATTATACGGGGTATGCACTTCGGGATGAGCTCCGGAGCGGCTATCCAAACATGGCTCACGGGATGGTTATATGGGGTATGCACTTCGGGATGAGCTCCGAAGCGGCTATCCAAAGAATGAAAGTTTACGGGCGTAATGCCATATGCTTGTTGATCAACAGGAAACTATGAATGACTCGTTATGATGGTTACCACACTATTCATACTTCATCACCTCAAATATTTTATGTTATTGTTACACATACGAGACGTTATTGCATGAAAGCTTAAGTTAATGTTTTTTTCTTTTAAAGTTAGAAACCCTTTTTATGTATTTTCTTGCTGAGTTTTTTGACTTACTATACTTGAATGGTACAGGTAACGAAGATGTGGATGCTTTTATTGATGATTATGTGGACGGACATGAAGAAAAGGCAGGGGTTGGTCCAACGGGCAATGCATGAGTGCGAATGCTTTAGGATGGAAGATGTTTTAAGCATTTTTATTTGATGAGAGACAAAAAAAATTTTGAATCTTATGTTGATGGCCATGTTTGGCAAAGATTTTTAAATGCTATTCTATTTTTGTGCATTTTTTATACGCTTTTTTTAATAAAGAAGATTATGCTTTCGCAAAATTTTTAAGTTTTTTTTTATTTTAGCCAAATTTTAAGTATGTATGTTTGAGTAATGCTCCGATGTTCTTTTTAGAAATTGGGACATTACAGCTTTACATTCAATCGAACAACAAAATAAAAGACTTTAAAATGCTAAAATAAACTTTTGCGGAAGAATGGCATGGTCAGAGGGATGTGTCGTGCCCGCATCGCAGTCCGCTCGATAGTCCTGCCCCTCAATCTCAATGATAACCTAAACGTGCACCAAGTAGATGCAGTGAGCCTAGAACTCGATCAACACTTAACCGAATTCATTTTTGCTTGAACCGACATATTCCTAACATCCTAAATTATTTCCAAACCCAAGCCCTTAACCAAAACCCGAGTTTAACCCTGTTTCAAAAATTCATTTCCGGACAGCAAGCACAGAACTCTAAAATTCTGCACCTATCTATTCAAATGCCTAGAACGCAATCAATACTTAACCGAATTAATTCCCGCTTGAACCGACATATTCCTAACATCTTAAACTAATTCTAGACCCAAGACCTTAACCAAATAATGATTTTAACCCTGCTTTAAAGATACGTTTCCGGACAGCTCACACATCTTTAAAATTCTGCTCTAGTCTTAACTCATCACCTTTCTCCAAAACTTGGCCATTTATCTCCCAATGTTCCAAACCAATAAACTAGGACCATGACCAACACTTAGACACATCTCAAACACCAAAGAATCACCCCTCACAAGCTTAACTTGACACAGAAAAATTCAGTCGTTAGCACAAGCCAAAAATCGAGCCCAACTCTTAATCCCTTCACAAGCTAACCTCGACTCATCCTAAGCACTACCATGTGAGCTACATTCTCACCCATGGTAGCTCCTAACCCACCATCCAAGCAACACAAACAACATACAACAATTTGAACCAAGCAAGGCACCATATATTTCTGAAATTTTCGAAAATTAAGGGCAACAAGAGAAACATTTTCAAACTCCCAACTCAACTTATTTTCATCAATATAAAAATCACATTCATTCAACATAAGCATGAACAAGGCTAATATGAATCTGAAATTTTGAAATATGCCCAACAATCTTTGAAAAATTCAAAATACACACAATGGGACAATCACACAACATAATAATCTACTTGGTGACCAAAGAAAACCATATTCTTGCCTAACTAGAAGAGAACCCGAGAGAAGGAAGCTCAAGGGAGCTGAAATCGGCCAAGAGGTTGAGCAGCAAGGTTCGAACAGCTAGCTAGGAGGAAAAGCTTTGTCGAAGACGACGGCTGGCAGCGGATGGAGTCGACTGGAACCTCAAGGAAAGAAGAAGCCGATCCATTTTAGAGAGAAAGGGGAAGAAAACGTGAGGTTGGGGGCTAGGGTTTAAAGTTGTCTCTATTTTTGTGATAAATTGTGTTTTAAGTGTGTATGTGAGTATGTGTATAGGTGTAAGCATACATAGGTGGGTGTGTGTGTGTGTGAAAGTGCTACTCTTTTTTTTTTTTTTTAAAGTGCTAGTCAACATAGCAACTTAGGTCATAAATTAATTGCGCTTTTAAAATACACAAGTTCGAAAATTCCCAAATTAAAATATTAAATCGGTTTTACTTGCCCGGATTTAAAAATGCTAATTTTCAAAAAAGTTTAAAAATAAGCTCTAGAATGCAGAGAAAGTGATTTTTGACACCTGGAAAATTCTAAAATCACCTTTCATCTAATTTCCTCAATTCTTACTAAAATTAGCTCTTGAAATAAAATTTTGGGAATAAACCGACGAAGTCTACCATCGCCGACAACCGGAACTAGAAGCTACTGAATCCAAGAATTTCAAGAATGATTAACTAAAAAAATATTTGAGCAACTAATTCTTTAAAAAAATTTAAGCACCATCATAGAATTAAAAATCAATACTTTAAATATTTTGATTTCGCAGAAATAAATAATATTTTTTTAAATAATAAACAGAGCGATTAAAATAATTTTAAACAAACTAGACGAACATTTAAAAGCATTTTAAATAAATACACAAGCAGAATAAAAACTTTTAAAATGATTTGGACAATTAAAAAAATATTTAAATAAATAAGCTAGACACTTAAAATAGTTAAAAAAAATTTAATTTAGAATAACTAACCGCTAAACGTAGACTATTTAAAATAAATAAGTTGGACACTCGAAAATATTTAAACAAATAAGATAAATAATTAAAATCATTTAAAAGAATAAACTAGACAATTAGAATCGTTTACGAGAATAAACTAAACAATAAAATCATTTAAAAGAATAAAATAAACAATTAAAATTAAAATCATTTAAATATGCAAGCCTAAACCTTTAAAATATTAAAACATTTTAAATTGCACAATAAAATCATTTAGACACATAAATTTAAACAATTAAAAACATTAATTAAATAGTTAGTAGAATAAAAATTATCAAATTTAATGCATGTGATTTAGTAGATTAGATTTTAGGTGCTACAGATGGTGGCTGCTAGAGAAGGATAGGGAGAAAGGGAGGCAGCTGCGTGACGTGAGGAGAGAGGATGAGAAATAAAAGGTTTGATGTTTAAGTTTGGGTTTAAAACTCTTGGGCCGAACTTAAGCCCAACAACTTAAAATACTCACAACTTTCTCTAAAATTTTAAAATTAAAAGTCAAGCTCATCTTTAAAAATAAAAGGTTGCACAAATACATATCTGAAACTTTAAAAATAACTATCCTTGAGAAACACACTTAGCATAAAATTTCTTAGACCTCGTTCATATGCTAGTTTCGATTCCCTTCGTCACCGGAATTAAACCCATATCTGAAAAATATTAAAAGCTAACTTGCAACTATTAAACACCAAAAAATTATATCATAACTATTAATATCATAAATAAAATACATAAAAATATTAAAATTATTTAACACAATATTTAAACATCCCAAAACTTAGTTTTGAACATGAAATCTCACACAAAATAAATTGAATGAAATCCTTTAAACACAATCTTTTAAATCATGAATACATCACATTAAAATCATTTAATTAAAAATAACCTTTAAATTATAAATAAATAAAATAAAATAATTTAAAATTGATTTAAAATTTCTTTAACAATCGTGAGTGGATTTATGGATTTTTTGGGTATTATACAACCAATTTAGTGTACAGAAAGTTGTATTATTTATGGATCAAATGGATATTTTCATACTTATGTCTAGCAATTAAAGTGAAATTAATACAAAATTAAAGTGAAATAATACTTATGTGTTAGTTGGGAGTTACCCAAATTCGTCCAATGCAATTTACGAGACTAGTATGATTTACAGGTTATTATCTTAACCTGAAATTTATCCACCGTGTGAAGCTGCATGCGTGTTCCCACATTATATATATATATATATTAGTACTCATTATATGTATGTGTTGCGTGCTTGCATATAGCCAAATTTTTAACAAAAATAAAAAAAGAAAAATAAACAGTAAAATACAAAATACAAAAAGGACATTTCGTATATAAATATTCACAAAAAAATATAAAATTTTCGTATTAAAGAGTTATCAAATGAGTTTTAAATTAATTAATGGTAAATTTGATATTACGATGACAGACTATGACATTAAATATCTCATGTTTAATAATATATATATATATATATATATATATATATATGTATATATATATATGTATGTATTTACAAAACAATCTCTCTCAATTAATACTCGATAAAGTGATAAACTCTCTAAAATAATATTTTTTAACTAGAAGAAGTAATTAAAACGTGAATCTATCATTGTTTATTTGTTTGTTTGTTTTTTAAATTCAAATCTAATTGAAATGTGTTTCCAATTGAATTTCACCTCAAACTTGTTTCATTGCATCCAAAAGTTATGACATTCATTCTCGAACTGTAACGAAGACTTGCGAATAATTGTTTTATCTATGAATGTTTGTTTTCATATAACTAATTCCAAAGATACTATATTATGATCAATTTCATCATCAATGAGATTTTCAATTGTGTTAGTTGTAATTTATTCTAAATTTTGCACTTGTGAACACATCTATTTTTTACCTAGATATTATGGAAACTTTTTTTAAAAAATAAATAATATGGAAATTATTAGTGCTCTATATATTAATTAGATCGAAAATATACTCTTGAAAAGAATAAATTTTTATCGCATATAAATATAAATAATAATAATAATAAATAAATAAACCAAATTGACGAACAGTTAGTTGGGAGCTAATTTTCAAAGGAATTGGAGGCACCCGACCCGACCCGCAAACTCCGATCGAACGAGACGAGGACCGAGGGCGAGGAGTCGTCTTGACATTTTCTCCATTTCATACATTAGATTAGATTAGATCCATTGCTCAGTTTGCAGAATTAGCTTGAAATGCTGCGGTTGAGGGCCTTCCGGCCAACGAATGACAAGATCGTGAAGATTCAACTGCACCCCACGCACCCATGGCTCGTGACAGCCGACGCATCGGATCATGTATCCGTATGGAATTGGGAACACCGCCAGGTTCATTTCATCAGTTTCCTTCTTCCTCTTCTTATGTTTGTTTGTTTGTTTGAATTCATCTGGTGGGAAACAGTTGGTTTTCTTTAATTTACTGGAATTGTTTGGATCTTGCGATTGTTTTTTTGGAATTTCTGTAATATCGTGCGTTTTCAGGTGATATATGAGTTGAAAGCTGGTGGTGTAGATGAGAGGCGTTTGGTTGGTGCCAAGTTGGAGAAGCTCGCCGAGGGGGAAACAGGTAAATGAATATCTCTGTTGGTGGTGTTGACACAGTTTGCGAAGCACTTTTATCTTGTGGAATTGTTTGTAATCATCAAATGAGTGGGATGGACTCCGGTTGATCTGGATTAGGATTAATAGTCCAATTGTATCGAGAATTTGTATATTAGCTGGCACTGTTTAGGGGTATCTTATGATATTGCCATTCCTTTATGGAGGAGACGGTTTGGTCTATAGCAAGTATTCTGTCTGTTGAATGGTGTGCTAGTGGATTTTGTTACGAGAATGAAGTATTTTTTTTTAATGATGTGAGTTTTGTAAGAAAATGGATGTGTGGGAAAAACTAAATTTTAAAATGAGTTTATTGTGTGAACACTCCACTGATGTTTATTTTCCATTTGTTGTAAATGTTAGAGCTTAGAGGAAAACCCACTGAAGCTATACGAGGTGGAAGGTATTTGTCAGTGCCTAGATTTTAATACCGTTGTGACTTCTTTGGCCTGAGCCTGATATCATTGCACATGGTTCAAGTGTCAAACAGGTTAGCTTTTACGATGATGATGTTCGCTATTGGCAACATTGGCGTAATCGTTCTGCTGCTGCTGAAGCTCCATCAGCTGTCAATAATCTAACTTCAGCTTTCAATTCCCCTGCACCATCCACAAAAGGACGTCATTTTCTTGTCATATGCTGTGAGAACAAAGCTATTTTTCTAGATTTGGTGACAATGCGTGGCCGTGATGTGCCAAAGCAAGATTTAGATAACAGATCTCTTCTATGGTATGTGTTGAATCTTTATGTTTCTAAGATATTACCTGAAAATGAGATACTCTGTCATATTCTTATGTAAAGAGCAATCTTGAGCTTTTGAGTAAAAAGTTGACACGATCAAAATGCTTGATAATCTACGATGTTTGTTGTATAATAGGAGTTGGATTCCTAGAAATTTCCCGTCATGGAATACCAGAACACTTATAGACAGTGAAGGGTCTTCAAACATTGTTCAAGCATAGGTTGTGAATAAGTTTTATGTTGAGTTGCGGACCAAATTCCTTTATAGATTTTTGAACGATAAAAAAACTATTTGTAGTCTTCAAATTATTTTTTTGACATTATTTACAGTGTTAATATGTCACATTGCCAATTATGATAAGAAGCTGTTTTGTCTTTCAGTCACGGTTGTTTTCCTGGTCGTCACTGGATAAATGCAAATTAATTTACCTTTCAATGAAGGATAACTTTCTTGACCAGGTCTAATTATTGTTTTGCAGTATGGAATTTTTGTGTAGATCAACTGCTAGTGATGGTCCTCTTGTGGCATTTGGTGGGTCAGATGGAGTGATTAGAGTTCTTTCCATGCTGACGTGGAAGGTCTGAGTTATTTAATTTTGGGTCTATAAATTTACTTTTAAGTGATACCTGTATTCCAACTGACAATTGGTAAAGATCACTGGCATTAATGAGTTTGTGTTTTGGCCGTAGCTTGCTCGAAGATATACAGGAGGACACAAGGGTTCAATTTCTTGTTTGATGACTTTCATGGCTCCTGCTGGCGAGGTAGCTCCTGTTGTAGCAAAAAAAGGATGTAATTATTTATGCTATAAATTTTCTTATGTGCTGAATGACACTTCTACAATTGCATTTTGTGTGTTTCCTTTGGAAGTTAATTTTGGCCTATTAAGTCAGTATCGAATCGTGACCTTATTAGAATTCATGATGTAAAAGTGTGAGACATTGAATATTTTTTTCCCTGGCTCGCCTCACACCATTTTTGCTTTCGGAGTTTAGGCGAAGAGTTTCAGGGGTATGTAATATGTTTTTTGGAATAAAATGTATGTTTGATTTTGTTTTGAGGAAAAGACATTGTTAATTTATATGTCAAATCATGATAGAAATTGTTGTGCAACACTTTTTCAAAGTTATATGTTATATTTTGGGTTAAAATATTATAAAATGATGAATTATATTTGGGAAGTGGTGAAAAGTTGCTCAGCTGCAACGATTATGTTGGAGGTGTGAAAAAAATGGAAAATATGTTTCAATTGATTGACGGTGAGAATGAAAATGAGATGATAAGGGGAAAGGAAAGTGACAATGGAAACAAAATAAACAAGACAAAGGCAAAGGAAAGTGTCGTTGCTGGAATTTTTGGGATGAAGAATTATTTAGATGGACCTTTGGTGGCTTGGAGGTCTTCTATAATGTGTGTTTACATTTTCATGTCCACTTGACGGCATACTCTAGTTTGAATATGTATGGCATTTGGGGGCTATCATAGATAAATATAAAGGGAATTAAAAGAAAAATTTTATTGTATTCCCTGTCAACCTATGGGAAAAAATCCCCAAGTTTAAGTCGATGTATTTGGTTCTGTGTTTGGTACTATGTGAGCTATGCCTTGCACATGTGTCAATTGTCCTTTTTCTGTATCCTTATTCTTGGTTTTGTGGTTTGCCTGGTGAATTTGTATTATATTACTTATCAAATGTTTCCTAACAAAGTTAATTTGGTTATCAAAAGAAGACGTCGTGTCATAATGTTTAAGAATCCCCTGCCGGAGAATGAAATTCTTTTTTCCTTTTCTTACTTAAATAGGCCCTTTTGGTTTCTGGTGGTAGCGATGGCTTGCTTGTGCTCTGGAATGCGGACTATGGTCAAGATTCAAGGGAACTTGTTCCTAAGCTGAGCTTAAAAGTAATAACTTTCTCGATATTTAAGCTTTCTATTTATCTTTTCTTCCCAAAACTTACGACATATTTCTTTGAGCCTACAGCACAATCTAAAACATGGCAGCATCCATGTTGTTTAGCAAATGCTTTGTTTATATTTTTGTATGGTCAAATCTAAAGGACTTTGGTTTTCAAATGACATTTTAAGGCACATGACGGTGGCGTTGTTGCTGTTGAGCTCTCTCGTGTTTCTGGTGCTGCACCACAGCTCATAACCATTGGTGTGGACAAGACTTTGGCTATCTGGGACACAATGACATTTAAGGTTCTCAAGGAAATTCACCGTTTGCCGTATTATTTATTCATTATTAGTTTCCAATTTATTATCTTTTCACCTTCCTTTCCTCAATGTAGGAACTGCGACGAATAAAACCTGTTTCAAAATTAGCTTGTCATAGTGTAGCATCTTGGTGCCACCCTCGAGCTCCTAATCTTGATATATTGACATGTGTAAAAGATTCCCACATATGGTATGAATGTTCTCCACAGTTGCTTTGCAGTACAACTTTTTTTGTTGCTATTAAATTTCTTTAAAATGTGTTGGAATCACAAAGAGTATTTTGACAGAATATCGTAACTGTTGACAAGCCTTGATACTGTGCTTGAATCCATCTTCTCTTTATACCTGAGGGGTTTCTGATTTTTTTTGTGAATCTTTTCAGGGCCATTGAGCATCCCACTTATTCAGCTCTTACAAGGCCATTATGTGAACTTTCATCATTAGTCCCACCCCAGTTTCTTGCGTCCCACAAGAAGCTAAGGGTATGATTTTAGAATTGTTCTCTATTTGGTTGATATTAGTTAACTATTGGGTTGGTTTCCCTTTGATAATGAAATCATACCATGCTTATAGTTCATGTTTTAAAACTTCGTTGTAGGGGTATTCCATGGTTGCTCATCCTTTACAACCCCACCTTGTTGCAACTGGTACCAACATTGGTGTCCTTGTCTGTGAATTTGATCTCAAATCGCTCCCACCTGTTGCTCCATTGCCTACAACACCAGGAAGCCGAGAACACTCAGCTGTCTATGTCGTTGAAAGGGCATTGAAGCTACTGCAATTTCAGTTGTCAAATACTGCAAATCCAGCTCTAGGAAGCAATGGCTCCTTGAATGACGTGGGGAGAGTTAGAGGAGACACACCAGAGCAGCTCCATGTGAAGCAAATTAAAAAGCATATTAGTACCCCAGTTCCACATGATTCATACTCAGTCCTTTCTGTGAGCAGTTCTGGAAAGTAAGTGGCCTTGTCATTTCATTGCTTATGCCACCACCTAGCAATTTATCATGTGAGGATATTGCTGTGCCAACATTGTGAAAGGAGAGTCCAGTATAATCCTAACTATCATTATTCTTATTTTCTTGTCTACATAGAGGCTGTTCATTTTCGCCTTTTCACTTTTTCAGGTATGTGGCCATTGTGTGGCCTGATATTCCATATTTCTCAGTTTATAAGGTCAGTGACTGGTCGATTGTAGATTCTGGTAGTGCGAGGCTCTTGGCTTGGGATACTTGTAGAGACAGGTTTGCCCTGCTTGAGTCTGTATTACCTCCCAGAATGCCTATAATTCCAAAAGGCAGCTCATCAAGAAAAGCGAAGGAAGCTGCAGCCGCTGCTGCACAAGCTGCTGCTGCAGCAGCCTCCGCTGCTTCATCTGCCAGTGTTCAAGTAAGGATATTACTTGATGATGGTACATCAAACATATTGATGAGGTCGGTCGGCAGCCGCAGTGAACCGGTTTCTGGTTTACATGGGGGAGCGCTACTTGGTGTAGCCTATCGGACATCTCGTAGAATAAGCCCTGTAACTGCCACAGCTATTTCAACAATTCAGTCTATGCCTTTGTCAGGATTTAATAGCGGTTCCAATTCCTCTTTCAGCACCGTGGATGATGGGTATTCTTCTCAGAAATATTCTGCTGAAGTGGCTCCTCCGAACTTCCAATTGTACAGCTGGGAATCCTTTCAACCAGTAGGAGGTCTTCTTCCTCAACCAGAATGGACAGCATGGGACCAGACTGTTGAATATTGTGCTTTTGCTTATCTACAATATATTGTTATATCTTCCTTGCGTCCGCAGTTTAGATATTTGGGAGATGTGGCGATACCTCATGCTACTGGGGCTGTTTGGCACCGAAGGCAGTTGTTTGTTGCTACCCCAACCACCATTGAGTGTGTATTTGTTGATGCTGGTATCTCGCCTATTGATATAGAAACAAAAAAAAGGAAAGAAGAAATGCGTCTTAAAGAGCTTCAGTCAAGAGCAGTAGTAGAGCATGGAGAATTAGCATTGATAACCGTTGATAGTCAGCAATCAGCCATACAAGAGAGGATCACACTAAGACCCCCTATGTTACAGGTTGTCAGATTAGCATCATTTCAGCATGCTCCGTCGATACCTCCTTTTTTAACATTGCCTAAACAAACCAAAGTCGACAGTGAAGATTCGCCAATACCAAAAGAATTCGAAGAAAGGAGAGTTAATGAGGTTGCTGTTGGTGGTGGTGGGGTTGCTGTGGCTGTTACTAGATTTCCGTCGGAACAAAAGCGACCAATTGGGCCTCTTGTTGTTGTTGGAGTGAGAGATGGTGTTCTGTGGTTGATAGACAGGTACATGTGTGCTCATGCTATATCCCTCAGCCATCCTGGTATACGTTGTCGATGTCTTGCAGCCTATGGAGACGCTGTTAGTGCAGTAAAATGGGCAAGTAGGCTTGGTAGAGAGCATCATGATGATTTAGCTCAGTTTATGCTTGGGATGGGTTATGCCACTGAAGCACTTCACCTTCCTGGTATATCCAAAAGGTTGGAATTTGATCTGGCAATGCAGAGCAATGATTTGAAACGAGCCCTTCAGTGCCTTCTCACAATGAGCAATAGCAGGGATATAGGACAAGAGGCTCTGGGATTGGACTTAAACGACATAATGAATTTGTCATCAAAGAAGGAAAATGTTGTTGATGCCCTTCAAGGAGTGGTAAAATTTGCCAAGGAGTTTCTAGATCTCATTGATGCTGCTGATGCTACTGGACAAGCTGATATTGCACGGGAAGCTCTTAAGCGGGTAGCTGCTGCTGGTTCAGTGAAAGGAGCTCTGCAAGGTCATGAGCTGCGGGGGTTGGCTTTACGACTTGCAAATCATGGGGAGTTGACACGGCTCAGCGTATGTATTTTTATTCTAAGCACTATGGACCCCATTACTTGCTGCTAATTTTCTACGCAACTATGTTGAATTAACTATAGAAAAGGTATACTATCTCCTATTGTCATCAACTCACCTGAAAGGAGTGCTCGAATTAGCTGAGTATCTGGTAGATATATAGTATCCAGTTCCAACATTCAGCAGCTGCATCTTTGTTTTTCCTGTCAAATTCCAAGCGTCCTTCACTCATTTGCCATAAACATAAAATTAGTAGATCTACTCTGTCTCTGTAAAATATTTGTGTACTCTAAGCATTCTCGTCAATGTTTGTTGGAAAGTATTCACTGTATTATTTATGTATTTGTGTATCAGTGTACCCTCATTAGGTTTAGCCATAGTTCAATGGAGACTTGTTTAAAAGAAGATGGCAGGTGTTCTCTTTCACTGCCACCAGTTATTGAAAAAAGAGCTATTCGAAAGGCTTTGTTAACATTTTATTTCATTATTTGGAGTTTACTTTATTTTCAATTAGACGATAATCTGTTTACTGTTTATGGTTCTCTGTACCTTTAATTGCTGAAACTTTCCTTTCATATTGACTTGCCTTGGGCTTTGAAGTAGGATGAGCGAGCGACCAACTTGTCTATACATATTTTTTTACCCTTTTGGTTTAATTCTTCTTGCTTGATGCAGTCCTGAATAAATCCAGATGAAAATTTGACTATAGTGGGTTTGAACGAAGTTCCTAATGTTTGAGCTAAAAGGAGTGAAATGCCGTTGCAACTTAGGATTTGTAGGAGTCGTACTCAGTAATCACCTTTACCTGTCTGTCAGCACTAATCCTGATGTACAATCAAACCTGTATTGTCTAAATGCAGCATTATTTACCTCTATAGTAGGCTGAGAACATGAGCTCACATGTGACATTGTTAGAGGAAACAATGGGAAATTTTGTAAAATTAAGTGAGATGGGCTTTATTACGGAACAAAGCCTCAAGTGCAGCAACGCCAATTAATAATGAGAAGGTTCCATCGGTATGGCTTTTCTATATTTTACTCATTAGATGTTAAAAGATTGCAAACCTTCTTTGGGTTAAAACTATTTCTACATGTTTGTTTGATAACCATGTATATATTCATGTTTTGCAGAATTTGGTGAACAATTTAGTATCAGTTGGTTCAGGACGTGAAGCAGCGTTTGCTGCTGCTCTTTTGGGAGACAATGTACTCATGGAAAAAGCATGGCAGGATACAGGGATGCTTGCTGAGGCGGTGCTCCACGCACATGTATGTTTTGATTGCCTTAATTTTTTATGTTGATTTTTTTTTTTAAATCTGGATTTTGTCGTTTCTTTCAGGCTCATGGTCGACCTACGTTGAGGAGCTTGGTTCAGGCATGGAACAAGACATTGCAAAAAGAGATGGAGCACGCCCCATCCACTAAAATGGATGCTGCCGCAGCATTTTTAGCATCCCTGGAGGAAACCAAGCTCACGAGTCTGCAAGATGCAGCAAAAAAGCCTCCAATTGAAATCCTGCCTCCGGGGATGGCATCTTTATACGGCCCTAATCCAGGTCAGTCTGTTCTAAAGAACCCAAACCCTGCCATGAAGAGCACACAGCAGCAACCAGGCAAACAATTGCTACTGGAAGGAGCAACTGCTGCGCCCCAGAATACATCTGCTTCCACAGAGACGCCTGTTCCTCCCTCAACTGAATCAGGTACTTCTCAGAACTCTGTTCCGGAGGTTCACGGTACGACTGAAGCAGCTTCTGGTGCAACATCAGGGGCTACTGCTACAACAGAGGCAGGGGTTCCAGACACCACAGCCATGACAAAACCTACTGCTACGGATCTAGAATCGAGTCCTCCAGCACAATCGGAGCCAAATGCTTCTGCTACCCCGTTGACCGATCCCACTGTTTCTACAGAATTGAATGGCAAAACAGTACAAAGTCAAGAACAGACATCATCACCACCGCCTGTTTCAGAGGATAAAGTAATGGATGGAAGTTTCCCACCAGCTTCCAAGACTCCTCCACCAGCAGCAGAGTCTATACCCCAACAATCAAACAACCAAGGGGCCAGTGTCCGTCCTGAACTCCCAATGATAGACTTCACTTGAGAAACATGCTGGTTAACACTTGCGTATTTTTGTTTCAAGCCTCGAGGCTGCTTGCCATGTCTGCCCCTTGGACTTGGAAAGGAAGCGTAGCAAGTATGCGTTGGGAATAATTGGTGCAGAAACTGTTGGCATCCGCATCTGTCTTCTCATTCTGCCATTTTCGAGGGCCCTATACATGTAGTTAATTGATGCATGTTTTTGTATTGTTTGTGTGCTTGTATTTTTTTTAAAAATTATTTTTGAAAGAACTTTGTACTCATTTCCCGGCTAATTTTATTTTATTTTATTTATTATTTTTACCGGAGATAGACCTTGAAACAGAGTTCATATTACGAGTTTCCCACTATAAACTGTGCTCCTTGTTAAAAATATTTAGTGAATGAAAAAGATTTTTGCGTGTAGGCATTATGTTAGGATCGAAAATGTGTGTAGAGAGGGTGAATATATACTTTAAAATATTAAGAAACAACACGTGCAACAAACGTTTCTGTGAAATTTTATTTGAGTACATATTTGTAATTTATAATAGAATATAAATTAAATGTGAAAAAAGAGCAAAAATTAAACTTATTCGAAATGTACAGTTATATAAAATTCAAAATGTAACCACCATTTCTCTTCTTGAAAAGAGAGATAAGCAATAATTTGTACCATGTCTGTTACTATTTTAATCCAGTTTTTCACTTTTTTACATTTAAATACGACAAATTTATACTCAAGAAGAAAAAGAATACAAAAAGTATCTCTATTGGTCAATTTTTTGAGATTGATCTCTTATTCAATCCGATCCATGGAATAGTATTATTTTTTATGTAAGAAGTATTAATTTTCATTGTAGATATGAATTTGAGTCGGCTCTCTCACAGAAGACCTACTAAAAAAACATTATTATTTTTAATTACCTAAGTCCAATAGTAATATACTGTAATATGATATGCAGAAAAAGTTCAAAATCGATACTGAGTTCATAGTTTACTTTAAAATATAAACTCCAAATACTAATTGGACAAAGTACATTGACTTGTATATTACACAATCAATTTATAAAATGAAATTGTCGGACAAAAAAGTAAAAAATTAAAAAAATTGATAAAAAATCTCATTGTATACAATATTTTTTTGTTCTTGTTTCATCGATTTCTTTTATTATATCTTGTTTGATCAATACCTTCGTAATAGTAATTTAAGTATTGCCTCTTGAAAATACAATGTACTACTGATTAATATATGAAAGTATAGATTGGGGTAATTACTACACTATAACGTAAAAATATGTATGAACATGTTCGAGCTATTTATTTTGAATTCTTGTTTCAAAATATTTGACCTGTGAGCTTGAGTCAACTCTCTCTTTGAAATTCAACTACATACACCTAAGTCACAACATCTCCAAATATCGATTTATGAATTATTTGTTTTTCAGATCTTGCAATTTCGCTCGGCAAAACTCTAGAAAGGGTTGATCCCGAAGGACACCCCATTCCACATGAGTCAGAGGCTCAGGGGCATACGTATAGCATTAAGCCCAGCAAGCCCTCCACCTTAAAATTTTAGTAGAGGTATAATTAGGTCCAATTAATAACGAGCCCAGCAAAATTTTTTAGTTGAAAAAATTAGATTGGGCTTGAAGAGAACAAAAGAATATGAGATTGCTGAAAGAAAACAAAATTTTATTCATAAAAAATGTTATTCATTAAAAAACCTAAACGCCCAGTGCTCCCAGCCTCTCACGAATCAATTTTTAATTCTCTTATTTTCACCAAATCTCCATAGCCTCAGGTACAAATTTAATTTTCTGCATATTTAATTTCTTGCAATCTTTCTACTAATTTCTCTTTCTTGCTCGTATAATAAACTCAAAAACTTGTTTTCCCCATAGTTTCTTCATCCGTGAGTTTGGGTCTTTGGGACTTTGGGTATTCAAAAATTTTGGATACTAAATGTGTTTCATAATCAAGGATGCTGGATTAATTCTTTCTTGTTTTCATTAATTTTTTGTTAACTTTGAAAATTTACTTAAAAGATACAGATTTTTTTAGGCTAAGAATAATCACGAAGATTCTGAAATTTAATGTAGAAGTTTGGATAATTATTTACAATTGAATATGTTATTCAATTTTAGGTCTTCGAATTTTTGAAACATCTCAATTGTGATAGTCAAAATGTTTGAAGTCTGGAAATTTGAGTTTTGCTTGGGTATTCGAAAAACTTGCTGGAATATTCATTAGGAGTTTTAGACTTAGTGTAAGGCCCGAAAATATTAAATTATTAGTTATGAAATTTGAGAATTAAATTCCATATTAAGGGCTAATATTGATTTGAGAAGTTATGGAAATGATAGATTTAATTTCCGAGCCGAAAATATTTAATTTGAGAATTTACGAATTTTGAGAATTAAATTCCGAGAATTCTTAAATTAAAAGAATAAATATTCGATTTGAATATTTATGGGATTTAAGATTAAATTCCATGTTTCGGGAATTAACGAAGATTAATTTTGAAGATACAACCCGATCAGGGACTGATTTGAAAATATCGAAGTTTCAAGGGCTAAAGTGCAAACGGTTTGGATTATTTAATTAATCCGAATTTAATTTATTTTAATCCGAGTATATTTAATTTGGGAATATTTAGAGTTTCGATTTTAATTTTAATATTCTTAAATTATTTTGGATTGAAATTGAATTAAAAAGAAGGCCGATGACTGAATTGCAATTACTGAAGACTTGAGGGACTAAATTGCAATTTATGCAATACATATCTGATTTTAATCAGATTATCAACATGTCAACGTGTATGCTTCAGATTTTATTCAGAATTTAGAGTGCAGAAGCCGAAGCCTTTTTCTTTCCTTTGTTTTTCGATTTTCAAACGTCGATAACTTTTGTTTCGCTCGTCCGATTTCAATTCCGAAAGATGTTCTGGAATCATTGCGACGAGGGCTTCGATTTGATGTAAGTATTTTGTTATCTCGGCATGTTTTGAAGAACGAAATATGGCAGAGATCAGATTATGAAACTATGTTGTGTTTTTGAGTTCGTATGCCGTTCGATATCGCAGTCGGATTGGAAATGAATTAAGAAACGCACTTGTCATGGTTTCAGCATGTTTTTGACTTGTTAACATGTGATTATAGCTGCTGATATGTGAAGTATGAATGATATGAAGTGATTAGAAGTTGATAAGAAGTTTATAATGAATTCGATACCGAGTCGGTTCTCGATTTTCTATCGCTACGCCGCCGGTTGATGTTTTGACTTCGTTTTGATAGCCTATAACTGAGTTGAGATAGTTGTTTAGATGTTATGAATGTTATGACATTTGTATTTCTCGATTTTAGTTGAGTTTCGAAGGCTAATGATTCACGACTCCGAGTTGTATCAAATAAGGAGTTGAAGTTTGAAATGATGTTGATTGAATCTATATTGATGATTTTGATTCAATTCTGAAATGATTGAATAGAATGAGGTTTGATATACATGTTTTGATGATATGTTTCAGAGTTTAATAGGAGACTATTGACTCAAGAACCTCAACTTGAAATCGAAGAAGAAGTGATCAAGATGGAAGCGAATGTGAGTGAAGATGATTGATGTTTGAATGATCAGATTCTTTTAGGCGTTGTTGTTGTATTTCCTATTCAGATGTGGAACATCGTCAACTCGAGAATGAAAGGTATAATGACGACATCGCGAGTCAGGGACTTTGAAACTCAAGAACGACTATTCTTGAGTTATCCCGAACAAATCACATACTTGTTTAAGTATTTGTTCTTAAGGTAGAACTTATGTATTGTCGATCCATCACAGGTAGTGGATCTTTATTGCTTTTGATATGATTGTATATTGAATTGATTCTATGCCAAGGTTGCGGTTAACCTTATTTTCTAGCCTGAAATGGCTACGATAGATGGATATCCATGTCAAGATCGGTTACGAATCTTGATGGCAATGAAGTGATAAGAATCAATTCTTGAGATAAGCGCGCTATATAAATTGAAGTCTTGATTTGAAATTTGAGTCGATATATGCGTTATTTTTACTCTATTCTTGAGTTGATATGTTTAGAGTTGATATGACTTCATTTAACGCGTTTATATATCGATTATACTGAGAATGATTTCTCACCGGAGTTTATCCGGCCGTTGCTTTGTTTTGTATGTGTGCATTGCAATAGATGGGACAGGAGCTGGTCTGAGATGACATTGACAGATTGGGAGCGAGACTTAGCAAGTGTGGACTCGGGTTTTAAGCAGAAGAATGGTAGTTAGATAGCATCAAACTTGATATGAACTTATAGACTTGAAGCTCACATTTGAGTCTTTGTGTAGCTTGCTCAAATAATGTCTATTATGTTATTCGAATTGATGTATTCAACGCATGTTTTGATGCCAAAGACTTCATATATGAATATATGCATGTTCTCAGATGTTATATCATGTATAAACTTGAATTTATTTGAAGGATCTTGCCAATGTTCCAAGGTTTGACAGCAAACAGATTCTGCAGAAATTTTGAAACAAGAGGCACGCTCGATCCTGGGAATTTGTAGGATCGAGCGCGGCCATCAATTTGTAAAAACAGAGACTTGAAACCTTGAGCTCGCTTGATCGCAGGTAATTGTAGGATCGAGCGCAGCCTGTGATATTGCAAACCCGAGAGCTTAATGTTTTGAGCTCGCTCGATCGGGCGAGTTCACCCGATCGAGCGAGGTGATGTTTTTGTTAAAAAAAAAAAAAATTAGCTCTTGGTTTATTTATACTTTAATTATTTGGTTAATTGTTTCATTAATCATTAGTTGCCCTAAGACGAGATTAGAAACCCGAGGTCCCCACACTCAGTATTCTAAAATTTGTCAATTAATTTATATAATTAATTTTATGTTTGTATAATTCATTCTGTGCTTTAACTTTTGGATAGTTTTTTTTAAAATTTTCTTTTTTGCTTTAGCCTTTGTCAATGTTGTAGTTTAGTGGGTTTCGTGAGTTTGGATATTTTAAATCTAAAATATTTAATGTAATAAGATTTTTAATGTTAGTTATTCTAATTTAGACAATAAGTAATTTTTATTTAGCATTCTTTAGTTTGATTCCAATTTATTTGAACAGAGAAAGATAAAAAATGTGATATGCAACCGTAGCTATTTTCAATTATTTTCTTTTCTTTTGTTGATTGTTATTTTTTATGTTTATAATGATAGGAAAAGTGAAAGAGATATGTCGAAAAGGAAGATCAACAATTATTTTTCTCGAAAAGACAATGATCAATCAACAAATAATCAAAGTGTTTCAAACGATCCTTCTCCTTCAAGTCCAAATGTACCACTGGAAACAAAAAGAATGAATCTTGTTCATGAAGTGGTAGATACAATAGAAAGCAACTATCCGTATTACGAGCGAGATCCTGGAAAACGACCCGTGATTTGGCAATATCCATGTGACAAACAAGATGAGATTCGGAGAGAATATGTTGGTATTGGACCATATCAACCTATTTATAATTATCCTCTTGTTGATTTTAAGCAACAAAGACGCAGTTTCCAGTTTTCTTGGTTTATAAAATTTCCGTGGCTTGAGTTTTCTGAAGCAAAGGAAAGTGCATTTTGTTTTCCATGCTATTTATTTGATACCCCTTCTTTACAACAAAAGAAATTTACAGTTGAAGGATTCAAGAATTGGAAAAGAGTGAATTGCAAAAATTGTCCATTGAAAAGGCATGAAGGAGAAATTAATTCACATCATAGTGATTCTATGCAAAAATGGGAGAGTTTGAAAAATGTTTCTCAGCATATTGACAGGAAAATAGTTAAAGAGTCAGAAAAAGTGGTTAAGCAAAATCGATTGCTTTTAAAGACTTCCATAAGAGCTGTGTGGTGGCTAGCATTGCAAGGTTGTGCATTTAGAGGACACGATGAGTCATCCAGTTCTCACAATCGAGGTAATTTTCTAGAACTAGTCAATTTTCAAGCTGAGTTATGTAAAGAAATTGGTGATATTGTTTTGTCTAAAGCGGCTAAAAATGCCAAGTATATAGCACCGTCAATTCAACAAGAGATACTAAAAATTAATGCGAATCTTGTACGAAGTAAAATTCGTGATGAAATTGAGGATGCTAAGTTTTGTATTCTTGTTGATGAGGCAACTGATGAATCCCATAAAACACAAATGACTCTTGTTTTAAGATATGTAGATGTTGATGGGGTTGTTAGAGAGCGCTTTATGGAAGTTGTTGCTGTTGATGACACAAATTCTATAACTTTGAAAACACAAATTTGCAACATACTATCACACCATAAGCTTTTGGTGGAAAACATGTGAGGTCAAGGGTATGATGGTGCTAGTAACATGAGGGAAGAATGGAATGGGCTACAAGCTTTGTTTCTCAGAGATTGTCCATATGCCTATTATGTTCATTGTTTTGCTCATCGACTCCAACTTGCCTTAGTTGCAGCAGCTAAAGAGGTATCAGATGTATGCCTATTTTTTTCTAAGTTAACTTCCATTGTCAATTTTGTTACTGTTTCTTCGAAGAGGCACTGTCAGTTACAATCAATTAGAGAAGATGAAATTGTTGATTTGATATTATTAGGAGAACTTGGGACTGTTAGTGGGTTTAATCAAGTTTGTGCTTTACAACGTCCTGGATCTACTCGTTGGAGTTCACATTACACCTCTGTTGGCAGAGTTATTGAATTGTTTCATTCAATTTGTACACTTCTTAAAGATCTTATGGAAAATGGATCAAACTCTAGTATACGTGCAGAGTCTAAAGGTTTATTTATTGGAATGATGACATTTGAATTTGTTTTCATGTTACTGTTGATGCATAGAATCTTGAAAGTATCAGATATGTTGTGTCAAGCATTGCAACGAAAAGATCAAGATATTTTGAACGCAATGAAGCTAGTCACAACTACAAAATTACTCTTTCAAAAGATGCGAAATGATGAATGGTTGGATTTTATATGGAGTGTAAATGATTTTTGTGGTGTTCATGATATTGAAGTACCTGATTTCTCTGATCCATACCTCCAAGGTACTAAACGTTCTTGTCAGCAGAAAAATCATTTCACATTGGAGGAGTATTATCATTTTCATGTATTCAATGTTGTGGTTGACAAACAATTGATGGAGTTGAACAACAGATTTACTGAGAAATCAATGGAGCTACTCACTTTGTGTGATGCCTTGAATCCTAGTGATGGATTCAAATCATTTTCTGATAGTGCTATTTGTTCTTTGGCTAAGAAGTTTTATCCGTGTGATTTTTCTGGAGATGACATGGAACATCTGAGAAGTCAGTTAAATCATTACAAGCTTGATGTTTTTGAAGATCTGCGATTTAAAAATATTGATTCTCTTCCTAAATTATGTCGATTGCTAACCGAAACAAAGAAGTCAAAGATTTATTTCATGATTGATAGGTTGATCCATTTAGTCCTAACTCTTCCGGTTTCTACTGCAACCACAGAGAGAGCATTTTCAGGGATGAAACTTCTCAAGACCCAACTTCGCAACAAAATGGAGCAAGAATATCTTAACAATGCTATGATTTTGTATATTGAGAGAGAGATTGCTCGTAATATTGATTTGGAATATATAATTGATAGGTTTGATCTTTTGAAAAATCGCAGACTGCGATTGAAGTAGTATGTATAATTTGGTTGATGTAACTTGCGAATATTATTTTTTTATGATTGTTTTGCTTATGTTATTTTAAAATGAAAGTTTCGGATTTTTCAATTTTTTGGTTTTTTTATAACTTATACGTTAAGCCCCCCCAGAAAAAAAATCCTGGATACGCCCCTGCAGAGACTCATTGGCTCATGCGGAGGTTAAATCGAGGGATGTGCACGAGCGGCAGAGACCTGAATGAGTGAGCAATATGGTCAACCCCCAGAGCATACCCCACAATATTTAAGCAGAGAATATGCTCCACACGAGGATCGAACCCGCAACGCTAAGGAATCTCTTTCCACGTCACCTCAGGCCTTACCAACTCGCCTATGTCCTGTGGGCCGCTTGGCAAAACTCTAGCTGTTAAATTAGGTCGATCTTGAGGCAATTCTCCATCTTTCAAATTGTCCTTTATATCTTTTTATACCAGATTACAAATGTAGTGACCCTACCCAGATCACCTATTGCTTAAGCATGCAAACAAGATAACTTAATCAAATGAAATATAACGATTAACAGCGGAACTAAAAACCATGTTTAAAAACCAAATCGGTGGAATACAACCGGTGACTAAAAACCGAAGGTAATAAAACTGTTATACAAACAAATCGAAGGTACTGAATCAAATCCCTAGAACTAATCTTTCAACCCTGCCTTGACCCACCGGTGTCTTCCAATCTGAGACCTGCTGTAGCGAACCATTTCTAAATCGCCTACTAAAAAATTTTTACGCATGTTGTCACGCCCCGAGCCCAGGCTCGTGCCTGCGCGATTGCAAAATAAGCCCCTATACAACTACTTCGTATTCTTTATCGCTTTATGAAATGATTAACCCAAGTTGCTATAGAAGCCCATTGTAAACCATTATAAAATCATTTTAAATCCTTGATTTTTCCCATGTTAGACAGGGGTATCACAATCACCCATATTTTAGAACGCGACGTCCTCATCGCGTCTTGACCTCTCGATCCACCAACACCGAGAATCTAGAGGAGGATCTTATAGGTTCAAGAGGTGGCTCCCGTCATGTAGCACTTTTCCCCGCAGGTCCAAGAGGAGGCTCCCACGCATGTAGGACTTTGTCCCGCATAGCACTTATTTCCCAGAATTCTTGATGGTGACCGTCTCTGATACCATTTTGTCACGCCCCGAGCCCAGCCCCCCGCCTGCGCAACTACACAATAGGCCCCTATATCAACTACTTCGTATTCGTCCTCTCTTTACGAAAATAATTAACCCAAGTTGCTATAGAAGTCCTTTGTAGCCCATTATAAACTCATGATTTTAAATCCTTGATTTTTCCCATGTTGGACAGGGGTATCACAATCACCCATCTTTCAGAACGTGATGTCCTCGTTGAGGCTTGACCTCTCGATCCACCAGCACCGAGAATCTAGAGGTGGCACTTAGAGGTTCAAGAGGTGGATCCCATGCACGTAGCACTTTGTCCCGCATAGCACTTATTTCCCAGGATTCCTACTGGTGAACGTCTCTGATATCATTTTGTCATGCCCCGAGCCTAGGCCCCCTGCCTGCGCAACTGCACAATAGGCCCCTATAGCAACTAATTTATATCCGTCCTTGCTTTACGAAAATGATTAACCCAAATTGCTATAGAAGTCCATTGTAGCCCATGATAAACTCATTTTAAATCCTTGATTTTTTCCATGTTGGACAGGGGTATCACACATGCAATTTAAATATATACGGAATATTAAAATCTAATATATTGTGATAATATGATAAATAAAAACTAATGCGTGTCAGGAGTTTTTGACTCCTTACTCTGCCATTGAAAAATGAAAAATAAATATTATTAAAGAAATATTTTTTTTTATTTTTAAAATTTTAATTTTTTTTAAAAGATAAACCCTCCCCTAAACCTGAATATGACATTGTTTTTATTTTTTTAAGAAAAATAAAGAGTACATGATGAAAGAGATATCACCTGAAATTTATTGAAGATGAGAAACAAACACAAACCATTTCGTGACATGTTAAATCAATGATCTAGTTTCCTTTTCTTACTGGTTGGTTGAGACCAATTGATATTTGCTATAGCCGAATCAGGTTGATGAACAAAAGCTTGGAGATCATCAATTAATTGGTCGTCATTCGAAGCAGAGATGAACATCCTTCGTGAATTTTTTGAAATGATATTTTGTTCCACAGCAACATCAAGAAAAGTCAACAAACCATCATAATAGTTATTGATATTCAACAAGCCAACAGATTTATTATGAATATTAAGTTGTGCCCAAGAAACAACATGAAAAATTTCTTCTAAAGTACCAAAACCACCTGGTAAGGCAATAAAAGCATCAGAATTATCTATAATTTTAGTTATTCTCTCGTACATTGATGAAACTTTTAAATCTTTCACAACCGTAACACCTGTAATATTTTCTTCAGCTAAAGATGTAGGAATAATACCCAAAACCTGACTACCTCCAAGATGAGCTGCTGTTGAAATAGATCCCATTAACCCAATATTGCCTCCTCCGTATACCAAGTGAATTTTTCTCTCTGCTAACTTTTTTCCAAGATTAATTGCTGCGTCAACAAATATTTCACTCTTTCCAGTATTAGAACCACAAAATACACAAATATTTTTCAATTTTGGTGAAGCAGATCCTGCCATGTTTTTTAATATAGAGATAGTTGAGTGATTTTATAAGGAAAACAAGGAATACGACAGAAATAAAAATACAGGTGTGAACATAATAACGAAAACAATAAAAATAATAATATATAATAATGACATGCATGCGTATATACAGTAATTGTGGCTCACAGTGTTCCTTCAATATTTATGAGTCGAGGGTTGTCTTACCATCCAATTTTCATATAAATTGGCAAATAGGGTCTTTTTTAGTCAGATTCCCAAGACCATTACCATGACGCTCTGCTTGAAATAGTTTCCATAAACAGAGAAGTTGATCTTGCACATCTCCACTACAATGCGTCTCAAGAGTCAATGAGATATCATCTAATGACTCTTTACTCAGCCCATTCTTAATAAAATCAATTTTATCTTCTCTATTTGTGGAAACATATCCCAAAGATCTGCATCGTCTATCACAAGTTCATCTAGCACATTTATGACAAACATCTAACCTCTTGGCCCTACTTTTCTTCGCATAAGTGCTTTTTCCTAGTCCAGACATATTCGAACAAATAAGAATTTTGGAACTTCACCACCCAATCGAACTTTGGCTTCAATTATAAGACGAATATCCTCCGAAATTGCTTTTTGCATAAGCATTCTCAATCTTTCACATCTGCCTTCATAAATCATTCTCAGAACTTTTTTAGAAACAGATGGAAAATATTTACCATATTCTTTGATAGCTTCATCCATTTTGAAAATAAAGAAATTATTTTTTTTTTCAATTATTTTGGGAAATTGAAAGAAAATCGACTAAAAGAAGTCACGGAGTACCGTTATCCGCCACTTAATCGGAAAGTGAACTCAATTCTGCAAAAATAAAATGAAAATATAATTAACAATTAATTTGGATCATATAAAGGCATAAACTCATCATTAGGAATTTCATTTTCTAAAAATGGTTTAAGTCTTTGTCCATTAACTTTAAACACATTATTATTTTTAGGATTTTCAACATCAACAGCACCATGAGGATAAACATTTTTTTTACAACATATGGACCTGTCCATCGTGATCTAAGTTTTCCTGGAAACAAATGCAAGCTAGAATTATAAAGTAAATCTTTTTGTCCAATTTCAAACGATTTTCTCATAATATTTTTATCATGAAAGGCTTTTGTTTTATCTTTATAAATCTTTGCATTTTCATATGCATCATTTCTTAATTCTTCTAGTTCATTTGGTTGCAATTTTCTTAATTTAGACGCATCATCTAAATTAGTATTAAATGTTTTAATAGCCCAATAAGCTTTATGTTCAATTTCAACAGGTAGATGACAATGCTTACCAAAAACTAACCTATATGGTTACATCCCTAATGATATTTTAAATGCAGTTCTATATGCCCATAATGCATCACTTAATCTTAAAGACCAATCTTTTCGATTTGGACTGACTGTTTTTTCCAAAATTTGTTTTATTTCTTTATTTGCAAGTTCAACCTGACCATTCGTTTGAGGGTGATATACCATATTTTCTTAACAACGAAGAAAATGATTTATTTATAAAATGACTTCCCCCATCACTGATTATAGATCTAGGTATTCCAAATCGACTAAAAATATTTTCTTTCAAAAATTTTATCACAACTTTATGATAATTAGTTCTACATGCAATTGCTTCAATCCATTTTGAAACATAATCGACAGCCACTAAAATATAAATAAATCCAATAGATAATGGGAATGGACCCATAACATCTATTTCCCAACTGCCAAATATTTCAATAATAATGATTGGATTTAAAGGCATCATGTTTCGTTTTGAAATTAAACCAATTTTCTGATACTTTTCACAAGATTTGAAAAATGAATGCGTATATTTGAATAAAGAATGCCAATAAAATCCACATTGAAAGATTTTTGCAGCTGTTTTTTTTGACGAAAAATGACCTCCACATGCCTCAGAATGACAAAATTTAATGACACTACTTACCTCATTGTCGGGTATGCACCGTCGAAAAATTTGATCAGGACAATACTTAAACAAATAAGGATCATCCCAATAAAATTTTTTGACCTCTTTCAAGAATTTATTTTTATCTTGTGAACTCCAATGAGAAGGCATTTTATTTGTCACAAGAAAATTTACAATATTAGCAAACCAATGCATAGTAGTAGCATAGAATAGTTGATCATCCGGAAAATTTTTATTTATTTGTATTTCATTTTGAGATGATTCACAAATTATTTTTGATAAATGATCGGATACTACATTTTCTTCTTCAAGTTGATTGTTTTCTTCAAATAGTTTTGATTCAAAAAATTTTTTCGAATCAAAATTTTCCACTAAACAAACATCAGATTGTTGATTTAAGTTTTCTTGTTGACATTCTTCCACGATAGTTTCTATTGAATTATCATCTTCATTTTCATTGATACTTGGTTGTTTACTTAGATTGAACACATTAAGTTCTAAAGTCATATTTCCAAAAGACAATTTCATTATTCCATTTCGATAATTAATTAAATCATTTGAAGTTTATAGAAATGGACGTCCCAATATTAGTGAAATTTCATTATGCACTTCTATTGGTTGTGTATCCAAGACAATAAAATCCACAGGATATATGAATTTATCGACTTGAACTAATACATCTTCTAAGATACCTCTAGGTATTTTGATTGACCTATCGGTTAGTAAAAGAGTAATAGATGTGGGTTTTAAATCTCCCAACTTAAACTTTTCATAAACTGAATAAGGAAGTAAATTCACACTTGCTCCCAAATCTAACAAAGCTTTATATTTCCAATAATACATGAAATTATTGGACAACTAGGATCTTTATATTTCAAAGCATAATTATTTTGAATAATAGAACTTACTTGTTCAGTTAAGAATGCTTTTTTTCTTTATATGCAATTGTCTTTTCACAGTACATAAATATTTTAAAAACTTTGCATAAGAAGGTACATGTTTAATATCATGTAATAATGGAATATTTATTTTTAATTGTTTAAAAACTTCATAAATATCAGAATCATTTTTTGTTTTTTATTGTTTACTAATGCATGAGAAAAAGGAACATGTTTATTTGACTCATATATTACTTCAGATAATTTATCAACTTTCTTATTATTAGGACTCAAAGCATCATCTTTCTCAAAAGTATCAAGATTTTCATCCTTACTCTTTGAGTTTGACTGATCTTTTTTTTCATCACTATATGTATCATTAACTATTTTACCACTTCTAAGAGTAATAACAGATTTTACTTGATCAAATTTTTCTTGATTTTGATTTTTAGGATTAGGTTGTGGTAGAGATGGAAATTTTCTTTTTTAATGAATATTAAGTGCAGATGCAAATTTTGCAAGAGTTTCTTTCAAATCTTTCATAGATTGAATGTTTTGAATATTGATAGACTCTTGCTTTTGAATATATGCATGAATTTCATCTTCAAAATGTTTTCTTGGAGGTGGGATATAAGGAACATAATCTTGATGATTTTGGTTATTTTGAAAAGGTTGTTGTGAAGGTTGTGCATTATTATCGTTCCTCCAACTAAAATTAGGATGATTTCTCCAACAAGGATTATATGTTTGTGAAAAAGGATCTAATGTTGGCTTTTTAAAATTGTTAACATAATTGGCTTGTTCATGGAGACATTCTTTAAATGAAGGCAAAGTTGGACAATTTTTTATAAGATGATCATGTGTATCACATATATGACAAACAATTTCTTGAACACTTTTTAATTGATCACTCTTTTTCATTTCTAATGACTCAATTTTTCTTGCTAAAGATGCAAGTTTGGCTTGAATATCTACATCATCTTTAAGATGATAAATACCAGCCCCATTTGTTGAATTATTGGTTTTACTTGGTGGTTCAATTGAGCCTACATTATCCCAATTTTGAGCATTTTCTACTAATGACTCCAAATATTCCATAGCTTTATTTGGGTTTTTATCTTCAAAAGTTACATTACACATGAATTCTATCATTTGCCTATCTTTAGGTATTAAACCTTCATAAAAGTGAGAAACTATCCTCCATATTTCAAAACCATGATGTGGACATGTATTAAGTAACTCTTTATATCTATCCCAACATTGATAAAATGTTTCCCCTTGTTTTTGAGAAAAAAGTTGTAATTTTTTTTTTAAAAGAGTTTGTTCTATGGGATGGAAAAAACTTTTTTAGAAATTGTTGTTGCATTTCTTCCCATGATCTTATTTAACTTGATCTCAAATTTTGCAACCATGTTTTAGCTTTATCTTTTAAAGAAAAAGGAAAAAGCTTTAATCAAACAATATCCATGCTACAATTTTGAACATTATAAGTGTTGCAAACCTCCTCAAATTCTCTTAAATGCAAATATGGATTTTCAGAATATAGGCCATGAAAATTTGGTAAAAATTGAAATTAGATGCATCAGGAGGAAAAACTAAACAAGATGGTGTACTAGTTCTTATTGGATTCATATGGTGCCTAAGTGTTCTTGGTTGTTCATGTTCTTGATTATTATTATTATTATTATCATCTTGATTATTAGAATTATCCCCCATGTTTAAAATATTTTCAGATACTCAAACAAGTCTACCACTTTGTTTAGGACTTCAAACAATCATACAATTAAAAATAACATACTATTTACATAAGTAACATAAATAACAAAAATTAAACTTAATTTATACCTTCCCGGCAACGGCGCCAAACACTTGCTACAACTTAAATTGTAATTCACCCAAGTGTAGGTTTTCTGCAAGTAATATACTCGTGAGTACGAGACCGATCCACGAAGAGGATGCTGTAAATTTAATTTTAGCAATGATATATTATAGATGAAAATATTATTATAAAACTTCAAATACACAAATTATAAAATTGTCAAGGCTTCAAAGGTTCATTGTTGGTTTATTTAAGATTGCTTAACAAAAATAAATAAAAGAAACTAAAATAAGAATAAACATAAAATAAAAATGAAATATTTAAACAAATATATCATATAATATAGTTCCCACTATATTAATATCAGATTAACCGATATTTAATACATGGTATCCATAATATATATATAGATGCATAAATATAAACATAAAAGAACAATTAAATATTTAAACAAATATATCATATAATATAGTTCTCACTATATTAATATCAGATTAACCGATAATTAATATATGGTATCCATAATATATATAAGTGCATAAATATAAATTGACATAAAATTAAATGTTAGATTAAATCACCATATTTCATTTAGAACAACCGGCAGAGCCACGCTATCGTCTAAATAAAATATATAACTTTTGTTTTATGTTAGATGCAATAAAGTAAATGTTAGTTGCGAGAAATTAAATGTTAGATGCGATAAAGTAAATGTTAGTTGCGAAAAAGTAAATGTTAGATGCGAGAAAGTAAATGTTAGTTGCGGAAAAGTAAATATTAGATGCGAGAAAGTAAATGTTAGATGCGAGAAAAGTAAATGTTAGATCAAATCACAATATATTATTTAGAACAACCAGCAGAGCCACACTATTGTCTAAATAATATATATGACTTTATTATAAATTGATACATATATTTATAGTATATAATTATTTTAATATTTATTGTATCATATTAGACAACAAATCAAGGTAGCCACATTTAAGGTACCAAGTATTTGATGTAAATAGATAACAATAAATCATCCAAATTATACCTACAAATAAAGATCAATTAGTAAAACAAAATAAAAATAGAAAAGGAAAGGAAAGAATATAAAAAATATAAACAATCTTACTTGACCAACAATGAAACCTTTTCACCTTGACATATAAGGATTTAGCTTGACATGAAATAAGACTCAAGAGTAAGGATAAAAAAAATTTCATACTTAAACTTGGAGAAATATGCACACTCAAACTCTTATTCTTACACACACAATATTTATTTTACAAGCAAGGAATTTCTCTACACTTTTGCACACTACAAAGATTATACACCACATCTATTTATAGGCCAAATGAGAGCAAGAGTCCAAAGACTCATTAAATGTGGAATAGTAAAGTTGGTGGGTTCTTGTCTCCTTGAATGTTAATACATGACCCAACTTTAATTGGCATGTTTGATGCCTTAGACTTCCGATTTGGATTTTTCACAAAACATATAACACGTAGCCCTTTGTCTGTAGATGTGTTTTGACATATAATTCACCCCTTTTGGATAAAAGGTGAAATACTTATGATATGTTTACTCCAAGCTGATCATAGTAAAAGTAAATCGGACTCCATTTTGATGTTTGATTATTTTGATCATCTTAATGAGGTTTTTGAAATTTCTTGTCTTCTACAAAGTTGAAGATGTCTTTTGTGATTCTACAGAATTTGAGATTACTCCAATATGACCTTTGTAGCTTGAGTAATTTTATTTTTACCAAACTGCGCAAATCATAAAATACAACATTTTTAGTAAAATATTTAAATATAAACACATAACACTAAAATAATACAACTTCATAATTTTAATGAAACATTAATTTTAAAACACAACTTTTAACATATAAATAATTACGAATTTTAAGTTTCATCAGTTTCCAAGAAATAAAAAATTGTACGTGAGCGACTACGCTCAATACGATAAGCACGAGTATACAAACCTAGTATGATGCATGCAAATGACTAGGTACTGGTTATCACAAGTCCTGCTCAGTCTAGGCACCAATGAGTATGTAGTACCATCTGGGTTCAAATCCGCTGGCTAAATCCACACACTCGTCCAGATCACCGTAGCATCAATCCCCATCATCACGGTGTCTTCCGGTGTCAGACAATATAATCAAGAAACATAGGGCTGAGCAACCCTACTACAAAGGCTATCTTGTAGGAAACTCGGCTCAACATGATTTTGCACATGAATCATAATATATCAAAGCAGTAAAACATGTTTCATGACACATAAAATGCAACATATACGCATTCTTACTCGCTGATTATCTTAGTCAGTATTTACATACCTCATTAACATAGTCCTAGTAGCACAAGTCTAGGGTCCAAACCTACAAGAAGATATTTACCATATCAATAATACTGATCTAAAAGCCTTAACTAATATAATAGATATTCTTTGATACTAATAGGGATCTAGGGTTAAACCTACGTTCGTAGTCAGATTTTTGTTGTCAAAAGCCCTAGCTCCTTGGCAAAACTCCGCTGCGGCTATGAAAACTCCTCCTTAACTCCTGAGCCTCTCCTAGATGGCTAGAATCGCCCAAGAGAACCTAAAAAGAAGGAAAGAACTTGTGAATTGGCAAGGAAATTGTGAGACTTGCATGCCCTATTTATAGGCAACGCTCGGAAGCTCTGATCCCTCGACCGAAAGATCCGATCTCGGCATGCATGCCACGTTTGGAGCTGCCCAGTTTGGAAGCTCCGATCCCTACTTTATAAGTTCCGATCTCATGCATTTGTCTGCGTATCCAAATGCTGACGACACGTCACTAGTGTGCATGGCATAACCTTTGGAAGCTCTGATCTTACGTTTGGAAGGTCCGAACCCACCCTTTGATTTCGATCTCAGCTGCTATGGTTTGGTGCTTCCAAACCTACTTCAGAATGTCCGATCTCTTTGGTAGTTCCGAAGTCCTGATTCCATATTTCTGATTTGATTAATCTCTTGGCTAATTTATATTAGTATCCTTTAATCATGTTTAACTATTAAGCTAGTAAACTGGGGTACAGTTTACTACAACAAGTCATCGAAATAAAAAGATCAAGTTTCCCAAACTTTCTCACCTAGGCCATTACATCTATGTATCTACGACGCATATCTCTTGGTCCCCCAAGGGTAAATGTTGTTGGAAGCACAATTATTTTTCCAATTTAATTTCCTCTGGTTTCTCCACTAAAAATACGATCAACAGTACCCTGATAAAACTCAAATGTCATTTATGCTTTATTTCTACGAGAATAATCCAACCTAATTTTTTCATGTTTTATATACATATCTATCACATATTGTTGTTATAGTCTCCATGCATATAAAATAATCGATGTCATATTATCTCTCATTTGAAGGTTGTAACTGTACATTGTCCGATATGATACCATCTTATATATTGCCATCCCTATGCACTAAGACCTGAGTAAAAAATAATAATAATAAGGGATAATTGCATGCACTGCCACTGTGAAATCATGAGATTGCTGAAAACTCCCTATGACTATTAATCCCTTGTTTTTTCAAATTTTGAGCACATATACCCCTAAAAACACGTACGAGCAAGAGGTTGTGTGGTCAAAATTTGAAAACATAGAAACATATGTGCTCAAGATAAAAAAAACACAGAGAATTAATAGATCATTCTTTTTTCATAAAGGATTTTTAGCAATCTCGAGATTTCGCAGGGGTACTATATGCAATTATCCATAATAATAATAATAATAATAATAATAATAATAATAATACTACTACTACAAGAAATGTATCATTAATTGTAAATCTAACGGTTTATCTTATCATAATTTTAAATGCACAAGATAAGAAAAAACCTGGTAAAACTGATTTTTTCTTGCTCACTAATAGAGGTGTCAAAGTGGGCGGCTCATCGGATTGGCGCGCCCTGTCCCGCCCTAAAATATTGGTGGGTTGGATTGGAAATTTCCAAATCCTCCTAAAAGATGGTCCGAACCGTCCCGTACCACCTAATGATGGGTTGTGGTAGGTTGCGAGTTGGCCCGCAAAAAACCGCCAATTTACACGTGAGCCCGTTGGATTGGCCCGCACCGTCACCTAAAAAAGTTGGGTTGAGTTGATGTTTTTCCAACCCACCTAAAAGGTAGGCCGTCTCATCCCCTCTAATGGTGGGTTGCGACGGGTTGTGGATTGGTCCGTCCCGCTAACCCGTTTCGATCCTCTACTCACAAGCTCCAAAACTAAAAGAAATGAAATAAAACAATGAATTATTTTATTTATTAATAATTTTGTGTCTCAAAAAAGTAGCCAGAATAAAAAAAATTAAAAAAATCTAGATAAGAATAATTATAAAAATAATAACAAAGGGCTTTGAACTATATTAGGTACAAGAACTAGTATTCACCTAATTTGGGATAATTGCATACACTACACTATGAAATATCGAGATTGATAAAAACCTTCTATGAAAAAAAATGATATATTAGCTTCCTGTGTTTTTTTTTAATTTTAAGCACATACTGATATGAATCTTATTGAACATGAAAATCAAACACGAAAAATTGATGTAATCGTTCCTTCAATCCAATAAAACAAAAGATCCAAGTGGTTTCCTGATCTTTGAAACAAGTAAACTTTTTAGATATTCACCCCTAATTGATAAACAACTAGTAATAAATAATCACGAAAACAATTGTTATTCAAAGAGACCTTCAAATAACTTGTATTTGAAAATCCACGATGAAGAACAATCGATAAACGCCACAAAGTTAAAAACTTTGATAATTTTGATTTGAAAAAACAAAGCAAGGCTTTGGGCAAAAATCTAAAGAGAATTTTAATTTGATAAAATCAATAATAATCTGAATGCTATTCAATAATGAAGGAATATGGTGTTATATATTGTTTACAACTCAAAAATAATAAAAGATAATGCAAAATATTGCAAAAGATATCAAAAGATAGTTTTCTAATAGGCTTCAAACACTCAAAAATAGAAAAATGCCCTAAAATAATAAAAATCCTGCACACACAGTATACGTCGTACTATGTGTAAAACACAAAATATCGCAGATGTGCTTGAATTAAGCGCAGTAGCGCTTGTTTGTCGAACGAATAACACAGATTCGCTACTTCTGAAGCACAAAAGAGCTTAGGCTACGCATCTCAAGCGCGGTACCGCTAAGAACAGGCGCAGTTGCGCTTAGGCAACGCATGTTAAGCGTAGTAGCGCTAAGAATAGGCGCAGTAGCGCTTGGGCTGAATTTCTTCTCTTCATTTTTCTTCACTTTTTCTTCATTTCCTTGGTCTTTTTGTACTTAAATAACATTAAAACATTTTCCCAAGTGATCTCCAAGTATTCCAACTCCTTCTTGATAATTTTCATCAAAGATCGCAGCATGTCCTTGAACTTCTTGCTACGCCTTCTCGTAATTGGTCCTCGTGGCATCTCTAATGGATCCTTAGCTTCCTTAAAAACTTGATCAACACACGAATCATCTACGATCGCATCATCCGTACTATGTGTAAAACACAAACTAGCGCAGATGAGCTTGAATTAAGCGTAGTAGTGCTTGTGATAAGTGCAATTTATGCACTTGATTTATATATGATTTGTCTTGACTTTTGTGATGTATTGAGTGGGTATTATGAATATTTGTTGTTGTTTTTGTGAGTTACAAGGATTGGTGCAAAAGTAGCAAGAAGAAGCGAAAGGATGCATTATGGAGTATCAACTTCAGAAAATTACTGGAAATTACTGAGTTCGCAAAATTCGATCTTCAACGTGTAGAATAAAGTTTGAGATGTTTTGAAACTACTAACAAAATTTCAGCTCAATCCGACAGTTAGATTGTGAGATATGATTTTTTGAAAATTGTCAAGCGATGCAGAATTTCAGACCCGAGAGCCATGCGCGGGCGCGTGTGAATAGGCGCTGGCGCGCCGTCGCGAAGTCAGATTTTGTGATTTTTTTTGGAAGGAAACTTTGGGTTTTCTTTGGGATTTTTTTGAACGATTTTAGGGGTATATAAAAGGATATATTTAGGCATAATTAGGGAAGAGGAGCCGCACAAGAGGAGCCGCACAAGGGGAGCCGCCGCACAACAACACACACAAATTTGAGAGATTTGAGAGAAGAAGAAGCGGTACCCAAACAATAGAACCACACAACTACGCATTCAAGTAGGCTTGGGACACAAAACTAAGACGTGGCAGCGAAAGACAAGGGATAATCGAATCACCATACAGAGGAAATTCATCTGGGGACGGAGAATCAACTCTACTCTGTGATTTTTATTATCTTGATTTATGATGAGATTTTTGGATATGTCTATGTGTTTGATTATTTCATTATAAAATTATTAGTTGTTTCTAGATATTGATGGATTTTGATTGGAGTTTCATGTTTTGACTATTATTTTGCCTACTATTATTTGTTCTTAACAATTTATTTGTGTATTCCTGTTTTGATTGTCTTTAAATTACTTGATTACTAATTGAATTGTTACATTTATTTGAAATCTGGCACTCGGGAAAGGAGATTTTGAATATGATCATAGGAAAACACAACCTAGGATTTTTGTAGAGGTCGGGAGACTTACAATTTCCTTTGAGGTCACTGAAAGAGAACCATAGAACTTGATTAAATTGTTTTGTTGTTTGATTTCTGATACGGATATCGAAATTAGCATTAGAATAATAACATTTTCTCGGCACTCGGGAGAGGCAATAAATAACAATTAAGGGTTATTGGCCTATAAATTATAATAAATGATATAATCAATTGATATGATTTGCATGAATGAAAATCGAGTGATATCTTGTATCTAAAACCCGTCTCAGATCGTGTACCCAAAGCCATCCCTTAAATTTTAGATTCTTTATTTTATTTTAGTTTATTGAAATTTAAAACTTTGATTTTCTAAACAAAGTTGAGATTATTTTAATTACAGGACTTTGTGTAAATATAAATTTTCAATCCTCGTGGGAACGATACTCTACTTACTCTATATTAAAACTTGACACCATGCACTTGCGGGCACAAAATTACGCAACAGCTTGTTTGTCGAAAGGATAGCGCTGATGCACAACTTCTGAAGCGAAAAAGCGCTTAGCATATGCATCTCAAGAGCAGTAGCACTAAGAACAGGCTCAATAGCCCTTAGGCTACACATGTTTAGCGCAATATCGCTTGGGATGAATTTTTTCTCTTCATTTTTCTTCATTTTTTCTTCATTTCCTTGGTCGTTTTGCACTTCAATAACATTAAAACATTCTCCCAAGTGATCTCTATGTATTCCAATTCCTTCTTGATAATTTATCATCAAAGATTGAAGTGTGTCCTTATTCTTCTTGCTACGCCCTCTCGTAATTGATCCTTACGGCATCTCTAACGGATCCTTAGTTTAATGACCCGGTTCCATTTTACAAGATTAATTGAATAAAAATGATTAAGCATGGATTAGAGGATTAATTTGGATTTAATTGGAAAATTTATGAATTTTGGCCAAGGACAAGATCAGAGGGTCCAAACCCTTTGGAAGCACAGATCAAGGATCAGAGGCTACGGAGAGATAGGAGCATCCGAACCAGGATTGGAGCATCCGATCTCAGTTAGGCCATGCAACTGGTGAGGTGTCAAGACTGATCGGACACACAGCAGTTCAGAGCCTCCAAAGTCAAGATCGGAGCGTCCGAACTGTGCATGCAGTGACATGGTCTACATGTAGAGATCGGAGCGTCCAAACCTCCGGTCGGAGTGCCCAATCTTTGTATATAAATAGGGGTTCTGAGCTCCTCATTTTCACACCATTATCTTAGCTTTCTCTCTCGGTTTTAGTGCATTCTAGGTATTTTGGGGTGATTTATAGCCTTCATAGGCTTTGTCAAAGAGTTGGCAAGGTGCTTTGAAGTTTCAGTGGAGTGGTGCCCAAGTTCTGGGGCAGTCGTCATTAGGGGCTGACGACGGACGAAGGTATAGCTCATGCTCCTTATAGTAAATAGGGAGTATGTTATAGCTTATTTAAGGCTTTTAGAATAAGATTATGATGCATGAGTATTTTGCATTGTAGTGCTGACTATAGGCTTGGACAATAGAGTTGGTTTAGCATGCTTAGTATCAGAGGTACGATAGTACTGTTCGAGATACCCTGACCGATTATGCATGTATTATGTGTTGCATAGTTTACTTGATTATATGACATGATTTTATCTGCATATATTATGACATATAATTATGTTGCATGCATGATCATATTGAGCTTGTATCCTTGTGATATCCTGTAATAGGGTGTTTACCCTGTCTTGTTAGTTGATGGTTGGACACATGGACTTATGTCAGGTCACCATCAGGTTGGTATGCATGTCACTTCCTGAAGCGACGGTACAACATGCTACCTACCCAAGGCCCAAGTCTTTTTTTGATCAGATATTTCTTGACCTCGTGTCTTGGTACCCGTACACTTACATACATGCACATGTATGTATAATATTGTATACCCATACTCTCGTACTAAGTGTTTTATGCTCACGTCCTCGTACTGTTGTTTCTGGACACCCTATTCCATGGGGCAGGTTTGCGATTGGACAAGGCGGGTGGTTTCAGGAGGGTTTAGACTACAGGTTGCTAGCAAAAGATGCTTTTCTAAGCTTTCAGTATATTGTATTTGGGTTGACACATTTGATTCGATTTGGTTGTATAATAGAGTATTTACAGATTCCTTTTCTTGGGATTGTAACCAATTTTGTGGTTTTTCGCTGTTTATTTCTGATTACTGTTTATTAAGTTAAATGCATGCGTAAGCTCTTGATTAGTAGTTGATCACGGTGCGGGTCACTACACTTAGCTTCCTTAAAAACTTGATCAACACGCGAGAACCATCTACAATCGCATCATCCTCCCCTTCTTGAAAAGTATTTGTCCTAAAATCTCAATCATCACCTACATCAAACAACAAAAGATCAGAAACATTAAAATAGTACTCACATTGTACTTACCTGACAAGTCTAATTTGTAGGCATTGTTTTTGATTCTCTTAAGAACTTGAAATGGTCCGTCACCCCTAGGTAACAGTTTAGAACGTCCATTTTCAAGAAAACGTTCCTTTCTCAAGTGCAACCAAACCCAATCACCCGGTTTAAAAACAACATTCTTCTTTCCCTTGTTGGCTTGCTTGGTATATTGCAAGTTTTTCTTTTCAATATTTGACTGCACCTTCTCATACAAACTCTTTACAAATTTTGCCTTCTTCTTACCATCCATATTAACCCTTTCACTCATAGGTAAGGAAATCAAATACAGTGGAGTTAATGGATTAAAACCATAAACAATTTCAAATGAAAAAAAATTCGTAGTAGAATGCACACTACGATTGTAAGAAAACTCAACGAAAGGCAAACATTCCTCCCAACTATTCAAATTCTTTTTAATTATACTACACAGCAAAGTTTCTAACGTCCTATTAACAATTTAATTTGACCATCTGTTTGAGGATGACATGTAGTAGAAAATAGTAGTATAGGACCAAGTTTGCACCACAATTTTTTCCAAAAGTAACTCAAGAAACGAGTATCCCTGTTAGAAACAATACTTCCATGCATGCCATGCAATCTAAGAATTTCACAAAACAACAAATCAGCGACATGAGAAGCATCATCAGATTTATGGCACGCAATGAAGTGAGCCATCTTTGAAAACCTATCAACCACTACAAACACAGAATCCTTCCACTTCTTAGATCTTGGTATTCCTAAAAAAAAATTTATTGAAATATCTACCCATGGTTCACTAAAAATGGGAAGTGGAGTATAAAGACCATGCGGTTGTTGTCTAGATTTAGCCTCCTTACAAGTCACATATCTCTCACAAATCCTCTCAACATCATGCTTCATGTGAGGCCAATAAAAATGTTCATACAATGTTTGATAAGTCTTAGCCACAACAAAGTTTCCCATTAAACCTCCCCATGTGATTCCATAATAAATAATTCACGAATTCAAGCTTTAGGAATACACAACCTATTCTCTTTAAAAAAAATAACCATCTTTCACATAAAATGTATCTTTTAAAAAACGCATACATGACTCAAAAATTTTACCAAAATCACTATCAGTAGCATACAACTCTTTAACATGCTCAAATCCTAAGAAGTTAGAATCTAGAGTAGAAAAAAGTACATACCTCTGTGATAGTGCATCCGCTACCACATTTTTCTTACCTTGCTTGTACTTTTATTACGTATGGAAAAGCCTTCAAAAATGCCACCCACTTGGCATGTCTTTTGTTCAGCTTTTGCTGCCCCTTAAGATGCTTCAAAGATTCATAATCCGTATAAATCACAAACTTCTTAGGCCTTAAGTAATGATGCCACGTCTCAAGCACTCTAACAAATGCATAGAAATCCTTATCATATGTAGGGTAGTTCAATGCTGCTCCACTCAGATTTTCGCTGAAATTTGCGACCGGTCGTCCACCTTGCATTAAAATGCCTCCAATCCCTACACCCGATGCACCACATTCAATTTCAAACGTGTTAGAAAAATCAGGTAAAACAATTAAAGAATAATTAATTAATTTTTTCTTAATAATATTAAAAGACTTCTCTTGCTCCTCGCCCCAATGAAATGTGTTGAATCCTGACTTTTGGTGATAACAAAACAATATATCACTGTTATAGTATGGCCGCCATTTATATGTAAAACAAGAAAAACGTCTATCGAAAGATATCAACCAACTAGAATATATCGACTTAATTACAGATATCAGCTGAACTCTTGGATATAAATTGACCTTCAGATATCAGCCGACTACATTATGACTTCAATCGATCTAAGCTATCAGAATAAATTTCAATTGGAATACAAGTCTCAAGGATATCTACCGACTTTATAAAGTCACAAATACCTAGTAATGGATCCTTAACAAGACAACTAAAATGCGAAAGGACAGAGCATTTAAGAAGCCGTATGACAATGCTCGAAAGGCCATTAATAGCATTTATTATGAAGACATATTGAATGGACATTAAAAGAGCTTTGAGTACAAATATTTTGAAGATGAACAGATCTTAATCCACAGAAATAGAAATATTATCTAGCATACAACTGTTCGAAAAGATGTTTCTTACCGTTGACATAAAGAGATAAAGACGTTGAAGGTTGAAATATAAATACCAAAGCCAAACGAAGAAAAATAAGTGAGACGGTCATCAAATTATCAAAGCATGTGAGAACTTGAAATTGTTTCAATATTCTATTGCTCATTCAACCCTTCGCTCAAACAGAAGAATATCTGATCTTCTTAGATATCTATTCAATGGTTACTCAAATCCAAGCCATTGTTTGAAGAACATCAACTGCTCCAAGGATTTGAGATTCTAAGCTTTCAAAATCTTATTCGTTCATCATTATCAACCAAATAAGTTTGATAAGAACTTAGAATCTTATCAATGTAAATCTAGGAGTTTCATTTTAGGCAGTGATAAGTCCTAATTTGGATTGGGTGTATTACAAGACGTTATAATAGCCAAAGTATTCTAGTGTATCCTTTCCGTGAGGAAGAAGGGGTGACGTAGGATATTGTGCTCCGAACATCCATAAAAACTCTATGCACATTTACACTACTGCATCACATCATTTTTTCACTATTGCCACCTAGTTTAGTGAGAGCCATCTTCCGCACTATTTTAGTAGATCTTATTTATATAGGAAGCTAAGAAAATTGGTTAAGTGAATTAACATTTTCTTAGTATTATTGCATTAAAGTATAAAATCATTATAGTGTGTATTCATCCCCCCACCCTCTAATAACACTACCGATCACAAACAAGTGGTATTAGAGCGGGTTCTTTCTTAGCTTCTGATATTTTCTCATCATGACTTCTCTAAACAAAATTCCTATGTTCTCTAAGAAAGATTATGATGATTGAAAAATATGTATGCAGGCACATCTTTTTGCTCAAGATAATGATATGTGGTATGTTATCACTGATGTCCCAATGAATATTCTCAAATTCAATACAGCTATAGCTATTTCAGGAGGTGAAACACAGATGGTTGAAAAACCTAGAGCGGAATGGAGCACCGAGGAAAAGAAGAAAGCAAACCTTGAAAATGTAGCCAAAGATATACTGTACAAAAATTTGGACAAAAATATGTTCAGCAAATCAAGACGTGTTCTACTGCCAATGAGATCTGGGAGAAAATCACTCAACTGTGCAAGGGCAATGACCAAACTAAGGAGAATAAACTCACCGTAGCCATTCAGAAGTTTGATAATGCCAATATGAAACTAGGAGAAACCATTGCCGAGTTTGACGAAAAATTTAGTAACATTATTTGTGAACTTATCTCTCTTGGTAAAATATATACTAATCGTGAAATTTCTTTGAAGGTTATGCGTGCACTACCCAAAGAGTGGGATGTCAAGACTATATCCATGAGGGAATCAAAAGATCTAAGAAAACTAGAGCTTCATGATTTGTTTGCTGATCTCAAAGCCTACGAGTTAGAAATAGGAATCAGAACTGAAGAAGAACCATCTGCTTCTAATCCTACCAAATCACTGAGCTCAACAACCGTACCTCAACCGACTGAGGATGCATCAACAAAGAAGATAGCTGAAAAATGAGTAGTGAAGCATTGTCTCTCTTCATTAAGAAATTTGGTAAGTTTATGCATAAGAATCAAAAAAAGTTTAATAAACCTTATTACAAACAATACCAAACAGACGATGGTGCCCTCGTGCTTTAACTGTGGCAAGAAAGGTCACTTCATTGCATATTGTAATAAGCCCAAAAATTATGAAAAGAAACAGCATTATGAGAATAAGAAAGGAAAATAAGGAAGAATAACGTTCAAAAATAAGAAAGAACAAAGAGTACTAGTTGCCGATGAAGGAAAAAGCAAGTGGGAAGAAACTAAATCCGAGTAGTATTTGATCTTAACTCTTCTAAATTTACATCTGAGGACTTTGTTCAAGCACTTAATGACATGTTAAATGAGTATCAGAAGCTTTCAATATCATTCGAGGAAGTGAGGGCAGAAAAAGAAAGTCTCATTGATAAGTCAAGAGAATCTAGCTGTTCGCAGTGAAAGGAACTTGATAGTCTAAACACTAAGCTAAATCTGCTAGCAGCTGAGAATGATGACATGAGAACAGTATGAAAATCAAAAATTGCTTAAAACAATCAACTCTTGGAATAATTCTTCTACCTCATTCGGTAAGATACATGAGAACCAGAAACATGCAAGTGACAAAACCGGCCTTGGATATGGTTCAAATGATTGCATTCTTACTGAGAAAAGTACTCAATCACATCCTAGTAAGAACAATCCTAATGCCATAAGATTTTTTCGATCTAGTATGATATATGAACACAATGAGCCTAAGATAAATGATGGACATCCAATATGCTATGAGAAGATGGCTAAGCATAGAGGGCTGAGATATATAGAACCTCAGAATCCTGGGAAATGAGAAACATAGGTCAAATCTAGACTGAATGAAAAAATAAAGGGAAACCAATCTAAGTTTAAACAGTCAAAGTTTGAATCAATTCAATCTAAGTATAGGAATCTTCAGATGAAACAGAACCGGTACTTCAACTGCATGCCTGTTCAAAAGCGGTACAGGCTGAACAACAAAGATCAAAAGTTCAAACATCACATAGTAGTATCTAGACCACACACAAGCACACATCAGGCCCCTTGACCGATTCACTTTTTGGATGCACAAACGGGTAAACCCATCAGGGTAATTCAGGTGTGGGTTCCGAAAGTACTAATGCAGTTCGGACCCAAATAGATAAGGGTACCATAGTCATATTTCTCTTTTGCAGGTACTATCAGTAGAATCAGTAGAGAAAAACAAAATATTAGAAAAGACAATCTGTTACCTCGACAGCGGATGCTCCAGGCACATGACTGGAAATAAAGAATTATTATTTAAAATTGTACACTACAAAGGACCTAAAATTATTTTTGGTGATAACTCAAAGGGTAAGACCGTGGATAAAGGTAAGTTTACTCATGGTAACATTATTATCAATGATGTGTTACTTGTTGATAACCTATGTTATAATTTAATTAGCATTAGTCAATTGTGTGATAATGACAATATTGTTGAATTTTACAAACACTCGTGCAAAATCAAATCTAGTAAAGGTAAAGTTATGTTAACCGTATTAAGAGAACAAAACACATATAGGATAATTGGCAATGTGATCAACTGTCGGTTCCTACATGTTTTGTTGCTCAAAGTGATAAGCACTGGTTATGGCATAAGCATTTGAATCATTTAAATTTTAAGTCCATTAAACATCTGAGCAAACATGAATTGGTTCTTGGCTTGTCCAAAGGGGATTTTAAAAAGAATAAAGTATGTTCAGCCTGTCAGTAGGTCAAACAAGTGAGAGCAACTTTTAAAACAAAAGGGTGTATGTCTTCTTCCAAATGCTTGGACTTGTTGCACATGGATCTATTCAGTCCTATACCGGTCAGAAGCTTAGGGAGAATGAGATATACTTTAGTTATTGTAGACGATTACTCTCAATTTACCTGGGTAATCTTTTTGACCTCTAAATATCAAACAATTACTCACTTGATAAAATTTTTAAAACGTTTGCAAAATGAGAAACGTACTGTGATAGATCGGATCAGGAGTGACAGAGGCACTGAATTTTTAAACAAAACCCTCGGATCCTATCTAGATGACCAGTAAATCAAGCATGATTTTATTGCTGCTTGGAACCCACAGAAAAATGGTATTGCTGAGACTAAAAATCGCACTCTCAAGGAAGCAGCTAGAACTATGATTGCTGATTCTAACCTCTCTCAAAGACTTTGGGCAGAGGCAATTAACACATCATGTTATACTCAAAACAGATCTATGATTAACAAGAGACATAACAAGACACCATATAAGATCTGGAATGACACAAATGTTTCATATTTCAAAATATTTGTATGCAAATGTTTCATCCATGATAATGGCAAACACCACTTGAAAGCTTTCAATGCAAAGGCAGATGAAGGCATATTCATTGGTTATTCCTCAGTAAGTTGAGCTTATAGAGTATTCAATAATAAGTCACTGACAGTAGAGAAAACCATTCATGTTATTTTTGATGAAACTACTGCATGTGCATATTAATCTCAAATAAATATTAAAGATCTAGAAAATAGGTTGGAAACAACAGTCTTAAATGATGAAAGTGCACTACAAAAAAAACGGCAAACGACAACGGATATTATCCGTTGTCGTAGGGGTCAAAAACCGTTGTAACTATGAGTGTTGTAAAAATTTTGATCTACGACAATGGTTTTAAAACCGTTGTCGTTTCCTTCAACGACAACGGTTTTACCTTCAACAACAACGGTTTTTATTCGTTGTCGTTTTCTTCAAAGACAACGGATTTTATCCGTTGTAACTATTAGTGTTGTAAGAATTTTGATCTACGACAACGGTTTAAATAGAAAAGACAACGGATAAAATCCGTTGTCGTTTTTCAAATAAAAAACAAAAAAAAAATTAAAATACAAATTTTCGATATTATAAATAATTCAAAATTTAAAATTTCAAAAATAAAATTTAATATACAATTTCAATATTACAACACACTCAAAATTCTAATTCTAATTCAATGCACACTAGAAAATAAAAAATAAAGCTATATTGAACTAATTTTTATAAATAAACTGGAACTCTCGTTTCATCGTTGATTAACATCCACCGATAAATCTGAAACAAAAAAAAAGAGTTTATTATTTATGTCTTCTATATATCCATAGGAGAAACATAGCTGAACAAACAAAGAATAACAGTAAATACGGAACGAACAAAGATGTCGCAAAGACAAGGGCAACCAGTACTGTGAGCGAGCGAGCAAGCAATGGAAACTTATATACACTTAAACAACACATATACATATCAACACAGTAAGGCGCAAGACAAGAAAAGTTGCATCCAACATTTATAATGCAACATGCTAATATGCTCAGATATAAATATACAAATTTATACAACATTTATAATATTTACGGATAAACACCAATTCAGCTACTAGAATAACATTTCATCGACCACCAAACCATGAAATTAAAAGATGAACATGGAAGATATATGTGTGTGTGCGTGTGTGTGTATATATATATATATATATATATATACATATATATATTAACATACATAGATGCAATAGTGACACAATTATATTTTTTGCATCACAACTTTTGTTATTTAATGGAGGGAACGAAGCACATACCACCAGTCCTCTGTCTGGCTTCAGGAGGTTGCACAATTGCAAGAATTGTAACAACTTGACCGGGAACGATACGTAATCTAGATTCACCAAGTGTCCTTCCGCCCACGAGATAATGCCCAGCATGCATCAATTTTATTTCGTCCACGGAAGTTGGTATGCTCGATTTACCTAAAAGAAACATAAATTTCGAACTTAGCTGGAGCAGTCAAATACAAGTGCCAAGCTCGGAAACAAACTGAAAGCCAAGAAAAGTTTTAGATATTGTTTAGCACAGTGCACACAACACAAGCCATATATCATATTTCCATGACACATCGATCTGTTACAAATTCATTCACTTTCTTCGGCGTAAGAAATTTTATACGCCACGTAACACTGTTAGCACATAACTAGACACTACAGCATGAGTACTACGATTGTTTTTTGTTGCAAGAAAGAATTCACAGAAACTTAGAGCAGAAGAATCACAACCTTGAGGCCACTCTGCCAGATGAAAGAGTGGGTGCCCGGTGAGCCAACTTGTGGCTAAGGGCTTTGATGACTCTTTGTATAAACAATCTTTTGTTTAATATAATTTACACTTTTATTAATGGCAATGACTTTGTCTTTCTTCATATTGTGATATTGTGATATACTATTGTTGTTTTGATAAAGACCTTGAATATACTATAGTGTATGTAAGATGTGGTAGAACATGGAGATGTCTATCATGAAACACATCTTATAGTCACTGTATATTCTAAACTGTTCCTAGTCGATTGAGCCGTCCGATAATAAGGATAAGGATCGCTCGAGTTTGAGACTAGCATTTGCGATGCAGAGTACCACGTTTCATTGGTAAGGAACATAGAGATGTTCGAAGCATGCAAATGGATATTCATATGATGAATGATCGAACTACCCTATCCGGACTTTCCAAGTGGTTATCACTTATCGAGTGGATAAAGTCCGCGGTTTTGGTTGTACACCATTAGTCCTTACTACTTGAGACATCATTGAGACTCTATATGCTAGTACTGTGCTTTGACTCGTTTACCGACTCTATTGGGGTCATCAGGTGTCGGGATTGGGTACAGTTACAACACATATAGGAGTCGATGCTTTGTTGTCAAGGATTCACCACATACTTGCGAGTGTGGATATCCTATGCGATCTGAGGAGATATTAGTGTGACGAATCTCTGGCCAGAGTACATGATGTGATTTAAGAAATGGTTTCTTAGTAGCACATGCGATGTCACTATTTGATCTTCAAGATGTATTGCATAGTTATCGAATCTCGAGCGACTCTCGATATACCAATGGTTGTTGATTCGATCGGGATATTTGGATGAAGGGACCGTACTGTACGCTAACCAAAATCTACTGGTTCTTGTAGGCACTATCAGTGATACCTAGGGAATCATGGGGCGATGTTGCTAGGCGCTCATACCATGATTCGATGGGCAAGTCGGAAATTGTTGTTCCGAGTCACAAGGAGTTGTGAGCCCACGGCTAGCTGTATCCCTGAACCATTGAGGGTCACACAGTGTAATGGATTTTTAATCCCCGTTGAGATAGTTAAATTTAAAGAGTTAAATTTAATGAACGAAGAAGTTGGACTTCTTATTTAAGAGTAGAGGAGTAAGATTTCCTAAAATGACATAGGGATGGCCATTTTTGGAAATCACTGAATTCGGATTCAGAAAAATTTATCTTGACTTTAAAAGGTGCAGAAATGGTTTCTGTGCACATTGGTGAAATTGGTTTATCAATCGGAGTCACGATGAATTTTATATTAATTTCTGAACATGCGGGCTTTACTTGTCGGGCTTGAACTTATGACTAATGGGCCCTAAGCTGTTAGTGGCCTACATTATAAATAAGTTATTGCAGTACAGAAATTACACACAACAGGTCACAATTTTCGAAAACCCTAAGTATTTTTCTAAAAGGTGGCCGCCCCCTCCCTCTCTCTGTCAGAAAAATCCAGCCTGTGATTTTGAATTACAGTCTGGTTTAACGGATCAAATTCGTTAATCTCTTCGTTGAAAACTTCTGATAGATTTTCTAGTGCAATCTATCAGAGGGATTAAATCTCTGTTCGTGGACCTGATTGAAGAACAGTTCGTCCATCAGTTCCAGGGATATACAACAAGAGCAGAGAAATCTGTTGGTGTCCTAAATCTCGATTTGAGATTAAAGGTAAAAATTTTATAATTGTTATTTAATTTTTACACACACAATTTAATCGTAAGGTTGATACCCATTATGGAATCGTTCCATACAAAATTTTAAACTTCCGCTGCACCGGGTATTAATCATAATTGATCTGATCGCCGCGTTCTCCAACACCAGAAACCTTTCTTTTATAGTATCAATGGTAGTTGAAAGTGGGTAGACCCCATGACATATATCCGTTCCATCAAAAATTCTGAACCTAATTTGTTGAGTTTGCGGCGGTTCCGATTCTGATTCCGTTTGCGGTTGCGGTTGTGGTTTTGGTTTTCCAGCCATAGTAGCACTCCCTTGATATAATTTCCAAATGCCAATGCGACGACTGATCTTCCAGCAAAGAAATCGAACTTACAAAACGTACCTGCCAACAAGAACTTCAGATTGATGGCATTGTTTTATACAACACACACAGATATAAATATACAAATTTATACAACATTTATGCAACATTTATAATGCAACATTCGAACAGCAACAAGAAAGTTACAAAGACATATATATATATTTTTTTCAAAACACAAAAACATATATTAAATTTGTTTACTAGATAAATCAAACGAATAAGCAATAAAGTTTCTTTAAACTGGATGAAGATCTAAGCTCTAAAAATAATGCAACATGCTAATATGCTCAGATACAGAGGAAACTATATAATAACTAGTTGCACTCACTGGATTCGGAAGACAAAGTTTAGCTGCTCAAAAAATGTTTGTAAGACCCTGTCCATTGCCCCGAGGAAATCCTGTGGTATATGTCTCTAAAGGAACGAGATAAAATACTAAGAGGCTGCAAAAGGTAATAAGAAAAATTATAATATACACAACATATTGAACATAGCCAGCAGGGCCAGCATGGGTATGGATGCCACTGATGGCTACATTGTTCTCGTTATAGAGACCTTCGTACCTGGAATAGCAAAAATGAACATCTTTCACATCAAATAGCACAAAATTAACGAAACTACTATTACACCCCATAAAAAACTACATAGCAAGGTTATAACCCTTTTCAAAATATGCTAGTGATCTCATCTTCACCACGACTTGGGTTCCGCTATATATAGCAAACATAGAAGAGCCAGTTGTTTAAGAAGAAATAACTACCTCGTCTTCAATCTCTCGAGGACTTTTATTGTCACTAGTTGGGATTCCATACAAGCATCAAGATTTACAAAAGCAATCATGTTCCCCTGTGGCTCTGCCACAATAAAAGCACGAGCTCACAACCTGAAGTGAACACCAGATGCAGTCTTGTCCATGTTAGCATATCCCATCACGTTAACATCAGCTGCTGGTCTAGTTATGTCATAGCTTCCAAGCCTGAGTAAATAGCTAGAAACAGATTCTACGGATATCCCATTCTCTACCAAGAGTAAAAACAATACTGGCAACAAAATCAGTCCCGCCATGGTAAGTCAAACAAGAGCACTGATTCGCTTGCTCAATAGCTTCTCAGCATTTCCTGACCACAGACGAAACAATTGAAACATGAACATAAACACAGGCTAGAAGGTACCGAGGTGGCAAAATATTTGTATTCGCAGCACAACCTGGAACACAATATCAATAAACCAAGAAGAAAGAATAAGAGAACACAAAACCCAAATTTTACGGCATCTTACCTAATCAGTATCGAAAATACTCAAATTAGTTCGTCAATAATCTATGCAGTAGAAAACACAAAATTTATTCGGTTTCACCATCACGATTAAGCAAGCAGCAACCTGAAATTATCGGACAAAAACAATCATTTCGAGACGTGCACGCTCCACTTAAATGATTTTTAACCCTTTTCTCCACATTCATTGAAAGCCCAAACAACAATAAATCTAGACCTCAACATCTACTAAAATACCACGAAGCTTGAGAACGAAGCAAGAGAAGAAAGCAATGAAACTTACACAGTGATAGTCGCGACACTGAAGTTCCGATCCAAGCATTAAACTCATGATTAAAGTCACGATTGGCATTGCTAAGGCTTGGGCTAGATGCAAGGAGGTCGGACGACCATTTTCCAACGATCGATTGGCGCCGGAGGTGAGCTGGGTTGAAGGGGAAGACGGGTTTGGCTAGGGATTGGGGGTTTATTTCGCTTCTTCACTTAAGCCTGAATTCGTGTAGTATATAGGTTATTATATGTATTATATTGTGTATAATTTTTAAAATAATAAAAATAAATAAAAAAATAACAACCACAATGGATTACAAAACGTGTTGTCTTAAACCTTCAAAAAAACGCACATAGACAACGGTTTTTAAAAACCGTTGTCGTTAACCATAAAAAACCCGCTCATAGACAACGGTTTTTAAAACCGTTGTCTTTGACATATATAGGACAACGGTATTTTAAAAACCGTTGTTGTTTTTCATTAAAAAAATGGCCAACCACAACGGTTTTCGTAAAACCCGTTGTCAAAGGTCAAAATACAACAGTTTGTGTATAAAACCGTTGTCTTTTTAGTGTGGTTAATTAGGATATTTGTTGTAGTGGTGTTAGTGATGAGCCTCCCTTCGGAAGAATTGAGTCAGAGCCCCTGAATACTAAGCCAATAAAAGACCAGGTCGGTCGAGATCATGAAGAACCAAGGATTGAAAAGAATTTATTGCACCAGAAAACTGAAAGAGTTGATGCCCCACTAGCCAAGTTGTGGCTAAGGGCTTTGAGAGTTTTTTTATTGTAAACAATCTTTGTTTAATATAATTTACATTCATTAATGGCATTTTCTTTATCTTTCTTCATAATGTTATATTGTGATATACTATTGTTGTTTTGATAAAGACCTTGAACATACTATAGTGTAAGTAAGATGAGATAGCGAATAAAGAGAGATCACTATCATGAAACACATCTTATAGTCACTGTATATTCTAAATAGTTCCTAGTCAATTGAGCCGTCCGCTAATAAGGATAAGGATTGCTCGAGATTGAGACTAGCATTTGCGATGCCAAGTACCACGTTTCATTGGTATGGAACATAGAGATGTTCAAAGCATGCAAATGGATATTCATATGATGAATGATCGAACTACCCTATTCGGACTTTCCAAGTGGTTATTATTAATTGAGTGGATAAGTCCGCGGTTTTGGTTGTACACCATTAGTCCTTACTACTTGAAACTGTTGGAGAACGCGGCGATCAGATCAATCAGAATTGATACCCGGTGCAGCGGAAGTTTAAAAATTTTATATGGAACGATTCCATAATGGGTATCAAAACTTAACGATTAAATTGTGTGTGTAAAAATTAAATAACAATTATAAATTTTTACCTCCAATCTCGAAGCGAGATTATGGACACCAACAGATTGCTCTGCTCTTGTTGTATATCCCTGGAACTGGTGGACGAACTGTTCTTCAATCAGGTCCACGAACGGATATTTAATCCCTCTGATAGATTGCACTAGAAAATCTATCAGAAGTTTCTACGAAGAGAATTAACGAATTTGATCCGTTAAACCAGACTGTAATTCAAAATTCACAGGCTGGATTTTCCTGAGTAGAGAGGGAGGGGGCGGCCACTGTTAGAGAAAATACTTAGGGTTTTCGAAAATTTGTGACCTTTTGTGTGTAATTTCTGTACTGCAATAACTTATTTATAATGTAGGCCGCTAACAGCTTAGGGCCCATTAGTCATAAGTTCAAGCCCGACAAGCAAAGCCCGCATGTTCAGAAATTAATATAAAATTCATCATGACTCCGATTGATAAATCGATTTCACCAATGTGCACAGAAACCATTTCTGCACCTTTTAAAGTCAAGATAAATTTTTCTGAATCCGAATTCAGTGATTTCCAAAAATGCCCATCCCTATGTCATTTTAGGAAATCTTACTCCTCTACTCTTAAATAAGAAGTCCAACTTCTTTGTTCATTAAATTTAACTCTTTAAATTTAACTATCTCAACGGGGATTAAAAATCCATTACTCTGTGTGACCCTCAATGGTTCAGGGATACAGCTAGCCGTGGGCTCACAACTCCTTGTGACTCGGAACAACAATTTCCGACTTGCCCATCGAATCATGGTAAGAGCGCCTAGCAACATTGCCCCATGATTCCCTAGGTATCACTGATAGTGCCTGCAAGAACCAATAGATTTTGGTTAGCGTACAGTACGGTCCCTTCATCCATATATCCCGATCGAATCAACAACCATTGGTAAATCGAGAGTCGTTCGAGATTCGATAACTATGCAACGCATCTTGAAGATCAAATAGTGACATCGCATGTGTTACTAAGAAACCATTTCTTAAAACACATCATGTACTCTGGCCAGAGATTCATCACACTAATATCTCCTCAGATCGCATAGGATATCCACACTCGCAAGTATGTGGTGAATCCTTGACAACAAAGCATCGACTCCTATATGTGTTGTAACTGTACCCAATCCCGACACCTGATGACCCTAATAGAGTCGGTAAACGAGTCAAAGCACAGTACTAGCATATAGAGTCTCAATGATGTTTCAAGTAGTAAGGACTAATGGTGTACAACCAAAACCGCGAACTTTATCCACTCGATAAGTGATAACCACTTGGAAAGTCCGGATAGGGTAGTTCGATCATTCATCGTATGAATATCCATTTGCATGCTTCGAACATCTCTATGTTCCTTACCAATGAAACGTGGTACTCTGCATCGCAAATGCTAGTCTCAAACTCGAGCGATCCTTATCCTTATTATCGGACGGCTCAATCGACTAGGAACAGTTTAGAATACACAGTGACTATAAGATGTGTTTCATGATAGACATCTCCATGTTCTACCACATCTTACATACACTATAGTATATTCAAGGTCTTTATCAAAACAACAATAGTATATCACAATATAACAATATGAAGAAAGATAAAGTCATTGCCATTAATAAAAGTGTAAATTATATTAAACAAAAGATTGTTTATACAAAGAGTCATCAAAGCCCTTAGCCACAAGTTGGCTCACCGGGCACCTACTCTTTCAGAAACATCATGGAGACTCTATGTGCTAGTACTATACTTTGACTCGTTTACCAACTCTATGAGGGTCATCAGGTGTCGGGATTGGGTACAGTTACGACACATATAAGAGTCGATGCTTTGTTGTCAAGGATTCACCACACGCTTGCGAGTGTGGATATCCTATGCGATCTGAGGAGATATTAGTGTGACAAATCTCTAGCCAGAGTAGTCGATGTGATTTAGGTTACTTGGTTTCCTAGTAGCACATGCGATGTCACTATTTGATCTTCAAGATGCATTGCATAGTTATTGAATCTCGAACGACTCTCGATGTACCAATGGTTGTTGATTCGTTCGGGATATATGGATGAAGGGACCGAACTATACGCTAACCAAAACCTACTGGTTCTTGCAGGCACTATCAGTGATACCTAGGGAATCATGGGGCGATGTTGCTAGGCGCTCTTACCATGATTCGATGGGTAAGTCGGAAATTGTTGTTCCGAGTCACAAGGAGTTGTGAGCCCACGGCTAGCTGTTTCCCTGAACCATTGAGGGTCACACAAGTAATGGATTACTAATCCCTATTGAGATAGTTAAATTTAAAAAGTTAAATTTAGCAAAAAAGGAGTTGGACTTCTTAACTAAAGGGAGTGGAATTTCCTAAAATGACATAGGGATGTGCATTTTTGGAAATCACTGAATTCGGATTCAGAAAAATTATCTTGACTTTAAAAGCTGCAGAAATGGTTTCTATGCACAATGGTGAAATTGGTTTATCATTCTGAGTCACGATGAATTTTATATTAATTTCTGAACATGCGGGCTTTGCTTGTCAGACTTGAACTTAAGACTAATGGGCCCTAAGGTGTTAGCAACCCACATTATAAATAAGTTATTGCAGTACAGAAATTAGACACACAACCTCATAATTGACAGAGCAATTTTTGAAAATCCTAGAAGAGTTCTACGGAGAATTCAAAAATCCTGTCTCCCTTTTGAGAGAGAATTCAGTCTGTGATTTTTGGAAAATTACATTCTGAATTGACAGATCAAATCTGTAAATCTCTTCGATAAACATCTGATTGATTTCTAGTTCAATCAATCAGAGGGTTTTAGTTTTCTGTTCGTGGACCTAATTCAGGAGATTGATCGAGTGAGTCATCAGTTCCTGGGATTTACAACAAGAGCAGATTAATCTGTTGATGTCCATAATCAAGCCATAGTTTGAAGAGGTAAAATATTAATTGTTATTATTATTTTATATGTTGATTTTAATCGTTAGGATTTGATACCCATGATATGGAATTGTTCCATATAAGAAAATAAATATTTTTAAACTTCCGCTGCTCCGGGTATCATATCAAATTGATATGAAAACGTGTTACAACAGTGGCGTCAGAGACAGGTTGCTCTCAGATCAAACGATTAAAATTTATTGATTGTACAAAATTTTTAAGCCTCGGGTTTTTAGAAACAAAAACAAAATTTTTTAAAATAAATTTGAAGGGCAACACGGGTAGCGATCGGCGCCGCCCAGGGCAGCGCTGGACGCTGCCCATGGGCAGCAACTTGATCGCTGCCCATGCCCGGGCCCCACGTGGGGGCGGGGCTGCCCGAGAACGTCCCGGGCAGCCCGGAAAATTAAAAATTATTTTTTATGAATTTTAAATTTTTGAAATTTTAGTTTTTGGTCCGATCAAAAATTGTTTTGATTGGTCCACGAGGCATCGGATCAAATTGTTTGAGTCTAAAATTTTTAAAATTGATTTTTGGATAAATTTGAATTTTTGAAAAATTTATAAATTTTATCCGTTAAATTAGATTTTATAAAATTAATTATTTTGGTACAATTGATGATAAGATATGATCTTATGAATATATTAGATAAAATTTGATTTTATCTTTTTAATTAAATTTCCATTGCATGTTATCCAATGATTTAATTATTGAATTAAATATTGGATAAATGGATGATCGATTGCCATGACCAATTTTATGGGTGTATGTTAGGTTGTTTACATTTGGTTTTTATTATTGTTGTTGAGTTTTATTAATGGGCTTGGTTTATGGCCCAATTTGATTTGTCATTTGTAAAAAAAAGTGGGCCTGGTTTATAGCCCGTTCCCACCCTTAAATATGTATCCCCTACTTGTCATCGAAATTTATTGTAAATTTATTAGACTTAGTGGGAGATAAATATTTGAAGACAATGGTGGGCCCAACAGACAATAAAGACCAAAGAAATGTAAATTGGAAGCTCAATGTAATAGAATTGCATTGCATACTTGCATATCACCTAGGATTGGACTTAGACTCGTGATTGGCAACCATGGGTCGATTAGTTATTGGGGTCGATCATCCTTTATATAATATATGATATTATTGTTGTATGCATGTTTAGACTAAATTGCATGAATCCCGCAAGCATACAAATTATTTAAAGATGAGACAATTTTCAAAATTAAAATCCCTTATTTTAAATATGATTTTAAATTGATATCAAGATAAACAAAAGGAAATTTAAATATTGTTTAAATGTTCCTACCTTCCATCAACGATCAATGTATGAGATGCTACCCGCGGGCACGGTCCGACTCATATTATTGGGGGGGCCCGTTCGTCGGAAAGCTGTACATTGGATCGACACATGTTGTAAGTTGGATGGAACTCCCATTGGATTGGCTCATATTATTGGGGATCCACATGGCGACCATCCATCACAACTTAATATTGATGGGTCATCTTGACATGTCACAATAAACGGCGTCATATTATTGGGTCCTTATTGGACATGAGGTAAAAGCATGGGGGTTGCTTTGGAAGCAATTGGGCTCTACCTTTTGAAAATTATGGTTGGCTGATATTATTCGGGACTATGATTTGTCAATTGGACTCCATGTTTCCACTAAAAAAACCAGTTTCTCGTTTTCACTAGAGGGTAGTGAAATCGTTAAAATAGTAGGAGTGAAATTCATAAAATAAATCTCGCCATATTTTATGTCTTAGTAAATTAATTATGCAATCACTGATTATTGTCTGTTTCTTTTCAGTATTTCATTACAATGAATTCGCGCAATCCACTATTCTCGATTCTCAAACAAAACAAACTGGCTGGCGCAAACTATACGGAATGGTTCCATAAGTTAAAGAGTGTTCTAAGTTCAGAGAAGATTTTCTAAGTGCTAGAAAAGGCTCCTCCGAAAACAGCCCCGGCTAATGTAACTTCGGAAAGGTTGGCCGACGTAGAGAAATGGTTGGACCATGATCTCAAGGCCAAATGTTACATGCAAAACTGGACAAGTCTAAAGAAGTTTGCCATCACTGCAAGAAACCCGATTATTGGAAGCGCAACAACATAGAATATATCGAGCAGTTACGAACTGCAAAGGATATATTTTATACTGAAATAAATGTTTCCCTTAATACTACTTCTTGGGTATAGGATACCAGATGTAGATCTCACATTTGCAATGATTTGCAGATGATGACAAGAAGTCATAGGCTAAGGATGGGTAAAACCCAATTATGGCTCGGGAATGGTTCCATAGTTGAAGCCAAAGCTTTGGGAGACGTTTATTTAATTATGTAAAACAATTTTAAGCTATTTTTGAGAGATGTTTCATTTGTGCCAGATTTCATTAAAACATTATTTCTATTTCTATGCTTGATAGAGATGGTTTTTCTTGCAATTTTACGAATGAGATTTGCAACATGTACAAGAATGAATGTTTGATTGGATGTGGACAACTTGAAAATGATCTATATAACTTAAAATTAAAAGACGTACCAATTAATTATGTTAATAAACCGGCAACAACAAATAAAAGGAAAAATGATAGTCAAAACCCGGCAAACCTTTGGCATTCTAGACTAGGTCATATTTCCTCAAGGAGGATGAACAAGCTAGTGGAAGAGGGAATGTTTGATATGTCTGATATTAACTCTCTACCAACTTGTGAGTCCTGCCTAAAAGGAAAAATGACTAAAACTCCTTTCAAAGGAAAACCTGAGCGTAGTCAAAATCTATTGGATTTGATCCATACAGATGTTTGCGGCCCATTTAGTATTGGTACTAAATTTTGTCACACCTACTTCATTACCTTTACTGATGATTATTCTAGGTACGGGTATTTATATTTGATGAAATATAAGTCTGAATCATTTGAAAAGTTCAAAGAATTCAAGGCTGAAGTAGAAAACAAACTAGGTAAAAATATTAAAGCACTTCGATCGGATCGAGGTGGAGAATACTTAAGTACTGAGTTTTTGGGCTATCTAAAAGAGAATGAGATTCTCTCTCAGTGAACTCCTCCTATGACACCTCAGCTAAATGGTGTTTCGGAGCGTCGCAATCGAACATTGTTGGACATGGTTCGATCTATGATGAGCTTCACTGAGCTTCCACCTTCGTTTTGGGGCTATGCGCTTGAAACAACGGTATTTTTGTTGACAATGTCCACACTAAAGCAGTGAACAAAACTCCATATGAATTATGGACTTGCAAAACTCCTAAGTATTCGTACTTAAGGATTTGGGGATGTCCTGCTTATGTGAAGCAGACAGTGGGAGATAAGTTGGATAGTCGATCCACCTTATGTTATTTTGTAGGGTATCCGAAGAATTCAATCGGATATTATTTCTATCATCCTACTGAAACAAAAGTGTTTGTTTCGAGGAATGTCACCTTCATGGAGAAGGAGTTCTTACTTGATAAGAAAGGCAAGATGATGAAACTTGAAGAAATTCAAGAAGAACCTGAGATACAAAATAACGATCCCACACTTCAGGAACCATTAAACGACACGCCTCTTTATAGAAGATCCGAGAGGACTTCTAGACCTCCTATTCGATGTGGTTTACTTCTTGAAGGGGATCAAAGTGAACCCGACATTGGATGTGATCCAAGAAACTTAAAGGAAGCAATTTCTGATGCGGATTCAAATTTATGGCTTGAAGCTATGCAGTCGGAAATAGACTCGATGCATACAAACCAAGTTTGGTCTTTAGTAGATCCTCCCGATATACAAGAGAAAACTTGGGCCTGATGGTAAGGTATTGACCTACAAGCCACGATTGGTGGCAAAAGGTTATACTCAAAGACAAGGTGTTGACTATGATGAAACCTTTTCACCAGTCGCAATGTTCAAATCCATAAGAATCCTTATTGCCATAGCAGCTTGGTATGACTATGAGATATGACAAATGGATGTGAATACTGCATTTCTTAATGGAAACATTAAGGAAGAGATTTATATGATGCAGCCTGAGGGATTCACATCCATGGGAAGCGAGCATAAGGTATGCAAACTTCAAAGATCAATTTATGGTCTCAAAAAGGCATCAAGAAGTTGGAACCAGAAATTTGATGAAACAATAAAAGACTTTGGTTTCATCAAGAACCCGGAGGAACCATGCGTGTACAAGAAAGTAGTTAAGGATGCTGTGACATTCTTAGTGCTTTATGTTGATGACATCCTACTCATTGTGAATGATGTAGGGATGTTGCAGTCATCAAAGATATGGTTATCAGGTAGATTCTCGATGAATGACTTAGGTGAGGCATCCTATATTTTAGGAATACAGATCTATAGAGATAGATCTAAGAGAATGATAGGACTCACTCAAGCTACCTACATCGACACTATATTGAAGAGGTTCTCTATGGATGAGTCCAAGAGAGGACATCTACCTATGTGTCATTGAGTTTCTCTATCCAAGTCTATGTCTCCCAAGACTGACGAAGAGATAGAGAAAATGACACACATACCATATGCGTCAGCCATAGATAGTATCATGTATGGGATGATATCTACCAGACTGGATGTAGCCTTTGCTCTGAGTGTCACGAGCAGATATCAGGCCAATCCCGGTCAAATGCATTGGAAAACTCTGAAGGATATTCTAAAGTACTTGAGAAGGACTAAGAATATATTCATGGTTTATGGGGGAAGAGAATTGAAACTGGAAGGCTATACTGACTCTAGCTTCCAAAGTGACGTGGATGACTCGAAATCAACCTCTGGATTTGTATTCATGCTCAATGGCGGTGCTGTCTCGTGAAAGAGTTCCAAGCAGGACACCACAGCGGATTCCACCACTGAGGCAGAATACATTGCAGCATCAGCTGCTACTAAAGAGGCCGTTTGGATGAGGAATTTTGTCCAAGAGTTGGGTGTAATTTCTGAAGCTGTTGGTCTAGTCCCGGTGTACTGTGACAACACTGGTGCCGTTGCTCAGGCAAAGAAACCAAGGTCTCATCAAAGATCCAAACACATACTGAGGAAATACCACATCATCTGGGAGATCGTGGAAAGAGGAGACATCACTGTCGAGAGAGTGGCCTCTATTCGCTGATCCACTTACTAAGCCCTTGCCACGACCATTGTTTGACAAACATCGCGAAGCAATGAGACTACGTAGTATGACTAGTTGGCTATAGGGCAAGTGGAAGATTGAAAGAGTTGATGCCACGCTAGCCAAGTTATGGCTAAGGGCTTTGAGAGTCTCTTATAGTAAACAATCTTTGTTTAATATAATTTACATTCATTAATGGCATTTTCTTTATCTTTCTTCATAATGTTATATTGTGATATACTATTGTTGTTTTGATAAAGACCCTGAATATAATGTAGTGTAAGTAAGATGAGATAGTGAATAAAGAGAGATCACTATCATGAAACACATCTTATAGTCACTGTATATTCTAAACAGTTCCTAGTCAAGTGAGCCGTCCGCAAATAAGGATAAGGATCGCTCGAGATTGAGACTAGCATTTGCGATGCCAAGTACCACATTTCATTGGTATGGAACATAGAGATGTTCAAAGCATGCAAATGGATATTCATATGATGAATGATCGAACTACCCTATTCGGACTTTCCAAGTGGTTATTATTAATTGAGTGGATAAGTCCGCGGTTTTGGTTGTACACCATTAGTCCTTACTACTTGAAATATCATGGAGACTCTATATGCTAGTACTATACTTTGACTCGTTTACCGACTCTATGAGGGTCATCAAGTGTCGGGATTGGGTACAATTACAACACATATAGGAGTCGATGCTTTGTTGTCAAGGATTCACCGCACGCTTGCGAGTGTGGATATCCTATGCGATCTGAGGAGATATTAGTGTAACAAATCTCTGGCCAGAGTACTCGATGTGATTTAGGTTACTTGGTTTCATAGTAGCACATGCGATGTCACTATTTGATCTTCAAGATGCATTGCATAGTTAACGAATCTCGAACGACTCTCGATGTACCAATGGTTGTTGATTCGATCGGGATATATGTATGAAGGGACCATACTGTATGATAAATAAAACCTACTGGTTCTTGCAGGCACTATCAGTGATACCTAGGGAATCATGGGGCGATGTTGCTAGGCGCTCTTACCATGATTCGATGGGTAAGTCGGAAATTGTTGTTCCAAGTCACAAGGAGTTTTGAGCCCACGACTAGCTGTATCCCTGAACCATTGAGGGTCACACAAGTAATGGATTACTAATACCTGTTGAGATATTTAAATTTAAAGAGTTAAATTTAGCGAAAGAGAAGTTGGACTTCTTAACAAAAGGGAGTGGAATTTTCTAAAATGACATAGGGATGGACATTTTTGGAAATCACTGAATTCGGATTCAAAAAAATTTTCTTGACTTTAAAAGCTGCAGAAATGGTTTCTATGCACAATGGTGAAATTGGTTTATCATTCTGAGTCACGATGAATTTTATATTAATTTCTGAACATGCGGGCTTTGTTTGTCAGGCTTGAACTTATGACTAATGGGCCCTAAGGTGTTAGCAGCCCACATTATAAATAAGTTATTGCAGTACAGAAATTAGACACATAACCTATAATTGACAGAGCAATTTTCGAAAATCCTAGAAGAGTTCTAAGGAGAATTCGAAAATCCTGTCTCCCTTTTGAGAGAGAATTCAGTTTGTGATTTTTGGAAAATTACATTCTGAATTGACAGATCAAATCTGTAAATCTCTTCGATAAACATCTGATTGATTTCTAGTGCAATCAATCAGAGGGTTTTAGTTTTCTGTTCGTGGACCTAATTCAGGAGATTGATCGAGCGAGTCATCAGGTCTTGGGATTTACAACAAGAGCAGATTAACTTGTTGGTGTCCATAATCAAGCCATAGCTTGAAGAGGTAAAATATTAATTGTTATTATTATTTTACATGTTGATTTTAATCGTTAGGATTTGATATCCATGATATGGAATTGTTCCATATAAGAAAATAAATATTTTTAAACTTCCGCTGCTCCGGGTATCATATCACACTGATCTGAAAACGTGTTCCAACAAAAACATAGTCTGAGTTGAGGATGATACCCCAAAAAATTAGGATACAAATCCTTTTGGACCGTGTCCCGGTGGAGCAAAGATCATCCACATGGGCTGGTCATCAGTAATCCTATCTCTCCTTTACGTACTAGAAACCAAATGATTAATGAGTTACTGCATGAAGAATCACAGCTAGAACCTAAGAAAATTGATGAAGCCTTACAATATGCTAGCTGGATTGAAGCAATGCAGGAGAAACTAAATCAGTTTACTAGAAACAAAGTTTGGAATCTTGTTCCTCGACCGAATAATTAGAATATCATAGGTACCAGATGGGTATTTCGCAATAAATTTGATGAGCATGGTACAGTGATAAGAAACAAATCTAGACTGGTTTCTCAAGGATTTAGACAAGAAGAAGACATAGATTTCGATGAATCATTCGCTCCAGTAGCTAGACTTGAAGCCATCAGAATATTTCTTGCATATGTTGCTTACAAGAACTTCACAGTCTATCAAATGGATTTGAATTCAGCTTTTCTGAATGAATTACTTCAAGAAAAAGTCTATGTAGAACAACAACCAGGTTTTGTCAATCCATCAACTCCTAATCACGTTTTTAAACCTGAAAAAGCACTATATGATTTGAAGCAGGCACCAAAATCCTGGTATGATACAATATCACAGTTTTTACTAAATCATGACTTAGTTATTAGAACCGTCGATAAGACTCTTTTCAAATTCACCAAAAGAGATCATATTTTGCTTGTTAAAATTTATGAAGATGATATTATTTTTGGTTCAACTAATCCTAGGCTATGCGAGAAATTCACTATGCTTATGCAGGAACAATTTGAAATGAGCATGACGAGCGAGTTGAATTTCTTCCTTGGATTACAAGTAAAATAACTTGAGAATGACATCTTCATCAATCAAGCCAAATATATCAAAGAACTTATTAAAAAGTTTGGCAAGGAAAATTTTTCAACAATGTCTAATCCTATGAGTGCTTCCATAAAACTTGAAAAAGATGAAACAAGAGAACCGGTAGAGGTGACGATGTATCGAAGACTTATCAGTTCATTATTATATCTAACTGCAAGTAGACCTGATATTATGTTTGAAGCATGTTTATGTTCAAGATTTCAAGCAGCACCCAAACAATCTCACTATATTGTTGCCAAACGAATAATTAAATATCTTAAGGGTACTCCAAATGTGGGTTTTTGGTACTCAAAAAACTCAGAATTTAACTTAGTTGGTTATTCCGATGCAGATTATGCAGGGTGTAAAATTGATCAAAAAAGCACTAGCGGTTCTTGTCAATTTCTGGGAGATAGACTAATTTCATGGTTCAGCAACAAGAAAACATCTATTGCCACCTCAACAGCCGAAGCTGAGTACTTAGAAGCTGGCAGCTGCTGTGCACAAATACTGTGGATACAACAACAGCTTTGAGATTATGGAATAGAATCAAATGAGGCTCCCATATTTTGTGATAACACAAGCGCTATTGCAATCACCCAGAATCCTGTAATGAATTCAAGAACAAAACACATCGATGTACGATATCATTTCATAAGAGAACATGTGCTGAAGAAAGAGATTCAAATGATCTATATATCTACTGATCAGCAGGCAGCCGACATCTTCACCAAACCATTATCGGACGCTAAGTTTTTTTACTTTCGTAATATAATTGGTTTAATAGATTTAAGCTGAGACAAGCATGAATTTAGGGGGAACATTGCATATTATTGTGTGAAATCACTTGAACACATATGCACACACACGCATGCATTCATAAACTTTTATAATATCTAAAAGGCTCATTGAGCTTGACAGTATGCTGCTCTAGCTCCCCCTATTCTTCAACTCATTTCACGATTCCATTCTATCATCCACACACTCAGAGATTCTTGACCATTGCAGACATCATCTTCAAAGCAGATGTTCTGCATCTCATCTCTCTCTGCAAGGAGCATAAAAATCCAAACTCTAGAAGGATTCAGTACATCTTGCGTGCGATTCTTGCACCGATGTAAATCCTCAGCATAACGATGAACCATAACAGCTGAACTCGGATTGGTATTACGGTTAATAGTTTCAAAGAAAAACCATATTCACATTCCTCTTGCTACAACCCTATCTCTATATATAGTCTCTACGAATTTCATATTCCTGAGCCTTAGCTAGCTCACTCACATTTGACTCTGTCATTACACTTGATTATATTGTTATCAAACTGCGGTGCTTTAACAATTTGCTTTGTAGATATATTTATAGGCAAGAGAGGAATAAGGTGAGAGGTCATTCAGACCAACAGTCACCTACATGCCAAATCAATGCTAAATTATCTAAAAATATTTCAATACAGACAATCTGATAAGTTTACTTTAATTATTCTTGAAACTCATGATTCATGCATTTAATAAAAGGTTGCATTAGTTACTCTTAGGATAGTACACTTCGGCCTATTGCATCATCTTCAAGATTTAAACTAAATACAGGTTACTTATCAATGCTTGATAATGTTAATAAGACTACTTTAGGCTGACAAGTTTTACTCTCGAAGACACAAAATAGTTGTCTTCTCTATTTCTCTGTCTACAGATTCACCTCACTCAAGCATCCAATTTGTCACATTGAAAGGACTGGTTGCATAATTTCGATCATCAAAGAAGTATAATTGCTCCAAGGTCATCTTCTCAACATGTAGCATCAAAATAAGGCAACCCGATGGCTTGAGTACATCTCGATTGGATTGAGTTTCCAACATTCACCTAAACCAACGAGCCCTAGTAGAATACCTTAAAGATTCCTCTACTGAAAATGAAGGAGGATTAGATGACATATGGTAACCAAGTGCTTGCACCTGATCATACAATTTCATCACCTGTGCAAGTACTTGATTTTGATAATATTTCTTTTGAAATTCAAAAATTTGAGCTTCCATCTGATTTTTTTAAATCTATTTTATATGATTTTACATTAACCATTGTGTGATATTTATAAGCAGATAAGCAGGACAATAATAGAGTCTGAGAAATCAAGGGTCATCATCATGTCCAATCAGTAACTGACATTTATTTAATACGGCACAGTATTTGATACCTACGAATTTAATACAAATATGGTGTCTCATAAGTGTCATCCTCTCCTGTCACATCATTCTTATTTATAACCATTTCCTGATATTCTATGGAAATATGTGCATAGTTTATTTCTTTGAGAAAATTAAAGGACACTAGAAACAAAAGATCGGAAATCACATCAACATCTTTTGACAGGATCTTTATGATCGTTAAACCATGCGCTCTGAATATGCAGTATATCAAAAGTTTCTAGTTTTATCATTCACATTAATTGTTGAGATTTATGAACAACTAAACATCACCTGATCAGCAGCTATAGTTAATAGAGTAGTCATTTTTTTAAAAGCCATTTATTTAAATTTTCAAGGATAACTGACATCATTGTTACAGGAAAACTTCAATAGCATCACTTACAATGAAGCATCAAAAGCTAGTTCTGTTCTTCATATCTCCTTAGCTATTGCATATCGCCATGATCAGATAAAAATAGCAAGCTCTATAGTAGGAGATCGTGAGAAACCCACATCATCTTCCCAGATTTGATTAAACTCATAACACTCGATGTAGAGAAACAGTAAAAGGTTTCCTTCAGCACTGAAAATGTCCCTGATACAGTTATACACAGCAAATCCTTATACTGACGCTTTAAGGATGTAAAGCGACATACTTTAACAGCAGAGGTCGATGGTACATCACCAAAAAGATGACGACGCAACCGTTCCACAGCCTCCCACTCTACAAAAACCTTTGCAGCAACCTGATCTTCAAAATCTTTATTTCGCGATTTATTTATTGCAGCATTGAACTCACCCAACATATCTTCTTCTGATATTGACATTTTTTTTGCTATGTTTATAAGTGATTGATTGACAATTCTAACTACATTTGGTCATATATTTATAGGAATAATTAGGAATATTAAAAGTCATCATAGTTACATCTCAACCGCTCTTCATCTACCGGTCAAAAGTTGCAACTCATGGGATTTGACGACTTATCTCAAACACCGCCCTACTCTCTCTGACATCAGTATTGAACAGACATTGGGATTCACGTTAACCGTCATCCCTTATCTTTATGATTTATTTTATATACCTCGATCGCTCAAATTCAATTTTTAAAGCGCGCAAATTCAAAATTCGAATTCAAATTTCAAAATTCACAATTTTAGTTATATTTTACCACGTCAGGAGATTTTTTGTATCCAACACAAACATACATATATCTTAGAATACCAAAAGTCTTTATATAATTACTGGTTGTGCTCTCTTCTTTGCTTTTACTAACAAAGCCTAATCGTGTTATCTCAAGTGTTTCTTCATTTCAGTCAAACACAAAGATGTCAATCCAAAAGACGTGCTTGGGTATTAACTTCGAAGAGATCTACTCCGTTAACAACCCAGATATCTCGGAGATATTTCGCATGCTTGAAGCTTCAGGACTTCGAAAGTTTCTTGGATCTTGTTCTACCGTCAACTACACTCTGGTCAAGAAATTCTTTGACTCCGCACAACTCAATCATGGAAGCAGCACTTGCATTATCCAGGACCAACGCATTTAGTTCAATCAGCCGTTCTTTGGGAAAACATTTGAGCTTCCTACCACGGGTTTGACAAAATGCATAGATCTACCTGATGGCAATGCTACTAATTGGGCAGCCCAATTTACCTTGGATGGTACTCTCATCAAATTCAATGGACTCAAGCAAAGCTTAAAGCCAGCATATTGCCTGTTAGCCAACATAGTGGCCAAATCGCTCATCGCCAAAGCAGGTTCTTACGACAAAGTCACTCTTGAAATGTTTCAATATATGGCATCTATTGATTCTCATTTGAACTTTAACTGGTCATATATTTTATACTCCACACTTTGTGAGATGATTCGAGGCAAAGGTCAATCCAAAGGATTCGCTTTGAAAATCTGTCACATGCTCTAACTACTTGGTGTTGACTCGTCAGAGTTTGAGCCACTGCATGTATCAAAATGGCTCAATTCAGTTACGATACATGTGTTCTTACAAAAGAAAAAAGTCACAGCCGATCAATTGTGAGTCATTAAGCAGGAAATTGGAGCTGAACAACAGATGGCTACTGCTGGTACACTGTACCTTAAAAAGAAGCATTCCAGAACTTGTAGACGCATTGTTCATCTTGACTCCGATGAAGCCGAGGATGTTATCGATAATGCTCCACTGGTTCAAGTCTTTGGTAGTCCTTCCCCGTCTCCAAAGAATAAGAGGTCACTAAAGTAGCTCAACCGAAACCCAAGAAATTAAAACTCTTATCAACAGTCAAAACTCCAACCTCGCAGATCACAGCTTCATCCATAGAAGTTTCAGCACCATCAGCACTGATTATCTCTTCATCAGCCGATGTACATATCTCATTAAATGAGATGCCGAAATCATACATTTCTTAAGTAATATCGCCTTTACGATTGGTACCTACCCCGACTTACAACACTAAAGATACAATTGCACCCATTTCACCATCCTTGCTAACGGAGTCAATCCCAACTTCTGAGGTAGTGACTATCCGCATTGATCAACCAATCAGTTCATCCTCTCATCCGTCCAAATGAATTACAATTATTGAGCCATTTTCTCAAAGTATGGGTAGAAAAACCATAATCGATCCTCTGGATAAAGGCAAAGGAGTTCTTATATCTCCATCCAAGACACTCTCTGTTTCTAAAATGAAAGCATTGCTCACTCTCTCTGGAATTCTTCGAGCAGTCCGATTTCGGCTACGAGAATTCAATGAGTGGTTCATCTATCGAACCCAAATCTCATATTCTCAAATTCTTCACGAGAAAAAGTTGGAACACTTAGCAAGATTGGAGGACAAGATTTTTGTTCTTACTTCTACTTCTCATCTTGAAACGGCTCTCGGCAGATTCAAATTGTTGATGTTCAACTTCATGATAGCCTAGCTTGGTATGTTATTTTTCAACGAGAATAGAACTTCGATCGAATGAGAAAAACCGCTAAAGATGATTGTGAAGTCATTTTGCATCTCAAACAATCAGTTGATGTCACGAGTACTTTTCTTAATGAATATCGATTCAAACTTCACATATCTCAACTGTTCAATGAGTACATTATTATGTATCTTACAGAAACTAAGGCCATGATACCCACCATGTAATCTCATGATGAATCTGATGAACATGAACCCATATTAATAGACGAAGAACAAGAGTTTATGGCAGCACAAGATGGATCCCCGATGTCCTAATTCACACTTGCAACTACATAGATGAACCAACGATAACATGTCATCCTGGAACTTCCGATCTCGGACCCACAGATTTGGACACAGTTGCTAATGATGATCCATTACCTGAAATTCCACTCACTTCTGTTTCAGATGTTCTGCAGTCCATATCTGATTTCGACGTAGCTCAGCACACATCCACTCTCACAGAGACAACGTCAGCTGAATCATCTCCAGAAACCATCTTTGTAAAACTTGTCCCACTGATCCTCCAGTCAATACTAAACAAATCACCAGAACAGTTGAACCTACAACAAAAGACAAGGCCATCTTGACAGAAACCGATGATTATTCTATCCTCTGTCAAAACCACGATTGTTGTTCCAACAATCACCAATCCTGTCTCAGGCACTGACAACCTAAGCATGGCAGCCAAGCCTACCTCAACATCTCTAGTTTCCATGGAGTCCCCTGAATGTGATCTGGAAAGTAACATTGAAAACTTTCGCACTACTATGCATATTCTTAGCAATCGGATTCAAGGAAAAGATGCTGGCATTTCCAATTCTTGCTCTGTTATCATGTCTCTCCTAAACGGATTATCATCTCAAATCAACAAATATGGCACCGAATTGAAGAACTACAAAGAAAGAAATCTGCAAGCTATGGAAACTGTTGCAAAAAAAGTGACTCAAACTGTATGTCACACAAATGATCATACCGCTGCAAAGATTTTGTTTCTTCAAGCTGACCTAACTGCTCATATTGACTACCGCATTGACTCCTTCCAAGCCATTGTAGGTGCTCAAATTGGAGAAATCATTTCTCATCTCACTCGTGGTGATGTCAAAAAGGGGGGAAGAGCCTAGAAAATCAGTTGATATAGACCGATATAAGCGTGAAGTTACACAGACAAAATGGAAACAGATGAGGCAATAGTTGTTATAAAGGTAAATTTTATTTATCACAGCCCAGTAGGTGTAATAGGATTTTATTGCGCTTTTATTAATTATTGCATGTAACATTTATGTATCAATGCAATTCATTTTCTCAATAAATTCATTACCCTGTGTTATCTGTTATGATTTTCGGGGCATAAGTTTTGTCATTACCAAAAAGGGGGAAATTGTTGAAATCTAACTTTTGGTGATAACAAAACAATATATCACTGTTATAGTATGACCGCCATTTATATGTAAAATAGGAAAAATGTCTATCGAAAGATATCAACTGACTAGAACATATCAACTGAATTACAGATATCAGCTGAACTCTTGGATATCAAATGACCTTCAGATATCAGCCGACTCCATTATGACTTCAACCGATCTTAGCTATCAGAATAAATGTCAACTGGAATACAAGTCTCAAGGATATCTACTAACTTTATAAAGTCACAAATACCTAGTAACGGATCCTTGACAAGACAACTTAAATGCAAACGGACAGAGCATTTAAGAAACCGTATGACAAAGCTCAAAAGACCATTAATAGCATTTATTATGAAGAGATATTGAATGGACATTAAAAGGGCTTTGAGTATAGATATTTTGAAGATAAACAAATCTTACTCCACAAAACGAGAAATATTATATGGCATACATCTCTTTGAAAAGATGTTTCTTACCGTTGACATAAAGGGATAAAGACGTTGAAGGTTGAAATATAAATACCAGAGCAAAACGAAGAAAAAGAAAAGATACGGTCATCAAATTATCAAAGCATCTAAGCACTCGAAATTGTTTCAATATTCTATTGCTCATTCAACCCTTCTCTCAAACATAAGCATATGTGATCTTCTTAGAGATCTATTCAAGGGTTACTCAAATCAAAGTCATTGTTTGAAGAACATTGAATGCTCCAAGGATTTGAGATTCTAAGCTTTCAAAAGCTTAGTCGTTCATCATTATCAACCGAAGAAGTTTGATAAGAACTTAGAATCTTATCAGTCTAAATCTAGGAGTTCCATTTTAAGCAGTGATAAGTCCTAACTTGGATCGGGTGTATTACAATACGTTGTAATAGCAAAATCTTCTAGTGTATCCTTCCCGTGAGTAAGAAGGGTTGACGTAGGAGATTGAGCTCCGAACATCCATAAACAACTATGTGCACATTTACACTTCTGCATCACATCATATTTTCACTATTGTCACCTAGTTTAGTTAGAGTCATCTTATGGACTATTTTAGTAGCTCTTATTTATCTAAGAAGCTAATAAAATTCGGTTAAGTGAATTAACATTTGCTTAATCTTATTGCATTAAAGTATAAAATCATTATTGTGTGCATTCACACCCCCCCTTTACATACACTATCGATCCCCAACAGAATGGAACACTCTTTTTGATCACCGCAGTTATAGGTGCCGTCAAAGTGTCGAAATCGTTTAAAAACCTCTTATAGAAGCTTGCAAGCCCATGAAATCATCAAAATTGACCAATATAAGTAGACGTTGGCCAATCTCAAATAACACTTACCTTTACCTTATCAACTTTCACTCCTTGAGCACTCACAAAAAAAACCAAGAAACACAAGTTCTTTTGTACAAAAGACACACTTTTTCAAGTTAGCATATAAAATTTTAGATTTTAGTGTGATTAGCACAATTCTCAAGTGTTCCACATGCTCATTCAAATTCTTGCTATATACCAAAATGTCATCAAAATAAACAACAAAAAATTTCCCTATATGTGCATGCAAGACATGATTCATAAGTCTCATAAAAGTGTTAGGTGCATTAGTTAATTTGAAATGCATAACTAACCACTCATATAAGCCATATTTGGTTTTAAACATAGTTTTCCACTCATCACCTTCCCTCATTCTTATTTGGTGATAGCCACTTTTAAAATCAATTTTTCTAAATATACAAGAACCATGAAACTCATCTAACATATCATCTAGTCTAGGTTTAAGATGCCTATACTTGATGGTAATATTTTTAATGGCTCTACAATCAACACAGATTCTCCATGAACCATCTTTTTTAGGAACTAATAAAACAGGAACAGCAAACGGTGACATAAGTCACGCACGATACCTTTATCTAATAATTCACTGACCTGCCTTTGTAGCACTTTAGTCTCATCCTGGCTGCTTCTACAAGCTGGACGATTTGGCATCACACTTCCAGGTACAAGATCAATTTGATGCTCAATTCCCCTCAAAGGTGGTAATCCTTGAGGTAACTCCTCTGGAAATAAGTTGATGCAATCATGGATGGTGCACATCTTGGACAAGTGGCGAAGGAAGCTAAATATCCGTTGAAGATGCCACGAGGACCAATTATGAGAGGTCAGAGCAAGAATTTTAAAGAAGAACTTCAAAGTTTCATGACAAATTATCAAGATGGAGTTGGAGTTCTTGAAGAGCAATTTGGAAATTGTTTTAATGTTCTAGAGTTGAAAAAGACCAAGGAAATGAAGAAAAACAAGAAGAAACACGTGAATCACCTGTATTAACCCGTAACCCAATGACATGATTAAGGGATTAATTAATAAAAAGTAAGAAAATTGGGCCAGCGCAGATCGGACAGGGCTAGGGCTAGGGCTTACATCATCAATTACATCAGCAAGGTGGCGTCATTTCTTGGGTGCGGATGGGACATCGGACGGCCCAAAGTTTGGATCAGACGATCGGATCATGTTTGGAGGCTCCGAACTGGGTTAGGACGGTCCGAACTCTGTCTATAAATAGGGATCCGAAATTCATTTTCAAGCGCACCAAAATCCTCTCTTCTCTCGATTCCTTAGCCTTCTAACTCAGATCTAGGGAGTTCTAGGCGTCTTATTGGGAATCTGGAAGTGGCATAGCGATCCAGGCGTCGTAGCGGAGCTGTGGCCTAGTTTTGAGGCAAGCAACAACAAAGGGCTGACGACGGATGCATGTATAGCTTTGTCTTTCTAAAAATATTTAGGATTATGGAATAGCTTAGTTAAGGCTTTTAGAGTTTATTTAATGATTCATGGGTATTTGCATTGAAGACGCCATAGTGCGGACCTGTAGGCGTGTGATCTAGACCAGTGGTGCTAGGATTTTCCTACAGTGTTAGAGGTACAGAAGTACTGACCGAGATAGTCGGAATGATATATATTCTTATATGTTGAATGAGTGTGTGCTATGTGTTTTACCATGTTTTAAGGCTTTAGCACATGCATGTTTTTATGGTAGACTGCATTTGTTATGATGTGAGTCATGACAGTTTCCATCGGTGATGAATTACTCCTTATGGATTTGTGACTGGGAAGACTCAGCCCCTGGTTTTGCGATCACTAGGAGTGACCACGATGGTGGAGTAGACGCTATAAGGGATATGGGAATACACGAGTACCCCGCGGAGTCGCTCTCTTAGCACGGTACTGGGTATTCATGGCGCCCTAAGTAGACTATTTTAACCAGTATTTTAAATTCATTTGCTTTCTGCATATTAGTCTATATATCATTGCTTTTTTATTGAGCGTTGTCGCTCATGCCCCTGTGTTGGTTTCTTTTTGGGATTCCTTGTGGCGGGGCAGGTTTGAGGTTGGACGGTCCAGTGATTCGCAGGAGGGTTGAGGTTGTTAATATTTGCAGCGAGGCCTTAGTGGTAGGGTTTGTTACCCAAAGATTTTCAATTTGGCTGTATAAGAGTATTTATACACTTTTGTTATCGTCGGTTGTATTCTGCCGATTGGATTTGTTTTATTTTAAATATTCAGCTCGTTATGCTTTAACTAATTATTGCATGCGCTAAACTCTGATTAGTTAGTGAATCCGGGTAGGATCACTACATCTATTGGTATAAGAGCAAATTGCAATCGGGAATTAGTAAAGCGGATTAATACATTATTTGTTATTAATTGACAGATAGAAGATTATGACGAGAGCCATGATAGTGGAAATGATGGTCATTGGGATGATGGAGGCGGTCGTTGACATCGCCGTGGACACCGCGAAAAGCAGAGCAGAGTTAGCATGCATATGTTTATGAAAGTGAGCCTTAAGAAATTAGCGGGAGGCGATGCCCCAGAGGCTGCTGAGGAATGGCTAGAGAGGATGGAACATTGCTTCAGAGTGTTCCTTTTCACAGTTGCTGAAAAGATGAAGACTCTTCTTTTTCTGCTAGAGGGTTGAGAAAGGAAGTGGTGGAGATCTACTTCCGCACCGTTTGTAGCAGCGAGAGGAGAAGCTATTGGGCTGAGTTTCATACCGCTTTCCAGAGATTGTATTTTCCTCCAGCCCTTCATGAAGCGAAAGCTAGTGAGTTTCTTGGACTGTGACAGGGACGATAACTATCAAGGAGTATCATCAAAAGTTCTTTGATCTTCTACTTTATTTCCCACATATCGCTGAGAGTTCTGTGGCCAAGTATGATCATTTCCTTCAGGGTTTGAACCCTGAGATTCATCAGATGGTTTCTGTTGGGAGCTACATGACCTATGAGGGTTTGGTGGACCGTTGCCATCAAGCTGAAGACAGTCTTCGGAGGAACCGGTCTATGTTTCCTTCCGTTTCATCTAGACCAACTAGTTCTTTGGGTCCGAGGGGCTAGTCTTTCAAAAAGCAAGGTGGTACTTCTTCTTCTTCTTTCGGATCTGGAGGAGTTCAGCATTTTGGTAGCCAGGGGATGAGCCATTTTCATCATTGTCGGTGTAAGCATCCACCAGGCCCATGTCCTCGATCGACTGGAGCGTGTTTTCAGTGTCGACAGGACGGGCATATGAAGAGAGATTGTACTACTCTTATGGGAGGAGCTAGTGGTTCTGGAGGATCCTAGGCATCAGTACATCAACCACAGCAGCAGTATTAGCAGCAGCCTTCTCATCAACAGCGCCAACATTTGCAGCCATCGCTGCGACAGACTTCATCCCATGGTCATTCTTCCTTACGGCCACGTGTTCAGGGGCAGGTCTTTTCACTAAACCAGGAGCAGGCGGAGGCAGGCACTGACCGTATGATTGCAGGTACCTGTAGTTTATATGGTTTTCCTGCGTATGTTTTAATTGATACGGGTGCGTCACAATCATTCATCTCAGCATGTTTTGCTATAAAGTATAGATTTTTGTTTATTCCTTTAGACATGTTGTTGGTAGTTTCTACTCCGATGGGTAGCGAGGTCTTAGCTAAGCGTCTAGTGGTTGGTTGATATTTGGTTTTCGAGGGGTATCTTCTTAGTGCTAACATGATGATCGTAGCTATGGAGGATTTTGACTGTATTATCGGGATTGATCTCCTGACTGCCTACAGAGCGATTGTGAATTGCTATCAGAGGTTTGTTTAGTTTCGTCCTAAGGATGACAAGGCAATGTATTTCTATAATGAGGGAGCGCGACCCCAGATGCCAGTGGTTTCTGCTCTGAAAGCCCGGCGTGCTTTAGAGTCTGGCGGAGAAGGCTACCTTATCTACGCCATCGATGCATCCTTGGAGGGAATAGACATCCAGGAGATACCCGTAGTCCGTGAGTTTCCTGATGTGTTTTCGGAGGAGATTCCAGGTTTGCTGCCAATGAGGGAGATCGAGTTTGCTTTGAGTTACTTCCAGGGATAGCACCAATTTCCAGAGCTCCGTACCGATTAGCACCTTCTGAAATGAGAGAGTTGCAGAGTCAACTTTGGTATTTCTTGATAAGGGTTACATTCGGCCGATTGTTTCGCCATGGGGAGCCCCAATCCTTTCTGTTACGAAGAAAGATGGGTCGATGCATCTTTGTATAGACTATCGACAGCTTAACCAAGCAACTGTGAAGAATAAATATCCTCTTCCACGGATAGATGATCTGTTCGATCAGTTAAAGGGCACTTCTGTTTATTCGAAGATTGATCTGCGGTCGGGATATCATCAGTTGAGGGTTAGAGAGGAGGATATCTCCAATACATCATTTCATACGCGGTATGGTCACTACGAGTTCTTAGTAATGCCATTTGGTTTGACGGACAGAGTATTTCGCGACTTTTTGTATAAGTTCGTGGTTGTGTTCATCGAAGATATCATGGTGTATTCTCGCAGTATGGACGAGCACGTTTTCCATCTCCGTACAATATTGAAGATACTGAGAGAGAGGCAGTTGTATGCCAAGTTGAGCAAGTGTGATTTCTGGATTGACCGAGTTGTTTTCCTTGGACATATGATTTCACGAGAGGGTGTTTCAGTTGATCCTAGTGAGACGAAAGCCATTTTGAACTGGTCACGCCCGACGACAGTTTCAGAGATTCGTAGTTTTCTTATGATGGCATGCTACTACCAGAGATTCGTGGAGAACTTTTCTCAGATTTCTAAGCCTTTGACGCAGCTGACGAGGAAGGATGTACCTTTCGTTTGGACGTCAGAGTGCAAGGAGAGTTTTCACGAGTTGCGACACCGTCTGACTACAGCTCCAGTATTGGATCTACCATCTAGATCATGAGACACTGATGCTTCTCTCCAGGGTTTGGGATGTGTGTTATCGCATAAAGGTCATGTGATTGCCTATGCCTCTAGGCAATTGAAGACTCACAAAGAGAACTATCCCGTACACGATTTGGAGATTGCGGCCATTGTCTTTGCTCTTAAGATATGACGTCATTATTTGTACGGTGAGAAGTTTGAGATATTCACTGACCATAAGAGTTTGAAGTACTTGTTCACTCAGGCTATGTTGAACATGAGGCAGCGTCGTTGGATGGATCTGTTGAAGAAATACGATTGTGAGATCAAGTACCATCCAGGCACTTCTAATCCAGTTATGGATGCTCTTATCCGCAAAGTGTACGTGACTTCGCTTCGCACCAGCTCAATTGCACGAGTGGTAGAGGAGTGTTGTTCCTTAGGTTTCACTTTTCGGCATAAGAAGGAACATCAGGGAGTTCGCATTTCGTCAGTGCTTGCTGAACCAGCCTTGTATACGCGTATACGTGAGTCGCAGGCCGTTGATCTGAAGACGCAGAATTTAGCTCGTTTGGCTTAGGATGGGAATAATTCTGGTTTTCATTTACAGAATGATGGTATGTTGTGTCTCTCTGGACGTGTGGTAGTTCCTGATGATTCCACACTACGAGAGGAGATTCTGTCTCAGGCTTGTCGTAGTATATTTTTGGTACATCTAGGCAGCATGAAAATGTATAAGGATCTACGTATGAGGTTCTGGTGGAAAGGGATGAAGCACAATGTTTGTCAGTTTGTATATCGATTCCTTGTGCGTCAGCAGGTCAAGATAGAGTTTCGACGACCCGGTGGTTTGCTTCACAGTTTAGAGATTCCAGAATGGAATTAGGAGCAAGTGACAATGGATTTTGTCACCAACTTACCAATGTATTCCAGAAATTATGATTCTATTTGGGTTGTTGTAGATTGATTGTCGAAGTCCGCGCATTTCATGCCTTACAATCAGGACTTTACTTTCGACAGAATGACATGTCTGTACATGCAAGAGGTTGTTCGTCTGCATGGAATTCCATTGAGTATTTTCAGCGACATAGATCCGAGGTTTACCTCCAGGTTTTGGGGTAGCATCCAGCGAGCTCTAGGAACTACTCTGAGTTTGAGTACAGCTTACCACCCGATGACCGACAGGCAGAGTGAGAGAACTATTCTTACCCTCGAGGATGTGCTTCGCGCTACACTCATGGATTTTAGTCCAGTGTGGCATGACCACTTGGCGTTAGTGGAGTTTTCTTATAACAACAGTTACCACAGCAGCATTGGCATGGAACCATTTGAGGCTTTATATGGACGCCGCTGTCGTACGCCTTTGTTTTGGGATGAAGTTGGCTAGCGTCAATTCGAAGGTCCACAGATGATTCAACAGATGACAGATGCAGTGGAGATGATCCGTAAGAGGATTAAGGAAGCCCAGGATCGATAGGCTAGCTATGCAAACACTCACCGCAGACCGTTGCATTTTGAGGTAGGGAAACATGTGTTCCTGGGAGTGTCAGCTTTCCGGAAGGTGATGAGATTTGGACTCAAGGGCAAGTTGTCGCCGATATTCATTGGTCCGTCTGAGATTCTTGAAAAGGTTGGAGACGTGGCTTATCGTTTAGCCTTGCCACCGTATCTTTCCAGTATCCATGATGTGTTTCACGTGTCTTTGTTGAGGCAGTACGTGGCAGATGAGTCGCATATCTTGCATCCGACTGAGGTGCAATTGGATCAGGATCTATCCTACGTGGAGAGACCTCTCAGAATTCTCAATAGGAAGGACAAGTTGCTTCGCAACAAGCGCATACCTCTAGTGATGGTACAGTGGCAGCGTAGGGGAACTAAAGAAGCAACTTGGAAGCTGGAGAGCTGGATGCGAGCTGAGCTTCCAGAGTCATTTTGATGTTTTGTACTTTTCCTTGTAAGGAAGATTTGTACTTTGTAATGTTCAGTTGTAATAAAAAACATTGTTTGACTTTTCATGTTTTCCTCTAGACTTAAATTTCGAGGACGAAATTTCTTAAGTTGGGGAGAATGTAATAACCCGTAACCCAATGAAGTGATTAAGAGATTAATTAATAAAAACTAAAAAAATTGTGCCAGCTCAGATCGAACGCTCCAAAGTGGAGTTCGGAGGCTCCGATCGTGATCGTACGATCTGTCGACAGCATCGGATGGTCCGATCAGGGCTAGGGCTTACGTCATCAAATACGTCAGCAAGGTGACATCATTGCTTATGTGCGGATGGGACATCGGACAGCCCGAAGTCGGGATCGGGCAATCCGATCGTGTTTAGAGGCTCTGAACTGGGTTCGGAAGGTTCGAACTCCGTCTATAAATAAGGGAGCAAAAATTCATTTTCAAGCGCAACAAACTCCTCTCTTCTCTCGATTCATTAGCCTTCTAACTCAGATCTTGGGATTTCTAGGCATCCTATTTGGAATCCGGAAGTGGCATAGCGATCCAGACGTCGTAGCAGAGCTGTGGCCTAGTTTGAGGCAAGAGACAGCAAAGGGCTGACGACGGACGCATGTATAGCTTTGGCTTCCTAAAAATATTTAGGAGTATGGAATAGCTTAGTTAAGGCTTTTAGAGCTTATTTAATGATGCATGGGTATTTGCATTATAAACGCCATAGTGCGGACCTGTTGGCGTGTGATCTAGACCAGTGGTGCTAGGATTTTCCTGCAATGTTAGAGGTACTTATGTAACGCCCCGTTTTTATCTTAAATAAGTTTATTTGAGTGATAAGTGTATTTTATACACTTAATTTATATATGATTTTAATTGTTAAATATTTGTTTCGAGCAGATTTATGTGGGTATTGTGTTGTTTTTTGTGATTGTAGGAAATTATCGAGATTTTGTGAATTATGGAATTTTGAGGAGAAAAATAAGAAGTTTAGAAGAGAAAAGAAAAGAAAAGGAAACAACGCACAGAGTCAGGAGAGGTTAATGGGCTTTTCACAATTGGGCCAAAGATAGAGCTTATCTTTAGCGCTTCTTCAAGAGCTAACGCGCAGAGTTCTGAAATCAGAGAATTGGAAATTTCGAGTTGAAGGCGCGCCCGCGCCGTTCTTAAAGCGCCCGCCCTGTTGCTGATTTGGAAATTTTAATTATTTCGGGCAATAAATTCTTGGGCTTTTTGTGGGCTTTTGATGAGCGATATAAAAGAGATTATTATCAGAGGAGAGGAGGGGAGCCGCCACACACTCATAATACAAAAATCCGAGGGTTTGATCGTGTGATTTTCCTGAGGATTTTTTTGGAGCTTAACTGAAGAACGAAGACGGAGTTTGATAGTTCGGACACGGCATCGACGACGGATTTGTTTCTTATCTTTTATTTAATTCTGACATGTTTGGATTTATTATTTATTGTTTTCAGAATTTTATTATGAACTAATTTTTATAGTCTAGAGGTCGGATGGAACCTGATGTAGACGCTTTCATGAATTTTTGATTTTATTGAATTGGATTTCTTCTAGATTAATTGTTTTTTCTAGAATTGTTTGTCTTTTCAATTATCTGATCAATAATTTATTTGTTATATTTATTTGAAATCATTGCTCGGGAGAGGGGATTTTGAATAGGACATTAGAAAATACACTGTTAATTATTTATACAGCTCGGGAGAGTGTATGATTTTAACAGAGCTTTTAAAGAGAACATTGTGTTTTGTGTAGATCACTGCAATAAATTCTTAATAGGAATATCAGAATTGAATTGTAGTTGATAAACATTATTTGTTGCTCGGGAGAGGGAAATAATATACGTAAGTGTTCTTGGCTATTAATTGATTGGAATTCATGAAGATTAATTAATTAGGATTGATTGTTGTTGAAACCAGGTGAAATCTATACCTCTAGACCGTTATTCTCTGATTGATTTTTAATCTGACAGTTGTGTGCGTGCTTTTAAATCATCTGATTATTTATTTTATTGCAAAATTCTCAAAGTTTGATTTTTTAGATAAAGTTTAGATTATTTTAATTACAAGTACTAAATATTTTCATTTTACTCCCTGTGGGATCGATATCTGAATTATTCACTATATTAAAACTTGACACTCGTACACTTGCGAGGAAATTTCACAACAAGTTTTTGACGCCGTTGCCGGGGATTAAATTTTGATTATTTTTTAGTCTTGTTACCAATTAGTCTAGATTTTAATTTAGAGTTTTTTTTTATTTTATTTTTTTAGTTACTAATTAGTTTCTTCTTATCTTTTAATTGCAGTTTATGCGACGATCTCAAAGTGCTAATTCTCTACTGTTTGATCCGGAGATCGAGCGCACTGCACGTGCTTTAAGACGAGCTAGAAGAGAAAAAATTGAAAGAATGGCTGAACAAGAAGCAAATCAAGCTCCCCTAGTGCCAATTAGAGATCACTTCAGACTGACGATCCAGACTCACTATTCTAGAATCGCTCGAGGAACTATCAATGCAAACAATTTTGAGCTGAAGCCTGCATTGATAAACATGGTTCAATCAAACCAATTTAATGGGAGTGCCACAGCTGATCCTCATCTGCATCTCAGGACCTTCTTAGAAATTACTGATACGGTAAAATTTAATGGTGTTCCTGAAGATATTATACGCTTACGCTTGTTTCCATTTTCTCTCAGGGATCAAGCCAGAAGTTGGTTGCAATCACTGCCACTTGGAAGCATCACTACTTGGGAGGTGATGGCAGAAAAATTTCTTGCAAAATATTTTCCTCCTGCCAAAACCACCCAACTGAAGATCGAGATCAGCACCTTCCGGCAGATGGACACTGAACAGTTATACGAGGCAAGGAAATTTCACAACAAGTTTTTGGCGCCCGCGCCTTACCTGGACGAAAGTGGAGTTATTTTGCGACTTAAAGGCGCGCCCGCGCCACTCCATTCGAGCCCCCGCGCCTCCCCTTCGTTGCACTAATACACGATAACTCTTCCACCAGCGCAATCGTGCCCTCTCAATTGCACCTAAGACAGCTCTAACGCGCATCCTCTACCACGCCACACAAGCGCTATCGCGCTCTCTCTACAGCGCTGCGTCCTAGCGCTAACGCGCTCCTTTACCCCTCCACTTCAGGCGCTATCGCGCTCCGTAATAGCGCTATCGCGCTCTTTTACCACACCACATCAAGCGATAACGCGCTTCTGAACAGCGCATTATTAGGCGCTATCGCGCAAGCATTACTTCAGAAATTTAAAAGCACACTCCAGAGTCTACTCCTCCCAGATTTAAATCACGATCCCTCGTTCGAGTCCATCTTTAAAACTCACGCACTGGCACGATCATCGTAAATCTTCCACTCAACAAAATATCATCTTCTCAAGGATTTTGATCTTGATTACAAGGCATAGATTCTCAGAATTGGTCTTGCTCCATCTACGCTTGTCGAGAAAGGGGAATTTGGAGAATTTGGAAAATGTTATTCGTGAATGGTACAAAAGCTGAAATTTTATCTCTTACATTTGATTCTTGATAAATGTTGTAATTTGAGGTTATTGGGTTGTCTGAGCTGTGGTGTGTAGTACATTTGATTCTATATCATTTTATTCGTGCCTACCAAGTGTTTGTTGAATTGCTTGGGTTATATTTGAACGTTGGTTGCTGGAATTGTTGGGAGTTTAGTGCATTGTTTGAGGCATTTGATTTGATTTGAGTTGAATTATTGAGTTACAATGCCACCGAAAACCAAAGGGAAAGGAGCAATTTCTTCGTCCTCTGCTGCTTCATATGATAGACACAGATTTTGGAATGCCACAGCAAAGGAGTATTGTTTTGATGTAATGGAGCGAGGGATGCACAAAGAAAGAGGAATGAGTTTGAGAGAGCATAGTGCGCCGGCGTTAATTGAAGCTAAGAGAAGAGGTTGGGAGACATTTGTTAGGAGTCCACCAGATGCTGTTATATCATTGATTCATGAGTTTTATGCAAATTTGATGGTCAAAGACGTGAATCTGAAAGTTCGAGTTCGGGGGAAATTGGTGCCTTTTGATAAGAGTACAATTAACCGTCTCTATGAAATGCCGGATTTGGACATTTCTGATGATGAGTATGAGGTATTTAAGAATGAGTCATATCCAGAGAATATTGTAATTCAGACTTTGTGTCATGATGGGGCGGAATGGAAGAGGAATTCAAAGGATGAAGCTGTTACATTTCCATCCATCTTTCTTAGACGAGAAGCGAATAATTGGCATGAGTTTGTGGCTGCCAGAATTTTGCCATCTGGGTATACATCTGATGTGACTAAGGTTAGAGCTGGTCTTGTGTACTGCATTGTCACTGGAAAAACTGTTGATGCTGGGAGGGTGATTCAGGAGTCTATTATTGCTGCAGTTAGGGGTTCCTCGACTATCAGTTTACCCCACTCGTCTTTGATTACTCAACTTTGCCGGTTATCTGGTGTTGTGTGGGATGATACGGAGCAGATTCTTCCAATTCGAGGTCATATAAGAATTACTGGTGCATTGAGACGGGACAAGAAGAAGAAAGCAGCCAGTACTTCTGAACAGGCAGCTGAACCACTGCAACCCTCGGAGCCACTACCACACTTTGAGCCAGCACCTTCCCATTTGGAAGGACCTATGTCACTACCAACGCATCCGGCCACTGAGTATTTTACTCGTGATGATTCTACGGCCGTGCTTTCTCAGATGAATAAGCAGTGGAAGATGATGCAAGCACATATGACATATATGCATGACTTCACTGCCGCTCTTGCCCAGAATTATCCGCCCACTGTTGTGCCTTATCCAGCTCCTCCACAATGGTCTTCTGATGATACTGCTGCTGCTGCACCTTCTTTCCATGGAGATGATGATGATGACGCCGAGTCCTGATGCTCTGTGTTTAAGGTATGAGTCCCTTATTCTTTTTATTGTTTTAATCATTAGGGACAATGATTACATTAAGTTTGGGGGGGGGGGGGGGGTGAATCAATGTTTGATTTAGTTGTTTGGTTGTTTGGTTGAAAGTTGAGTTTTGAATTTTATAGATAAAATTTTTTGTTGAGTTTAGTTTTTGTTGTTGAGTTGAGTTGAGTTGAAAAGGAGTCAAGAAAGAAATGGATGCATGGCTGATGAAATATTTTTGTGCTATAACTGAAATCCATGATTGTCTACCTATGTGACAGATATTTTTGAAAATATGAAACCAATTAGATGAACAATTTCCTATAACTCTGTGATTAATACTTGAATCTGATTTTTGAAACATACAGACATATATATGATTGAGGCATTGTTTGAAATTTTTGGGCCTAATTTTCATTGAATTTATCCTTAGTTGCCCATTTGAGCTACACTTGTATATTAGTACATTGAGGTATGAGAAAATCTGAATTTGTTTTGTGAAAATCATCGTTAACTGCTGATGATTATTTTTTCTGCACTGATTGAGATTTGTATGATTTAATTGTGGATTGAGACTTGTCTAGAACTAGTTTGAACACTCTTCGAGGCGAAATACAGGCAAAACTGAGATTAGGAATGATTTAGGCGATTTTTCTGAATTCGTTTGAGCCTTTCAAGCTACCTATTACTATTTTATCCCTAGTACCTTGTTTGAGCTTTATTGAAAATCGAATGGCATGCGTGTAAACGTGTGATTAAGCCCCCATTCGTAATTATTTCAAGGTCCTACATTGACTACCTGAATAGCCTATACACTATTTCCTACCTTTAAGGGAGTAATTTGAATGCTAAAATATTTATGCTCCTAGTTTTATTTGAGGAAAAAATGGAATGATGTGATGATGAATTGAAAAGATGCAAAAAGGTAGTAGAAAAAAGAGTTGAAAAATGTGGTTGAAAAAGTTGTGAAAGAAAGAAAAAAAATTGTGAGAGAGTTGTGAAAAAGTTGAGAAATGAAGTGAATTGAAATAGAAGTGAATTGTGAAAGAAAAGGAGTTGAAATTAGAGTTTAAGCAAGAATATAAATTACTCCTTATTTTGAATTCTTATCCTTCATTTGTAGCCATGAGCCAGGCCTTACATTATAAGCTGAATAAGTCCTATTGACCGAGTCTCAGTTGCCCAATATACTAGTGGAGAAGAGTTGCAAGAATTTAGCCTATGGACTGTTGATTGATGCTTTTAATGATTATGAATTTTGATCTAAACACTTACACGTTTATTCTTTGCATTTACCTAATTGTGAGTGTTTTTGATTCAATATCTTATATTTGATCCTATGCTATCCTTGAAAAGTCCTCATGATCTATGAATGTTTGAATTGAATTTGGAGAATGGTGTTTTGAACTTGAGTTGCGGAGATTGTGAGTTTATGCGGTTATTATTTTGTGATTGGCTAAAACTTTCAAGTGTTAGTAGGTTGGATATGATTGGATTTGATATTTTTGAAATCATTGATGAGGCCATTGCTCCATAATATTTCTTGATTATTCTTGTTTTTTTTTTTTTGAGAGAATGAGTTTTTGGAATTTAATAGTTTTGCTCGGGACTAGCAAAAGTCTAAGTTTGGAGGTATTTGATAAGTGTATTTTATACACTTAATTTTTATATGATTTTAATTGTTAAATATTTGTTTCGAGCAGATTTATGTGGGTATTGTGTTGTTTTTTGTGATTGTAGGAAATTATCGAGATTTTGTGAATTATGGAATTTTGAGGAGAAAAATAAGAAGTTTAGAAGAGGAAATAAAAGAAAAGGAAACAACGTACAGAGTCAGGAGAGGTTAATGGGCTTTTCACAATTGGTCCAAAGATAGCGCTTATCTTTAGCGCTTCTTCAAGAGCTAACGCGCAGAGTTCTGAAATCTGAGAACTGGAAATTTCGAGTTGAAGGCGCGCCCGCGCCGTTCTTAAAGCGCCCGCCCTGTTGCTGATTTGGAAATTTTAATTATTTCGGGCAATAAATTCTTGGGCTTTTTGTGGGCTTTTGATGAGCGATATAAAAGAGATTATTATCAGAGGAGAGGAGGGGAGCCGCCACACACTCATAATACAGAAATCAGAGGGTTTGATCGTGTGATTTTCCTGAGGATTTTTTTGGAGCTTAACTGAAGAACGAAGACGGAGTTTGATAGTTCGGACACGGCATCGACGACGGATTTGTTTCTTATCTTTTATTTAATTCTGACATGTTTGGATTTATTATTTATTGTTTTCAGAATTTTATTATGAACTAATTTTTATAGTCTAGAGGTCGGATGGAACCTGGTGTAGACGCTTTCATGAATTTTTGATTTTATTGAATTGGATTTCTTCTAGATTAATTTTTTTTTTCTAGAATTGTTTGTCTTTTCAATTATCTGATCAATAATTGATTTGTTATATTTATTTGAAATCATTGCTCGGGAGAGGGGATTTTGAATAGAACATTAGAAACTACACTGTTAATTATTTATACAGCTCGGGAGAGTGTATGATTTTAACAGAGCTTTTAAAGAGAACATTGTTTTGTGCTAGATCACTGCGATAAATTCTTAATAGGAATATTGGAATTGAATTGTAGTTGATAAACATTATTTGTTGCTCGGGAGAGGGAAATAATATACGTAAGTGTTCTTGGCTATTAATTGATTGGAATTCATGAAGATTAATTAATTAGGATTGATTGTTGTTGAAACCAGGTGAAATCTATACCTCTAGACCGTTATTCTCTGATTGATTTTTAATCTGACAGTTGTGTGCGTGCTTTTAAATCATCTGATTATTTATTTTATTGCAAAATTCTCAAAGTTTGATTTTCTAGATAAAGTTTAGACTATTTTAATTACAAGTACTAAATATTTTCATTTTACTCCCTGTGGGATCGATATCTGAATTATTCACTATATTAAAACTTGACACTCGTACACTTGCGAGGAAATTTCACAACATTGAGTTAATCAGAGATTACAGAGTTCACGAGCCGACTCGATTTTGATCAGGGTCCTTTTTGCATTTTTTGGAAATTTCAGGGACTAAAACACAATTATCGATTTTAATAGATATTTATAAGGGAAATGGCTTATTCTATTCACTCATCTCCTTCCCTTAGCCGCCTCCCCTCCATTGAAACGCTTCCAACGTTTCTCCAAGCTCCAAGATTTCAGTCCGAGCTCGATCCGGTCGTTGGAATTTATTTCTGAAGGCAGATTATCGATCACTGCAGTGAGAGCTCTGTTATATTGTAAGTTCTTCTACGATCGGATACATTCTAGTTTTTGGATGTTGTTAAAATCGTTTGAGATTCGAGTATGTTGTTCTAGACAGAGTTCTGATCGTTTATTATCTGTCAGTTTTGAATTAGAGCGACGTTCGGATTTGTTATGATTTTTGGAAGCCATTTTCGAAAATGTGGATTTTGAGATTGATGCGTTTGCTTTGTTATTGTTGTTTTGGGCATATATATGAGGTTATATCGGTATTGAACTGTTGTCTGCGTTTTCGGTTTGTTCAGTTTTTAGCCGTTATGCCGTCGGTTTGAGTTTTGGAGATTTCGAACCATTTTTTGTATTGATTGAAGCTTTGGCTTGTGAGTGATCATGGTTTTTGATCAACTCTTGTATTCGTACAGATTCGTTGGAGTTTGTCGAGCCCTGTGTTAGCAGCATTGTTCGTCGAGTGTTGGACGAAGAACGGTAAAGAGATTTCCTTGAACCGTTGTTGTTGTTTAGGTTGTATAGTTGTTGATACAATCTTTTGTTGTAGCTTGTCCGGAGTTGGATCTATGACATTGAAAGGTAAAAGCAGTCATCGTAGCGGGATAGCATACTCGGGATAGTTGGTTCTCGAGTTTCCCTTTCAAATCACATATTGCATCTACACTTGTTCTAGCATGATGAACTTGTGTCTTGTTGATTGAATTTTCTTTTGACTATGTGGCTTATGTTTTATGTTTCTGTTATGCATTCATCTTGAGCCTACAATGATTCAGCGGGCAAAACCGCCCTTTTTGTTTGGACGTTTGAGAACTATGATTGAGTGTCCTAGGTCGTAGTCGTATCGCCTAGTGCTAGCATACTCATTATGGTTGCTCAAAGTCTAGAGGAGTAAGATATGTGGCACCACCTCGATTGGGAGAGTCGGTGAGTCGTCACATGATCTCATCCTCGGGATCCCAAAATCACAGCAGCAATCCTTCGTTTATCAGATTTGATATCCCGGTTTAAAGATATGCATTTCATTACGTTGTTATTGATTGTGTTGTTGTCTTGAAAGCATGTTTATTGTTGTATTACTTGATATGTTGCTTTTACTGGGATTATCATTCTCACCGGTTTATCCGGCTGTTGCTTTGTTTTGTATGTGTACTTGGCAACAGGAAGGGCAGGATCATGTCAGCATAGACCTGGTTAGCGTCAAGAGCAAAGGATAGAAGTGAGACTCGTTTAGAAGTCTAATAAGCATGTCAACCTAGTTATGTTTTGCGAACATGTTTAGTCATTCGAACTTCTCGTATTTGTTTTGTAAGCAAGAAACGATGTAGGTACTACCGAATTGAATGTTTCTCTTCCCTAAACCTTACTTGTATTGTTATTGGCATGTCAAATACTTTTAATGCAAGTGTTTATGTTTTGTTGAGTTTATTTCGGTGCCTTAACATTTCTGGGCGAGAGGACGGCGCGGGCGCACGGCCTCTTTGCGAGGTAGGGGCGCGGGCGCTCTTACTTAGAGCGCGGGCGCGCTGGTCTTTGCGCTGCCTTAGGCGCGGGCGCACTGGTTTTAGCAAAGCTTAGGCGCGGGCGCGCTGATGTCAACGCGGGCGCGCGAGCCTTCTTTAAAAAAAATATATATATAATTGGTTGTTTGTCCGAGTTTAGTTGATTAGAAACGAGGTCTCACATTAAGTGGTATCAGAGAGATAAGATTCTTGGTTGAACTAGAGTGAGCGGGTAGATCGAGTCTGCGTGTATTGGCTCCTCGCATGTGTTTGAATTATTTTAACTGTATACTTAATTCCATGCGAGCATGCGTTATTGTTGAGAATTATTTGAATTACATGGTTATGTGATTTACTTTTATAAGAATGATCTACTTGAGATATATTAGAAACGAGGTCTCACATTAAGTGGTATCAGAGAGATAAGATTCTTGGTTGAACTAGAGTGAGCGGATAGATCGAGTCTGCGTGTATTGGCTCCTCGCATGTGTTTGAATTATTTTAATTGTATACTTAATTCCATGCGAGAATGCGTTATTGTTGAGAATTATGTGAATTACATGGTTATGTGATTTACTTTTATAAGCATGATCTACTTGAGATATAACTGCTTATGTTATCGACTGGTATCCGGTTTTTCTAAACGGTTGTAAAGGGGCACCGGTTGTAGCGATTGAGATATCTTGTGCCCTAACCTTTGTTATTCAGATGGGTCCTCGTCGAGTGATAAACAGAAACACACCGCCAGTTATCCTTGCGACTGAGCAAGCTAGCACTGAAGTTGATCAGTTGGATGCTTCAGCAACGCCTATGGAAACCTTGTTGAAGAGGTTTCAGTCGTTCAATCCGCCATTATTGATGGGTTCAGAAAATCCAGTTGACTGCGAGAGTTGGTTGGATGATATCGATCAGTTGTTCGATTCCATTGACTACACCGATGAACGCCGAATAAGGTTAGTCATTCATTAGCTCCGTGGGGTTGCTAACAGCTGGTGGATCATGACGAAGAAAGCAATGGAGAGTAGAGGTACGTAAGTTACTTGGTCCCTTTTTAAATCTGAGTTTTATAAGCGGGTTTTCCCTATCTCGTATCGCAAAGATAAGGGAGCAGAGTTTGCCAATCTGAGGCAAGGGAATCTGAACATTGAAGAGTATGTGGCTAAGTTTGATAGTCTGTTGCGTTTTGCACCGCTAATTGCCGGAGATGAAGAAGCTAAGGAAGATCAGTTCATCAATGGTTTGAACCCCGACGTCTTCATGTTGGTAAACACCAACAGGCCTAAAAACTTTGCGGATGCCATGAGTCACGCAAAGGGAACAGAAGTAGGCTTGTGGAGGCAAAGAAGTAACCAGGTACCACCTCAGCAACAGAGGCAGTATCAGAACCCACCATCTCAGTATCAGAATCAGCCACCTCAGCATCAGAACCAGCAGCAAAGGTATGAAGGTGGAAACAGTGGGGGAAACTGTTGGAAAACTGGCGAGTTCCCAGACCAATTACGATTGATACCCGGTGCAGCGGAAGTTTAAAAATTTTCATGGAACGTTTCCATGGTATGGGTATCAACCGTTCATCGATTGAATTACGTGTGTGTAAAATTTAAATAACAATTAAATAAATTTTACCTCAAATCTCGCAACGAGATTAATGGACACCAACAGAACAATTCTGCTCTTGTTGTCTCTCCCTGGAACCGATGAACGCCTTCAATCAGGTCCACGAACAGAGGTTTAATCCCTCTGATAGATTGCACTAGAAAATCTATCAGAAGTTTTCTGCGAAGAGATTGAACGAATCTGATTCGTTATTCCTTACTGCAATTCAAAATCACAGACCGGAATTTTCTCGGGCAGAGCAAAGGGAGGGGACGGCCGATCGGTTTTGAGAGGGTCTAGGGTTTTCGAAATTTGCTCTCAAAATTTATGACCTGTTGTATGTAATTTCTGTACTGAAATAACTTATTTATAATGCAGGCCACTAACACCTTAGGGCCCATTAGTCATAAGCTGGGGCCCGACAAGCAAAGCCCGCTCGTTCAGAAATTAATATAAAATTCATCGTGACTCCGATTGATGAAACGATTTCACCAATGTGCACAGAAACCATTTCTGCACGTTTTAAAGTCAAAATAAATTTTCCTGAATCCGAATTCAGTGGTTTCCAAAAATGTCCATCCCTATGTCATTTTAGGAAATCCTACTCCCTTACTCTTATTTAAGAAGTCCAACTCCTTAGTTCATTAAATTTAACTCTTTAAATTTAACTATCTCAACGGGGATTAAAAACTCCATTACACTGTGTGACCCTCAATGGTTCAGGGATACAGCTAGCCGTGGGCTCACAACTCCTTGTGACTCGGAACAACACTTTCCGACTTGCCCAACGAATCATGGTAAAGCGCCTAGCAACATCGCCCCATGATTCCCTAGGTATCACTGATAGTGCCTACAAGAACCAGTAGATTTTGGTTAACGTACAGTACGGTCCCTTCATCCATATATCCCGATCGAATCAACAACCATTGGTATATCGAGAGTCGCTCAAGATTCGATAACTATGCAATGCATCTTGAAGATCAAATTAGTGACATCGCATGTGCTACTAAGAAACCATTTCTTAAATCACATCAAGTACTCTGGCCAGAGATTTGTCACACTAATATCTCCTCAGATCGCATAGGATATCCACACTCGCAAGTATGTGGTGAATCCTTGACAACAATGCATTGACTCCTATATGTGTCGTAACTATACCCAATCTCGACACCTGATGACCCCCATAGAGTCGGTAAACGAGTCAAAGCACAGCACTAGCATATAGAGTCTCCATGATGTTTCAAGTCGTAAGGACTAATGGTGTACAACCAAAACCGCGGACTTTATCCACTCGATAAGTGATAACCACTTGGAAAGTCCGGATAGGGTAGTTCGATTATTCATCCTATGAATATCCATTTGCATGCTTCGAACATCTCCATGTTCCCTACCAATGAAACGTGGTACACCGCATCGCAAATGCTAGTCTCAAACTCGAGCGATCCTTATCCTTATTATCGGACGGCTCAATCGACTAGGAACGGTTTTAGAATATACAGTGACTATAAGATGTATTTCATGATAGACATCTCCATGTTCTACCACATCTTACATACACTATAGTATATTCAAGGTCTTTATCAAAACAACAATAGTATATCACAATATAACAATATGAAGTAATATAAAGTCATTGCCATAAAAGTGTAAATAATATTAAACAAAAGATTGTTTATACAAAGAGTCAACAAAGCCCATAGCCACACAGTTGGCTCACTGGGCACCCACTCTTACAATCTCCCACTTGCCCTATAGCCAACTAGTCATACTACGTAGACCCATTGCTTCGCGATGTTTGTCAAACAATGGTCCTGGCAAAGGCTTAGTAAGTGGATCAGCGATATTGTCTGCAGAGGCCACTCGTTCGACACTGATGTCTCCTCTTTCCACAATCTCCCGGATTATGTGGTATTTCCTCAGTACGTGTTTGGATCTTTGATGAGACCTTGGTTCCTTTGCTTGAGCAACGGCACCCGTGTTGTCGCAGTACACCGGGACTGGACCAACAAATTCAGGAATGACGCCCAACTCTTGGACGAAATTCCTCATCCAAACGGCCTCTTTAGCAGCAGCTGATGCTGCAATGTATTCAGCCTCAGTGGTGGAATCCGCTGTGGTGTCCTGCTTGGAACTCTTCCAAGAGACAGCACCACCATTGAGCATGAACACAAATCCAGAGGTTGACTTCGAGTCATCCACATCACTTTGGAAGCTAGAGTCGGTATAGCCTTCCAGTTTGAGTTCTCGTCCTCCATAAACCATGAACATATTCTTAGTCCTTCGCAAGTACTTAAGAATGTCCTTCACGGCTTTCCAATGCATCTGACCAGGATTAGACTGATATCTGCTCGTGACACTCAGAGCAAATGCTACATCCGGTCTGGTAGATATCATCCCATACATGATACTACCTATAGCTGACGCATATGGTACATGTGTCATATTCTCTATCTCTGCATCAGTCTTGGGACACATAGACTTGGATAGAGAAACTCCATGACACATGGGTAGATGTCCTCTCTTGGACCCATCCATTGAAAACCGTTTCAATATGGTATCGATGTAGGTTGATTGAGTGAGTCCTATCATTCTCTTAGATCTATCCCTATAGATCTGTATCCCAAGAATGTAGGATGCCTCACCCAAATCCTTCATCGAAAATCTACCTGATAACCATATCTTTGTTGACTGCAACATCCCTACATCATTCCCAATGAGTAGGATGTCATCAACATAAAGTACTAAGAATGTCACCGCATCCTTAACTACTTTCTTGTACACGCAAGGTTCCTCCGGGTTCTTGATGAAACCAAAATCTTTAATTGTTTCATCAAATTTCTGGTTCCAACTTCTTGATGCTTGTTTTAGACCATAAATTGATCTTTGAAGCTTGCATACCTTATGCTCGCTTCCCATGGATGTGAACCCCTCAGGCTGCTTCATATAGATTTCTTCCTTAATGTCTCCATTAAGAAAAGCAGTCTTCACATCCATTTGCCATATCTCATAGTCATACCATGCAGCTATGGCAATAAGGATTCTTATGGACTTGAACATAGCAACTGGTGAAAAGGTTTCATCATAGTCAACTCCTTGCCTTTGAGTATAACCTTTCGCCACCAATCGCGCCTTGTAGGTTAATACCTTACCATCAGGCCCAAGCTTTCTTTTGTAGATCCATTTACACCCTATTGGAACAATTCCATCGGGAGGATCCACTAAAGACCAGACTTGGTTAGTATGCATCGAATCCAATTCAGACTGCATAGCTTCAAGCCATAAATTCGAATCCGCATCAGAAATTGCTTCCTTGAAGCTTCTTGGATCACATCCAATGTCGGGTTCATCTTGACCCTCTTCAAGAAGAAGACCATATCGAACTGGAGGTCTAGAAGTCCTCTCGGATCTTCTAGGTTCAGGCGTGTCCAGCAATGGTTCCTGAGGTGTGGGATCGTTATTTTGTATTTCGGGTTCTTCTCGAACTTCTTCGAGTTCCATCATCTCGCCTTTCTTATCCAATAAGAACTCCTTCTCCAAGAAGGTGGCATTCCGTGAAACAAACACCTTTGTTTCAGCAGGATAATAGAAATAATATCCGATTGAATTCTTCGGATACCCTACAAAATAACATAAGCTGGATCGACTATCCAACTTATCTCCCACTGTCCGCTTCACGTAAGCAGGACATCCCCAAATCCTCAAGTACGAATACTTAGGAGCTTTGCCATTCCATAACTCGTATGGTGTTTTGTCCACTGCTTTAGTGTGGACGTTGTTCAACAACAATACCGCCGTTTCAAGCGCATAGCCCCAAAACGAAGGTGGAAGCTCAGTGAAGCTCATCATAGATCGAACCATGTCCAACAAAGTTCGATTACGACGCTCCGATACACCATTAAGCTGTGGTGTCATAGGAGGAGTCCACTGAGAGAGAATCCCATTCTCTTTTAGATAGTCCAAAAACTCGGTACTCAAGTATTCTCCACCTCGATCCGATCGAAGTGCTTTAATACTTTTACCTAGCTTGTTTTCTACTTCAGCCTTGAATTCTTTGAACTTTTCAAATGCTTCAGACTTATATTTCATTAAATATAAATACCCATACCTAGAATAATCATCAGTAAAGGTAATGAAGTAGGTGTGGCCATGTTGAGTCCCTACTCTAAATGGACCACAAACATCTGTATGGATCAAATCCAACAGATTCTGACTACGCTCAGGTTTCCCCTTAAAAGGAGATTTAGTCATTTTTCCTTTTAGGCAGGATTCACAAGTAGGTAGAGAGTTAATATCAGACATATCAAACATGCCCTCTCCCACTAGCTTGTTCATCCTCCTTGAGGAAATATGACCTAGCCTAGCGTGCCAAAGGTTTGCCGGGTTTTGACTATCGATTTTCCTTTTGTTTGTTGTTGCCGGTTTGTCAATACAATTCACTGGAACGTCTTTTAGTTTTAAATTGTATAGATCGTTTTCAAGTTGTCCATTTCCAATTAAACATTCATTCTTGTAAATATTGCAAATCCCATTCACAAAATTACAAGAATAACCATCTCTATCAAGCATAGAAATAGAAATAATGTTTTAATTAAATCTGGAACAAATAAAACATCTATCAAAAGTAACTTAAAACCGTTCTGCAAAAATAAATATTTCCCATAGCTATGGATTTAACTCTGGAACCATTCCCGAGCCTTGACTGGGTCTCACCCATCCTTATCCTATTACTTCTTGTTATCATTTGCAACTCATTGCAAATATGAGATCTACATCTGGTATCCAATACCCAAGAAGTAGTATTAAGAAAAACATTTATTTCAATGTAAAACATACCCTTTGCAGTTCGCAACTGCTTGGGGTATTCCTTGCAGTTACGTTTCCAATTACCGGGTTTCTTGCAGTGATGGCAAACTTGTTTAGACTTGTCCAATTTTGCATGTAACATTTGGCCTTGAGATCATGGTCCAACCATTTCTCTAATTCGGCCAACCTTTCGGCAGTTACATCAGCCGGGGCTGTTTTCGGAGAAGCCTTTTCTAACACTTAGAAAATCTTTTCCGACCTTAGGACAATCTTAACTTATGGAATCATTCTGTATTTGTTTGCGCCAATAAGTTTGTTTTGTTGGAGAACAGAAACATGTGGATTACTGAGAAAAACAGACAATTATCGATGATTGTTTAAATAATTTACTAAGACATAAAATTGGCGAATTTTATTTTATGAATCTCACTCCCACTATTTTAACGATTTCACCACCCTCTAGTGAAAACGGGAAACTTTTTCCTTAGTGAGAACATGGAGTCCAATTGACAAACTTATGGTCCCGAATAATATCAGCCAACCATAATTCTCAAAAGGTAGAGCCCAATTGCTTCCAAAGCAACCCCCATGTGTTTACCTCATGTCCAATAAGGGCCCAATAATATGACGCCGTTTAAAGTGACATGTCAAGATGACCCATCAATATTAAGTTGTGATGGACGGTCGCCATGTGGATCCCCCAATAATATGAGCCGATCCCATGGGAGTTCCACCCAACTTACAACATTTGTCGATCCAATGTACAGCTTTCCGACGGACGGGCCCCCCCAATAATATGAGCCGGACCGTATCCGCGGGTAGCATCACATACATTGACCGTTGATGGAAGGTAGGAACATTTAAACAATATTTAAATTTCCTTTATTTATCTTGATATAAATTTTAAATCATATTTAAAATGAGGGATTTTATTTATAAAAATATTTGTCTCATCATATTTAATTTATTGCATGCATTGCCGGATTCACGCAATTTATGTCTAAACATGCATACAATCATAATATGCAGTATGCAAATGCAATCCTATTACATATGCTTCCAATTTACATTTCTTCAGTCTTCATTGTCTGCTGGGCCCACCATCTTCAAATCTTGATCTCCCACTAAATCTAATGTATTTACAATAAATAACAATGACAAGTAGGGGATACATTTTTAGGGGGTGGGAACGGGCTATAAACCAAGCCCACTTTTATTACATATGACATTCATATCGGGCCATAAACCAGGCCCATTAATAAAACCAACAACAATAAAGACAAAATGTAAATTCCTAACATACACCTACAAAATTGGTCATGGCAATCGATCATCCTTATCCAATAACATTTAATTCAAAATTAATTTATTGGATAACATGCTGTGGCAATTCAAATTTAAACAAGATAAAATCATATTTTATATATAAAATCACATTTCACATATAAAATCATATTTTATCTCCATATCAAATAAAATCATATTTTATCTATAAAATCCAATTTTACAAATAAAATCATATTTTACTTAATATATCATAAGATCATATCTTATCATCAATTGTACCAAAATAATTGATTTCAAAATTCAATTTACGGATAAAATATTAAAATTTTCCAAAAATTCAAATTTATCCAAAATCAATTTTAAAATTTACGGACTCGAACAATTCGATCCGAAATCTCGTGAACCAATCAAAAACAATTTTTGACCGGACCAAAAATAAAATTTTAACATATTAAAATTAATTTTTAATAAAATATTAATTTTTCCCGCGGGCCGCCCGGGACACTCCCGGGCCGGCCCGCACCCGGGGCGCGGGCCGGGGGCAGCCCGGCTGCCCCCTTAGGGCAGCGCCTGGCGCCGCCCCTGGGCGGCGCCGTGCGCTGCGCTGGGCGGCGCCGAGCGCCGCCCCTGGGCAGCGCCGAGCGCTGCCCTGCGCAGCGCCCAGCGCTGCGCTGGGCAGCGCACAGCGCTGCCCTGGGCGGCGCCGTGCGCCGCCCTGGGCGGCGGCAGTCGCCGCCTTGGGCGGCGCCGTGCGCCCCCTTTGGGCGGCGCCGTGCGCCGCCCGGGGCAGCAACAATTGCTGCCCCACCGGGCAGCGATCCAATCGCTGCCCGGGTTTTGCCCCGAAAATTTTTTTTTTTTTTTTTTATTTAAAAATATTTATTTTGTTTCATAAACCGAGACTCAAAAATTTTGTACAATTGATTAATTCAATCGATTGATCTGAGCAACCTGGCTCTGATACCACTGTTGGAAAACTGGCGAGTTCCCAGACCAATTACGATTGATACCCGGTGCAGCGGAAGTTTAAAAATTTTCATGGAACGTTTCCATGGTATGGGTATCAACCGTTCATCGATTGAATTACGTGTGTGTAAAATTTAAATAACAATTAAATAAATTTTACCTCAAATCTCGCAACGAGATTAATGGACACCAACAGAACAATTCTGCTCTTGTTGTCTCTCCCTGGAACCGATGAACGCCTTCAATCAGGTCCACGAACAGAGGTTTAATCCCTCTGATAGATTGCACTAGAAAATCTATCAGAAGTTTTCTGCGAAGAGATTGAACGAATCTGATTCGTTATTCCTTACTGCGATTCAAAATCACAGACCGGAATTTTCTCGGGCAGAGCAAAGGGAGGGGACGGCCGATCGGTTTTGAGAGGGTCTAGGGTTTTCGAAATTTGCTCTCAAAATTTATGACCTGTTGTATGTAATTTCTGTACTGAAATAACTTATTTATAATGCAGGCCACTAACACCTTAGGGCCCATTAGTCATAAGCTGGGGCCCGACAAGCAAAGCCCGCTCGTTCAGAAATTAATATAAAATTCATCGTGACTCCGATTGATGAAACGATTTCACCAATGTGCACAGAAACCATTTCTGCACGTTTTAAAGTCAAAATAAATTTTCCTGAATCCGAATTCAGTGGTTTCCAAAAATGTCCATCCCTATGTCATTTTAGGAAATCCTACTCCCTTACTCTTATTTAAGAAGTCCAACTCCTTAGTTCATTAAATTTAACTCTTTAAATTTAACTATCTCAACGGGGATTAAAACTCCATTACACTGTGTGACCCTCAATGGTTCAGGGATACAGCTAGCCGTGGGCTCACAACTCCTTGTGACTCGGAACAACACTTTCCGACTTGCCCAACGAATCATGGTAAAGCGCCTAGCAACATCGCCCCATGATTCCCTAGGTATCACTGATAGTGCCTACAAGAACCAGTAGATTTTGGTTAACGTACAGTACGGTCCCTTCATCCATATATCCCGATCGAATCAACAACCATTGGTATATCGAGAGTCGCTCAAGATTCGATAACTATGCAATGCATCTTGAAGATCAAATTAGTGACATCGCATGTGCTACTAAGAAACCATTTCTTAAATCACATCAAGTACTCTGGCCAGAGATTTGTCACACTAATATCTCCTCAGATCGCATAGGATATCCACACTCGCAAGTATGTGGTGAATCCTTGACAACAATGCATTGACTCCTATATGTGTCGTAACTATACCCAATCTCGACACCTGATGACCCCCATAGAGTCGGTAAACGAGTCAAAGCACAGCACTAGCATATAGAGTCTCCATGATGTTTCAAGTCGTAAGGACTAATGGTGTACAACCAAAACCGCGGACTTTATCCACTCGATAAGTGATAACCACTTGGAAAGTCCGGATAGGGTAGTTCGATTATTCATCCTATGAATATCCATTTGCATGCTTCGAACATCTCCATGTTCCCTACCAATGAAACGTGGTACACCGCATCGCAAATGCTAGTCTCAAACTCGAGCGATCCTTATCCTTATTATCGGACGGCTCAATCGACTAGGAACGGTTTTAGAATATACAGTGACTATAAGATGTATTTCATGATAGACATCTCCATGTTCTACCACATCTTACATACACTATAGTATATTCAAGGTCTTTATCAAAACAACAATAGTATATCACAATATAACAATATGAAGTAATATAAAGTCATTGCCATAAAAGTGTAAATAATATTAAACAAAAGATTGTTTATACAAAGAGTCAACAAAGCCCATAGCCACACAGTTGGCTCACTGGGCACCCACTCTTACAGAAACAGAAAGGATCAGTACAAAGGAAGAGTTAAACAGTTCAAGAGGCAGGGGAACAGTTCTTCTAGTTCCAGTGGTTCCAAGCAATTTGGTTCAGGAAAGAGTTCTGAATCTTCAGCCATGTACTGCAGCAAGTGTGGGGGAAGAAACTCACCGGACCAGTATGTGGGAGTCTTTGGTAATTGTAACACCTGTCAGCAACCGGGACACTTCTCTAAGGTGTGCCCTCAGCGTAACAGAGATAGAGCTCAGAGTGGAAGTTCATCTCGACCTGCAGCTCAACCCGAGAGGCAGTCTTCTGCAGTACACTCTTTCCAGCCTCAGCAGCAGAACATACAGGGAGGTAACTCTAGTGCAAACCAGCCTCCGAGACAGCAAGCACGAGTCTTTGCTTTGACAGAGGATCAGGCTCAGGCAGCACCTGACGATGTTATAGCAGGTAACTGTTTGATTTTCGGTTATTCTGCTCATGTTTTGATAGATACATGTGCTTCCCATTCCTTTATCTCTAAGAAATTTGTGTTATTGCATGCCTTGCCTACTGAGTTGTTGCCTACTTTAGTAGCTGTTACTTTACCATTGGGTGGAGGAATTGTTTCTGTCAGACTAGTCAGGAACTGTGAACTTTGTTTTGAGGGGAATTTGTTAGAATTCGACTGTATTGTGCTTGGGTTGTCAGATTTTGATTGTATTGTAGGTATAGATTCTTTGACCAAGTACAGGGCAACAGTTGATTGTTTTCTGAAGGTTGTCAGGTTCAGACCTGAAATGGCAGACGAGTGCAAATTCTTTGGTAAGGGTTCTCGATCTAGAATTCCTTTGATTTCAGTGTTATCTATGACTCGTTTGTTACAGAGAGGTGCAGAAGGATTTTTGGTGTATGCAGTTGATGTACTGAAATCTAGCCCAGCTTTGGTAGATTTACCGGTGGTTAGAGAATTTGCTGATGTGTTTCCGGAAGATGTTCCTGGATTGCCACCTATTCGAGAGATCGAATTCAGCATCAATTTGGTGCCAGGTACTCAACCTATTTCCAAAGCTCCTTATCGTATGGCACCTATTGAACTGAGAGAGTTGAAGGAGCAACTTGAAGATTTTATTGCCAAGGGATACATCAGACCTAGTGTATCGCCTTGGGGTGCTCCTGTTCTATTTGTTCGGAAGAAGGATGGTTCTATGCGGCTTTGTATCGACTACCATCAGTTGAATCAGGCTACAGTTAAGAACAGGTATCCTTTACCCCGAATAGATGAACTTTTTGATCAGCTGCAGGGTTCTTCTGTCTATTCGAAGATTGATCTGAGGTTAGGCTATCACCAGCTGAGAGTGCGAGAGGAAGATGTTCCTAAGATCACATTCAGAACGAGGTATGGTCACTTTGATTTTATAGTCATGCCGTTCGATTTGACTAATGCTCCAGCAATTTTTATGGGTTTGATGAACCGTATATTTTAGCGTTATTTAGATGAGTTCGTCATTATCTTTATCGATGATATTCTTATCTACTCGAAGAACCGTACTGACCATGCAGAGCACTTGAGGACCGTACTGCAGATTTTGTGAGTTGAGAAGTTGTTTGCCAAGTTGTCTAAGTGTGAATTCTGGTTGGATCGAGTTCTCTTTCTCGGTCATATAGTTTCTGGAGATGGGATTTCTGTCGATCCCAGCAAGATTGAAACGGTTATGAATTGGCCTAGACCGACATCAGTACCTGAGATCCGAAGCTTCATGGGTTTAGCTGGTTATTATCGCTGATTCATCGAGGGTTTCTCGTCTATTGCCAAGACTATTACCCAGCTAACTCAGAAGAATGTGCCTTTTGTCTGGACTGTAGATTGTTAGGCTAGCTTTGTTGATCTGAAGAGGAGACTGACCAGTGCTCCGATTCTTTCTATTCCGAAGGGTACTGGAGGTTCACTGTCTATTGTGATGCTTCTAACCAAGGCTTGGGTTGTGTTCTTATGCAACATAAGCATGTGGTGGCGTATGCATCGAGGCAGCTGAAACCGCACGAGACTCGTTATCCGGTTCATGATCTTGAACTAGCTGCAATCGTCTTTGCTCTGAAGATCTGGGGTCACTATCTGTATGGTGAGTCTTTCGAGATATTTTCTGACCATAAGAGCCTTAAGTACTTGTTTTCACAGGCAGAGCTGAATATGAGACAGAGAAGATGGTTAGACCCGTTGAAGGATTTTGACTGTGAATTCAAGTATTATCCGGGAAAGTCGAATGCAGTTGCAGATGCCTTGAGCCGAAAGCTTTGTTCTTTATCTCTTTCTACTATTGGTGTTTCTCAGTCGATCGATGATTGTTGCACTTTTGGTTTAGAGTTTGAAATAGATAGGGAGACTATCAGAGTGTTTGCTATTGAAGCCGAGCCGGAGTTGTTTGTTGCGATCAGAGAAGCACAGAAGTTTGAGCCGAGCATTCAGGTTTCAGTAGAGAAAGTCAGATTTGGGCATCAGTCTGAATTCCAGGTTAGAGATGACATTTTGTTTGTGAATAACCGTATTGTTGTGCCTGATATTTCGGAGTTGAGGCAGCGTATTCTCCGAGAGGCTCATTGCAGTCAGTTTAGTATTCATCCTGGAGGTCGTAAGATGTACAACGACCTGAAGAACCAGTTCTGGTGGAAGAGAATGAAGAGCGATGTTGCGAGGTTTGTATCTCGGTGTTTGAATTGTCAACAAGTGAAAGCAGAGCGGAAGCGACCAGGAGGTCTGTTGGACAGTCTATCTATTCCTGAATGGAAGTGGGATCACATTTCCATGGATTTCATCACGAAGCTACCATGATCCATTCGAGGATGCGATGCCATTTGGGTAATGATCGACCGATTGACGAAGTCTGCATGTTTTATTCCGTACAGGATGGCATATCATCATGATCAGATGACTGAGTTTTATGTTAGCAATGTTTTGAGATTGCATGGTGTGCCGAAGTCGATCATTTCAGACAGAGATCCTAGTTTCACTTCGAACTTCTGGCACAGTCTTCAGGGGGCACTTGGTACTCGATTGCATCTGAGTACAGCTTATCATCCTCAGACCGATGGACAGTCAGAGCAGACTATCCAGACGTTAGAGGATATTCTACGAGCGGTAGTGCTAGACTTTGGCACTAGTTGGCAGTATTCTTTGCCTCTTATCGAGTTTTCTTACAACAACAGCTTCCAAGCGAGTATCGGTATGGAGCCTTTTGAGGCTTTGTATGGTAGAAAGTGCCGATCTCCGTTGTTTTGGGATGATTTGTCCGAGTCACCAGATTTGGGACCGGATATGCTTAGAGATATGGCAGAGCAGGTTAAGATCATTCAGACCAGAATGAATTCAGCTCAAGATAGACAGGAGAAGTATGCGAATGTCAGGCGTAGACCTCTGAGTTTTGATCAGGGAGACCGAGTCTTTCTGAAGATTTTACCTTTCAGAGGCACTGCCAGATTCGGTAAGAGAGGGAAGTTATCTCTGAGATTCATCGGGCCGTACGAGATTCTTGAGAAGATAGGCGATATTGCCTACAGACTTGCACTTCCTTCGTATTTATCTGGTATTCACGACATTTTTCACGTCTCTATGCTGCGAAAGTATCATCCAGATCCTTCTCATATTCTTCAGCCTGACGGAGCCGAGTTAGACGAGACTCTGAGCTACTTTGAGCGACCGCTTCAGATCCTTGGTCGGAAGGAGAAACAACTCAGAACCAAGTTGATTTCGTTGGTGAAAGTGCAGTGGATCCATCACGGAGTTGAGGAAGCGACTTGGGAGACATAATCTGACATGAGACAGCGATTTTCGGAGTTATTCAGATGACGTCAGTTCTTCTTACTGTCTTTAGTTCTTTATTCTATCTTATGAGTTGTGGTTCTTGTTGATTTCGAGGACGAAATCTCTTCTTAGTGGGGGAGAATTGTAACGCCCCGTTTTTATCTTAAATGAGTTTATTAGAGTTAATCGAAGATTATAGAGTTCACGAGCCGACTCGATTTTGATCAGGGTCCTTTTTGAATTTTTTGGAAATTTCAGGGACTAAAATGCAATTGTTGGTTTTAATAGATATTTATAAGGGAAATGGCTTATTCTATTCACTCATCTCCTTCCCTTAGACGCCTCCCCTCCATTGAAATGCTTCCAACGTTTCTCCAAGCTCCCAGATTTCAGTCCGAGCTCGATCCGGCCGTTGGAATTTAATTCTGAAGGCAGATTATCGATCAGTGCAGTGAGAGCTCTGTTATATTGTAAGTTCTTCTACGATCGGATACATTCTAGTTTTTGGATGTTTTTAGAATCATTTGAGATTCGAGTATGTTGTTCTAGATAGAGTTCTGATCGTTTATTATCTGTCGGTTTTGAATTAGAGCAACGTTCGGATTTGTTATGATTTTTGGAAGCCATTTTCGAAAATGTGGATTTTGATATTGATGGGTTTGCTTTGTTATTGTTGTTTTGGGCATAGATATGAGGTTATATCGGTATTGAACTGCTGTCTGTGTTTCCGGTTTGTTCAGTTTTTAGCCGTTATACCGTCGGTTTGAGTTTTGGAGATTTCGAACCATTTTTTGTATTGATTGAAGCTTTGGCTTGTGAGTGATCATTGTTGTTGATCAACTCTTGTATTCGTACAGATTCGTTGGAGTTTGTCGAGCCCTGTGTTAGCAGCATTGTTCGTCGTGAGTTGGACGATGAACGGTAAAGAGATTTCCTTGAACCGTTGTTGTTGTTTAGGTTGTATAGTTGTTGATACAATCTTTTGTTGTAGCTTGTCCGGAGTTGGATCTACGACATTGAAAGGTAAAAGCAGTCATCGTAGCGGGATAGCATACTCGGGACAGTTGGTTCTCGAGTTTCCCTTTCAAATCACATATTGCATCTACACTTGTTCTAGCATGAGGAACTTGTGTCTTGTTGATTGAATTTGTTTTTGACTATGTGGCTTATGTTTTATGTTTCTGTTATGCATTCATCTTGAGCCTACGTTGATTCAGCGGGCAGAACTGCCCTTTTTGTTTGGACATTTGAGAACTATGATTGAGTGGCCTAGGTCGTAGTCGTATCGCCTAGTGCTAGCATATTCATTATGGTTGCTCAAAGTCTAGAGGAGTGAGATATGTGACACCACCTCGATTGGGAGAGTCGGTGAGTCGTCACATGATCTCATTCTCGGGATCCCAAAAGCACAGTAGCAATCCTTTGTTTATCAGATTTGATATCCCGGTTTAAAGACATGCATTTCATTACATTGTTATTGATTGTGTTGTTGACTTGAAAGCATGTTTATTGTTGTATTACTTGATATGTTGCTTTTACTAGGAATATCATTCTCACCAGTTTATCCGGCTGTGGCTTTGTTTTGTATGTGTACTTGGAAACAGGAAGGGCAGGATCAAGTCAGCATAGACCTGGTTAGCGTCAAGAGCAAGGGATAAAAGTGAGACTCGTTTAGAAGTCGAATCAGCATGTCAACCTAGTTATGTTTTGCGAACATGTTTAGTCATTCGAACTTCTCGTATTTGTTTTGTAAGCCAGAAATGATGTAGGTAGTACCGAATTGAATGTTTCTCTTCCCTAAACCTTACTTGTATTGTTATTGGCATGTCAAATAATTTTAATGCAAGTGTTTAGGTTTTGTTGAGTTTATTTCGGTGCCTTAACATTTCTGGGCGAGAGGACGGCACGGGCGCATGGCTATTGGCGCAGGCGCGTGGCTTCTTTGCGAGGTAGGGGCTCGGGCGCTCTTACTTAGAGCGCGGGCGCGCTGGTATTTGCGCAGCATCAGCGCGGTTGCGCTGCCTTAGGCGCGGGCGCGCTGGTTTTAGCGAAGCTTAGGCGCGGGCGTGCTGAGCGCGAGCCTTCGTTAAAAAAAAAATATATAATTGGTTGTTTGTCCGAGTTTAGTTGATTAGAAACGAGGTCTCACAACGTAAGTACTGACCGAGATAGCCAACATGATATATATGTTTATATGTTGCATGAGTATGTGCTTTGTGTTTTACCATGTTTTACGGCTTTAACACATGCATGTTTTTAGGGTAGACTGCATCTGGTATGATGTGATTCATGGCCGTTTTCATCGGTGATGAGTTACTCCTTATGGATTTGTATCTGGGGAGACTCAGCCCCTAGTTTTGCTATCACTAGGAGCTACCACGATGGTGGAGTAGACTCTATAGTGGATAGGGGAATACACGAGTACCCCGCGGAGTCGCTCTCTTAGCACGGTACTTTGTATTCATGGTTCCCTGAGTAGACTATTTTAACCACTATTTTAAAGTCATTTGCTTGCTACATATTAGTCTATATATCATTGCTTTCGTATTGAGCGTTGTCGCTCACGCTCCTTTGTTGGTTTATTTTTGGGATTTCTTGTGGCGGGGCAGGGTTGAGGCTTGACGGTCCAGGTGATTCGCAGCAGGGTTGAGGTTGTTACCCATTGCAGCGAGGCCTTAGTGGTATGGTTTTTTACCCAAAGATTTTCAATTTGGTTGAATAAGAGTATTTATATACTTTTGTTATCGTCGGTTGTATTCTGCCGATTGGATTTGTTGTATTTTAAATATTCCGCTCTTTACGATTTAAGTAATTATTGCATGCGCTAATTAACTCTGATTAGGTAGTGGATTCGGGTAGGGTCACTACAACACCTTTGCGCCTATTAAGAAGCGCGTCTGCGCTTGTTATCCAGAAGAAGCGCATATGCGCCTCTTGAAAAGCACAGCTACGCATAAAGGAAAATATGATTCTTGAGTTTAGTGCATCAGCGCCTGAGGCTTAGCGCTTCTGCGCTTTCGGAGTAGCGCTTCTGTGTTTTTCGTTTTCTAGAAATTTAGATGTTGCCCAAGGTGTTACAACACCTCCAACAACACCTCCTACTGAAGTTCCAGAAACAAAACTTGAACAGATTACTGATGAGATTGAAGATCAAGACAGTGAGGTAAATGAAGTTGGTAAAAATATTCCAAGTAAAATTCAAAAGAACCATCCAACCTCACAAGTCATTAGAGATATACATGGAAACATGCAAACTCGAAGGAAAGAGAAAGTGGATTACCGAAAGATGACAGGTTTGATGTGCATGAGTTCTACGTATTCTCAGGTAAGATTTTCTTTCTTTGTGTCAAACATTGAACCCAAAAAGGTTGAAGAAGCTTTAAAAGATGAATTTTGGGTCAATGCTATGCATGAAGAATTAGAACAATTTGTTAGGAATTATGTTTGGTACATAGTACCGTGTCCAGCTCATGGTAATGTTATAGGGACTAAATTGATTTTCAAAAATAAAACCGATGAGTCAGGAAACATCATAAGAAATAAATCTAGGTTGGTAGCTCAAGGGTATACACAGGTTGAGGGGGTGGATTTTGATGAAACCTTTTCTCTTGTAGCCCGCATTGAGTCAGTCTGACTTTTGCTTGCTATTTCATGTAATATGGGAATGAAACTTTTTCAAATGGATGTAAAAAGTGTCTTTTTGAATGTGATCTTAAATGAAGAAGTTTATGTGAAACAACCTAAAGGGTTTGGGGATCCAAATGATCTTGATTATGTGTATAAGTTGAAAAATGAATTGTATGGATTGAAGCAAGCACCAGGTGCATGATATGGAAGATTGACCGAATACTGGCTCAATCTTGGTTTCAAAATAGGTGAAGTTGATAAGACTTTATTTGTGCAAAAGTCTCAAGGTAATATCTTAATATGCCAAGTTTATGTAGATGATATAATCTTTTGTGCTTCAAATGGTAAACTTGTTGATGAATTTGTGGAGTGCATGTCTTCTACATTTGACATGAGAATGGTTGGTGAGTTAACTTATTTCTTTGGATTACAAGTGAAACAAATGCATGATGGTATATATTTGTGTCAAAGCAAGTATGCTAAAAATTTGGTGAAAAAGTTTCTGAATGACAACATTAAACACATGCGTACACCTATGGTATCAAATGAAAAACAATCTAGGGAGGATGATGCCGAAGGTGTTGACAACACCCTTTACAGAAGCATGATTGGTAGTCTTTTGTATTTGAGTGCAACTAGACCTGATATCATGTATAGTGTTTGTTTGTGTACTATATACCAGTCAAACCCAAAAATTACTCACTTGAAGGCCGTGAAACGTATACTGAAATATGTGGCAGATACTTTGAATTTGGGTTTATGGTACACTAAAGAAACCGATTCGAATTTGGTAGGGTTTAATGATGCTGATTGGGCTAGGGACTTAGATGAAAGAAAGAGCATTTCAGGAGGTTGTTTTTACTTAGGAAATAACTTAGTGTCATGGTATAATAAGAAATAAAATTGTGTCTCACTCTCTACTGCCGAGTCTGAATATGTTGCTATAGGTAGTTGTTGCTCCCAACTCCTATGGATGAATCAAATGCTGAATGATTATGGAATTAAGAGTGATGCTGATGCGAACATGGATGGCTCACATGTTGTTTAAGTGGCCAAGTATCCGTTGGAGTTACCAAGAGGACCAGTTACAAGAGGCCGAGCTCAAAAGTTCAAGGAAGCACTTCAATCGTTGATGGTGAATTGTCAAGAAGGTATTGGAATTCTTGAAGATTACTTTGAAGGATGATACAATGTTATTGATGTCCAAAGAAGTCAAGAGAGTGGAGAAAATATTAAAGAAAACACAAAAATACGTGTCATGGACAGTGACGTATGCGCGCCCGCGCCTGATCCGGTGTTTTCAAGATTTCTGGACAAAATGCTATGCGTGCCCGCGCCCTATCCCACGCGCACCCGCGCGTCGATCCAGAGAGCCACGCGCGCCCGCGCCTCGTGTTTTTACACACTGTTCGGCGTGTTTGTGTGTGTACAAGACTTTTGATATTTTGGCATTATTTTCTTATTTTGAGTCTTTTATTCCTACTAGGAAACTTTTAGGAAGATATTATCATATATTTAGAGATATTAAGTTATTTTGCGATATCTTTTATTATTTGTAGTTGTATTATAAATACAACAAAAACATTCATTATTGATATAGAATTCAGATTTTGATATTTATCAATTAAAATTCTCTCTAGAATTTTATCAAAACTTTTGCTTTACCCAAAATCAAACTTATCAAAGTTTCATAGCTTTGTGGGGTTTGCCAATCGATTTTCAATTGGGTTGTGAAAGACAGGTTCCTTTGAAGGTCTAATTAAATCTTTGATTGTTTTCTATCGTGAATTCTCTGTTGCTAGTTACAGGTTCAACTAGAGGTGGAGATTCCAAAATCTTTTACTTGTTTCAAAGTCGGGACAAAATCTTTGAATTCTTTTGTTATAGAATTGAGGTGCGATTCGTTGTAGTCGTGTTGCCTTTCATACATAAGATTCATATCAGTTGGTATCAAAGCAAAGGTTTGAAACAATTATGTTTTCACATCTTTGTGACTATCCGTTCTTCGTGTTCTTCGCGTTCTTCGTCCTTCTTCAAGTTATCTCGAAAAATTCAAAAAATAAAAATAAAAAAAATAGTGAGTTGAAATCGGTCAAAAAAAAAAGTAGAGACCGAAAAAGCTTCAAAAAAAATAAAATAAAATAATAGAAGAAGCAAGATAACTTGTGGACAATTTTCGTTCTTGTTCATCCTTGGGTGCAAGTCAAAATTCGAGCATCCCTAAATTTCTTCTTCTTGTTTTTGTCAATCTTTGAGAGTCGATCTTCAAGCGTCTAAAAGTTGTGAACTTGAGAGTTTGATTCACTTTTACACAAAGCAAAAACCGACATAAATTTTGAGTGGAAAGAAAACGAGTGTTGGAGTGATTCGTTTGGAGTGATATGTGAGAACTTGTGTGAGGAATTTTACTATTAATTTTTTTTTCTTGCAGGTACCATGAATCCTAATAAAGATGCTAGTGAAAGTGTGAACCAAGGAATTTCCAAGGTTCAAATGGAGGCGTTGATGGGTCAATTTACTAGGGTGATGAGGTCGGAGTTGGAACCTCTTTATGAGCGGATGAGTAGATTGGAGGAGAGTAGTGGTAGAGGAAAAAAAAAATAAAGATAGGAAGGGGAATAATTTTGAAGGAGATGAGGAGAGTATTGATGATAATTGGGATGGAGAGAGAAGAGTACATGAGGGTAGACATAGGCGAGAAGTAGTACGAGGAAAACATACGGAGTGCAGTAAGGAGGATGAAAATATTAGTAGTATTAAGATGAAAATTCCAGCGTTTCATGGGAAGTTTGACCCGGAGGCGTATTTGGAATGGGAGAAGCGTGCGGAGTTTTTGTTTGATTGCCATCACTATTCTGACCTTAAGAATGTGAGGTTGGCAGTGGTTGATTTTGTAGACTATGCGTTAATCTGGTGGGATCAATTAGTGACCACTAGAAGGAGGTGTGGAGAGCCTCCTATTGAGACGTGGGAGGAGATGAAGCGTGTCATGAAGAAGCGGTTTGTGCCTAACTATTATTATCGTGACATGTACAGGCGATTACAAACTCTGAAGCAAGGTCCAAGAAGCGTGGAGGATTACTACAAGGAATTGGAAACCACGATGATCCGGACCAACATTGAGTAGGATAATGAAGCTACAATGGCCAGATTTTAGTGCGGTTTGAATAGAGAAATCCAAGATCAAGTGGAGCTTCGCCACTGTTTTGATTTGGATGAGATGGTGGAGACGGCCATGAAAGTGGAGCAGCAGCTCAAGAGGAGAGGAGCTGGTCGACTTCCTATCGATGGAGGATCGTCGACTCCTTGGCGTCCAAATGTTGCAAAACGGGAGGACAACAAGTCGGTGTCCAAACCAAAATTTGACACCAAATTGGAGGCACCAAAACAAGTGGGTATAGGTACACCTAAAACTACTAATACTCGCTTTAGAGATATGAAATGTTTTAGATGTCAAGGACTTGGTCATATTGTTAGTTAGTGTCGTAATAAATATTATGATTATGAATGCTGGTGGTGATATTGAGTCTAAGAGTGAGGAGGAGAATTATGATGTTATGCCTGCGTTGGAGGATCCCGATGAAGAGGGATATGATGCGGTGGTTGGAGAATTGTTAGTGACTAGGAGAGTGTTGAATGTACAACAAAAGGAGGAGGAAGAAACTCAAAGGGAAAATTTATTCCATACTAGATGCTTTGTGAATAACAAAGTATGTAGTGTTATTATTGATAGTGGGAGTTGCACTAATGTAGCGAGTTATGAGTTGGTGGAAAAGTTGATTTTTTCTATTATAAAGCATCCTCAACCCTATAAATTGCGGTGGTTTAATGATAGTTCGGAGGTGAGAGTGCATAAGCAGGTGGTGGTACCATTTTCCATTGGTAAGTATGTAGATGAAGTGTTGTGTGATGTGGTGCCTATGCAGGCTTTTCATATTCTGTTGGGTAGGCCGTGACAATTTGATAGAAAGGTGATACATGATGATTTTAAAAATCATTATTCTTTTACCTTGAAAAAGGAGCCTATTGTATTATTACCTATGACTCCAAAGCAAGTGTTGGAGGACCATCTGAAAAAGAAAAATAAAGAAGAGGCCGAAAAAAAGATTGAACAAAAAAGTGAGATGACCTTAGAAAAAAAGATGAAAAATAAATTGAGAGGAAAGAGGCCGATAAAAAAATATTTATGGCCCAAAAGAGTGAGTTGCGAGAGATTTTACATGTGCATACTCCACTTGTGTTGATTTTCTATAAGGAGTTTCTCCTTAACACAAGTGATATAGCCGGAAATCTTCCGAGCACTGTTGTTTCTCTTTCGCAGGAATTTGAAGATTTATTTCCGGAGAATTTGCCTCAAGGATTACCACCTTTGAGGGGGATTGAACATCAAATTGATTTTGTGCCCGAAAGTGCGTTTCCAAACTGTCCAGCATATAGGAGCAACCCGGAGGAAACAAAAGAGATGCAAAGACAGGTAAGTGAACTTTTAGATAAAGGTTTTGTGCATGAGTCCATGTCACCGTGTGCTGTGCTTGTTTTGTTAGTTCCTAAGAAAGACGGTTCATGGAGAATGTGTGTGGATTGTAGAGCCATTAATAACATTACCATAAAGTATAGGCATCCTATTCCTAGACTAGATGATATGTTGGATGAGTTGCATGGTTCTAGCATCTTTAGTAAAATTGATTTAAAAAGTGGTTACCATCAAATTAGGATGAGAGAAGGTGATGAGTGGAAAACTGCTTTTAAAACCAAATATGAATTGTATGAGTGGTTGGTTATGCCCTTTGGATTAACTAATGCACCTAGCACTTTTATGAGATTGATGAATCATGTGTTGCGTGCTTATATTGGAAAATTTGTTGTGGTATATTTTGATGATATCTTGGTATATAGCAAAAATTTGGATGAGCATGTCGAAAATTTTAGAATTGTGCTAATCACACTAAAAGCTGAACAATTGTATGCTAACTTGAAGAAGTGTGTGTTTTGTACAAAAGAACTTATGTTTCTTGGTTTTGTTGTGAGTTCCCAAGGTGTCAGAGTTGATGAGGACAAGGTAAGTGCAATTCGAGATTGGCCAACGCCTACTTCTATTGGTAAAGTTCAAAGTTTTCATGGTCTTGCAAGTTTTTATAGGAGATTTGTGAAAGATTTCAGTACTTTGGCGGCACCTATGACTGCAGTGATCAAGAAGAACGTTCCATTCCATTGGGGCGAGGAGCAAGAGAAGTCTTTTAATATTGTCAAGAATAAATTAATTAATGCTCCTTTACTTGTATAACCTGATTTTACTAACACTTTTGAAATTGAATGTGATGCGTCAGGTGTAGGAATTGGAGGTGTCTTGATGCAAGGGGGGCGACCGATTGCATACTTCAGTGAGAAGCTTAGCGGGGCATCCTTGAATTATCCTACCTACGACAAGGAGTTTTATGTGTTGGTAAGGGTACTTGAGACATGGCAACACTATTTGAGGCCAAAGGAGTTTGTGATTCATACGGATCATGAATCATTGAAGCATCTTAAAGGACAACAAAAGCTAAACAAGAGGCATGCTAAGTGGGTGGCGTTTGTGAAAACTTTTCCCTACGTTATCAAATACAAGCAAGGGAAGGAAAATGTGGTGGCGGATGCTCTATCACAAAGGTATGTACTTTATCTACTCTAGATTCTAAATTCTTAGGATTTGAGTATGTGAAAGAGTTATATACTAGTGATCTTGATTTTGGTGAGATATATGTGTCATGTTTGCATGGTCCAAAAGATAAATTCTTCATGCATGATGGGTATTTATTTAAGGAGGATAAGTTATGTATTCTTAAGTCATCTATTCGTTAATTACTTGTTAGGGAATCACATGGGGGTGGCTTAATGGGACATTTTGGTGTGGCTAAAACTTATGAAATTTTGCAGGAACATTTTTATTGGCCACATATGAAGCATGATGTTGAGAAAATTTGTGAAAGATGTGTGACTTATAAGAAAGCAAAGACTAGACAACATCCACATGGTTTGTATACTCCACTTCCTGTTCCTAGTGAACCGTGGATAGATATTTCTATGGATTTTGTTTTAGGACTACCGAAGTCTAAGAAGGGGAGGGATTCCATTTTTGTGGTGGTTGATAGATTTTCTAAGATGGCTCATTTTATTGTGTGTCATAAATCTGATGATGCATCTCATGTTGTGGACTTGTTCTTTAATGAAATTGTTAGATTGCATGGCATGCCTAGGAGTATTGTGTCTGATAGAGATACTCGTTTCTTGAGCTATTTTTGGAAAATATTATGCTGCAAACTTGGTACTAAATTTCTGTTTTCGACTACATCTCATCCTCAAACGGATGGTCAAACTGAAGTTTTTAATAGAATGTTAGGAACTTTGTTGCGTGCTATAATTAAAAAGAATTTGAAGAGTTGGGAAGAATGTTTGCCATTTGTTGAGTTTGCATATAATCGTAGTGTGCATTCTACTACAAATTTTTCACCATTTGAAATTATGTATGGTTTTAATCCTTTAACCCCGTTGGATTTGATGTCTTTGCCTATGAGTGAAATGGTTAACATGGATGGTAAGAAAAAGGCGAAATTTGTGAGAAATTTGCATGAAAGGATAAAGACGAACATTGAGAAAAAGAAATTGCAATATACAAAGCAAGCAAATAAGGGAAAGAAGAGAGTTGTGTTTGAGCCGGGTGATTGGGTGTGGTTGCATTTTAGGAAAGAGCGGTTTTCTGAAAAACGACGCTCAATGCTTTTACCTAGAGGCGATGGACCGTTTCAAGTAGTGGAGCGCATTAACGACAACACCTACAAATTAGATTTTCCAGGTGAGTATAATGTCAGTGCTACTTTTAATGTTTCTGATTTATCTCCGTTTGATGTAGGTGATGATCAAGATTTGAGGACAAATCCTTTTCAATAAGGGGAGGATGATGCGAACATGGATGGCTCACATGTTGTTCAAGTGACCAAGGATCCGTTGGAGTTACCAAGAGGACCAGTTACAAGAGGCCGAGCTCAGAAGTTCAAGGAAGCACTTCAATCGTTGATGGTGAATTGTCAAGAAGGTATTGGAATGCTTGAAGATTACTTTGAAGGATGCTACAATGTTATTGAAGTCCAAAGAAGTCAAGAGTGTAACGCCCCATTTTTATCTTAAATGAGTTTATTTGAGTTAATCGGAGATCACAGAGTTCACGAGCTGACTTGATTTTGATCAGGGTCCTTTTTGCAAAAATTGGATTTTTCAGGGACTAAAATGCAAATATTGATTTTTATATATTATCTACAACTTGATTGGATTGAGAATAGTCTTCTCCTTCTTCCTTTTGCACGCCATCTCCATTGAAGCCGACCCAATGAGTTTCCAAGCTTTGTGATTTCATTCCGAGCTCGATCCGGCTGTTGGAATTTATTTCTGAAGGCAGATTATCGATCACTGCAGCGAGAGCTCCGTTATATTGTAAGTTTCTCTACGATCAGATACATTCTAGTTTTTGGATGTCGTTAGAATCGTTTGAGATTCGAGTATGTTGTTCTTGACAGAGTTCTGATCGTTTATTATCTGTCGGTTTTGAAATAGAGCGACGTTCGGAATTGTTATGATTTTTGGAAGCCATTTTTCGAAAATCATGGTTTTGAGATTTGCTGGGTTTGTCTTGTTGTTGTTGTATTAGCATTGAGTTGAGTTGATATCGGTATTGAACTGCTATTTGCGTTGCCAGTTTGTTCAGTTTATGGCCGTTATACCGTCGGTTTGAGTTTTGGGGATTTCGAACCGTATTTGAGTTGTTGAACTTGGATTATAAGTTGATCTTGGTTATTGATCATTCATTTGTCTCCGTACAGATTCGTTTGGAGGTATCAAGACCAGAGTTAGCAGCTGTTTGATCGTTTCCGAGATTTGAACAAAGAACGGTATAGAGCATTTCCTTGAACCGTTGCCTTGTCGTTGTTAGATTGTATAGTTGTTGATACAGTCTCTTTTGTAGCATATCCAGAGTTGGAAGCTACTGCAATGAAAGGTAAAAGCAGTCATCGTAGCGGGATAGCATACTCGGGACTGTGGTTCTCGAGTTTTCCCTTTGAAATCACATACTTGCATTTACACTTGTTCTAGCATGAGGAACTTGTGTCTTGTTTGATTGTATTGGCTTTTGTTAAAGGACTTATGTGTTATATTTATGTTATGCATTCATCTTGAGCCAATCTTGTTTTCAGCGGGCAGAACCGCCCTTTTTGTTTAGACGTTTGGGAACTATGATTGAGTGGCCTAGGTTGTAGTATTTCGCCTAGTGCTAGCATACTCATTATGGTTGCTCAAAGTCTAGAGGAGTGGGATACGTGGAACCACCTCGATTGGGAGAATCGGTGAGTCGTTACGTGATCTCATCCTCGGGATCCCAAAAGCACAGCAGCAATCCCTCGTTTATCAGATTGATATCCCGGTTTAAAAGACATGCATTCATTATGTTATTATTGATTTCCTTGTTATATTGAAAGAATGTTGATTGTTGTATTAATTGTTATGTTGCTTTTGCTGGGAATGTCGTTCTCACCGGTTATCCGGCTGTTGCTTTGTTTTGTATGTGTACTTGGCAACAGGTGGGGCAGGATCAAGTCAGAAGAGGCATGGTTAGCTCCGATGGAAAGTTGTAGCAGTGAGACTCGGTTTAGAAGTCGTGTCAGCATGTCTACCTAGTATTGTTAAAACATGTTTAGATAACGAACTTCATTATTATGTTGTATTGTCATGCAAGCTTTGCCGTGTTGTTATCATGGCATGTTCTACTTTGGAGTAGTTGTTAAACACTAGCACTTCATGTATTAATTGGAGGTTTCGTGTTTGTAATTGCATGCTTTCGAGTTGATGCATTGGATTAGCTTTTAGCTTGAGTTGCTATGTTTTTTTCTGTTGTTCTGTTTCTGCTGTAGGAGGGCGCCCGAGCTGCATTTTTTGGCAGCCCGAGCGCACCCCTTTCCATGTATTCCAGTAGCGCCAAGGAGTAGGGCGTGCTCGAGCGGCAGTTTATGGCCGCCCGAGCGCGGCCCCTTTAAAAAAAAATTTTTTTCTTTTGTTTTGGCTTTGCTTTTAGTTCTTGGATCTTGTATGCTTAATTATTGTTTTATCCTTAATTAGATGTGTAGAACCGAGGTCTCACATTAAGTGGCATCAGAGAGTTAAGATTCTTGGTCGAACTAGAGTAAGCGGGTAGATCGAGTCTGCGTGTATTGGCTCCTCGCATGTGTTTGAATTATTTTAACTATGTACTTAATTCTATGCGAGCATGCTTTATTATTGAGAATTATTGAATTACATGATTATGTGATTTAATTTTTAAAGCATGATTTACTTGAAATATAACTGTTTCTGTTATCGACTGGTATCCGATATTCCAAGCGGTTGTTAAGGCACTGATTGTAGCGATTTAGATATCTCGTGTCCTATCCTTTGATTATCAGATGGGTCCTCGTCGAGTGATAAACAGAAACACACTACCAGTTATCCCTGCGACTGAGCAAGCTAGCACTGAAGTTGATCAGTTGGATGCTTCAGCGACTCCTATGGAAACCTTGCTGAAGAGGTTTCAGTCGTTCAATCCGCCGTTGTTGATGGGTTCAGAAAATCCAGTTGACTGTGAAAGTTGGTTGGATGATATGGATCAGTTGTTTGATTCCATTGAAGAGGTACAGAGGTTACTTGGACTCTTTTTAAATCTGAGTTTTATAAGCGGTTTTTCCCTATCTCGTATCGTAAGGATAAGGGAGCAGAGTTTGCAAATCTGAAGCAAGGGAATCTGAACATTGAAGAGTACGTGGATAAGTTCGATAGTCTGTTGCGTTCATGCACCGCTAATTGCCGGAGATGAAGAAGCTAAGGCAGATCAGTTCATCAACGGGTTGAACCCCGATGTCTTCACGTTGGTTAACACCAACAGGCCTAGCAACTTTGCGGATGCCATGAATTACGCAAAGGGAGCAGAAGCAGGCTTGTGGAGGCAAAGAGGTAAATCAGGGGGCACCTCAGCAGCAGAGGCAGTATCAGAACCAACCATCTCAGTACCAGAATCAGCCACCTCAACATCAGAACCAGCAGCAGAGGTATGAAGGTGGTAGCAGTGGGGGAAACAGAAAGGATCAGTACAAAGCAAGAGGTAAACAGTTCAAGAGGCAAGGAAACAGTTCGTCCAGTTCCAGTGGTTCGAAGCAATTCGGTTCAGGACCGAGTTCTGGGTCATCATCCTTGTACTGCAGCAAGTGTGGAGGAAGACACTCACCGGATCAGTTTGTGGGAGTCTTCGGCAATTGTAACACATGTCAGCAATCGGGACACTTCTCTAAGGTGTGCCCTCAACGTAACAGAGATAGAGCTCAGAGTGGGAGTTCGTCTAGACCTGCAGCTCAGCCTGAGAGGCAGTCTTCTGCAGTGCACTCTTTCCAGCCTCAGCAGCAGAACCGACAGGGAGGTAACTCTAGTGCAAATCAGCCTCCGAGACAGCAAGCACGAGTCTTTGCATTGACAGAGGATCAGGCTCAGGCAGCACCTGATGATGTCATAGCAGGTAACTGTTCGATTTTCGATTATTCTGCTCATGTCTTGATAGATACGGGTGCTTCCCATTCTTTTATCTCTGAGAAATTTGTATTATTGCATGCTTTGCCAACTAAATTGTTGCCTACAGTAGTAGCTGTTACTTCACCTTTGGGTGGAGGAATTGTTTCTGTCAGATTAGTCAGGAACTGTGAACTGTGTTTTGAAGGAAATTTGTTAGAATTCGACTGTATTGTACTTGGACTGTCAGACTTTGATTGTATTGTTGGGATAGATTCTTTAACCAAGTACAGGGCGACAGTCGATTGTTTCCAGAAAGTTGTCAGGTTCAGACCGGAAAGGGCAGACGAGTGGAAATTCTTTGGTAAGGGTTCTCGATCTAGAATTTCTTTGATTTCAGTGTTATCTATGACTCATTTGCTACAGAAAGGTGCAGAAGGATTTTTGGTGTATGCAGTTGATGTACTGAAATCTAGCCCAGCTTTGGTAGATTTACCGGTGGTTAGAGAATTTGCTGATGTGTTCCCGGAAGATGTTCCTGGTTTGCCACCTATTCGAGAAATCGAATTCAGCATTGACTTAGTGCCAGGTACTCAACCTATTTCAAAAGCTCCTTATCGTATGTCACTTGTTGAATTGAGAGAGTTGAAGGAACAGCTTGAGGATTTGATTGCCAAGGGATACATCAGACCTAGTGTATCGCCTTGGCGTGCTCCGGTGCTTTTTGTTCGGAAGAAGGATGGTTCTATGCGGCTCTGTATTGACTACCACCAATTGAATCAGGCTACAGTTAAGAACAGGCATCCTTTACCCAGAATAGATTACTTGTTTGATCAGCTGCAGGGTTCTTCTGTCTACTCTAAGATTGATCTGAGGTCAGGTTATCACCAGTTGAGAGTGCGAGAGGAAGACGTTCCTAAGACCGCATTCAGGACGAGGTATGGTCATTTCGAGTTTATAGTCATGCCGTTCGGTTTGACTAACGCCCCAGCGGTTTTTATGGGTTTGATGAACCGTATCTTTCAGCGTTATTTAGATGAGTTCGTCATTATCTTTATCGATGATATTCTTATCTACTCGAAGAACCGTACTGACCATGCAGAGCACTTGAGAATCGTCTTGCAGATTTTGCGAGTTGAGCAGTTGTTTGCCAAGTTGTCCAAGTGTGAATTCTGGTTAGATCGAGTTGTCTTCTCGGTCATATTATTTCTGAAGATGGGATTTCTGTCGATCCCAGCAAGATTGAAGCGGTTATGAATTGGCCTAGACCTACTTCAGTGCCGGAGATCCAAAGCTTCATGGGTTTAGCTGGTTATTACCGTCGTTTCATCGAGGGTTTCTCGTCTATTGCCAAGCCAATTACCCAGCTGACTCAGAAGAATGCGCCTTTTGTTTAGACTCCAGATTGTGAGGCTAGCTTTGTTGATCTGAAGAGGAGACTGACCAGTGCTCCAATTCTTTCTATTCCGAAGGGTACTGGAAATTTCACAGTCTATTGTGATGCTTCTAACCGAGGCTTGGGTTGTGTTCTTATGCAGCATAAGCATGTGGTGGCGTATGCATCGAGGCAGCTGAAACCGCACGAGACTCGTTATCCGGTTCATGATCTTGAACTAGCTGCGATCGTCTTTGCTTTGAAGATCTGGCGTCACTATCTTTATGGTGAGTCCTTCGAGATCTTTTCTGATCATAAGAGTCTTAAGTACTTGTTTTCTCAGGCAGAGCTGAATATGAGACAGAGAAGTTGGTTAGATCTGTTGAAAGATTTCGACTGTGAGATCAAGTATTATCCGGGGAAGTCGAATGCAGTTGCAGATGCGTTGAGCCGAAAGCTTTGTTCTTTATCTCTTTCTACTATTGGTGTTTCTCAGTTGATCGATGATTGTTTCACTTCTGGTTTAGAGTTTGAAACAGACAGGGAGACTATCAGAGTGTTTGCTATTCAAGCCGAACCGGAGTTGTTTATTGCAATCAAAGAAGCACAGAAGTCTGAGCCGAGCATCAAGATTTCAGTAGAGAAAGTCAGATCGGGTCATCAGTCTGAATTCCAGGTTAGAGATGATGTCTTGTTCATGAATAACCGTCTTGTTGTGCCTGATATTTCGGAGTTGAGACAGCGTATTCTCCGAGAGGCTCATTGCAGTCGGTTCAGTATTCATCCTGGAGGTCGTAAGATGTACAACGATCTGAAGAACCAGTTCTGGTGGAAGAGAATGAAGAGCGACGTAGCGAGGTTTGTATCTCGGTGTTTGAATTGTCAACAGGTGAAAGCAGAACGGAAGCGACCAGGAGGTCTGTTGCACAGTTTATCTGTTCCTGAATGGAAATGAGATCACATTTCTATGGATTTCGTCACGAAGCTACCACGATCCGTTCGAGGATGCGATGCCATTTGGGTAGTGATCGACCGATTGACGAAATCTGCTTGTTTTATTCCGTACAAGATGACGTATCGTCATGATCAGATGGCTGAGTTGTATGCTAGAAATGTTGTGAGATTGCATGGTGTGCCGAAGTCGATCGTTTCAGACAGAGATCCTAGATTCACTTCTCACTTCTGGCACAGTCTTCAGGGGGCACTTGGTACTCGATTGCATCTAAGTACAGCTTATCATCCTCAGACCGATGGACAGTCAGAGCGGACTATCCAGACGTTAGAGAATATGCTGCGAGCGGTAGTGCTAGATTTTGGCACTAGTTGGCAGGATTCTTTGCCTCTTGTCGAGTTTTCTTACAACAACAGCTTCCAAACGAGTATCGGTATGACGCCTTTTGAGGCATTGTATGGTAAGAAAGTGCCGATCTCCATTGTTTTGGGATGATTTGTCCGAGTCACCAGATTTGGGACCGGATATGCTTAGAGATATGGCAAAGCAGGTTAAGATCATTCAGACCAGAATGAAGACAACTCAATATAGACAGGCAAAGTATGCGAATGTCAGACGTCGACCTCTGAGTTTTGAGCAGGGAGACCGTGTTTTCCTTAAGATTTCTCCGTTCAGAGGCACCGTCAGATTCGGTAAGAGAGGAAAGTTATCTCCGAGATTCATCGGTCTGTACGAGATTCTCGAGAAGATAGGCGATCTTGCCTACAGACTTTCACTTCCTCCGTCTTTATCTGGTATTCACGACGTTTTTCACGTCTCTATGCTGCGAAAGTATCATCAAGATCCTTCTCATGTTCTTCATCCTGACGAAGCCGAGTTAGATGAGACTCTGAGCTACTTTGAGCGACCGATTCAGATCCTTGATCGGAAGGAGAAACAACTCAGAACCAAGTCGATCCCGTTAGTGAAAGTGCAGTGGAGCTGTCACGGAGTCGAGGAAGCAACTTGGGAGACAGAGTCTAGCATGAGACAGCGTTTTCCAGAGCTATTCGGATGACGTGAGTTCTTCTTACTGTCTTTTGTTCTTTATTCCATCTTATGAGTTGTGGTTCTTGTTGATTTCGAGGACGAAATCTCTTCTTAGTGGGGAAGAATTGTAACGCCCCGTTTTTATCTTAAATGAGTTTATTTGAGTTAATCGGAGATTACAGAGTTCACGAGCTAACTTGATTTTGATCAGGGTCCTTTCTGCCAAAATTGGATTTTTCAGGGACTAAAACGCAAATATTGATTTTTATATATTATCTACAACTTGATTGGATTGAGAATAGTCTTCTCCTTCTTCCTTTTGCACGCCATCTCCATTGAAGCCGACCCAATGAGTTTCCAAGCTTTGTGATTTCATTTCGAGCTCGATCCGGCCGTTGGAATTTATTTCTGAAGGCAGATTATCGATCACTGCAGCGAGAGCTCCGTTATACCGTAAGTTTCTCTACGATCAGATACATTCTAGTTTTTGGATGTCGTTAGAATCGTTCGAGATTCGAGTATGTTGTTCTTGACAGAGTTTTGATCGTTTATTATCTGTCGGTTTCGAAATAGAGTGACGTTCGGAATTGTTATGATTTTTGGAAGCCATTTTTCGAAAATCATGGTTTTGAGATTTGTTGGGTTTGTCTTGTTGTTGTTGTATTAGCATTGAGTTGAGTTGATATCGGTATTGAACTGCTGTCTGCGTTGCCGGTTTGTTCAGTTTATAGCCGTTATGCCGTCGGTTTGAGTTTTGGGGATTTCGAACCGTATTTGAGTTGTTGAACTTGGCTTATAAGTTGATCTTGGTTATTGATCATTCATTTGTCTCCGTACAAATTCGTTTGGAGGTATCAAGCCCAGAGTTAGCAGCTGTTTGATCGTTTCCAATATTTGAACAAAGAACGGTATAGAGCATTTCCTTGAACCGTTGCCTTGTCGTTGTTAGATTGTAAAGTTGTTGATACAGTCTCTTTTGTAGCGTATCCAGAGTTGGAAGCTACTGCATTGAAAGGTAAAAGCAGTCATCGTAGTGGGATAGCATACTCGGGATTGTGGTTCTCGAGTTTTCCCTTTGAAATCACATACTTGCATTTACACTTGTTCTAGCATGAGGAACTTGTGTCTTGTTTGATTGTATTGGCTTTTGTTAAAGGACTTATGTGTTATATTTATGTTATGCATGTTGGAAAACGCGGCGATCAGATCAATTAGGATTGATACCGGTTGCAGCGGAAGTTTAAAAATTTTGTATGGAACGATTCCATAATAGGTATCAACCTTACGATTAAATTGTGTGTGTGTAAAAATTAAATAACAATTATAAAATTTTTACCTTTAATCTCGAATCGAGATTTTGGACACCAACAGATTTCTCTGCTCTTGTTGTATATCCCTGGAACTGATGGACGAACTGTTCTTCAATCAGGTCCACGAACGGATATTTAATCCCTCTGATAGATTGCACTAGAAAATCTATCAGAAGTTTCTACGAAGAGAATTAACGAATTTGATCCGTTAAACCAGACTGTAATTCAAAATCACAGGCTGCATTTTTCTCGAGTAGAGGGAGAAGGGGGACGGCCACCTTTTGAAAATTAACTAGGGTTTTCGAAAAATCCTTGTGACCTGTTCTGTGTAATTTCTGTACTGCAATAACTTATTTATAATGTAGGCCACTAACAGCTTAGGGCCCATTAGTCATAAGTTCAAGCCCGACAAGCAAAGCCCACATGTTCAGAAATTAATATAAAATTCATCGTGACTCCGATTGATAAACCGATTTCACCAATGTGCACAGAAACCATTTCTGCACCTTTTAAAGTCAAGATAAATTTTTCTGAATCCGAATTCAGTGATTTCCCAAAATGGCCATCCCTATGTCATTTTAGGAAATCTTACTCCTCTACTCTTAAATAAGAAGTCCAACTTCTTCGTTCATTAAATTTAACTCTTTAAATTTAACTATCTCAACGGGGATTAAAAATCCATTACACTGTGTGACCCTCAATGGTTCAGGGATACAGCTAGCCGTGGGCTCACAACTCCTTGTGACTCGGAACAACAATTTCCGACTTGCCCATCGAATCATGGTATGAGCGCCTAGCAACATCGCCCCATGATTCCCTAGGTATCACTGATAGTACCTACAAGAACCAGTAGATTTTGGTTAGCGTACAATATGGTCCCTTCATCCATATATCCCGATCGAATCAACAACCATTGGTATATCGAGAGTCACTCGAGATTCTATAACTATGCAATGCATCTTGAAGATCAAATATTGACATCGCATGTGCTACTAAGAAACCATTTCTTAAATCACATCATGTACTCTGGCCAGAGATTCGTCACACTAATATCTCCTCAGATCGCATAGGATATCCACACTCGCAAGTATGTGGTGAATCCTTGACAACAAAGCATCGACTCCTATATGTGTTGTAACTGTACCCAATCCCGACACCTGATGACCCCAATAGAGTCGGTAAACGAGTCAAAGCACAGTACTAGCATATAGAGTCTCAATGATGTTTCATGTAGTAAGGACTAATGGTGTACAACCAAAACCGCGGACTATATCCACTCGATAAGTGATAACCACTTGGAAAGTCCGGATAGGGTAGTTCGATCATTCATCATATGAATATCCATTTGCATGCTTCGAACATCTCTATGTTCCTTACCAATGAAACGTGGTACTCCGCATTGCAAATGCTAGTCTCAAACTCGAGCGATCCTTATCCTTATTATCGAACGGCTCAATCGACTAGGAACAATTTAGAATATACAGTGACTATAAGATGTGTTTCATGATAGACATCTCCATGTTCTACCACATCTTACATACACTATAGTATATTCAAGGTCTTTATCAAAACAACAATAGTATATCACAATATAACAATATGAAGAAAGATAAAGTCATTGCCATTAATAAAAGTGTAAATAATATTAAACAAAAGATTGTTTATACAAAGAGTCATCAAAGCCCTTAGCCACAAGTTGGCTCACCGGGCACCCACTCTTTTAATCTCCCACTTGCCCTATGGCCAACTAGTCATACAACGTAGACCCATTGTTTCGCGATGTTTGTCAAATAATGGTCCTGGCAAGGGCTTAATAAGTGGATCAGCGATGTTGTCTGCAGAGGCCACTCTTTCGACAGTGATGTCTCCTCTTTCCACAATCTCCCGGATGATGTGGTATTTCCTCAGTACGTGTTTGGATCTTTGATGAGACCTTGGTTCCTTTGCCTGAGCAACGGCACCCGTGTTGTCACAGTACACCGGGACTGGACCAACAACTTTAGGAATGACGCCCAACTCTTGGACGAAATTCCTCATCCAAACGGCCTCTTTAGCAGCAGCTGATGCTGCAATGTATTCTGCTTCAGTGGTGGAATCCGCTGTGGTGTCCTGCTTGGAACTCTTCCAAGAGACAGCACCGCCATTGAGCATGAACACAAATCCAGAGGTTGACTTCGAGTCATCCACGTCACTTTGGAAGCTAGAGTCGGTATAGCCTTCCAATTTTAGTTCTCTTCCTCCATATACCATGAACATATTCTTAGTCCTTCGTAAGTACTTAAGAATGTCCTTCACGGCTTTCCAATGCATTTAACCGGGATTAGCTTGATATCTGCTCGTGACACTCAGAGCAAATGCCACATCCGGTCTGGTAGATATCATCCCATACATGATACTCCCTATGGCTGACGCATATGGTATGTGTGTCATTTTCTCTATCTCTTCGTCAGTCTTGGGACACATAGACTTGGATAGAGAGACTCCATGGCACATAGGTAGATGTCCTCTCTTGGACTCATCCATTGAAAACCTTTTCAATATAGTGTCGATGTAGGTAGTTTGAGTAAGTCCTATCATTCTCTTAGATCTATCTCTATAGATCTGTATCCCTAGAATATAGGACGCCTCACCCAAATCCTTCATCGAGAATCTACCTGATAACCATATCTTTGTTGACTGCAACATCCCTACATCATTCCCAATGAGTAGGATGTCATCAACATAAAGTACTAAGAATGTCACAGCATCCTTAACTACTTTCTTGTACACGCATGGTTCCTCCGGATTCTTGATGAAACCAAAATCTTTTATTGTTTCATCAAATTTCTGGTTCCAACTTCTTGATGCTTGTTTTAGACCATAAATTGATCTCTGAAGCTTGCATACCTTATGCTCGCTTCCCATGGATGTAAACCCCTCAGGCTGCTTCATATAGATTTCTTCCTTAATGTCTCCATTAAGAAAAGCAGTCTTCACATCCATTTGCCATATCTCATAGTCATACCATGCAGCTATGGCAATAAGGATTCTTATGGACTTGAACATTGCAACTGGTAAAAAGGTTTCATCATAGTCAACTCCTTGTCTTTGAGTATATCCTTTTGCCACCAATCGCGCCTTGTAGGTCAATACCTTACCATCAGGCCCAAGCTTTCTCTTGTAGATCCATTTACACCCTATTGGAACAATTCCATCGGGATGATCTACTAAAGACCAAACTTGGTTTGTATGCATCGAATCTATTTCCGACTGCATAGCTTCAAGCCATAAATTTGAATCCGCATCAGCAATTGCTTCCTTGAAGTTTCTTGGATCACATCCAACATCGGGTTCATCTTGATCCCCTTCAAGAAGAAGACCATATCGAATAGGAGGTCTAGAAGTCCTCTCGGATCTTCTAGGTATAGGCGTGTCCAGCAATGGTTCCTGAGGTGTAGGATCGTTATTTTGTATTTCGGGTTCTTCTCGAATTTCTTCGAGTTCCATCATCTCGCCTTTCTTATCCAATAAGAACTCCTTCTCCAAGAAGGTGGTATTCCTTGAAACAAACACCTTTGTTTCAGCAGGATAATAGAAATAATATCCGATTGAATTCTTCGGATACCCTACAAAATAACATAAGCTGGATCGACTATCCAACTTATCTCCCACTGTCCGCTTTATGTAAGCAGGACATCCCCAAATCCTCAAGTACGAATACTTAGGAGCTTTGCCATTCCATAACTCGTATGGTGTTTTGTCCACTGCTTTAGTGTGGACGTTGTTCAACAACAATACCGCCGTTTCAAGCGCATAGCCCCAAAACGAAGGTGGAAGCTCAGTGAAGCTCATCATGGATCGAACCATGTCCAACAAAGTTCGATTACGACGCTCCGATACACCATTAAGCTGTGGTGTCATAGGAGGAGTCCACTGAGAGAGAATCCCATTCTCTTTTAGATAGTCCAAAAACTCGGTACTCAAGTATTCTCCACCTCGATCCGATCGAAGTGCTTTAATACTTTCACCTAGCTTGTTTTCTACTTCAGCCTTGAATTCTTTGAACTTTTCAAATGCTTCAGACTTATATTTCATTAAATACAAATACCCATACCTTGAATAATCATCAGTAAAGGTAATGAAGTAGGTGTGGCCATATTGAGTCCCAACTCTAAATGGACCACAAACATCTGTATGGATCAAATCCAACAGATTTTGACTACGCTCAGGTTTCCCCTTAAAAGGAGATTTAGTCATTTTTCCTTTTAGGCAGGATTCACAAGTAGGTAGAGAGATAATATCAGACATATCAAACATGCCCTCTCCCACTAGCTTGTTCATCCTCCTTGAGGAAATATGACCTAGCCTAGCGTGCCAAAGGTTTGCCGGGTTTTGGCTATCGATTTTCCTTTTGTTTGTTGTTGCCGGTTTATCAACATAATTTATTGGAACGTCTTTTAGTTTTAAGTTGTATAGATCGTTTTCAAGTTGTCCATTTCCAATTAAACATTCATTCTTGTAAATATTGCAAATCCCATTCACAAAATTGCAAGAATAACCATCTCTATCAAGCATAGAAACAGAAATAATGTTTTTAATCAAATCCGGAACAAATAAAACATCTCTTAAAAGTAACTTAAAACCGTTCTGCAAAATTAAATAAACATCTCCCACGGCTTTTGCTTCAACTCTGGAACTATTTCCGAGCCTCAGCTGGGTCTCACCCATCCTAAGCCTGCGACTTCTTGTCATCACCTGCAAATCATTGCATATGTGAGATCCACATCCGGTATCCAATACCCAAGAAGTATTATTAAGTGAAACATTTATTTCAATATAGAACATACCCTTCGCAGTTCGCAACTGCTCTAGATATTCCTTGCAGTTACGCTTCCAATGACCGGGCTTCTTGCAGTAATGGCAAACATCCTTGGATTTTTCCATGTTTGAAGCCTTTGTCTTGTACTTCTTCTCGGGTTCGATTTTCTTGGGTGGGGCAGAACGTTTCTTACCCTTTGTACTTGGCCCCTTCTTAGCAGAAGAAGAGGAGCCCACCAAGAAAGCCGGTTTATCCTTCTTTAATGTGGATTCATATGTCACAAGCATATTGACCATCTCTTCAAGGGAGGCCTCTATCTTGTTCATATTGAAATTTACCACAAATCCGTCAAACGAAGAAGGAAGAGACAGAAGTAGTAAGTCCACGTTGAGTTCATGCTCCAACACCAAATCAAGGGTTACCAACTTCTGTATGAGCCAAATCACTCGTACCCCATGATCACGGACCGAAGTCCCTTCACGCATGCAACACGTCATTAGCTCCTTTACAGTAGCGAACCTTTCAGCCCTCGATTGAGCCCCAAAAAGTTCCTTGAGTTGAACGTGAATGTCAGCAGCATTCACGATGTCCTCAAATCGCCTCTGGAGTTCATCAAACATCGAGGCTTGCATATAGCATTTGGTCTTGATATCATGGTCCCACCATGTATCAAGCTTGGCTAACTCCTCCGGCCTTACGTCAGCTGGTGCTTCCTTCGGAGGAGATTTTTCTAACACGTAGAGCATCTTCTCCGAAGTCAAGACAATCTTCAACTTATGGAACCATTCCGTATAGTTTGCGCCAGTCAACTTATTTTGTTCGAGGATCGAGAAAAGTGGATTACGCGAATTCATCTTATGAAATACTGAAAAGAAACAGACAAATATCAGTGATTGTTTAAGCAATTTACTAAGACATAAAATAGGCGAAATTTATTTTATGAATCTCACTCCCACTATTTTAACGATTTCACTACTCTCTAGTGAAAACGGGAAACTGTTTTCCTTAGTGAGAACATGGAGTACAATTGACAATCTATGGTCCCGAATAATATCAGCCAACCATAATTTCAAAAGGTAGAGCCCAATTGCTTTCAAAGCAACCTCCATGTTTTTACCTCATGTCCAATAAGGGCCCAATAATATGACGCCGATTATAGTGACATGTCAAGATGACCCATCAATATTAAGTTGTGATGGACGGTCGCCATGTGGATCCCGCAATAATATGAGCCGATCCCATGGGAGTTCCACCCAACTTACAACATGTGTCGATCCAATGTACAGCTTTTCGACGAACGGGCCCCCCCAATAATATGAGCCGGACCGTATCCGCGGGTAGCATCTCATACATTGATCGTTGATGGAAGGTAGGAACATTTAAACAAATTTAAATTTCCTTTATTTATCTTGATATCAATTTTAAATCATATTTAAAATGAGGGATTTTTAATTATAAAATTTGTCTCATCATTTTTAAAATTTTGTATGCTTGTCGGATTCACACAATTTTGTATAAAACATGCATACAACTATAATATCACATATTATATAGGATGATCGATTCCATTTCTAATCGACCCGTGGTTGTCAATCACGAGTCTTAGTCCAATCCTAGGTAATATGCAGTATGCAATGCAATCCTATTACATTTGCTTCCAATTTACATTTCTTCTGTCTTTATTGTCTGCTGGGCCCACCACCGTCTTCAAATCTTGATCTCCCACTAAATCTAATGTATTTACAATAAATAACAATGACAAGTAGGGGATACATTTTTAAGGGGTGGGAACGGGCCATAAACCAAGCCCACTTTTATTACATATGACATTCATATTGGGCCATAAACCAGGCCCATTAATAAAACCAACAACAATAAAAACAAATGTAAATTCCTAACATACACCTACAAAATTGGTCATGGCAATCGATCATCCTTATCCAATAACATTTAATTCAAAATTAATTTATTGGATAACATGCAATGACATTTAAATTTAAAAGGATAAAATCATATTTCATACATAAAATCTTATTTTACATACAAAATCATATTTTATCTTTTTATCAAATAAAATCATATTTTATCTATAAAATCCAATTTTATACATAAAATCATATTTTATCAATATATCCATAAGATCATATCTTATCATCAATTGTACCAAAAATAATTAATTTCAAAATTCAATTTAAGGATAAAATATTAAAATTTTCCAAAAATTCAAATTTATCCAAAAATCAATTTTAAAATTTTCGGACTCGAACAATTCGATCCGACGCCTCGTGGACCAATCAAAACAATTTTCGATCGGACCAAAAATAGAATTTTAACATATTAAAATTTAATTTAAAAATTAAAAATTAATTTTTCCGCGGGCCGCCCGGGACATTCCCGGGCTGCCCGCGCCCCGTAGGGCTCGGGCCGGGCAGCGACGATCGCTGCCCTGGGCAGCGCCGTGCGCTGCCCTGGGCAGCAATCACATCGTTGCCCATGGGCAGCGCCGAGCACTGCGCCGGGCAGCGCCGGGCGCTGCACAGCGACGATCGCTGCCCCTGCCCCGGGCAGCGATCCAATCGCTTCCCGGGTTTTTGCCCGAAAAAATATTTTTATTTTTAAAATATTTATTTTGTTTCAAAAACCGAGGCCTAAAAAAATTTTTTGTACAATCGATTAATTTAATCGCTTGATCTGAGCAACCTGGCTCTGATACCACTGTTGGAAAACACGGCGATCAGATCAATTAGGATTGATACCCGGTGCAGCGAAAGTTTAAAAATTTTGTATGGAACGATTCCATAATAGGTATCAACCTTACGATTAAATTGTGTGTGTGTAAAAATTAAATAACAATTATAAAATTTTTACCTTTAATCTCGAATCGAGATTTTGGACACCAACAGATTTCTCTGCTCTTGTTGTATATCCCTGGAACTGATGGACGAACTGTTCTTCAATCAGGTCCACGAACGGATATTTAATCCCTCTGATAGATTGCACTAGAAAATCTATCAGAAGTTTCTACGAAGAGAATTAACGAATTTGATCCGTTAAACCAGACTGTAATTCAAAATCACAGGCTGGATTTTTCTCGAGTAGAGGGAGAAGGGGGACGGCCACCTTTTGAAAATTAACTAGGGTTTTCGAAAAATCCTTGTGACCTGTTCTGTGTAATTTCTGTACTGCAATAACTTATTTATAATGTAGGCCACTAACAGCTTAGGGCCCATTAGTCATAAGTTCAAGCCCGACAAGCAAAGCCCGCATGTTCAGAAATTAATATAAAATTCATCGTGACTCCGATTGATAAACCGATTTCACCAATGTGCACAGAAACCATTTCTGCACCTTTTAAAGTCAAGATAAATTTTTCTGAATCCGAATTCAGTGATTTCCCAAAATGGCCATCCCTATGTCATTTTAGGAAATCTTACTCCTCTACTCTTAAATAAGAAGTCCAACTTCTTCGTTCATTAAATTTAACTCTTTAAATTTAACTATCTCAACGGGGATTAAAAATCCATTACACTGTGTGACCCTCAATGGTTCAGGGATACAGCTAGCCGTGGGCTCACAACTCCTTGTGACTCGGAACAACAATTTCCGACTTGCCCATCGAATCATGTTATGAGCGCCTAGCAACATCGCCCCATGATTCCCTAGGTATCACTGATAGTGCCTACAAGAACCAGTAGATTTTGGTTAGCGTACAGTACGGTCCCTTCATCCATATATCCCGATCGAATCAACAACCATTGGTATATCGAGAGTCGCTCGAGATTCGATAACTATGCAATGCATCTTGAAGATCAAATAGTGACATCGCATGTGCTACTAAGAAACCATTTCTTAAATCACATCATGTACTCTGGCCAGAGATTCGTCACACTAATATCTCCTCAGATCGCATAGGATATCCACACTCGCAAGTATGTGGTGAATCCTTGACAACAAAGCATCGACTCCTATATGTGTTGTAACTGTACCCAATCCCGACACCTGATGACCCCAATAGAGTCGGTAAACGAGTCAAAGCACAGTACTAGCATATAGAGTCTCAATGATGTTTCAAGTAGTAAGGACTAATGGTGTACAACCAAAACCGCGGACTATATCCACTCGATAAGTGATAACCACTTGGAAAGTCCGGATAGGGTAGTTCGATCATTCATCATATGAATATCCATTTGCATGCTTCGAACATCTCTATGTTCCTTACCAATGAAACGTGGTACTCCGCATCGCAAATGCTAGTCTCAAACTCGAGCGATCCTTATCCTTATTATCGAACGGCTCAATCGACTAGGAACAGTTTAGAATATGTGACTATAAGATGTGTTTCATGATAGACATCTCCATGTTCTACCACATCTTACATACACTATAGTATATTCAAGGTCTTTATCAAAACAACAATAGTATATCACAATATAACAATATGAAGAAAGATAAAGTCATTGCCATTAATAAAAGTGTAAATAATATTAAACAAAAGATTGTTTATACAAAGAGTCATCAAAGCCCTTAGCCACAAGTTGGCTCACCGGGCACCCACTCTTTCAATGCATTCATCTTGATCCAATCTTGTTTTCAGCGGGCAGAACCGCCCTTTTTGTTTAGACGTTTGGGAACTATGATTGAGTGGCCTAGGTTGTAGTATTTCGCCTAGTGCTAGCATACTCATTATGGTTGCTCAAAGTCTAGAGGAGTGGGATACGTGGCACCACCTCAATTGGGAGAGTCGGTGAGTCGTTACGTGATCTCATCCTCGGGATCCCAAAAGCACAGCAGCAATCCCTCGTTTATCAGATTGATATCCCGGTTTAAAAGACATGCATTCATTATGTTATTATTGATTTCCTTGTTATATTGAAAGCATGTTGATTGTTGTATTAATTGTTATGTTGCTTTTGCTGGGAATGTCGTTCTCACCGGTTATCCGGCTGTTGCTTTGTTTTGTATGTGTACTTTGCAACAGGTGGGGCAGGATCAAGTCAGAAGAGGCATGGTTAGCTCCGAGGGAAAGTTGTAGCAGTGAGACTCGGTTTAGAAGTCGTGTCAGCATGTCTACCTAGTGTTGTTAAAACATGTTTTGATAACGAACTTCATTATTATGTTGTATTGTCATGCAAGCTTTGCCGTGTTGTTATCATGGCATGTTCTACTTTGGAGTAGTTGTTAAACACTAGCACTTCATGTATTAATTGGAGGTTTCGTGTTTGTTATTGCATGCTTTCGAGTTGATGCATTGGATTAGCTTTTGTAAGAGTGGGTGCCCAGTGAGCCAACCGTGTGGCTATGGTCTTTGATGACTCTTTGTATAAACAATCTTTTGTTTAATATTATTTACACTTTTATTAATGGCAATGACTTTATATTACTTCATATTGTTATATTGTGATATACTATTGTTGTTTTGATAAAGACCTTGAATATACCATAGTGTATGTAAGATGTGGTAGAACATGGGGATGTCTATCATGAAATACATCTTATAGTCACTGTATATTCTAAAACCGTTCCTAGTCGATTGAGCCGTCCGATAATAAGGATAAGGATCGCTCGAGTTTGAGATTAGCATTTGCGATGCGGAGTACCACGTTTCATTGGTAGGGAACATGGAGATGTTCGAAGCATGCAAATGGATATTCATAGGATGAATAATCGAACTACCCTATCCGGACTTTCCAAGTGGTTATCACTTATCGAGTGGATGAAGTCCGCGGTTTTGGTTGTACACCATTAGTCCTTACGACTTGAAACATCATGGAGACTCTATATGCTAGTACTGTGCTTTGACTTGTTTACCGACTCTGAGGGGGTCATCAGGTGTCGAGATTGGGTACAGTTACAACACATATAGGAGTCGATGCATTGTTGTCAAGGATTCACCACATACTTGCGAGTGTGGATATCCTATGCGATCTGAGGAGATATTAGTGTGACAAATCTCTGGCCAGAGTACTTGATGTGATTTAAGAAATGGTTTCTTAGTAGCACATGCGATGTCAATAATTTGATCTTCAAGATGTATTGCATAGTTATCGAATCTTGAGCGACTCTCGATATACCAATGGTTGTTGATTCGATCGGGATATTTGGATGAAGGGACCGTACTGTACGCTAACCAAAATCTACTGGTTCTTGTAGGCACTATCAGTGATACCTAGGGAATCATGGGGCGATGTTGCTAGGCGCTTTACCATGATTCGTTGGGCAAGTCGGAAAGTGTTGTTCCGAGTCACAAGGAGTTGTGAGCCCACGGCTAGCTGTATCCCTGAACCATTGAGGGTCACACAGTGTAATGGAGTTTTAATCCCCGTTGAGATAGTTAAATTTAAAGAGTTAAATTTAATGAACAAAGAAGTTGGACTTCTTAAATAAGAGTAAGGGAGTAGGATTTCCTAAAATGACATAGGGATGGACATTTTTGGAAACCACTGAATTCGGATTCAGGAAAATTTATTTTGACTTTAAAATGTGCAGAAATGGTTTCTGTGCACATTGGTGAAATTGGTTCATCAATCGGAGTCACGATGAATTTTATATTAATTTCTGAACGTGCGGGCTTTGCTTGTCGGGCCCTAACTTATGATTAATGGGCCCTAAGGTGTTAGTGGCCTGCATTATAAATAAGTTATTGCAGTACATAAATTAGACACAACAGGTCATTATTGAGAGACAGGATTTTCGAAAATAAACCCTAGCCTCCTCTCAAGTTTTCGGCCGCCCCCCTTCACTCTGTCAGAGAAAATTCCGGTCTGTGATTTTTGAATTGCAGTCAGGAATAACGAATCAGATTCGTTTAATCTCTTCGCAGAAAAACTTCTGATAGATTTTCTAGTGCAATCTATCAGAGGGATTTAAACCCCATTCGTGGACCTGATTGAAGGAGTTCATCAGTTCCTGGGAGATACAAGAAGCGCAGAGAAATCTGTGTGGTGTCCATTAATCTCGATTCGAGATTGAAGGTAAAATTTAATTAATTATTATTTGAATTTTACACACACAATAATTTAATCGTTGAATGGTTGATACCCACACCATGGAATTGTTCCATGATAAAAATTTTTAAACTTCCGCTGCACCGGGTATCAATCGTGATTGATCTGACCGCCAGTTTTACAACAGCTTTTAGCTTGAGTTGCTATGTTTTTTTCTGCTGTTCTGTTTCTGCTGTAGGAGGGCGCCCGAGCTGCATTTTTTGGCAGCCCGAGCGCACCCTTTTCCGTGTATTCCAGTAGCGCCAAGGAGTAGGGCGCGCTCGAGCGGCAGTTTATGGCCGCCCGAGTGCGGCCCCTTTAAAAAAAAAAATTTTCTTTTGTTTTGGCTTTGCTTTTAGTTCTTGGATCTTGTATGCTTAATTATTGTTTACTCCTTAATTAGATGTGTAGAACCGAGGTCTCACAAAGAGAGTGGAGAAAATATCAAAGAAAACACAAAAATACATGTCATGGACAGTGACGTATGCGCGCCCGAGCCTCCATGACGCGCGCCCGCGCCTGATTCGGTGTTTTCAAGATTTCTGGACAGAATGCTATGCGCGCGCGCCCACGCGTCAATCCAGAGATCCATGCGCGCCCGTTCCATTCCACGCGCGCCCGCGCCTCTTATTTTTACACACAGTTTGGCATGTTTGTGTGTGTACGAGACTTTTGATATTTTTGGCATTATTTTCTTATTTTGAGTCTTTTATTCCTACTAGGAAACTTTTAGGAAGATATTATCATATCTTTAGAGATATTTTTTAAGTTATTTCGCGATATCTTTTATTATTTGTAGTTGTATTATAAATACAACAAAAACATTCATTATTGATATAGAATTCAGATTTTGATATTTATCAATTAAAATTCTCTCTAGAATTTTATCAAATCTTTTGCTTTACCCAAAATCAAACTTATCAAAGTTTCATAGCTTTGTGTATTTGTCAATCGATTTTCAATTGGGTTGTCAAAGACAGGTTCCTTTGAAGGTCTAATTGAATCTTTAATTGTTTTCTATCGTGAATTATCTGTTGCTAGTTACAGGTTCAACAAGAGGTGGAGATTCCAAAATCTGTTACTTGTTTTAGAGTCGGGACAAAATCTTTGAATTATTTTGTTATAGAATTGAGGTGCGATTCGTTGTAGTTGTGTTGCCTTTCATACATAAGATTCATAACAGATACTCCCATTGTGTACTGTGATAATTCTAGTGCCATTGATATATCTAAAAATACAGTACAACAATCTCAAATGAAACACATTGACATTAGACATCATTTCATTCGAGATTTGGTGGAGAAAAGCATGATCTTAATTGAGTTTGTTGGAACCAATAACCAATTAGCTGATATATTCACAAAATCTTTTTATTTTGAGAGATTCTCCAGTCTAAGGAAATCTCTCAGTATGTGTGCATTATAGACAGAACTGAGATGTTTTCAGGAGTGTTGCTAACACCCTGTGACAACACCTTTTCATGCATGTGCATTTTTAGGTTCATTAGGAATAATGCATTCATGCATTCATTTTGTTTTGTGATGTGTTTGATACCTTATAACCATTGACTAGTTTTCATCAGGATTCTTAGCAAAATATTTTACAGTTTAATGAGAGTTAATTGAAGAAGAGTATTGAAAAAATCACAAAGTAGTGGATGTATGTTCGTGTATTCCTTGATCATGTCACAAGTGAAAAGTGATTTCATAATTTCAGAATCTCAAAATGAACAAAAAGGTTAAACATTAAATGATTCAATCATAAAATTTGATTGAAAATCATAAGCAAATGGAAAAAGCTACCAAAAATGGTCCATTGAAGATCGTTTCCTTTAGTGTGCAGGCTACCACTTCTGTAATAATAAATTGGATAACAAAATTTTTTCTGAATCCTGAAGTGTTGCTGGAAGATGTTGCCAACATCGTGAAAAATACCTCATTTGTCAACATATATTTTTGCATATGATTGCATTTTATTTTTATGTCAATTCTGTTTTATTCAAAATTAGGACATGCATATTTTTATTTGTGAATATTTTTGGCCGAAAGTTTAAAAATTTTGATCGAACAAAATTTTGATTTTTGCCATATCCACTGAATTTTTGAATTTGAATGTGATTGGATTATGTTTCAGTGGTGTTAAACTTTGATGAGGATTTTAATTTGGAAATATTTTGGCCTAGATCATTGTCGAGAATCAAAGATTTATTTCCTAATTTGAATCGGATTTGTTACCGTTGGGGATTTTTTTACCGTTAGGGGCTGTAAATCCGAGTGAGAATAGGAAAGTTTGTGTGATATATAATTTGGTAATTATCTGTTTTTGGAGATATATTATTTCCTCTTTTGATCCTTAGATTTTCTCATATTCCTTTTGCCCTTGTTTGATCCATCGTCTGTCCAAAATTTTTTCTAGATCACTCATCATATTCTAACATGGCAGGAAAGGGTTTTGATTCTCAAGACATCCGTTCTGAAATGGGTTTTACAGAGGATGCTGCTGAAGGTGTCACAACACCTCCGTCACCACACCCTCTGATTGAGCAAGGTATCATTCCAGTTGCTGAGGAGCCTGTGCCCCTGGATTCCATTGCTCCAGGAGATCCTGGTAATGAAATTGATGTAGAGGATATGCCAGACATGACCGTAGTGAACAAGGTGTTTCCCGCGAAACCCTTGACTCGCCGATCCAAGCGTCAGGCAGGGTACAATCCAGACTACACTGCTTCCAAGAGATTTCGTGGAAATAGACAACCATCGAGACCGTCCCTGGTGGACACAGAGTACTCATTTTGTGATGCAAGTGATGATGAGGATTACAAATTGGTTCATCGAAAAAAGGGAAAAGCTAGTGCCATGGAACCATCTGTTCAAACTATCCCAGTTCCGTTTGAAACAGAAGAACCATCAAGGAAAGACTCCTCTTATACTGATGATTCAACAGAGTCTGTTACTCCATCTGCTTCTGATGTCAAGGAAGATGCATCTGAATCTGTTCCTATTGTAGAGGAAACATCTACTGCTTCTCCTCTTGTGTTTTCTGATGATGAGGTAGGGTCTATTGCAAAATTCCTTGCTGGAATGAAGAAATCCAAAGGAGAGAAGCCTTCTGTTACTGCTTTAGGTTCTGATGATGAACCAAACAAGGAAATGTTGCAGGAATTTGTTGATAATCTTCCAAATAAATCTGATACCTCCAGATCTAATTCGAGTGAAGATTCAGATGCTGAGAAAGACCTTGAAGAAGAGTCAGATTCTGATGGCTATTAAGAAGATGATGAAGGTGTTGAGAAAGGTGTTGCCGACACCTTGGAAGACACTATGGGAGAAGAGTAAAATTTGAGTGAAGCCTACTCTTCATTTTTCTATTCCAAGGATATTGCAGATACCTGGAATATGTACGTTGACCGAGAGTTTCTGGAAGAGCACAACATTGATCCTAAAAGCTATGGAGCTCAGAATATGGTGAAATTGTTTGAGGTAAGAACCCTTCTTTCTACTGTTACTACTGTTGGTCCGTATAGTGAGAAGATTATCCGAGAGTTCTACTACAATATCATTGAAAACTTGAGGGATCCAAGATATGCGATATATGGAAAAGTGTACATGAGAGGTCAGATTTTTCAGTTTATCCCAGCCATTATTAATGATTTTCTGGGTACTTCTTTTGTTGTGGATGCTGAGCTACCAACTTTGGATGTGATGACTTCAGTTATCACTGGTGGACTGGTCACATGCTTTCCAGCTCATCCTCACAAGATAGCTTCTACCAAGCTCACTTCCTTCTACTCTGTTTTGCACAAGACGTTGTGAAGAATTGGACTCCTTTTGGGAATTCTACTGTGGTCACCAAGCATCAAGCTTGTATCTTGTATGCTATTGGAACTGGAGTTGAGTTCAACTATGGCAGACTGGTGTTTGATGCAGTCATGACCTTTGCAGATTTTGCTCAACCTACATTGAAGCTACCATATCCCTCTCTGATATATTCAATGCTCAAGTCTCAAGGGATCGAGAAGGATGATGATGAGCCACTCACTTAAGCTGGGGAAGTACTGAAGATTGCACCTACACTGCTGCGAGGCAACAGGAAGATAGACCTACCCTGATCTGAATCAAGTGTTGCGGCAGGTGTTGTGACAGATGTTGCCAACACCTCACTTGCCGCAGAAATTTTTGTTCCTCCCTCTAATACAAAGAATCTGGTTACAACCTTTATTCAAGCTCAACTACTGCATGTTGAGAAGAAGATAACACAAGCTAAGGAAGATCTAGCCTATTATGAAGGGTTGAAAGATCACTACATGAATTTACTTTCTGGAGCTTCCTCTTCTGGACAAAAAAAGGGGAGATGATGATGGTGGTGGTAAAGAAGCTGAACATGAAGAAGAATAAGCTGCTGTTGATGATGGCTCGTCTGAGAGCAATCAATTTTAGTTTCTTGGTTTAGTTTTTGTTTGGTTTTAAGTTTTTGTTTTTTTTTGTTGATAAGTTTTTGCTTTGCTCCTAATCAAAACTTTTTTCCTTTGTTTATGCTCCAATGGGTTAATTTTTTCTCCTTGTTCTTATTGATCTGGAGTGTTGTAGACAGATGTTGCCAACATCCTGAGACAACACCTATTCTTATTCTTAGGGGGAGGCTTCGTTCTTACATTAAGGGGGAGTTCTGATTAAGGGGGAGTTGAGTTGAGTTGTTTATTGAAGTAAATGTGTTTTGTCTAGATATGCAAAAAGGGAGATATTGAAAGGAATATTTTGTTCCTAAAATCTCTTAAATTTTAAAAAGATTTTATTTAAAGTTTTTTGCCTTTCTTGGACATAAAAAAATTTATTTCCTTAGTTAAGTAGATTTGAGATATATTATGTTCAATTATAATATTTACTTATCTCATATCTTATTAACATTTTCTTATTTGTGTAGATTTGATATGATGAAATCTAAGGAATATTACGCATACAAGGAAACAATGGAAAAAAGGATTCTTGCCTATATATTGAAGAAGGTGTGCACAAAGAGAGGAAGCGAGAGATGACCGTGAGAGTTTTGTGAAAGCCTACGTACGTACGTACATATTGTGAGAAAGCTAAAGATTTTTCTGAAGCTTATTTTTGGTCGTGTCTACTTGATGCCGTGGAAGTTTTTAGAGCATTGAATATTGGAGATTTGGGTTGCTTTCATTGATCGTGTTTTGGCATCAAGAATTCCAACTTCTTGCTCCGTTTTATTTATTCTATCGTGCATAAAATTTTAGGAGTTTTTTTTATTCGTTTATTTTCTCAAATATTTTGAGAAAATTGATTTTTACAATAATCAATAGTTTTAGGGTTTGTAAAACTCTTTGATTGTGTTTCTAGTGAAAGTTTTGCCCTAAGGCACTGCAAGAGTATTTTATACTCTTGCTTAAAATATCTGAGTCTATTTTAGTGGTTTCTAGTTTATTTTATTCACGCTTTAATTATTTTCCGCTGCATATTACTCATAGTGTTTTTGTAGGTGTTTCCAATACTTTGTGACAACACCTAAAACTGTTTATTTGCAACCAACATTCCCTTACACACTTCAATCCGAGATTGAAAGGTATGATTCGACATTAGCCTAGACAGATAGAATAACTCGAGAACGTGGTGGCTTCCGATTTTATTAAATCACATACATGCATGTTTAGTTGTTCTTGATAGATCTTATATGATTTACTTGATCCACTTGATTTAGTTGATCTTGTTGCTTAATAAATGAGTTTGTTTTATTAAACATTCTTTCTTATTTAAGATTTATGAGTGTAGATTATTATGAGTGATTTAAATGTGGTAAATTTATGATAGAGTCAAAATGTATTCCTCTTGAGCCACAATTCTTTCGAAACCCAGAAAGGTGAATCGAAAAGAAAATATTGGACATGGTGTACTTATATATGTGAGGCTAGGAATCAGATTTGAGTTCCTATTTCCAGAATTCCTAATATAGTGTTCACAGTCCAAGGAATAAGAGCTTGTTACCACCTCGATCAGGAGTGTAGGCGGGAGGCTTGATTTTTGCTGTACTCTATTCCCAGGATCCCAAAGTGATGATTATTAAAATCGATTATGCAAGATTTGAACTCCCTTCCCTTCTAACATGCGTCTATATCTTTATGATGTTTATTAGAATTGAAAGAAGTCCGGCAGGTAAGGGTATATACTTGTGATTTGAATGTAGTGATAAGTGATGATGATATAATATAACATTACTCGTTTTGTGAGATGATTTCAAGATGTTACCATGATAGGTAGAAAGTTTGTGTTGATGTTAACTCTATTGAAGTATAGTGATAGATGTCAATGCAAGAATGATACGTGCTTTATATGAATCTGATATAGAGATGATTTGTGATATGAATGATATGTCTTTATATGCTTTATGCTTATATACATGTCGTTCATACTGAGATGTATTTCTCACCGGAGTTATCTGGTTGTTGCTTTGTTTGTATGTGTTCATTGCATCAGATGGTGCAGGAGCGAGTCAGAATTGATTTTGATAGCTCGAGATTGAGAGATTTAGAAGTGGAGACTCGGGTTAAGAAGTAGATAGTTGATGTCAAAATGCATGCTAGAAGTTGTTGGATTCGTTTGAGATTTGAAAACTTAGAATTTATTTTATTGTATTGCACCTTGGAAATCTGTATGAGATTTTTATATCTTGAAATGCATGTTCTACCTTGAATCTTGTATATAGATCATCTTAGTATTGGTTTGGGATGATTAAATGTTGAATTACATCATAGAATTACATTTTGACAGCAAAAGAATTAGCTACAGAATTCGAGCATCTACCAGCTTGCTCGAGCGGCACTTTTGGCCCGCTCGAGCGAGGATAGAATGGTGCTCGAACCCGAGTGTTTCTCGCTCGAGCGACACCTTTGGCTCGCTCGAGCGAGGCCTTGGTTTATTTTAAAAAAAATTTGTGTTGCTTGCTTTCTTTGCTTAATTGTTCAGTTTATTAGTGAATATGTTTAAGAATTGAGATTACTACCCGAGGTCCCCACAACAGGTGGTATCAGAGCGTAAGTTTCTTGGTTTAAGATAAATGTTGAGCGGGGTAGATTGAGTTGTATGCATTTATAGTATTGCATTATTAATGCGTTATTTGATTTGATAAATTTCATGAGAGTATGATTTATTGTTTAAAGAGATGCATGTCTTACTGATTTCAAAATTACATGCTTAGTTGATTAAGTGTTTACGTGATTATGTGAATGCATTATAAGCATGTTTTATTCCTGAAAAGCATGAGATTATTGCACTAATATTATAAATGCGCTATCCTGAATGTATGTATAATCTCTGCGTTGCTTATAGATTTTATTTTATAGTAAGCCATGTTCTTTGGGTGAAGTAAGCACCCCAGCACCCAAGACATAACAGTATTCTTCGGGTGACGTAAGCACCCCAGAATGAATAAAATAGTACGCCTCAGGTGAAGTAAGCACCTCAGACTGAATATAATTCCATCAGCGGTTCTTTTCCGCAGCAGATAGAGAAGATATGAGGCAAGAGGTAATGACAGCAGTAGCAAAGATCAACGTAAGATTAAGAGTGATCAGTTTAAAAAGGTATGAGAATAGTTCCTCTAGTTCTAGAGGACTGAGACAGTTTGGTTTGGGTCAGAATGCAAAGTATATGGGAAAGAATGCAGATTATGCTAACGGTTATGGAACTAACTCTGGAGGGAGACCTTCAAGCGATCAATTCAGAGGAAATCAGACAGAGAAACAGTCCCAAAAATATATCGAGGATCTAATTTAAGTTGCACCTGAGAATGAGATTTCAGGTAACAGATTTATTTTGTTTTAACCTATTATGTTATTGGTGCAAGATATATATTGATAGCTGAAATCTTTGTTATGTTTGAACCTCTGTATAAAAAAGAAAATCCGGGAATTGAATTGATGAATTGAGCTACAATTTTGATGAAATGAATTTGAACATGATTTTGTTAGTACTTGGGATATCTGTTTGTGTTGCATGATAAATAATGATGCACTAACCAAGTACAGAAGTAGCAGAAGATTGATTTCAAGAAATGATTAAGCTAGATAAGCGAAAGTAAAAAGTTCATATGAATATGATTTTATGATATGGGATCTAGAACTCAGATTCTTTTATTTTGGTGCGGTGTAGATTAAGTTTATCTACAGAAAAGTTCCGAAATAAGTATATTCTATGCACTAGATATATGAAGAACTAACCAGAATTGGTAGATATGCCAATGGTTAGAATTGCAAATATGTCCAGGTGAAATTTCAGACTTTATTTTAAGTTGTGAACTAGAATTCAATAGAGAATTGATAAGATTATGAAGTTAATATTGATATTGAGAGTTTATAGAACAGATAAAGATAAGAAAATCAGTTACAGTTGAGTCTTTTATTTGATTATGCTGAAGCTATTACATCAGACTGGAGATATGATTCTTGTTTTGCTTGATATCAATTTTGGGGTTCTTGTTATTTAACCACCATCGATATTGATTGGCTCTCATTTCTTTATTCGTGGAGCCTGATTTGATTCACTCGCTTTGAGTTATGAGATGCAAGTGAGTTGTTTACATTTAGCAGAGTTTGTTATCCAAAAGATTTGAGTATGGATAAACATGATTGAGAAATTTTCTCGATCTTGACTCATTTATTTTTATTTTAAGAATTATTTATCCTTGATGGATATTTCAGTGTATTTTGAGATTGTTGGCTCGTAACTGAAAGGGAGATTAATTTTGGGTTGATTGTGTGACTTGCTATTACATGGGAAACAGAAAGAAAGAATTAGATGTGCATTCAATCAACTGATTACATATTTCTGTGTTTTTTGGTTTGACTTTTCAGATCAATATACAATCAACCAGAATTTTCAATCGAAAATGAGCCAGATTTGCTTAAAAAGATTGAAGAAACACAGGAAGTAGATCAAAACAGTTAGAATTTAGTACAAAATGCAAGATCAAGATATGAGTTGAAGCCTCATATCAGAATAGATGAAATCTATTGTGAATGATTATATGATTGTGACAGATGTTTGAGAAAGGAGATATTAGATTCTTAAAAAAACGCACAATAACAAGTTTCATATCCATCTAAAAGCCACTTGTTAGAAAAGAAAGAAAACAAGTGTAACAGAATTCGAGCGTTTTAGAGTCACAACGTATAGAGAGTTGCAGTTAAAGTTGAAAAGTATTCACCAGATGGATTCCGTGATAGTTTATCAACTCCAGAATCGGAATGAGATGGCAATTCAAAAGATTTTGTGTTCGAAACTACTCAGAGTGTCATGAGTTTACAATTTGAATTTGGGTAGATTTCGACCGAGTTAAGAATACGTTGTCTGAGATGTGATACAGATATGAGTAGATAGCTGTTAAGAAGTTGGTGATGTTATGAGAATACATGAATTATTGAAATCTATTGTAGAGAAAGAGACTTTAGATTGATTTGATAGAGTGTGACATCGATTTTCAAAGGTTCTGAGTGTTTGGTTGTATGTGATTGCATTATACCATCATTCGCTCGATGGATTGTCAGATATGACTATCCAAATTTTCGAGGATATACTCAGAACTATAGTACTAGATTCGGTACTAGCTGACAGATTTTTGCCACTTGATTATTATGATTAATGTAACAGCTGTTTGATAGATGTAGCGATCGTGTTTTTGATTATGAGATGAGAAGAAAATCAGATTTTCTTTGTGTTGAGATGGTATTTCGGAAGTATCAGCTATCAGACCAGATGTGGTTTGAGAAAGGACAGAGAATATGAAGATTAATCCGTACAGAATAAGAATAGAGCAGAATAGGCAGAGTTAGTAAATGAATGATAGATAAAGATTTTGAAGCTTGAACAGAGTGTTCCGTGAGAAAGTTCTTTCCGAAGCCTCAATTGATTCAGAAAGAGATTCCAAAAGTTCTCTGATAATGGATTTTTGTGTTTATTTTAAATGAAGATAGTAATCTAGATCATTGATTAATACTCTATCTAGAGTTATCAGATAGATGAAATGTGATCCTTGAGTATTAGCTGAAGGACATCAGCTAAACTCTTGCCTGTGAATTTCAATCAGATGAAGCAGAAGTTGATAAAACTTTGAGTTAATCAAATTTGGATCAAGAGAAGGAGCAGCTTGGATGTAAGTTAGCTCAGTGATTACAAAATAATGAAATAAATATGATTTAAGAAGCGACCAAAAGAAAGAAGAAGATTAGATATCAGAAAAGGATATCTGAAGCTCATAGAATTGAACTAAGTATTACTTCAGTCAGAGATACAGTTTACAAGATTTTGTAATAAGACTGAATGTGATTTCGAGGACGAAATCATTCCTTAGAGGAGAGGAAATGTAAGGCCCTTGAAATGTTAAGATATTAATTATGGAATTTGAGATTTAAATTCTGAATTTGGGAAAATATTAATTGGAAAATTTATGGAAATTAGAAATTAATTTTTCGAGCCAAAAATATTTAATTTGAGAATTTATGGATATTGAGATTTAAATTTTGGAATTCTTAAATTAAAATAATAAAATATTTTAATTTATTATTTATGGGATTTAAGATGTAAATTTTGAGTTTAGAATTAAAAAGGATTTAATTAGAAGTTGAATAGTGATTAAGGACCAAATTTCAAATAGTCAAGAACTCAGGGACTAAAGTGCAATTTTCCCTTGCAAGTGGCAATATATATATATATTTATATACATGGTATATACGTGTATATCTTCCCTTCAGCAGCAGCAAGAACGAGAGAGAGGTGAGTGAAGGTTCCATGGCCAATTTCTTCAATTCAAATTTTAGTATAAATTGATCCGGCCGGTAGAATCAAGATTGATTGTATATTTGCGATCACGGCTTCGAGTGCTACATTTTGACGTAAGTTTGATTAATTTCAACCATGTTTTAATTTTTGAGATGTTGTTAGAATTAAGATTTGATTGTATAAACGTGTTCTAGTATATACAACGATAGTATATCTAAGTCGGATCGAGAAAAGATTGTCGTTCGGACATGTTTTTGAATTATGAAAATATTTTCAAAATTCTAAAAATATGGGCTGTTGGATTTCGAAATTTAGATGTGAATTTGAAGTTGTTATTGAGTTAAGACTGAGGTTATGTTGATTAATATACTTTTGGAATTACCGTATTCAATTGGTTATGCTGTCGGGTTACGTTTGATGAAATTCTGAAAATGATATATGCTGATTTCTCAATCTTTATGATGAATTGAGGATGATATGATTCATAGAAGTTTGAATTATTGTTTATAAATGAAGTTTAGAGTTGTTAGAATTACGGTTTCGAAATCGGTATGCCATTGGTTTGAATATCAAAGACATGAAGTTGATTGAGCTTTGTTTTCAATTTCAATTTGATATAGAGTTGAGGATTCAGATTGTATAACTTCATTTCAGATTTGAAACGAAGTATATCGAGTTCGAGTTGAAGTAGTTCAATCATTGAAGTTTAAATGAAGTTTGAAATGATCAAGTCGTCGACTTGTATGATTGAATGAGCAAGAATGAGAATGAGCAGAATTTTGAGAAGCAGATTTTGATATGATTGTGATTTTGCAGCGTTGCAAAGATTTGAACACTTCAATCCGAGATTGAAAGGTATGATTCGACATTATCCTCGATAGGTAGAATAACTCGAGAACGTGGTGGTTTTCGAGTTTATTAAATCACATACATGCATGTTAAGTTGTTCTTGCTTGATCTTATATGATTTACTTGATCCACTTGATTTAGTTGATATTGTTGCTTAATAAATGAGTTTGTTTGATTAAACATTCTTTCTTATTTAAGATTGATGAGTGTAGATTATTATGAGTGATTTAAATGTGGTAAATTTCTGATAGAGTCGAAATGTATTCCTCTTGAGCCACAATTCTTTTGAAACCCCAAAAGTAGAATCGAAATGAAAATATTAGACGTGGTGGACTTATATATGTGAGGCTAGGAATCAGATTTGAGTTCCTATTGCAAGAATTCCTAATATAGTGTTCACAGTCCAGGGAATAAGAGCTTGTTACCACCTCGGTCGGGAGTGTAGGTGGGAGGCTTGATTTTGGCTGTGCTCTTTTCCCGGGATCCCAAAGTGATGATTATTAAAATCGATTTTGCAAGATTTGAAATCCCTTCCCTTCTAACCTGTGTCTATATCTTTATGATTTTTATTAGAATTGAAAGAAGTCCGGCAGGAAAGGTTATGTACTTGTGATTTGAATGTAGTGATAAGTTATGATGATATGATATAACATTACTCGTTTTGTGAGATGATTTCAAGATGTTAGAATTCCTTGATAGGTAGCATGTTTGTGTTGATGTTAACTCTATTGAAGTATAGTGATAGATGTCAATGCAAGAATGCTATGTGCTTTATATGCATTTGATATAGTGATGATTTGTGATATAAATGATATGTCTTGCTATGATGTATGCTTATGTACATGTTGTTCATACAGAGATGTGTTTCTCACCGGAGTTATCCGCTTGTTTCTTTGTTTGTATATGTGCATTGAAACAGGTGGTGCTGGAGCGAGTCAGAGATGATTTTGATAGCTCGAGATTGAGAGATTTAGAAGTGAGACTCGGGTTAAGAAGTAGATAGTTGTTGTCAAATGCATGCTAGAAGGTGTTGGATTAGTTTGAGATTTTAAAACTTAGGATTGATTTTATTGTATTGCACCTTGAAAATATGTATGATATTTTTATATCTTGAAATTCATGTTCTACCTTGAATCTTGTATATAGATCATCTTAGTATTGGGTTGGGATGATTACATGTTGAATTACATCATAGAATTACATTTTGACAGCAAAAGAATCAGCTGCAAAATTCGAGCATCTCCAGGCTTTCTCGAGCGGCACTTTTGGCCCGCTCTAGCAAGGCTAGAATGCGGCTCGGACCCGAGTGTTTCTCGCTCGAGCGGCAACTTTGGCATTCTCGAGCGAGGCCTTGGTTTATTTTCAAAAAAAATATTGTGTTGCTTGCTTCCTTTGCTTAATTGTTCAGTTTATTAGTGAATATGTTTAAGAATAGAGATTAGCACCCGAGGTCCCCACAAAAGTTCACTTGGAAGCTTGTATAAGTGGCCAACCTTTCTCAAGAGGTAAGTTGTTTTCAACTTAGCTGGAGTCATCATCAATCTTTTAAGATTGATACGTAGAAACTTCTTAAACACTTTATGGATTTTTATGATTTTCGAATGATACACAAGTGCTCGATTTTTGCATATAATTTTATCCACTGCATTTCTGGGCACGATAGAACCAAGATTTAACAGTGGTATTAGAGCCAAGGATGCTCTTTATTGTGTAGAATTTGTTGAATATTTTATTGAGTTCAATTTCTAACCGCATGAGTATATCGAATGTACGAAACATAGGGGCTATTTTTTCTGTTTTTGTGAAAATAGTGATGCCCATTTTGGGCAGCAAGGGAAGCAACCCAAAACGGGCTGCCCCTTTTAAATAATTTTTTTTGTTGACCGGAATCGGGAGACGGAGCTCCAACAACGACTATGATGACTAGGGTTTTTAAGAAGTGTTTTGGGATATTCAAGTGTCATGGGCCCTAAACTTAAAACGTATATATATATATTTTTAATTAAGTAAATGATTAAAGTGAGATTTTGATTATTTATATTAAATGGTAATTTACAAGAAATTCGGCTATTAATAAGTTAATTGAAAAGTAAACAAAGGTGATTGTTTTTTTGTTAATTTAATTTATAGTCGTGGTGGTTAGTACTGATTGGATCTAGATATAAAGGCCCATGCTTGGCTCACACGAGTCAAATAGTGTTAGGGTGATTGATCATCCTTGTTAGTTTAATATTTATAATATATGCATTGTAGTGACCCAACTAGGATCCAATACTAATCAGATATTAGAGCTTAATTATGAATGCAATTTAACATAATTAAAGATATACAACGGAAACCCCAAATAAATACTGGACTGGCAGAATACAACCGGTTAAACAAATTCGATAAATACAACTTAACCGAATTAATCTTAATAACAAAAACCATACAGCTAATCATGCTGTCTCTTTCTGATCACTGACTACTCCGAGTCTCTGGGCGCACTGCCTGCACCTGTAACTACCCCGTCAAATGAGGTATCCAGAAAATAGAAAAACGTTGGACATGAGCTCTAAAGCCCAATACGCTAGTACGGGTAAACATACAAACATGATTCATGCAAATGAGTATCTGGGTATCATATTGAGAATCATATCTTGCTCAATCTAGGCTCCATGGTATGTAGCACATTGGGCCGTCACATCAGGAGGTGGCTCCCATACCATATAACCGTGGACATATCCGAAACCAAAACCATGGTATCCATCCACACATGCAATGGGGCTGAGCAATCCCCTATACTTGGTAAGCCAATAATACCGGCTAAATCAAGATGTATGCACATGTAGCATAACATAGACATGCAATAATGACACATAAATGCAACATATAAGCATGCATACCCACTCGAAATCTCAGTCAGTACTTACGTACCTTTTCTAAAATTAGTCCTAGAAGTCCCACTCTAGGTTCCAGGTCCATCATTCGCTCTATAATGCAAAATACTCATGCATCATCATTTATGATCTTAATGCCTTAACTAAGCTAATGCGTACTCCTAAATATTTTTAGGAAGCCAAAGCTATATTTGCGTCCGTCGTTAGCCCGTTGATGGAGACTACCCCACCACTTGGGGCACACCCTTGATGCAGCTTTGCATCTTTGAGCACAGCTTTGCTACTTGAGCACTGCTCCGCTACTATGTCGAACACTTTTTGACTATACTAAAATATTTCCTGCTCCAACTCTAATATAAGAGTACCCAACAAGCCCTAAAATAGATCCATATGGGCGAAGGAGAGGATTTCTGAGCGCTCCACAAATGAGCTCCTCGGCCATATTTATAGACACGGGTTCGGACCGTCTGAACCCCCCTTCGGATTGTCCGATCTCTGCATGTCTTCCACGTGTACCTGACAGCAATTCAGAGCGTCCGAACTGGACTTTGGATTGTCCGATCTCGAGTATTACGTCATCTATGACGTCACCTTCACGGACACCTGGCTTGGCTACTCTTTGGAACGTCCAAACCTTTACATCGGAGCATTCGAAGTCTACCCTCAGCCAATCAAATTCATTCCCTTATCTTATCTGATCTTATGGCGATTGACCATCCGATCCTTCTTTGGATCATCCAAACTTTGCCTTCCGAACTGGTTCAATGCCTCCGAAATCAACCCTCTTCAGACAGTCCGATCCTGACGTTCAGAGCCTCCGATCCTGTCGATGACTTAGAACCCTTCCGACTATTTTTAAGTCTTCTCATTCCATTTTCGAAGTCCTTAAACGTTTTAAGAAAACCCTTAATCATGTTTTGCTTAATCAAAACATGATAAATTGAGTAATTATTAATTAATCAATATTTCTGGATACGGGTTACTACATTATCCACCCTTTTAAAGATCTTGTCCTCTAAATCTAGGGTGAATCTCGAGAACGTACTGTAGACCCTTCTTGAATGTCTGGTCAAATAGCGTTCGACAAACTCAGACTCATGTTGTAGCGACCCAACCCGGATCCACTACCTAATCAGAGTTAGAGAATAATTAAACATGCTTTTAAAATAAATCACTGCGGAAGGCTTAAATATAAGCAGACCGACAGAATACAACCGGTTAAATAAACCAATATACAACCCAATCAAATTAAATAATTCCTCTAGGCAAATAAAACCTACAGCTAATCACGCTGTCTTCAAGGGTCACTGGCCTCTCCAAGCTCCTGATGCTCAATCCTGCACCTACACCTACTCCGTCGAATGGGAGTCCAGACATACAGAAAATACTGGATGTGAGCGACTACGCTCAATAAATATTAAGCATTGATATATAAAAATATATGCAGCACATAATTTTATTTAAAACCAAGGTAAAACCGTATACTCAGGGCGCCAAGAATATGCAGGGCTGTGCTAGATAACTAATCCGCGGTGCCACTCCCATATTCTACTGCCGACTATAGCGTCTACTCCATCGGCGTGGTCGCTCCTAGTGATATCAAAACCAGGGGCTGAGTCTCCCCAATCGTGACTCGAATCCAAAATAGGACACTTGGTTCATATGGAAACTGGAAATCCCCGCCTCGAGTCCATGATGAGTTACCAGCTCCCTATGGAAACTGTCAGTCACTCACATCATACCAGATGTAGTCTACCGTAAAAACATGCATGTGCTAAAGCCGTAAAACATATAAAACAAGTAGCATATACTCATGCAACATATATAATATATATCATGCTAGGCATTTCAGTCAATACTTACGTACCTTACTACAGGCAGTTTTTAGCAACCCCACTCTAGGTTCCAAGCCTACCATCAGCTCTACAATGAAAATACCCACACTTCATTCATTAAGCTGTAAAAGTTTTAAATATGCTATTTCATACTCCTAAATAATTTAAGGAGACCATAGCTATACTTAGGTCCGTCGTCAGCCCACTAATGGCGACTGTCTCCAAAAATTAGGCACAGCTCCGCTACGACACCGGGATCTCTCCGCTACTTCCGGATTCCCAATAGGATGCCTAGAATTCCCTAGATATGACTAGAAAGGTTAAGAAACGAGAAAAAAGCGAGGATAGAGGCGAGTTGCAAATGAGCCTCGACACCCCTATTTATAGACGGCGAACGAAACGTCTGTTCTCCCATCGTTGCATCCGTTCCACCATCGTTGCATCCGATTATCGCATCATGGTCGTAAGCAATGATTTCAACTTGTTGATGTCACGGATGACATCAGATGGCCAGAAAGTTGCGTCCGTTCTTCAACATTGCTTTCGTTCTAGGTCATCCTTCGGCCCATTTCCGATCATTCTGAATCCATGTTTGAAGCTAGTTAATCCATCTGAAATTTTCTTAATCATGTATTAATAAATCAAAACATGATCACACGATTAATATACTCGTTAATCGCTAAGTACGGATACGGGTCACTACATTCTCCTCCCCCCCCTAAAAGATTTTGTCCTCGAAATCTAGGGTAAAACCTCGAGAACGCACTAGAGACACTTGCTCGAGTGCCTGGTCGATATAACTTCCGACACACTCAGACTCTTGTCGAATTGCCTGTAAGCACTATTAATGCTGAACCGCATTTGCATTCTCCCAACTAAAGATTACTACGCTACTTGTAGACAGTCGAACTTCTCTGGCACTAATGTATCACAACCCTGATACATCTTCCATACGGACCACGATCTCATTGACCACGAAGGATACAAACTCCCGCTCAATCGAGATCATATTCCCATGGAAAAATCTTAGACTGACGAAGACCAAGTCATAAGCTGATTGGCTTACAATATTCGTCGAATCGCTAACTGAATCTAACAATCTAATGGTTCCAAAAGCTCTTGGTGCATAACACCTCTAGTCAGGAAATACCGATCCCAACACTATGTTATGAAGGAACTCTCGTCACATGAAAATTATGTCACAAAATCCTCCCTTGAACCATGGGTCTGCGAAGTCATATGCATGCATATGCCGCAATGGCAATCATCGTACCTTTGATGATCTACATCATCTCGACCATAGGTTATTCACCTCATGAATTCCAATCAATGGACATCCTTCTGATAGTTATACATACTCGCAATCACTATGCACACAACAAGACTAAGGAAAGCTCCCACCAATATGCTCGACTGGGACATTCCACAGTGCACAGACATATGGAAACGCTTTCTATTCCATCTCGAAACTCGAAATTCGTTGCACCTGGTATAACTCGCTACGGAGCCTATGATGATACCATCATCGCTCGTCCCAACCTAACAAGGTGGAACTTATTGATCCTGAAACTAAATCCCAATGGATTCAAACAGTCAACTCATGCCTTTGTTGTACGCATCATCCATAGCACTGAGAGGACTAAATCATTGGTCCCCAAGCCACTCATGAAGACACTTTTCACTCAAAGTAACTTTTCACACAAAACACATCCGACCATTGTCCATTGCCAAAACGCAGTTTTCCTGACAAACAATCCTAACTGATGTAGCTTGCTGATTGGAAAGGAAGAATTTTATCCGTCACGATCTTGCGAAGTCTTCAATCCCAAAGGCAAACCTCATTGGTTACTAAGTGGATCATCGACTATCTCAGTCATCTCATGACGGAAGACTAGTGACATAACATGCTAGATCTTGAGAACTAAATCCTAGTTAATGTCACATATCACGATCAGACAACTGATGTTCCATTGCTAATGCCCATTTGATTTTCCAACTCTTTTCGGATTAAACACAAGAACACTCTGTCAAAATGTTCGGTTGACACCCTTAATTTCTTGTTAGTGTACAACTCTCGCATGAAGCAGAAATCTTGATCCCTTCCGTTACTCAACCCAAGTATACGATTGCTATCACTAAGCAATTGCTGGAATCAATATCAGTTTCTTCTTAATAAGAATGCATAATCCTGGAAAACCACCAACTCCCTTGCTTGTCTCCAATTGTCAAGTTATTGCCTAAATTGACCATACAAGTCCAATTGCAAACGTTCCCGATTACAACAATCCTAAATTATTCATCTTTGGAAACCCTAGATATTCTAAATTACCCAAATCGCCGACTTCTCTGAGATTGTACCAGATACAATTCCCTTTAACCACTACGCGATAAAATACTATCCCAAGTATTTCTTAATTTCTACACCTTGATCATCACAAATTGGCTCAACTCATTGACCTCGTCGATTCTATTGTGGCTCACACATAGCTCAACAGTGAAACTCAAATAAGAATAGCTACGTGGCTCGATCAATAATCTTGACTCAGCTGCCACAAGTCTATTACCCCCAACACTTGAAATATCCAACTCGCTCTGGTTTCAACACGCCTATACTCGATAGCCAGAAAATAGCTATTAGTAGTATATTGACAGCTATCTCACTTACTGGACTTAATCTTTCTAACTCCGTTAGAGTTAGCCAATGGCCACTAGTGGTCATTAGCACAATTCTCGTGCCACCTTATCACTACTAATTGTTGTCTTGTTCACTCAAGACGAACATCAAGACGAACTAAGCCCAAGAATTACTCGTTATCTATCAACTTAGATCATTTCCATTCCCATGGAATCCTAAGCTCAACCTCTGAAAATATCAGCCAGTACTTAGCGCTATCACTGGACTCACTATCCTTTGTCTCATACATTCGAAATAAAAGCCATGGCTCGTCGAGTCCAAGAATTATAAATAATGAATCCCCAAAGATTTTCACAATCTTCGGACACACTCCTGATTATATCTCTCGCTAAGATTGTGCAACAATTCAAGACTGAGGTAGCCCACCACGATGTCCACATGGAATCACTAACAAGTGTATACTGGAATAATTCATGCTTCCCTCACGCCTCAAATAGTCATGTACAATCCTTATCAATATGATATAATCCATTATGGATGAAATCAATCATCATGAAGAAATTCTTCTATTCGAGTCAAACTCTCGAAATAGCATTTTATCCAGTTCTCTGATAACTCCTATCACAAGGAATCCTAATCGAAATTTTGATGACAACCCCTAGTCATTGCTGGTAGAAATCTGTTTACTTACTAGATCGAACCATCTAGCAGTATCTCATAGGTCCGAAACCTATCTGATCAAAGTACACACTCGTCAAGGAAATCCCTGCAAGACTGGTCTTCATAGCAGAACATTCAAACTAATATCTCTGACAAAACCCAGAAGATATCTAAACATTGATATCAAACCTGATATCTACTCCAAGGTTATACCTCGTCGTGACTGTTACCAAAACTCTAGACTGAGTAGCCTTCCCACCGCCATCCCCAGAAGCACAAAGGCTCCCAGGTACAACGACATAAGGTCGCGCCACCTCACATAAAATCATGGTAATAGTCCACAACACTCGGAATATACTGGACCTGGAATCCTGATGAAAACCCATCATCATGAAGTCTCAACCTACAAAGGTCATCAGACTACTGTTCTAGGGAAACAACCTATAACACAACTCATGCCCACTGATGAATCAACTCATCGTTGGTATTAACTTAGTTCATTGACTAATTAGGTCAATCCTAGGAAAATCCTAGACTAACCACAAGTCAAACAATTACAGCTGGCTTACTCAAAAACCCATGAGCTACAATATTTGAACACTAATCAACTAGAATCATGCCAATCTTAGCAAACTCACTTGCAATCATCCACGAAGCGCTGGACAATTCTCAAATAATGCATGTATCATAGTTTCAAGTTATTGGTTGTACATTTTCTTTGTATTTTTGGAATACTGAATTTGTATTACATGGGATTGTAATAAAGAAAATCCAATAAATGTAGCGACCCAATCCGGATCCACTACCTAATCAGAGTTAGAGCATAATCAAGCATGCTTTTAAAATAAATCGCTGCGGAAGACTTAAATATAATCATACCGGCATAATACAACCGGTTAAATAAGCCAATATACAACCCCATCAAATTAAATAATTCCTATGGGCAAATAAAACCTACAACTAATCACGTTGTCTTCAAGGGTCACTGGCCTCTCCAAGCACATAATGCTCAATCCTGCACCTACACCTGCCCCGTCGAATGGGGTGTCCAGAAATATAGAAAATACTGGACGTGAGCAACTATGCTCAATATATAAAATATATGCAGCAAATAAGGGTATTTAAAATCAAGGTAAAATAGTGTACTCAGGGCGCCAAGAATATGCAGGGTTGTGCCGGATAGCTAATCCCCGGTGTCGCTCCCATATTCTACTACCGAATATAGCATCTACTCCATCGTCGTGGTCGCTCCAAGTGATAGCAAAACCAGGGGCTGAGTATCCCAATCCTAACTCGAATCCAAAACACGACACTTGGTTCATATGGAAACTGACAATCCCCGCCTCGAGTCCATGATGAATTACAAGTGTAGCGACCCTACCCGGATCCGCTATCTAATCTGAGTTAAGAGCATAATTAAACATGCATTAAATAAATCGCTGCGGAAGACTTAAATAAAAATAGACCGGCAGAATACAACCGGTTAAACCAATTCGATTTATACAACCAAATTGAATAAATAACCTAAAGGAATAACCTACAGCTAATCCTGCTGTCTTCACTGGTCACTGGCTACTCCAAGCTCCTGGTGCTCAATCCTGCACCTACACCTGCCCCGTCGAATGGGGTGTCCAAATACACAGAAAATACTTGACGTGAGCTCTAAGCTCAATACGAAAGCACTGGGTAAAACATACAAATATGATGCATAAAAATGATAGGGTATCCATATCTGGGATAACTGTATATAACTGCTCAGTAATGGCGCCTAGGACATGAGTGGTACAACCCGGGGAGCAAGCCCTGTCGACACTGCTCATTCCTATATGACGTGGACTGTGTCCCCAGATGCTAATCACCCATGACCCGTCAGTCACTGGGCACTAGACATCACCCGTCCAGACAGGGCTGAGCGGCCCTACATGGCTCATCTCATAAGATGGACAGGCACAATATGATATGCACATGCTGCATAATAATATGACACACAAATGCAACATATAATCATGTAAAACCCGCTGGCTATCTCAGTCTGTACTTACGTACCTTACTACAGGCAGTTCCTAGCAGTCCCACTCTAGGTTCCAAGCCTTATCAACTCTACAATGTAAATATCCATGCATCATTAATTAAGTTCTAAAAGCCTTAATTAAGCTATTGCATAGTCATAAATCATTTAAGGAGACCATAGCTATACCTGCGTCCGTCGTCAGCCAGTTGATGACAATTGCCTCAAAACTTAGGCACATCTTTGCCTCGACGTCGGGATCGCTATGCCACTTCCGAATTCCCAATAAGATGCCTAGAACTCCCTAGATCTGAGTTAGAAGGCCTAGGAATCAGAGAGAAGAGAGGGAAAGGTGCACTTTGAAATGAAATGTAGTTACCCGTATTTGTAATTAGTGATTAATGAGTAATTAATCACGTGATCATGTTTAGATTAATTAAAACATGATTAAGTAAGTTCCTGTTGGGATAACGGACTTCAGAAATTTATTCAGGACACTCGAAAATAGCCAGAAAGGTCCCAAGGGTTGGGATGGTTCGGAAGCTCCGAACCAAGTCCGAAGGCTCCGAACCAAGTCCGAAGGCTCCGAACGAGTTTGGAGGATCCGAACTCAGGATCGAAGGCTCCGAAGTGGATCGGAAGCTCTGTCGGTAAGATCAAACGTTCCGATCGGGACCAGGGCACACGTCATTGCTTACATCAGCAAGGTGACATCATGGCTGACATAATATTGGGCGATTGGACGCTGCAAAGGAGGGATCGGAGGTTCCGATCGTGTTCGGAGGCTCCAAACATTGCCTATAAATAAAGGGTCCGAGAATTCATTTTCTCGCACCAATTTCCTCTCTTCTCTCTAGATTTCTAAGCCTTCTAACTCAGATCTAGAGAGATCTAGGCGTCCTACGGGGAATCCGGAAGTGGCTTAGTGATCTAGACGTCGTCGCGGCGCTACGGCCTAGTTTTGAGGCTATTGACAGCAAAGGGCTAACGACGGACGCAGGTATAGCTTTGGCATCCTAAAAATATTTAGGAGTATGCAATAGCTTAGTTAAGGCTTTTAGAGCTTTATTGTTGATGCATGGATATTTGCATTGCAGTAGCAGTAGACTGGACTAGTAGGCTTGGATTCTAGGTTAGTGGAGCTAGGTTTGACCAGCAGTGTTAGAGGTACGTAAGTACTGACCGAGATAGCCGACATGATATATTTGCTTATATGTTTCATGAGTATGTGCTATATGTTTTATCATGTTTTACCGTCTTAGCACATACATGATTTTACGTGTGACTGCATCCAAAGAGATGTGAGTCATTGACAGTCTCCATAGGGAACAATGATCTTATTTTGGACTCGAGTCAGGTATGACAGTTTCCATATGAGTCTCGTATCCTGTTTTGGATTCGGGTCAGGATGGGGCTGGCTCAGCCCTGATATGGAGTATACGAGTACCCCGCGGAGTAGCTCTCTAGCCGGTACTGTATATTCTCGGTGCCATGAGCAAGTGTTTTCATTTGAGTTTGAAATCATTTGTGTGCGCATATTTGTATTTATATCATTGCTTCGTATTGAGCGTTCTAGCTCACACCCCTGTGTTTGGGTATTGTGTACCTTGTGGCGGGGCAGGTTTGAGGCTGGATGGTCCAGGCGGCTCTCAGCAGGATTGAGCTTTGGGGAGTGCGAGGTTGTAGAGGGTAGGGATTTATTTACCCTGAACCTTCGATTTGGTTGTATAACAGTACTTGTACACTTGTGATAACGTCGGTTGTATTATGCCGATTAGATTTGTTGTATTTTAATTATCCGCTCTTTACGCCTTATGCTTTTATTGCGTGCGCTTTTACTATAACTCTGATTAGGTAGTGGATCCGGGTTGGGTCACTACATTTTTGGTATCAGAGCGATGCATTGCACTGGGAATATTGTAAAGCGGATTAAGTAATTATCTGTTCTTATGTAACAGATGGCAGATTACGACGAGAGTCATGGTAGCATAGACGACGATCGTTGGGGCAATTTGGACGATCGTAGACGTCGGGGACAGCCCGAGGATCGCAGGCGAGTGAGCATGCATAGATTCAAGGAAGTTAGCCCGAAGCCTTTGACGGGTGGTGAGACAGCTGAAGAGGCGGAGGATTGGATGGAGAGGATGGAGCATTGCTTCCAGGAGTTCCGTTGCATGGCTGAGGATAGGACGGAGATTCTTGACTTTATGCTTGAGGGCAGAGCGAGGAAGTGGTGGAGATCTACTTCCGCACCGTTCATAGCAGCTAGAGGTGCAGCTATTTGGGTTGAGTTCCGTACTGCCTATCAGAGATTTTATTTTCCTCCAGCTCTTCGTCAGGCGAAAGCCAGTGAGTTGTTGAGTTTGCGACAGGGGACGATGACGATCGAGGAGTACCAGCAGAAGTTCTTTGATCTGCTACCCTTTTGTCCTCATATTGCTGATAGTTCTATGGCGAAGTTTGATCATTTCCTTCAGGGTTTGAACCCTGACATTCATCATATGGTTGCTGTGGGCGGCGATGGGACTTACGAGGATTTGGTGGACCGTTGTCGCCAGGCCGAGGACAGTATTCGAAGGAACAGGGGACTTTACTCTTCTTCTTCCAGGCCAGCGAGCTCTAGTCCTTTGGGTCCGAGAGGACAGTCCTTCAAGAAGCCAGGAGGTACTTCTTCTTCTTCCTCTGGATCTGGTGGAGAGCATCGTTTTGGTGGACAGAGACCGAACCGGTGTACTCAATGCCAACGCAGACATCCGCCAGGGCAGTGTGGTCGATCGACCACTGCATGTTTCCAGTGTGGACAGGAGGGTCACATGAAGAGAGAATGTCCTATGCTGATTGGGGCAGCGAGTGGTTTTGGAGGTTCTCAGGAATCTATTCAGCCACCTCAGTATCAGCAGCCACCTTTCCAGCAGCAGTATTCGCAGCAGCGCCAGCATCCGCAGCAGTCTCAGAGACAGCCTACTTAGACTCCTTCTCGTGGTCATTCTTCTTTGAGGCCATGTAGTAGCCCGTAACCAAATCAGTAAGTAAGGAATTAATCATAATTACTTGGGTAGAGTTCGGAAGCTCCGAACAGGATCGGAAGCTCCGATCAATACGTCAGGCATGACGTGTGGCTAGATCGGAAGCTCCGATCAGGACCGGAAGCTCCGATCACCCCTATCCGAAGTCAACAAGTGATATTTTGACACGTGGCAGATCAGGATCTTCGGAAGCTCCGATGGCAGGATCGGACGTTCCGATCGAGGTTCGGATGTTCCGATCGAGGTTCGGAAGTTCCGATCGTTGTCTATAAATAGAAGGCCGAGACTTCACTTTCATTTGCCAATTCTGAGTTCTCCTTTCCTTTCTAGTCCTTTTGGAGCTGTTCTAGTCTTCTTAGGCTTGGTCCGGAGGTCGGCGAGGCGTTCGGTAGTCGTAGCGGAGTTGTGCCCAAGTTCTGGAGGCATCGACATCAAAGGGCTAACGACGGACAAAGGTATAGCTTTTGCTTCCTATAAATATTTAGGAGTATGCAATAGCTTAGTTAAGGCTTTTAGAGCACTTTAATGATAGTAGTATCATTTGGCAGTGTAGAGCAGACTATAGGCGTGGACCTAGAGTTGGTAGAGCTTGCACTGTTTTGAGGTACGAAAGTACTGTTCGAGATATCCTGACTGAGTATGCATGTTGTAACACCCGGAATTTTAATACGTAAATTCGCATGCATAATTAGGAGAAATTAATTTTTAAAATAAGGGTTAAATGAATTTATGTGTTATTATGTGATTTATATGCATGATTTAATTTTTTTTTTTAAGCATTTTACCCATAATTAGTGATTTTTATGATTTTTAGTATTTTAAATATTTGATCGCGTAGACGGGACCGTGGACGGACGAGATGACAACTTTCCACCCAAATGATTTTATGAGCCTTTTTAGAGCCCTAAAATATTATTTTGAGTCTTATTATCTCAAAATTTTTAGTATTTGATTTTATATAATTTTAGGAGTCCTTTTTATCCAAAATTAGCCAAGATAATGACTTTTAATCACTTTTAAAAATTCCCTTAATTTTAATTTCGGGATTTATGCTTTTACATCAGATTATTATTATTATTAGGACTTTTAAATAAAGTTTTGTTGGTATATTATCTTTATGTTGATTTTTATTATTTATTTAAATCATTATCTATTCTATTTAAACCAAAACAAATCAATTTCTACCCTACACAAATCCTTATCAGCCGACAACTCCCTTAGCTGCCTCCAACCTTTCTCCATCATCTTCTTCACGCCCCACAGCAGATTTCAGCCTCCATAGCCGATTTATTCAAGAAAAAATTCGAGTTCTTCGTAGGTCCGTCGTCCCGGAGTCGTTCACGCGGTCTAGCTTCGTTTTAAAAATCAAAGGCATGTCTATTCTTTCGTTTGAACACCATATAAGCTATTAATCATGAATGATTGTTTTATTTCGGATTTTAATCAGGAGCTTTTTGATTTATGCAAGAAGGTATGATTTTAATGCATGTTTGTTGATTGTTTCATGTCATGGTTCACGTTTCTGTTGCATGGTTCGGTCCAGAGGTTGTGGCTCGGTCAAGGGGGTGTCCTAGGGTGCCTAGGGTCGAGCTGGGTCCAGTGGTTCGAGCCATGCATGGCCAGGAGAGGAGCTGGTTCAGAACAGGTCCTAGGGTGCGCAGGTTGAGCGATGTTGGGAGATTGGGTCGTTCTCGGTCCATAAGGCGTTTTTTAGACTGATTCCAGTTGGGTTAGAACCACAAGACATAGGGGAAGGTAATCCAAGTTGTGCTCCGGCCAGTGGTGGCCGGAGCTGGGCGGCCGAACGGTCGGAAGTCCGGCGTCGCGCGCAGGACGCGAGCAGATTAAGGGATAGATGGTTTTGCTTCGTTCTCCTTCGTTAGGGATCGGTTTGGGCTGGTTTTTAGCTTGTTGGAAACGTCTTGAAGAGGGCTAGGGGTAGGTGGTGGTGCTCCGGCCAGGGGACGGCCGGAGCACGGCGGCAGCAGCCCCGGAAAGCTGCTGCTCGCACGGCCGAAGGTAAGGAGAGGAGGGGGGATCGGGTTGGGGGTTTTGGGTGGTTCCGGGTCGGGTCAGGGTAGTGGGTCGGGTCAGTAGGGTCTAGGGTCGGGTCAGGTAGGTCCGGGTCCGGGCTAGGTGGGCCGGGCTCGAGTATTTTAATTTTAAAATGTTTAATGTTTTAATGGGTTTTTGGGCCATTTAATTAGAAATAAAATTATTTGGGCTTCCAAATAATTTTATTTGGGCTTTCAAAATTATTTTTAAGTTAGCCCAATGATTTTTATGGGCTCGTAGGCCCACAGGAATTTTTGGGCCAGTCAGTGGATTTTGGGCCAGTCTAGAGTTTTATTGGGCTTAAGTTAAGTAATTAGGCTTAAATATTTTATTTAGGTCAAGTTAAGTTTAATTAAGTTATTTGAGCTAGACCAGCAGTTTGGACCAACCCATAAAAATAAACTAAGTCCGGAATATATATTTAATTATTTTTATGCATGAAGTCTATTTTAAGTAAAAGTATATTTATTATTAAAATTAATTAAATATATATTACGGACATATTTTAAGTGCATGCATACATGAAATATTTTATGATGTGTTTATGATTAAGAATTGAGCATGAAAATATTTTTATGGAAATTGAAGTGATGTGACAGAATAGAAGTGGGTTTTACCACTGACACAGAGGTAGTTCTACTACCAGCATAGAAGTGGGTTTTACCACTGACACAGAGGTAGTTTACTACCAGCATAGAGGTGGATTTATCCACCGCCACGTACGATGGTTTCTAGACTGATCAGTCGGCACGGTTATTAGTCACATTCATGGATATGACCATACACACTTTTTATGTTTAAGACATGCTCAATTATGTTATGTATGATGAAGAAAGTTATGTTATGTATAAGATTTATGATTCAGCATTTATGTTATGAAAAATGTTTCCATGCATGCTCATATACATGTATATGTATTAGTATTTACGTGATGCATTATTTTAACCCTTGTTATAAAGGATTAGACATGTTGAGCCTCTAGGCTCACTACGCTTATATGGTGCAGGTGAGTATGATGTAGCTCCTACCGGTGGCGAGGACGTATGAGCGAGCATGGCAGTGGCCCCGTGACCGTCTCGCTAGGATTTTATTTATGCATGAGTTATTTATTTAGGATATTTTTATGTTTTCAGTGGTTATGATTACTTATTGATTTTTCATGATTTTAGTAGACATAAGCTATAAATTTTTATTATAGACATTATTTTATCTATTGCATGACTCAAGATTTTATCAAATAAATGTTTATTATTTTATTAAGCGAGTTATTATTTGTAATATTATTTTTAAAGTTTATACATATATGTATGGGCGTATATGTATATAGTATAGTATAAAAAAAAAAAAAAAAGTTTTTCCGCATTTAGTAGTTCTAGGGCGTTTCAATTGGTATCAGAGCACGGTCCTCGGAGGGTGTCCATCTGCCACGTGAAGCTCAGAAATCCTGCTACTGGTCTGTAAGTTTTAAATGTTTTAATAAGATTTAGAAGGAGCATATGTATTAATTTTAAGTATTTCATGTTCAGTAAGACTTTTGAAACCCTTAGTTATGCATTGCGATTTACGTAAAGAAATATGTGGTGGTACAGAATGCCTCCCAGACAGATTCCGTCGAATTTCGAGGACGAAATTCAATTTAAGGGGGGGAGAATTGTAACACCCGGAATTTTAATACGTAAATTCGCATGCATAATTAGGAGAAATTAATTTTTAAAATAAGGGTTAAATGAATTTATGTGTTATTATGTGATTTATATGCATGATTTAATTTATTTTTTTAAGCATTTTACCCATAATTAGTGATTTTTATGATTTTTAGTATTTTAAATATTTGATCGCGTAGACGGGACCGTGGACGGACGAAATGACAACTTTCCACCCAAATGATTTTATGAGCCTTTTTAGAGCCCTAAAATATTATTTTGAGTCTTATTATCTCAAAATTTTTAGTATTTGATTTTATATAATTTTAGGAGTCCTTTTTATCCAAAATTAGCCAAGATAATGACTTTTAATCACTTTTAAAAATTCCCTTAATTTTAATTTCGGGATTTATGCTTTTACATCAGATTATTATTATTATTAGGACTTTTAAATAAAGTTTTGTTGGTATATTATCTTTATGTTGATTTTTATTATTTATTTAAATCATTATCTATTCTATTTAAACCAAAACAAATCAATTTCTACCCTACACAAATCCTTATCAGCCGACAACTCCCTTAGCTTCCTCCAACCTTTCTCCATCATCTTCTTCACGCCCCACAGCAGATTTCAGCCTCCATAGCCGATTTATTCAAGAAAAAATTCGAGTTCTTCGTAGGTCCGTCGTCCCGGAGTCGTTCACGCGGTCTAGCTTCGTTTTAAAAATCAAAGGCATGTCTATTCTTTCGTTTGAACACCATATAAGCTATTAATCATGAATGATTGTTTTATTTCGGATTTTAATCAGGAGCTTTTTGATTTATGCAAGAAGGTATGATTTTAATGCATGTTTGTTGATTGTTTCATGTCATGGTTCACGTTTCTGTTGCATGGTTCGGTCCAGAGGTTGTGGCTCGGTCAAGGGGGTGTCCTAGGGTGCCTAGGGTCGAGCTGGGTCCAGTGGTTCGAGCCATGCATGGCCAGGAGAGGAGCTGGTTCAGAACAGGTCCTAGGGTGCGCAGGTTGAGCGATGTTGGGAGATTGGGTCGTTCTCGGTCCATAAGGCGTTTTTTAGACTGATTCCAGTTGGGTTAGAACCACAAGACATAGGGGAAGGTAATCCAAGTTGTGCTCCGGCCAGTGGTGGCCGGAGCTGGGCGGCCGAACGGTCGGAAGTCCGGCGTCGCGCGCAGGACGCGAGCAGATTAAGGGATAGTTGGTTTTGCTTCGTTCTCCTTCGTTAGGGATCGGTTTGGGCTGGTTTTTAGCTTGTTGGAAACGTCTTGAAGAGGGCTAGGGGTAGGTGGTGGTGCTCCGGCCAGGGGACGGCCGGAGCACGGCGGCAGCAGCCCCGGAAAGCTGCTGCTCGCACGGCCGAAGGTAAGGAGAGGAGGGGGGATCGGGTTGGGGGTTCTGGGTGGTTCCGGGTCGGGTCAGGGTAGTGGGTCGGGTCAGTAGGGTCTAGGGTCGGGTCAGGTAGGTCCGGGTCCGGGCTAGGTGGGCCGGGCTCGAGTATTTTAATTTTAAAATGTTTAATGTTTTAATGGGTTTTTGGGCCATTTAATTAGAAATAAAATTATTTGGGCTTCCAAATAATTTTATTTGGGCTTTCAAAATTATTTTTAAGTTAGCCCAATGATTTTTATGGGCTCGTAGGCCCACAGGAATTTTTGGGCCAGTCAGTGGATTTTGGGCCAGTCTAGAGTTTTATTGGGCTTAAGTTAAATAATTAGGCTTAAATATTTTATTTAGGTCAAGTTAAGTTTAATTAAGTTATTTGAGCTAGACCAGCAGTCTGGACCAACCCATAAAAATAAACTAAGTCCGGAATATATATTTAATTATTTTTATGCATGAAGTCTATTTTAAGTAAAAGTATATTTATTATTAAAATTAATTAAATATATATTACGGACATATTTTAAGTGCATGCATACATGAAATATTTTATGATGTGTTTATGATTAAGAATTGAGCATGAAAATATTTTTATGGAAATTGAAGTGATGTGACAGCATAGAAGTGGGTTTTACCACTGACACAGAGGTAGTTCTACTACCAGCATAGAAGTGGGTTTTACCACTGACACAGAGGTAGTTTACTACCAGCATAGAGGTGGATTTATCCACCGCCACGTACGATGGTTTCTAGACTGATCAGTCGGCACGGTTATTAGTCACATTCATGGATATGACCATACACAGTTTTTATGTTTAAGACATGCTCAATTATGTTATGTATGATGAAGAAAGTTATGTTATGTATAAGATTTATGATTCAGCATTTATGTTATGAAAAATGTTTCCATGCATGCTCATATACATGTATATGTATTAGTATTTACGTGATGCATTATTTTAACCCTTGTTATAAAGGATTAGACATGTTGAGCCTCTAGGCTCACTACGCTTATATGGTGCAGGTGAGTATGATGTAGCTCCTACCGGTGGCGAGGACGTATGAGCGAGCATGGCAGTGGCCCCGTGACCGTCTCGCTAGGATTTTATTTATGCATGAGTTATTTATTTAGGATATTTTTATGTTTTCAGTGGTTATGATTACTTATTGATTTTTCATGATTTTAGTAGACATAAGCTATAAATTTTTATTATAGACATTATTTTATCTATTGCATGACTCAAGATTTTATCAAATAAATGTTTATTATTTTATTAAGCGAGTTATTATGTGTAATATTATTTTTAAAGTTTATACATATATGTATGGGCGTATATGTATATAGTATAGTATTAAAAAAAAAAAAAAGTTTTTCCGCATTTAGTAGTTCTAGGGCGTTTCACATGTATTATGTGACTGCATGATTTATATGCCATGATATTATGCTGCATTCATTTGCATCTTGCTGTATCTCTTTCGAGATGTCTGTTAGTAGGGTTGTACCCTATCCTGTTAGTGGATGGACTTCCATCGATTTGGGTCCGGCGTATCCACGGTTATCTCGGTATGGGAGCCACCTCCTGAAGCGACGGCACAGCGTGCTACATACCAGGGCCCGGTCTGTCTCTGTTATCTGATCCTTGACCTCGAGTCTATAGGGAGTTCACTTTGCATGCATGTATACTCATACTCTCGTACTGAGCGTTTTATTCTCACGTCTCGTACTCTGCATTTTCTGGACACCCTATTCCATGGGGCAGGTTTGCGATTGGATGAGGAGGGTGGATCCAGGAGGGGCTAGTCAGCGGTTGGCCGGTTGGAGCTTCACTTAGGTTTTATTACTGTTGTTTTGGGTTTATACAGCTATTCGATTTAGTTGTATATTATTGGATAAATTACAGATTCCTTCACTTGGGATTGTATATTGTTTTTGGTTTCCGCAGTTTTATTCTGATATCTGTTTAATTAAGTTAATTGCATGCCCAAGTTCTGTTTAGTAGGTGATCCGGGTAAGGGTCACTACATTTATGGTATCAGAGCATGCAAAAGAATTCTTGGGATTTAGTCTCATCTTGAGGTATTTTTGTAGATGTCAAATCATGACGACCGGAGTTCTCATGGCAGTGTTGGTGGGCGTTGGGGTGATGCCAACCGGGAGCCTCGTCGAGAACGGCGTCATCGTCACCATGACGACGAGCGTTTCACTGTGCGTCGATTCTTAGCTATGGGTCCTAAGCCCTTAGTTGGAGGTGAGTCTCCGGAGAATGCGGAGAACTGGTTAGACCGCATGGAGATGACTTTTCAGACTTTCCAATGCACCGAGGAGCAGAAGGTGGAGACCCTTGGCTATCTTCTGGATGGGCGTGCGCGCAGGTGGTGGAGGTTTACTTCTGCACCTTTTGTTGCGGCGAGAGGAGTGGCCACCTGGGCCGAGTTCCACACAGCTTTCCAAAAGCGGTATTTTCCTCTAGCACTCCGTCAGTCGAAGGCAGGCGAGCTACTGAGTCTGCGACAGGGAGCCATGTCTATTGATGAGTATCAGCAGAGGTTCTTTGATCTGTTATCCTATTGCCCCGAGATTGCTGATATCTCAGAGATGAAGTATAATCTGTTCCTTCAGGGCCTTAACCCTGAGATCCATGATCGTGTGGCGGTTGGCGACGACATGTCCTACGAGGGTTTGGTGAGCCGTTGTCACCAGGCGGAGGACAGCATTCGGCGGAACAGGTCTTTCCCTCAGTCGAGGCCTGCTAGTTCTTTGGGTCCCCGTGCCCAAACTTTCAAGAAGTCTGGATCTTCTTCTTCCTCTGGTTCTGGGGGTGTTGTCCGTTACGGTAAGAAGGACAAGTGTGATCACTATGGGAAGAACCATCCATCCGACAAGTGCCGTAGAGCTTCTGGAGCTTGTTTCCGTTGTGGAGAGACTGGTCACATCCGGAGGGATTGTCCACTGTCTGGGGGAGGTGGTTCTGGTTCTGGTTCAGGATCGGGTTCTCAGGCCACCGTTCAGCAGAGGTCGCAGGGGCAGTCTACTGGGTGTTCTCATTTGAGGCCACGAGCTTCTGGCCAAGTGTTTGCCCTGAGACATGATCAGGCTGTGGAAGAGAATGAGAAAGTCATCGCAGGTACATTTCTGCTTTATGGTATACCTGCTCTTGTACTTATTGACACTGGTGCATCTCATTCCTTCATTTCTGCACGTTTTGTTATGAGGCATAAGTTACCATGCATTGCACTAGACGTAGTGATGTCTGTTTCTACTCCGACGGGCCAATATGATTTGGCTAAGCGTCTAGTGATGGGTTGCCCTTTAGAGTTCGAAGGGAACATTCTGTTGGCAAATCTCATGGTCCTGGCGATGGACGACTTTGATTGCATTCTGGGAATAGATATGTTGACTACCTATCGAGCTTCAGTGGATTGCTATCAGAGATTAGTATGCTTTCATCCGGAAGGGAGTGAGAGTTGGTTTTTCTATGGTGAGGGAGCGCGACCCCCGATGCCTTTGGTATCAGCTTTGAGAGCCTGTCGAGCTCTAGAGTCTGGCGGGGAAGGCTACCTTATCTATGCAGTTGATTTGTCCGCTGAGAGTTTTGGGATAGAGAGCATTCCTATGGTGGATGAATTTCCAGATGTGTTTCCTGATGAGATTCCGGGTTTTCATCCTGCTAGGGAAGTCGAGTTTGGCATAGAGTTGATGCCGGGTACTTCGCCTATTTCTAGAGCACCATATTGTCTGGCTCCGTCAGAGATGCGTGAGTTGAAGAATCAGCTACAGGATCTTTTGGACAAGGGGTACATTCATCCTAGTGTATCTCCTTGGGGAGCTCCTGTTCTCTTCGTGAAGAAGAAGGATGGGTCGATGCGGCTGTGCATTGACTATCGGCAGCTGAATCGAGTCACTGTGAAGAACAAGTATCCGTTGCCTCGTATTGATGACTTGTTTGACCAGCTGCAGGGCACGTCAGTTTACTCCAAGATTGACTTGAGATCTGGGTATCATCAGTTGAGAGTCCGTGATCAGGACGTAGCCAAGACTGCATTCCGTACTCGCTATGGGCATTACGAGTTCCTAGTGATGCCATTTGGTTTGACTAATGCGCCGGCTATATTCATGGATTTGATGAACCGTGTCTTTAGGGAGTATTTGGACAAGTTTGTCGTGGTCTTTATTGACGACATCTTGGTGTATTCGCGTAATACGGAAGAGCATGTTTCTCACTTGCGGTTGGTACTGCAGACTCTTCGAGATGAGCAATTGTACGCCAAGCTGAGCAAGTGTGAGTTCTGGATGGATAGAGTGGTCTTTCTTGGCCATATCATATCCAGGGAGGGGATTTCTGTTGATCCAAGCAAGATTGAAGCGGTACTTAATTGGTCGCGTCCGACGACGGTTGCTGAGATCCGTAGTTTTCTGGGTCTAGCAGGGTATTATCGTCGCTTCATTCTGAACTTCTCTCAGTTAGCTCGACCGTTGACGCAGCTTACCCGCAAGGGTGTGGATTTTGAGTGGTCCTCCGAGTGTGAGAAGAATTTCCGTGAGCTTCGACGGCGGTTGACTTCTGCGCTGGTGTTGGCATTACCGTCCGGATCTGGAGGGTATGTGGTATATACGGATGTTTCTCTTCAGGGGTTAGGTTGTGTCCTGACTCATAATGGGCATGTGATCGCATATGCTTCTAAGACAGCTGAAGCTTCACGAGGACAACTACCCAGTCCATGATTTGGAATTGGCAGCCATTGTGTTCGCTTTGAAGATCTGGCATCATTATCTGTATGGCGAGAAATTTGAGATCTTCACCGACCATAAGAGTCTCAAGTATTTGTTCACTCAGGCAGAGTTGAACATGAGGCAGAGACGTTGGATGGACTTGCTTAAGGACTATGATTGCGAGATTAAGTACCATCCGGGAGCTGCTAATCTCACCGCTGATGCTTTAAGTCGCAAGGTGCGACTATCCGCACTTCAAACTTGTTCGATGTCTAGTGCGATCAGTGACTGTTGTGCTTCAGGTTATACCTTCAAGCATAAGAAAGGTATGCAGAGTATCCAGATGTTTGCGATATTATCTGAGCCAGCCTTGTATTCGCGGATCCGAGATGCTCAGATGTCTGATTCGAAGACCCAGCGTTTAGCTCGTCTAGCTAACGAGGGTAGCTCTGTTGGAAAACTGGCGAGTTCCCAGACCAATTACGATTGATACCCGGTGCAGCGGAAGTTTAAAAAATTTTCATGGAACGTTTCCATGGTATGGGTATCAACCGTTCATCGATTGAATTACGTGTGTGTAAAATTCAAATAACAATTAAATAAATTTTACCTCAAATCTCGCAACGAGATTAATGGACACCAACAGAACAATTCTGCTCTTGTTGTCTCTCCCTGGAACCGATGAACGCCTTCAATCAGGTCCACGAACAGAGGTTTAATCCCTCTGATAGATTGCACTAGAAAATCTATCAGAAGTTTTCTGCGAAGAGAATACACGAATTTGATTCGTTATTCCTTACTGCGATTCAAAATCACAGACCGGAATTTTCTCTGACAGAGCAAGGAGGGGGTTCGGCCGAAAATATTGAGAGAGAAAGTCTAGGGTTCGAAATTTTGCTCTCAAAATAATGACCTGTTGTGTGTAATTTCTGTACTGAAATAACTTATTTATAATGCAGGCCACTAACACCTTAGGGCCCATTAGTCATAAGCTGGGGCCCGACAAGCAAAGCCCGCTCGTTCAGAAATTAATATAAAATTCATCGTGACTCCGATTGATGAAACGATTTCACCAATGTGCACAGAAACCATTTCTGCACGTTTTAAAGTCAAAATAAATTTTCCTGAATCCGAATTCAGTGGTTTCCAAAAATGTCCATCCCTATGTCATTTTAGGAAATCCTACTCCCTTACTCTTATTTAAGAAGTCCAACTCCTTAGTTCATTAAATTTAACTCTTTAAATTTAACTATCTCAACGGGGATTAAAACTCCATTACACTGTGTGACCCTCAATGGTTCAGGGATACAGCTAGCCGTGGGCTCACAACTCCTTGTGACTCGGAACAACACTTTCCGACTTGCCCAACGAATCATGGTAAAGCGCCTAGCAACATCGCCCCATGATTCCCTAGGTATCACTGATAGTGCCTACAAGAACCAATAGATTTTGGTTAACGTACAGTACGGTCCCTTCATCCATATATCCCGATCGAATCAACAACCATTGGTATATCGAGAGTCGCTCAAGATTCGATAACTATGCAATGCATCTTGAAGATCAAATTAGTGACATCGCATGTGCTACTAAGAAACCATTTCTTAAATCACATCAAGTACTCTGGCCAGAGATTTGTCACACTAATATCTCCTCAGATCGCATAGGATATCCACACTCGCAAGTATGTGGTGAATCCTTGACAACAATGCATTGACTCCTATATGTGTCGTAACTATACCCAATCTCGACACCTGATGACCCCCATAGAGTCGGTAAACGAGTCAAAGCACAGCACTAGCATATAGAGTCTCCATGATGTTTCAAGTCGTAAGGACTAATGGTGTACAACCAAAACCGCGGACTTTATCCACTCGATAAGTGATAACCACTTGGAAAGTCCGGATAGGGTAGTTCGACTATTCATCCTATGAATATCCATTTGCATGCTTCGAACATCTCCATGTTCCCTACCAATGAAACGTGGTACTCCGCATCGCAAATGCTAGTCTCAAACTCGAGCGATCCTTATCCTTATTATCGGACGGCTCAATCGACTAGGAACGGTTTTAGAATATACAGTGACTATAAGATGTATTTCATGATAGACATCTCCATGTTCTACCACATCTTACATACACTATAGTATATTCAAGGTCTTTATCAAAACAACAATAGTATATCACAATATAACAATATGAAGTAATATAAAGTCATTGCCATAAAAGTGTAAATAATATTAAACAAAAGATTGTTTATACAAAGAGTCAACAAAGCCCATAGCCACACAGTTGGCTCACTGGGCACCCACTCTTACAATCTCCCACTTGCCCTATAGCCAACTAGTCATACTACGTAGACCCATTGCTTCGCGATGTTTGTCAAACAATGGTCCTGGCAAAGGCTTAGTAAGTGGATCAGCGATATTGTCTGCAGAGGCCACTCGTTCGACACTGATGTCTCCTCTTTCCACAATCTCCCGGATTATGTGGTATTTCCTCAGTACGTGTTTGGATCTTTGATGAGACCTTGGTTCCTTTGCTTGAGCAACGGCACCCGTGTTGTCGCAGTACACCGGGACTGGACCAACAAATTCAGGAATGACGCCCAACTCTTGGACGAAATTCCTCATCCAAACGGCCTCTTTAGCAGCAGCTGATGCTGCAATGTATTCAGCCTCAGTGGTGGAATCCGCTGTGGTGTCCTGCTTGGAACTCTTCCAAGAGACAGCACCGCCATTGAGCATGAACACAAATCCAGAGGTTGACTTCGAGTCATCCACATCACTTTGGAAGCTAGAGTCGGTATAGCCTTCCAGTTTGAGTTCTCGTCCTCCATAAACCATGAACATATTCTTAGTCCTTCGCAAGTACTTAAGAATGTCCTTCACGGCTTTCCAATGCATCTGACCAGGATTAGACTGATATCTGCTCGTGACACTCAGAGCAAATGCTACATCCGGTCTGGTAGATATCATCCCATACATGATACTACCTATAGCTGACGCATATGGTACATGTGTCATATTCTCTATCTCTGCATCAGTCTTGGGACACATAGACTTGGATAGAGAAACTCCATGACACATGGGTAGATGTCCTCTCTTGGACCCATCCATTGAAAACCGTTTCAATATGGTATCGATGTAGGTTGATTGAGTGAGTCCTATCATTCTCTTAGATCTATCCCTATAGATCTGTATCCCAAGAATGTAGGATGCCTCACCCAAATCCTTCATCGAAAATCTACCTGATAACCATATCTTTGTTGACTGCAACATCCCTACATCATTCCCAATGAGTAGGATGTCATCAACATAAAGTACTAAGAATGTCACCGCATCCTTAACTACTTTCTTGTACACGCAAGGTTCCTCCGGGTTCTTGATGAAACCAAAGTCTTTAATTGTTTCATCAAATTTCTGGTTCCAACTTCTTGATGCTTGTTTTAGACCATAAATTGATCTCTGAAGCTTGCATACCTTATGCTCGCTTCCCATGGATGTGTACCCCTCAGGCTGCTTCATATAGATTTCTTCCTTAATGTCTCCATTAAGAAAAGCAGTCTTCACATCCATTTGCCATATCTCATAGTCATACCATGCAGCTATGGCAATAAGGATTCTTATGGACTTGAACATTGCAACTGGTGAAAAGGTTTCGTCATAGTCAACTCCTTGCCTTTGAGTATAACCTTTAGCCACCAATCGCGCCTTGTAGGTCAATACCTTACCATCAGGCCCAAGCTTTCTTTTGTAGATCCATTTACACCCTATTGGAACAATTCCATCGGGAGGATCCACTAAAGTCCAGACTTGGTTAGTATGCATCGAATCCAATTCTGACTGCATAGCTTCAAGCCATAAATTCGAATCCGCATCAGAAATTGCTTCCTTGAAGCTTCTTGGATCACATCCAATGTCGGGTTCATCTTGACCCTCTTCAAGAAGAAGACCATATCGAACTGGAGGTCTAGAAGTCCTCTCGGATCTTCTAGGTGCAGGCGTGTCCAGCAATGGTTCCTGAGGTGTGGGATCGTTATTTTGTATTTCGGGTTCTTCTCGAACTTCTTCGAGTTCCATCATCTCGCCTTTCTTATCCAATAAGAACTCCTTCTCCAAGAAGGTGGCATTCCGTGAAACAAACACCTTTGTTTCAGCAGGATAATAGAAATAATATCCGATTGAATTCTTCGGATACCCTACAAAATAACATAAGCTGGATCGACTATCCAACTTATCTCCCACTGTCCGCTTCACGTAAGCAGGACATCCCCAAATCCTCAAGTACGAATACTTAGGAGCTTTGCCATTCCATAACTCGTATGGTGTTTTGTCCACTGCTTTAGTGTGGACGTTGTTCAACAACAATACCGCCGTTTCAAGCGCATAGCCCCAAAACGAAGGTGGAAGCTCAGTGAAGCTCATCATAGATCGAACCATGTCCAACAAGGTTCGATTACGACGCTCCGATACACCATTAAGCTGTGGTGTCATAGGAGGAGTCCACTGAGAGAGAATCCCATTCTCTTTTAGATAGTCCAAAAACTCGGTACTCAAGTATTCTCCACCTCGATCCGATCGAAGTGCTTTAATACTTTTACCTAGCTTGTTTTCTACTTCAGCCTTGAATTCTTTGAACTTTTCAAATGCTTCAGACTTATATTTCATTAAATATAAATACCCATACCTAGAATAATCATCAGTAAAGGTAATGAAGTAGGTGTGGCCATGTTGAGTCCCTACTCTAAATGGACCACAAACATCTGTATGGATCAAATCCAACAGATTTTGACTACGCTCAGGTTTCCCCTTAAAAGGAGATTTAGTCATTTTCCCTTTTAGGCAGGATTCACAAGTAGGTAGAGAGTTAATATCAGACATATCAAACATGCCCTCTCCCACTAGCTTGTTCATCCTCCTTGAGGAAATATGACCTAGTCTAGCGTGCCAAAGGTTTGCCGGGTTTTGACTATCGATTTTCCTTTTGTTTGTTGTTACCGGTTTGTCAATACAATTCACTGGAACGTCTTTTAGTTTTAAATTATATAGATCGTTTTCAAGTTGTCCATTTCCAATTAAACATTCATTCTTGTAAATACTGCAAATCCCATTCACAAAATTACAAGAATAACCATCTCTATCAAGCATAGAAATAGAAATAATGTTTTTAATTAAATCTGGCACAAATAAAACATCTCTCAACAATAATTTAAAACCATTCTGCAAAATCAAACAAACATCTCCAATGGCCGTAGCTTCAACTCTGGAACCATTCCCGAGCCTCAGCTGGGTCTCACCCATTCTAAGCCTGCGACTTCTTGTCATCACCTGCAAATCATTGCAAATGTGAGAACCACATCCGGTATCCAATACCCAAGAAGTTGTATTAAGTGACATGTTTATTTCGATATAGAACATACCCTTTGCAGTTCCCAACTGCTCAAGATACTCCTTGCAGTTGCGCTTCCAATGACCCGGCTTCTTGCAGTAATGGCAAACATCCTTGGATTTTCCATCGTTTGAAGCCTTTGTCTTTTGCTTCTTCTCGGGTTCCACTTTCTTGGGTGGGGCAGAACGTTTCTTGCCCTTCATACTTGGCCCCTTCTTAGCAGAAGATGAGGAGCCCACCAAGAAAGCTGGCTTATCCTTCTTAAGTGTGGATTCATATGTAACGAGCATATTGACCATCTCTTCAAGGGTGGCCTCTATCTTGTTCATATTAAAATTTATCACGAATCCATCAAATGAAGAAGGAAGAGATAGAAGCAGCAAGTCCACATTGAGTTCATGCTCCAACACCAAATCAAGGGTCGCTAACTTCTGTATGAGCCAAATCACTCGTACCCCATGATCACGGACCGAAGTCCCTTCACGCATGCGGCACGTCATCAACTCCTTAACAGTAGAGAACCTTTCAGCCCTCGACTGAGCCCCAAAAAGTTCCTTGAGTTGCGTGTGAATGTCAGCAGCATTCACCGTGTCCTCAAATCGCCTCTGGAGTTCATCAGACATCGAGGCTTGCATATAGCATTTGGTCTTGATGTCATGGTCGCACCATGCATCAAGTTTGGCCAATTCCTCCGGACTTATGTCAGCTGGTGCTTCCTTCGGAGGTGCTTTCTCTAACACGTAGAGCATTTTCTCCGAAGTTAAGACAATCTTCAACTTCCGGAACCATTCCGTATAGTTGGCGCCAGTCAGCTTGTTTTGTTCGAGGATCGAGAATAAAGGATTTCGCGAATTCATTGTATGAAATACTGAAAAGGAAAAACAGACATATATCAATGATTGTTTAACAATTTACTAAGACATAAAATAGGCGAATTTAATTTTATGAATCTCACTCCCACTATTTTAACGATTTCACCACCCTCTAGTGAAAACGGGAAACTTTTTCCTTAGTGAGAACATGGAGTCCAATTGACAAACTTATGGTCCCGAATAATATCAGCCAACCATAATTCTCAAAAGGTAGAGCCCAATTGCTTCCAAAGCAACCCCCATGTATTTACCTCATGTCCAATAAGGGCCCAATAATATGACGCCGTTTAAAGTGACATGTCAAGATGACCCATCAATATTAAGTTGTGATGGACGGTCGCCATGTGGATCCCCCAATAATATGAGCCGATCCCATGGGAGTTCCACCCAACTTACAACATTTGTCGATCCAATGTACAGCTTTCCGACGGACGGGCCCCCCCAATAATATGAGCCGGACCGTATCCGCGGGTAGCATCACATACATTGACCGTTGATGGAAGGTAGGAACATTTAAACAATATTTAAATTTCCTTTATTTATCTTGATATAAATTTTAAATCATATTTAAAATGAGGGATTTTATTTATAAAAATATTTGTCTCATCATTTTTAATTTATTGCATGCATTGCCGGATTCACGCAATTTATGTCTAAACATGCATACAATCATAATATCACATATTATATAGGATGATCGATTCCATTTCTAATTGACCCGTGGTTGCCAATCACGGGTCTTAGTCCAATCCTAGGTAATATGCAGTATGCAAATGCAATCCTATTACATATGCTTCCAATTTACATTTCTTCAGTCTTCATTGTCTGCTGGGCCCACCATCTTCAAATCTTGATCTCCCACTAAATCTAATGTATTTACAATTAAATAACAATGACAAGTAGGGGATACATTTTTAGGGGGTGGGAACGGGCTATAAACCAAGCCCACTTTTATTACATATGACATTCATATCGGGCCATAAACCAGGCCCATTAATAAAACCAACAACAATAAAGACAAAATGTAAATTCCTAACATACACCTACAAAATTGGTCATGGCAATCGATCATCCTTATCCAATAACATTTAATTCAAAATTAATTTATTGGATAACATGCTGTGGCAATTCAAATTTAAACAAGATAAAATCATATTTTATATATAAAATCACATTTCACATATAAAATCATATTTTATCTCCATATCAAATAAAATCATATTTTATCTTATAAAATCCAATTTTACAAATAAAATCATATTTTATCTAATATATCATAAGATCATATCTTATCATCAATTGTACCAAAATAATTGATTTCAAAATTCAATTTACGGATAAAATATTAAAATTTTCCAAAAATTCAAATTTATCCAAAATCAATTTTAAATTTTACGGACTCGAACAATTCGATCCGAAATCTCGTGAACCAATCAAAAACAATTTTTTGACCGGACCAAAAATAAAATTTTAAATATTAAAATTAAAATATAATTTTTCCCGCGGGCCGCCCGGGACACTCCCGGGCCGGCCCGCACCCGGGGCGCGGGCCGGGGGCAGCCCGGCTGCCCCCTTAGGGCAGCGCCTGGCGCCGCCCCTGGGCGGCGCCGTGCGCTGCCCTGGGCGGCGCCGAGCGCCGCCCTGCGCAGCTCGGCGCCGCCCCTGGGCAGCGCCGAGCGCTGCCCTGCGCAGCGCCCAGCGCTGCGCTGGGCAGCGCACAGCGCTGCCCTGGGCGGCGCCGTGCGCCGCCCTGGGCGGCGACAGTCGCCGCCTTGGGCGGCGCCGTGCGCCCCCTTTGGGCGGCGCCGTGCGCCGCCCGGGGCAGCAACAATTGCTGCCCCACCGGGCAGCGATCCAATCGCTGCCCGGGTTTTGCCCCGAAAAATTTTTTTTTATTAAAAATATTTATTTTGTTTCATAAACCGAGACTCAAAAATTTTGTACAATTGATTATTCAATCGATTGATTTGAGCAACCTGGCTCTGATACCACTGTAGGAAAACTGGCGAGTTCCCAGACCAATTACGATTGATACCCGGTGCAGCGGAAGTTTAAAAAATTTTCATGGAACGTTTCCATGGTATGGGTATCAACCGTTCATCGATTGAATTACGTGTGTGTAAAATTCAAATAACAATTAAATAAATTTTACCTCAAATCTCGCAACGAGATTAATGGACACCAACAGAACAATTCTGCTCTTGTTGTCTCTCCCTGGAACCGATGAACGCCTTCAATCAGGTCCACGAACAGAGGTTTAATCCCTCTGATAGATTGCACTAGAAAATCTATCAGAAGTTTTCTGCGAAGAGAATACACGAATTTGATTCGTTATTCCTTACTGCGATTCAAAATCACAGACCGGAATTTTCTCTGACAGAGCAAGGAGGGGGTTCGGCCGAAAATATTGAGAGAGAAAGTCTAGGGTTCGAAATTTTGCTCTCAAAATAATGACCTGTTGTGTGTAATTTCTGTACTGAAATAACTTATTTATAATGCAGGCCACTAACACCTTAGGGCCCATTAGTCATAAGCTGGGGCCCGACAAGCAAAGCCCGCTCGTTCAGAAATTAATATAAAATTCATCGTGACTCCGATTGATGAAACGATTTCACCAATGTGCACAGAAACCATTTCTGCACGTTTTAAAGTCAAAATAAATTTTCCTGAATCCGAATTCAGTGGTTTCCAAAAATGTCCATCCCTATGTCATTTTAGGAAATCCTACTCCCTTACTCTTATTTAAGAAGTCCAACTCCTTAGTTCATTAAATTTAACTCTTTAAATTTAACTATCTCAACGGGGATTAAAACTCCATTACACTGTGTGACCCTCAATGGTTCAGGGATACAGCTAGCCGTGGGCTCACAACTCCTTGTGACTCGGAACAACACTTTCCGACTTGCCCAACGAATCATGGTAAAGCGCCTAGCAACATCGCCCCATGATTCCCTAGGTATCACTGATAGTGCCTACAAGAACCAGTAGATTTTGGTTAACGTACAGTACGGTCCCTTCATCCATATATCCCGATCGAATCAACAACCATTGGTATATCGAGAGTCGCTCAAGATTCGATAACTATGCAATGCATCTTGAAGATCAAATTAGTGACATCGCATGTGCTACTAAGAAACCATTTCTTAAATCACATCAAGTACTCTGGCCAGAGATTTGTCACACTAATATCTCCTCAGATCGCATAGGATATCCACACTCGCAAGTATGTGGTGAATCCTTGACAACAATGCATTGACTCCTATATGTGTCGTAACTATACCCAATCTCGACACCTGATGACCCCCATAGAGTCGGTAAACGAGTCAAAGCACAGCACTAGCATATAGAGTCTCCATGATGTTTCAAGTCGTAAGGACTAATGGTGTACAACCAAAACCGCGGACTTTATCCACTCGATAAGTGATAACCACTTGGAAAGTCCGGATAGGGTAGTTCGACTATTCATCCTATGAATATCCATTTGCATGCTTCGAACATCTCCATGTTCCCTACCAATGAAACGTGGTACTCCGCATCGCAAATGCTAGTCTCAAACTCGAGCGATCCTTATCCTTATTATCGGACGGCTCAATCGACTAGGAACGATTTTAGAATATACAGTGACTATAAGATGTATTTCATGATAGACATCTCCATGTTCTACCACATCTTACATACACTATAGTATATTCAAGGTCTTTATCAAAACAACAATAGTATATCACAATATAACAATATGAAGTAATATAAAGTCATTGCCATAAAAGTGTAAATAATATTAAACAAAAGATTGTTTATACAAAGAGTCAACAAAGCCCATAGCCACACAGTTGGCTCACTGGGCACCCACTCTTACAAGCTCGTCTGGATTTCATTATCAGTCAGATGGCTTTCTGTGTTTGTCTGGTAGGCTTGTGATTCCTCAGGATGAAGAGTTGAGAGAGGAGATTTTGTCTCAGGCACATCGCACTAAGTTGAGTATTCATCGTGGGAGCAACAAGATGTATAAGGATCTACGTACTCGTTTCTGGTGGAAGGGAATGAAACGCAGTGTTTATCAGTTTGTTTCGAGATGTTTGGTATGTCAACAGGTCAAGGCAGAGCACCGACGACCTGGAGGATTGCTTCACAGTCTGCCTATTCCTGAATGGAAATGGGAATTTATCACTATGGACTTTGTGACCCATTTGCCGTTATCCCCGAGGAACTGTGATGCTATCTGGGTTGTGGTAGACCGACTCACCAAGTCAGCGCATTTCATTGCCTATAGCCGAGAGTACTCTGTGGATCGCATGGCACGGATGTACATTCAGGAGATTGTCCAACTTCATGGAGTGCCTGTGAGCATTGTCAGTGATTGGGACCCCAGGTTTACTTCTAGATTTTGGGGGAGTGTTCAGCGTGCGATGGGTACTACTCTCAGTTTGAGTACAACCTATCATCCGGAGACTGATGGTCAGTCAGAGCGCACTATCCGTACTTTAGAGGATATGCTTAGAGCGTGCGTCATGGATTTTGGTTCAGCCTGGCAGGATCATTTGCCGTTGATCGAGTTCGCGTACAACAATATCTATCATACTAGTATTGGGATGGCACCTTTCGAGGCGTTGTATGGGCGACTTTGTCGTACTCCACTCTTCTGGGAAGAAGTGGGGGAGAGACAGGCTGAAGGACCGGAGTTTATCCAGCAGGCGATGGACATTGTTGATCAGATCAAGAAACGGATTAAGACTGCACAGGATCGTCAGGCCAGTTATGCTAATATCAAGCGTAGGCCCTTGCAGTTCGAGGTCGGGGAGAGAGTGTTTCTGAGAGTGTCACCTTTCCGCAATATTCTCAGATTTGGCCTTAAAGGCAAGTTGTCTCCCAGATTTATCGGTCCGTTTAAGATCTTGGAGAGCATTGGCGATTTGGCTTATCGACTAGCTTTGCCACCGCAGCTATCCAGTATTCACGACGTTTTCCACGTATCTCTGTTGCGACGGTATGTGGCGGATGAATCTCATATTTTGCAGCGGTCTGAGGTTCAGGTAGACAAGGATTTGACTTATGTTGATAAACCTCTTCGTATCCTGGATTATAAGGATAAGGTTTTACGGAACAAAGTCATTCCTTTGGTTTTAGTTCAGTGGCAGCGCCGAGGCATTGAGGAAGCTACTTGGGAGCTTGAGGACAGGATGCGTAAAGACCATCTTGAGTTGTTTTGATTTCATTCTGTAAAGTTGTATTCAGTTGCAAACTTTGTAAACGTTTGATTTGAATAAAGAATGTTTCTGATTTCTGTATTTGTATTCGGTACTTAAGATCTGATTTCGAGGACGAAATATCTTAAGTGGGGGAGAATGTAGTAGCCCGTAACCAAATCAGTAATTAAGGAATTAATCATAATTACTTGGGTAGAGTTCGGAAGCTCCGAACAGGATCGGAAGCTCCGATCAATATTACGTCAGGCATGACGTGTGGCTAGATCGGAAGCTCCAAATAGGACCGGAAGCTCCGATCACCCCTATCCGAAGTCAACAAGTGATATTTTGACACGTGGCAGATCAGGATCTTCGAAAGCTCCGATGGCAGGATCGGACGTTCCGATCGAGGTTCGGAAGTTCCGATCGTTGTCTATAAATAGAAGGCCGAGACTTCACTTTCATTTGCCAATTCCGAGTTTTCCTTTCCTTTCTAGACCTTTTGGAGCTGTTCTAGTCTTCTTAGGCTTGGTCCGGAGGTCGGCGAGGCGTTCGGTAGTCGTAGCGGAGTTGTGCCCAAGTTCTGGAGGCATCGACATCAAAGGGCTAACGACGGACGAAGGTATAGCTTTTGCTTCCTATAAATATTTAGGAGTATGAAATAGCTTAGTTAAGGCTTTTAGAGCACTTTAATGATAGTAGTATCATTTCGCAGTGTAGAGCAGACTATAGGCGTGGACCTAGAGTTGGTAGAGCTTGCACTGTTTTGAGGTACGAAAGTACTGTTCGAGATATCCTGACTGAGTATGCATGTATTATGTGACTGCATGATTTATATGCCATGATATTATGCTGCATTCATTTGCATCTTGCTGTATCTCTTTCGAGATGTCTGTTAGTAGGGTAGTACCCTATCCTGTTAGTGGATGGACTTCCATCGATTTGGGTCCGGCGTATCCACGGTTATCTCGGTATGGGAGCCACCTCCTGAAGCGACGGCACAGCGTGCTACATACCAGGGCCTGGTCTGTCTCTGTTATCTGATCCTTGACCTCGAGTCTATAGGGAGTTCACTTTGCATGCATGTATACTCATACTCTCGTACTGAGCGTTTTATGCTCACGTCTCGTACTCTGTATTTTCTGGACACCCTATTCCATGGGGCACGTTTGCGATTGGACGAGGAGGGTGGATCCAGGAGGGGCTAGTCAGTGGTTGGCCGGTTGGAGCTTCGCTTAGGTTTTATTACTGTTGTTTTGGGTTTATACAGCTATTCGATTTGGTTGTATATTATTGGATAAATTACAGATTCCTTCACTTGGGATTGTATATTGTTTTTGGTTTCCGGAGTTTTATTCTGATATCTGTTTAATTAAGTTAATTGCATGTCTAAGTTCTGTTTAGTAGGTGATCCGGGTAAGGGTCACTACAGGCCACGTACCCAGGGTCAGGTCTTTGCGCTTAACTAGGAGCAGGCAGAGGCTGACAGCGATCGGATGATTGCAGGTATCTGTAGTTTATGTGGTTTTCCTGCATATGTTTTAATTGATACCGGTGCATCGCATTCTTTTGTCTCAGCACGTTTTGCTAAGAAGTATAGATAGACGTTTATTCCTTTAGACGTGTTGCTATTGGTTTCTACTCCTATGGGGAGCGAGGTTTTAGCCAAGCATCTAGTTGTGGGTTGTGTTTTAGATTTTGAGGGACATCAGCTTTGTAGTAACCCGTATTCGGAATTAGCGATTAATGAGTATATTAATCGTGTAATCATGTTTAGATTAAGTAAAACATGATTAAGAAAATTCCAAAAGGGTTAACGGAGTCCAGAATTGGATTCAGGACACTCAAAATAGCCGGGAAGGTCCCGAAGGTCCGGAGGATTCGGAAGCTCCGAACCAAGTCAGGAGGCTCCGAACTGGATCGGAGGATCCGAACTCAGGATCGGAGGCTCCGAAGTGGATCAGAAGCTCCGTCGACAAGATCGGAAGCTCCGATCGGGACCAGGGCGCACATCATCGCTTATGTCAGCAAGGTGACATCATGGCTGACGTAATATTGGGGCGATCGAACGCTCCGAAGATAAGATCAGAGGTTCCAATCGTGTTCGGACGTTCCGAACCGTGTTTGGAGGCTCCTAACTTCGTCTATAAATAGGGGGCCGAGAATTCATTTTCAAGTGTACCTTTCCCTCTCTTCTCTCTGATTCCTAAGCCTTCTAACTCAGATCTAGGGAGTTCTAGACATCCTATTGGGAATCCGGAAGTGTCATAGCGATCCAGGCGTCGTAGCGGAGCTGTGGCCTAGTTTTGAGACAATTGTCATCAGCGGGCTGACGACGGACGCAGAGCTGATATAGGCTTGGAACCTAAAGTGGGACTGCTAGGAACTGCCTGTAGTAAGGTACGCAAGTACAGACTGAGATTGCCAGCGGGTTTTACATTCTTATATGTTGCATTTTGTATGTCATTTATTATGCAGCATGTGCATATCATATTGTGCCTGTCCATCTTGTGAGATGAGCCATGTAGGGTCACTCAGCCCTGTCTGGACGGTTGATGTCTAGTGCTCAGTGACTGACGGGTCATGGGTGGCTAGCATCGGGGGACACGGTCCACGTCCTATAGGAATGAGCAGTGTCGACAGGGTTTGCTCCCCGGGTTGTACCACTCATGTCCTAGGCGCCACTCCTGAGCAGTTATATAAAGTTATCCCAGATATGGATACCCATCATTTGCATGCATCATATTTGTATGTTTTACCCAGTGCTTTCGTATTGAGCTTAGAGCTCACGTCCATTCTTTCTATGTATCTGGACACCCCATTCGACGGGGCAGGTGTAGGTGCAGGATTGAGAACCCAGAGCTTGGAGCAGCCAGTGACCAGTGAAGACAGCAGGATTAGCTGTAAGTTTTGCCTTTAGGCTATTTATTCGATTTGGTTGTATAAATCGAATTTATTTAACCGGTTGTATTTTGCCGGTCTGTTTTTATTTAAGTCTTCCGTAGCAATTTATTTAAAGCATGTTTAATTATGCTCTTAAACTCTGATTAGGTAGTGGATCCGGGTAGGGTCACTACAAGCTTAGTGCTAACCTGATGATTCTAGCGATGGAGGATTTCGATTGCATCATTGGAATAGATCTATTGACTACCTACCGAGCGATAGTGGATTGCTATCAGAGGTTTGTCCAGTTTCATCCAGAGGATGACGAGTCATGGTATTTCTATGGTGAGGGAGCGCGACCCCCGATGCCAGTGGTTTCAGCTCTGAAGGCACGACGTGCTTTAGAGTCTGGCGGGGAAGGCTACCTTATCTACGCCATTGACGCATCCTTAGGAAAGCCAGATATCCAAGAGATACCAGTGGTTCATGACTTTCCAGATGTGTTTCCGGAGGAGATTCCAGATTTGCCACCAGTAAGGGAGATTGAGTTTGGCATTGAGTTAGTGCCAGGGAATACACCGATTTCCAGGACTCCTTACCGATTGGCACCGTTAGAAATGAAAGATTTGCAGAAGCAATTGCAAGATCTTCTTGATAAGGGTTATATTAGATCTAGCGTTTTGCCATGGGGAGCCCCTGTACTGTTTGTCAAGAAGAAGGATGGTTCGATTCGGTTGTGTATTGACTACCGTCAGTTGAATCAGGTGACAGTGACGAATAAGTATCCTCTTCCGTGGATAGATGATCTCTTTGATCAGTTGCAAGGTACTTCTTTCTATTCGAAGATTGATCTTCGGTCTGGGTATCATCAGTTGCGAATTCGACAAGAGGATGTTCCTAAGACAGCATTTCGTACGCGGTATGGACACTATGAGTTTCTAGTGATGCCGTTTGGTTTGACGAATCCTCCAGCTGTTTTTATGGATCTGATAAACAGAGTTTTCCGCGACTTTCTAGATAAGTTCATGGTGGTGTTCATCGATGACATTTTGGTGTATTCTCGCAGCATGGATGAGCATGCCTACCATCTCTATACTGTACTGCAGGTCTTGAGGGAGAGACAGTTGTACGCAAAGCTGAGTAAGTGTGACTTTCTGGATTGACCGAGTTGTGTTCCTTGGTCATGTCATTTCTCAGGATGGCGTATCTGTTGATCCTAGCAAGACAGAGGCTATTCTGAATTGGTCACGACCGACTACAGCTTCTGAGATTCGTAGTTTCCTTGGTTTAGCAGGATACTATCGTCGTTTTGCGGAGAATTTCTCTCAGATAGCTAAGACTTTGACTCAGTTGACAAAGAAATACGTTTCTTTCATTTGGTCTGATGCTTGTGAAGACAGTTTTCGTGAGTTGAGGCGTCGTCTGATGACAGCTCCAGTTCTTGCTTTACCATCTGGATCAGGTGGTTTTGTAGTCTTCACTGATGCTTCTCTCCAGGGTTTGGGGTGTGTGTTGACTTAGAATGGCCACGTGATCGCTTATGCCTCCAGACAGCTGAAGACTCACGAGGAGAACTATCCCGTACATGATTTAGAGCTTGCAGCCATTGTCTTTGATCTTAAGATATGGCGTCACTATTTGTACGGAGAACGATTTGAGATCTTCACCGATCATAAGAGTTTGAAGTATCTGTTCACTCAGGCTGAGTTGAACATGCGGCAGCGTCGTTGGATGGATCTGTTAAAGGATTACGATTGTGAGATCAAGTACCATCCAGGTTCTTCAAATTCCATTGCTGATGCGCTTAGTCGCAAGGTTTATGTGAGTTCCCTTCGTACCAGTTCGGTTTCGAAGGCAGTGAAGGAGTGTTGTTCTTTGGGATTCACGTTCCGTCATAAGAAAGAACAACAAGGGATTCATGTCTCTTCTGTGCTTGTAGAGCTAGCGCTATACAGACGAATCCGGGAAGCTCAGAAATCTGATCTGAAGACATAGAAGTTGGCCCGGCTGGCTGAGGGTGATAATACTTCTGGTTTTCATCTGCAAGGAGACGGTCTGTTGTGTCTTTCTGGTCAAGTTGTGGTACCCGAGGATTCTACTTTGAGGGATGAGATCTTATCGCAAGCTCACCGCAGTCGATTCTCTGTACATCCAGGCAGCATGAAGATGTATAAGGATCTTCGCACTCGATTTTGGTGGAAAGGGATGAAGCGCAGCGTTTATCAGTTTGTGTCCCGATGCCTTGTGTGTCAACAAGTCAAGGCAGATTTTAGATGACCCGGAGGGTTACTTCACAGCCTAGAGATTCCTGAATGGAAGTGGGAGCATGTGACGATGGACTTTGTCACCCACTTGCCTATGTCTTCCAAGAATTATGATGCTATTTGGGTTGTCATGGATCGGTTGTCGAAGTCAGCGCATTTTCTTCCCTATAACCGCGATTACACCTTTGATAGGATGGCGTAATTGTATGTGCGAGAGATTGTTCGATTGCATGGGATTCCATTGAGCATTGTCAGCGATAGAGATCCGAGGTTCACCTCAAGTTTTTGGGGGTATTTGTCAGCGAGCCCTTGGTACTACTTTGAGCTTGAGTACGGCTAATCATCTAGATACGGACGGACAGTCGGAGCATACTATTCGCACTCTAGAGGATATGCTTCGCGTGGCGGTGATGGATTTTGCTCCAGCGTGGCATGATCATTTACCCTTGGTGGAGTTCGCCTACAACAATAGTTTCCATCGCAGCATTGGCATGGAACCATTTGAGGCTCTTTATGGACGCCGTTTTCGTACACCTTTGTTTTGGGATGAGGTTGGCGAGCGTCAGGTTGAGGGTCCTCAGATGATTCAGCAGATGATTGATGCAGTAGAGTTGATCTGACACAGGGTTAAGGCATCCCAGGATCGACAGGCTAGCTACGCGAACACCCACCGCAGGCCACTTCATTTTGAGGTAGGAGAGTATGTTTTCTTGCGTGTGTCACCTTTTCGGAAGGTGATGAGGTTTGGTTGCAAGGGTAAGCTGACACCTAGATTTATTGGTCCTTTTGAGATTCCCGAGAAAATTGGGGATGTTGCTTATCGTCTGGCCTTGCCACCCGATCTTTCGGAGATCCACGATGTGTTCCACGTGTCCTTATTGAGGCAGTATGTGGCGGACGAGTCGCATATTTTGCATCCGACCGAGGTAAAGGTAGATCGGGATCTGTCGTATGTGGAGAAACCCCTATGGATTCTTGACAGGAAGGACAAGGTACTACGTAACAAGCGTATACCATTGGTGATGGTACAGTGGTGCGCAGAGGTACAGAGGAAGCTACTTGGGAGTTGGAGAGTCGGATGTTAGCCGAGCACCCCGAGTTATTTTGATATTTTTGTACTTCTTAGTATCGAGTTTGTACTTGTTCAGTTGAAATAAAGAACATTTGGTTGGCTATTTATGTTATCCTCTAAGACTTTAATTTTGAGGACGAAATTTCCTAAGTGGGAGAGAATGTAGTAACCCGCATTTCTAATTAGTGATTAATGAGTAATTAATCACGTGATCATGTTTAGATTAATTAAAACATGATTATGTAAGTTCCTGTTGGGATAACGGACTTCAGAAATGGATTCAGGACACTCAAAAATAGCCGGGAAGGTCCCAAGGGTTCGGATGGTTCGGAAGCTCCGAACCAAGTCCGGAGGCTCCGAAGTGGATCGGAAGCTCCGTCGGTAAGATCGGACATTTTGATCGGCACCAGGGCACACTTCATCGCTTACATCAGCAAGGTGACGTCATGGCTGACGTAATATTGGGCGATCGGACGCTCCGAATGAGGGATCGGAGGTTCCGATCCGAACCAGGTTCGGAGGCTCCGAACGTTGCCTATAAATAGAGGGTCCGAGAATTCTTTTTCTCGCACCAATTTCCTCTCTTCTCTCTCGATTCCTAAGCCTTCTAACTCAGATCTAGAGAGATCTAGGCATCCTACGGGGAATCTTGAAGTGGCTTAGTGATCTAGACGTCGTCGCGGAGCTACGACCTAGTTTTAAGGCTATTGACAGCAAAGGGCTAACGACGGACGCAGGTATAGCTTTGGCATCCTAAAATAATTTAGGAGTATACAATAGCTTAGTTAAGGCTTTTAGAGCTTTATTGTTGATGCATGGATATTTGCATTGCAGTAGCAGTAGACTGAACTAGTAGGCTTGGAGTCTAGCTCAGTGGAGCTAGGTTTGACCAGCATTGTTAGAGGTACGTAAGTACTGACCGAGATAGACGACATGATATATTTGCTTATATGTTGCATGAGTATGTGCTATATGTTTTATCATGTTTTAGCATGTTTTACCGTCTTAGCACATACATGATTTTACGTGTGACTGCATCCGGAGAGATGTGAGTCATTGACAGTCTCCATAGGGAACAATGATCTTATTTTGGACTTGAGTCAGGTATGACAGTTTCCATATGAGGCTTGTATCCTGTTTTGGATTCCGGTCAGGATGGGGTTGGCTCAGCCCTGATATGGAGTATACGAGTACCCCGCGGAGTAGCTCTCTAGCCGGTACTGTATATTCTCGGCACCATGAGCAAGTGTTTTCACTTGAGTTTTAAATCATTTGTGTGCGCATATTTGTATTTATATCATTTTTTCGTATTGAGCGTTCTAGCTCATGCCCCTGTGTTTGGGTATTGTGTACCTTGTGGCGGGGCAGGTTTGAGGCTGGACGGTCCAGGCGGCTCTCAGCAGGATTGAGCTTTGGGGAGTGCGAGGTTGTAGAGGGTAGGGATTTATGTACCCTGAACCTTCGATTTGGTTGTATAAAAGTACTTATACACTTGTGGTAGCATCGATTGTATTCTGCTGATTGGATTTGTTGTATTTTAATTATCCGCTCTTTACGCCTTAAGCTTTTATTGCGTGCGCTTTTATTATAACTCTGATTAGGTAGTGGATCCGGGTTGGGTCACTACATGAAATCTCGGCCCCCTATTTATAGAAGGAGTTCGGAGCCTCCGGTGCAGATCACGGTACATACGTAGTTTACTTGGCACAAGTCCTGCGCCTTTTCAACACTACTAACCGATGCTTCATATTTTGAACTTAATCATCCTAACTCTGACAGAGTTACCCAATAACCACTAGTAGTCACTAGCATAGATCCCGTGCCACCTCAGAACTACTAATCGTTGTCTTGTTCACCCAAGGCAAACATCAAGATAAACTAAGCCCATTCCATCCCATGGAAAATCCTACGCTCAACCTCTGAAAATAACAGACAGTACTTAGCGCAACCACTGGACTCACTATCCTTGCTTCATTCATCCAGGATGAACACCACGGCTCGTCAAGTCGAAGAAGAATAACTAAAGAATCCCAAAGATTTCCACAATCTTCGAACACTCTCCTGATCATATCCCTTGTTAAGATTGTGCAACAGTTCAAGACTAAGGTAGCTTACCTCAATAACCCACCTGGACATCCACCAAGGTTTCACGGTCATAGGCCATGCTTCCCTCATATCTTAAATAGTCATGTAAAATCCTCAACATCTGATATAATCCCTCGCAGATGAAGTCATTCATCATGGAGTAGTCCTCGTATTCGAGTCTAAGTCGTAAAACAACATTCCATCCAAGTTCTTGGATAATTCCTATCACAGGGAAACTTTAACCACAACTCTGATGACAACCTCTAGTCATCACTGGCAGAAATCCTTCCACCTACTAGATCCATGCATCTAGTAGTAATTCAAAGGTTAAAACCTATCTGCTCAGAGTATACACTTGTCAAGAAAATTCCTCCATGACTGGTTCCTACACCAGAATACTCAAACTATATCTCTGGCATACCAGACTATATCGAACCATCGATATCAAACCTGATATCTAATCCAATGTCATACCTCGTCGTGACTGTCACCAAATCCCTAGACTGAGTAGCCTTCCCACCGCCATCTCCTGAAGCACGAAGGCTCCCAGATAACCTCTGAAGTACAAAGACTCCTAGAGTAATACTGGCATAGGGTCGCGCCCCATCACGTCTATTCATGGTCATAGTCCACAACTCTCGGCATATACTGGACCTGGTACCCCCACTACAACAAAAATGGTCATTAACAACGGTTAAAAAACAACGCTTTTTACAAAAAGCGTTGTTAAAAAAAGAAACACAACGCTTTTATGAGAAAGCATTGTCTTTATTATTTTAAATCCATAAAAGACAACATTTTTTTTGTCATCCACAACGCTTTTTAAAAAGGTTTGTGGATGAGCGTTTTTTTATTTTTTAAATGTATAAATGACAACATTTATTCTATCATTCACAACGCTTTTTAAAAAGGTTGTAAATGAGCGTTCTTTTTATTTCTTTTACAACGCTTTCTTTAAAATAATTTTAAAAAGCCTAAAGAGACTGCCTAAAGAAATAATTATAATTAAATATAAAAACAGCTATCCGTCCACTCTCAAAGTCGATTGAACCCTAGATCCCCATCAAAGCTCTCACGGTCTTCGCGACATTCGCCCTCGTCACATCCCAATCTTCAGTTTTTCTGCTGCAGTTTTCAGTAGGCGGCCGAGTGATTCTAGACATTACGAGCTATCCGTCCACTACAATCAGTGTTCCGATGGCGGCTAATCGCTGGAGTCTCTGCCGCTTCTTTGCTGAGTGTCGACGCCAATTTTGGCGGCATTACGAGCTTTCTTCTGAGCTTCGCTCCAGAGGAAGCTCGACGCGCTCTATCCTGTTCGAGGCTACAACCGAATATAAATACAATTCTGGGAATTGGTGAGTGAATTGCTTTTCTTATTTTGGTGAATTTAGCTCACTTTCGATCCATTAATATCTTCCCTTTCCAACTCACGCTATTTGAATTTGTTTAAAGCTTTTACAGTTAAAAAACGGAACTTTGAATTGTAATCCTTAACAAATCTACATTTACGTTGTGAATTTGTTTTAAACTTTTACAAGTCTTCTCGCTGGTCTAGGCTTCCCCTTCTTACCAGATTTGGATTTTACAACCCCTACTGGCTCCTCGACATAGCGAACGTATGCATCGATCGTGAATTGTGATGAACTTAGTAGGAGCTCTCCAAGTCTACTGCCAGCTACTCTTCGCATTTCTTGGAAAAAAAGCATCCGAAAAATGTCCTTATAGTGGATTCATCACTCATGAAATAGGTATCATGGTCCCCTTTCTCAAGTTTTTGTATAACCTGAACTTGTTCCAGTTAGTTTGAGTTTCTTTGAAGCTATTTGGATTCCTTGCATATTTGTTTGTACGAGAAATTATTGTTCTAAATCCTGAATTAGCCATCAGTGCAGAACTTGAAGAGTTTGTGTGATAAAATTTGTGATGACTCAAGATTGCATTCTGTGTTCATATTATTTCATAAAATGAGTCTGAGAGAGTTTACTGAAACAGTGTGGCTGGGTGAATGCATTATATTCAACACCATCTATATACACGGATGCAAAACATGCTGCTAGTGAATCTTGGCCCCTGAAAATTGATGATTATTTCCCGTGAGCACTAACTAAAATGTATTCCTTTTTTTTTTATTCTGATGTTTAATTTATCTTGATCCAATATACTGTTACTGTTGGTTTGGAGCAGATATGCAAACAATGATAATTTGAAATCAGCACGTGTCGTATATATGCCAACATGCACATCTTAAATAATCAATAACGTGGTTTGTGATTGTAATGTGAGCTAACCTTACCTCCTACACGGCCTGCTTTCTTCTATGGTGATAATCGAGCAGCAGCGGTGATCAAGCAACTATGAATCCATCGCTGCTGCCTGAGCCGCCTCAACGACTTGTTTTCTTCTATGGTGATAATCGAGCTTGACCGACAGATCGAAGGTATTATAAATTCTCATCAAAATTTTCTTCTTTGGATGTTGATTTGATATTTAACATCCTCAACCGATCTTTCACTAGGGCTTGATTGATGATGTTTATGTTAATGTTTGGAATTGAAGTTAGGTTCCAGTTTTCAGCCAGAAATTGAACGAGGCATCCGTTGTGAAAATTGAATAATAGCATTAGTGGGGGATGTTAGTTCAGGGGTTAACGTTTAGGACTCAGAAAATTATATATTTGTTCTGTAACCTGTTTACATATTAGTCTCTGAATTATGATTGAGAGGAGTTTCAATCACGGAGGTGACATTAGTTGTATCCCAAAATTGATTTAGTACGTATGTTGTCATGAAGGCTGCAATTTGCTGTTGAATTTTGAATTTAGCATAGTTGTCAAAGGGTTTTATAGTGCATGCTGTTAATTTTGAATTTAATCATAATTCAATATTTATACTTTATATAATTAACTCGATAATTTATCGTGCATGCTGTTAATTATTGTGAATGCAATTTTTAGGTTACTGAACTTGATTTATAAATTATGGGGCTAAAATTTTTATCACTGTTTGGTTTGTTTAAACATGCATAGATTAATTTTTTTCCTTTTTTTTAAAAAAAAAGAAATGTAGATTAGTTTTAATGGAGTCCTCCAGTGGTTATTTGATTAAATATTGATGATTATTAGACTCTTTAGCTTTTCTCATTCTCATTTTTAAATCAGTGGGTTATGCATAAAATTGCTTAATTATGTGTGTGTAACTATCAAATTTGGAGTTTTGGATTTGGTTTGATTATTTTTAGGCTATTTATTTGTATTTCATTAGGTTTGATTCACTTTCACGTTAATTATCCTTCCCAAATTATGTGGCTTTCTAACAACTGACACGTTGCAACTGGGATCATCAGGCATGCTTCCGTTGCATTGAACGTTTGGCAGCCGGAGGTCGTTCGAGCCAGGCAAGAGCAGATGGTTCGGTAATGCACTGTACCTGTTAAATCTCGAATCAAGACAGTTGAAATGGAGTTTAGCTCTTGCAAAAATCAGATTGCATGTCTCCGGAAGAACCTCGTAAGCCACGTGTTTTCTAATTATATAGTGTTGCACACTGTCTCGGATTGGTCACGCCCTCTTACCGCTATCATCTCATGCTTTTTACAGATCACTGAAAAGAGAAGGAGACAAAAAGGTTTTTGCTCTTAGTAGCAATTCGATAGCTAGCTAGATTTCTTGATATAAATACATAGTTATGCATGCTGCTATATATGCCACACGAAATTAACCTCTTAAAATAATGGAGTCATTCTTTAATATATATATTATATTATATTATTTTATAACGTAATTTTCATAATAAGCACAATTAATAATGAAATTCGATCTCTCAGTTTAATTAGAGACATGTTTATTATATTCCAGTCAGTAATGTTGTAATTTTGATCTCTAGAGACAAAGACAAACCACCACTGTGCCTTAGTCCTTGTAGCTGATTCAATGTCTGTTTCTGGATTAATCCAAGGTCAACCCCTAGAGATAACATGTATATATCTTTTGATTTTTGGTGTTTAATTTCTTAATTAGTTCTAACTTTTTGTCTCCTAATTAAATTGATCGATCTGGGATATATATATGCATGCAGTTGTTGGTTGTAATAAGTTTAGAAACACCGAGTGGATTTCACGGCAAGATCCCTACGTTTGTGTGGATTATGCCAGCTCCAAGCATCGTACACGTACTCGTCATGGTCAGCCCTGCATATGCATGCATCTATATACATACATATATATAAAAATTTATTATTGATTAATGTATTAATTTTGTTGATGCATGCAGGAGGAGGGAGATATCCTACCTTTCAAGAGAAATTTGAGATTACATTGGTACAAGGGTTATTGGAGATTAATATTACTGTCTGGAATGGCAACAAATTGACTTCTGACAATTTTATTGGAAATGGAAAGTAAATATATATATATCTGAATTAATATTTTATCTGATGATTTACATATTAGCTAGCTATTGCAGGGAGTTTATTTCAGGGCTACGACGACAGTTGCTGGCCTTTTAAGGACAGGAAAGGCAGGTATATATGGTCCACGGCGTCATGACTTTCCGATCGATATATATTCAGCATGCATGTAAAAGATTATATTTTTATGTTGTTCGATGTTTTTTCATGAAGCATACATACTTGATGCCACTATTTATGATTTTCAATGGTTACATTTGTTTTTTGAACTTAGTAGCAATTTGTATACAATGACTTGGATTCGTGGTCGTTGTCCGATGTAAGTTTCCCACTTCATTCCTGAATCTACATTATAAGTTATTGACAAGCATTGCGTTTCAGACACTTTATCGTGCAGATTTATTCTACTGTATGTTTTTCATTTTTCTTCCCATGTTCTCTTTGTTTCCCCTCTCCTACAGCTTGAGCAGAAACAGAAGTATGCCACATGGAATGCGGTAGATATAAGGAAGGCTATAAAAGAAGGGAGGAAGCCTCTGCTAGGCCCGAGAGGTAACAGATGGTTTATGCTTGTAGCATTCGATTCAGCTCCATATATATAATTTCTTTGATAAAAGTGAATCTTGTATTTCGTTCCTCTAAGAAACATGCAGACAGAACTACTGTATTTCTCTCATGAGAAATCTCTGCCTTGTTTTGAATCAGCCAATAGGCAGGTTTTGAATCGGCCAGTAGACATGTTTTGATGTGTTTCATATGATTTTTCATTCTATATGGCTTAGGAGATTAAATATAAGGTTTGGATAAATAAATATTGATAAGTTGCATATATTATTCATGAAATGGGATGCTGTTTTTCTTTCGCAAATAGTTGACTCCACACTGTAGTTATGAAATCATTGATCACGGTGGTTGTGAAACTTTGAAAGGAGTATTATAGTGTTTTTTTTTAAGTTCTTACTAACTCAATCAAGTTAACTTTTCTCATGGTTTTATTCTTGTTTGCTGTTATTGTTCAGCACATTCCCAGTCCTCCAAATGGATTTAGCATTCTGAGAGTTGGTCTGATCGCCGACTACGGTTTGAAGCAGAAAGCATAGCGCATGGCCGAGATGAACACGAAGAATTCGATTATTTGTTATATTTGAATGATTTTTGTTATATTTGAATTATTTATAATATTGAAATATTGTATATTAGATTTAATTTTCAAAAATTTTGAATATTGAGTGATAATATTGAAAATTTGTGAATTATATTTTTTTTTTGTTTTTTATTTGAGAAAAGACAACGCTTTTTAAACGTTGTCGTAGGTGGAAAAAACGTTGTCGTTACTAAAAAAGACAACGCTTAAAAAGCTTTTGAACTACGACAACGCTTTTTTGTGACAAAGACAACGGGGAAAAAGCGTTGTCGTTTATAGATACGACAACGCTTTAAAAAGCGTTGTCTTTTCCAGAAACGACAACGCTTTTCCGCGTTGTCTTTGAGCGTGGTCTTTTACAACACTGGCTACGACAACGCTTTTTCGGGGACATTAACAACGCGGAAAAAGCGTTGTCTTTGGTCATTTTTCTTGTAGTGCCCGATGAAAACCCATCATCACAAGTCTCAACCTAACGAAGGTCAGACAGCCTGTTCTAAGGAAACAACCTAGAACAAACTTCAACGTTCTAAACCAAACAATACCCTTAATTCCTCTAGATGAGTCCACTCATCGCTGGCACTAACTTAGTCCACTGACTAACTAGGTCAATCCTAGGAAAACACCTAGACTAACCGCAAGTCAAATAGTCACAGTTGGCCCACTCAAATCCCATGAGCTGCAATAGTTGAACGCTAATCAACTAAACCCAATACAAACTTCCGTACAATCATACAATCATCCACGAATTGCTGGATAAATAAAACATGTATCACTTATTTCAAGTTATGTACAATTCTCTTTATTAAAATCTCATGTAATACATACAGTATTCAAAATACAATAAAATGTACAATCGAACTTGAAATGATACAACCAAAGTATGATGATTCATTATAACTGAAATACTGTTTACAACTACATCAATACAGTATTTAAATCATCGTACTAGTTTCATTTCTTGAGCATGAAGCTTCTAATCGACACACGCATCGATACAAGCATACTCCCGACCAAGTCTCTCTACATGTCCTCCTACAAAGAACTCCGGAGAAATGGCTCGTGATAGCTAACCAGCTATGCTCTGCATCAGTGCATGTTAGTCGACCTCTTCTGCTCACGATCTACCGTCAGCTTTCTTCTTGTAACCAAATCATGCTTCTGAACATGAAGTTTCCTGTGTACCTACCGAAAGCATCGATATCAGCATACCGGCAAAACCATGTACTGCATAAGGTTAAAGACCTTACGCTCTAAACCTGTCATGCCTTAGGCACTCGAGGCATTCCCTGGTAAAGGTCTATCTGACAATCTCTCCAACTACTAGTGAAGAATCATCAGAGTAGTGTCATCATGGTATTGACTGTACAGATGCAAGCATCAAGTAAGTCCCCACCAATCCTCTTCCACTGCCTCTAGCATCCGGTACTCGATCCAAAACTAGGATCCACCTGAGTAGAAATCTTGAAAACTCGAACACGATCCATCACTCCTGTCCGCACTTGCTGGAATCCCATAAGCCAAATCTTCAGAAATCCTGCCGATGATGATAGTCTTCGGGCAACTTAATCGCCGCATCATCACATCTTTCAAGGTCTCATCAATCCTATAAGGATAACCCAAAGTGTTATTACTATATCCCAAGTCTCTTGCATGTATATGCTCTGATACCAATAAATGTAGCGACCCTACCCGGATCCGCTATCTAATCAGAGTTAAGAGCATAATTAAACATGCATTAAATAAATCGTTGCGGAAGACTTAAATAAAAACAGACCGACAAAATACAACCGGTTAAACCAATTCGATTTATACAACCAAATCGAATAAATAACGTAAAGGCATAACCTACAGCTAATCCTGTTGTCTTCACTGGTCACTGGCTACTCCAAGCTCCTGGTGCTCAATCCTGCACCTACACCTACCCCGTCTAATGGGGTGTCCAAATACATAGAAAATATTGGACGTGAGCTCTAAGCTCAATACGAAAGCACTGGGTAAAACATACAAATATGATGCATGCAAATGATAGGGTATCCATATCTGGGATAACTGTATATAACTGCTCAGTAATGGCGCCTAGGACAAGAGTGGTACAACCCGGGGAGCAAACCCTGTCGACACTGCTCATTCCTATAGGACGTGGACTGTGTCCCCAGATGCTAATCACCCATGACCCGTTAGTCACTGGGCACTAGACATCACCCGTCCAGACAGGGCTGAGCGGCCCTAGATGGCTCATCTCATAAGATGGACAGGCACAATATGATATGCACATGCTGCATAATAATATGACACACAAATGCAACATATAAGCATGTAAAACCCGCTGGCTATCTCAGTATGTACTTACGTACCTTACTACAGGCAGTTCCTAGCAGTCCCACTCTAGGTTCCAAGCCTATATCAACTCAACAATGCAAATATCCATGCATCATTAATTAAGTTCTAAAAGCCTTAATTAAGCTATTGCATACTCCTAAATAATTTAAGGAGACCATAGCTATACCTGCGTCCGTCGTCAGACTGTTGATGATAATTGCCTCAAAACTTAGGCACATCTTCGCCTCGACATCGGGATCGCTATGCCACTTCCGGATTCCCAATAGGATGCCTAGAACTCCCTAGATCTGAGTTAGAAGGCTTAGGAATCAGAGAGAAGAGAGGAAAAGGTGCACTTTAAAATGAAATCTCGGCCCCCTATTTATAGAAGGAGTTCGGAGCCTCCGAACCCGGTTCGGAACGTCCGAACACGATCGGATCCTCCGATCCCATCTTCGGAGCGTCCAATCGCCTAATATTACGTCAGCCATGACGTCACCTTGCTGACATAAGCGATGACATGTGCCCTGGTCCCGATCGGAACGTCTGATCTCATCGACGGAGCTTTCGATCCACTTCGGAGCCTCCGATCCTGAGTTCGGATCCTCCGATCCAGTTCGGAGCCTCTTGAATTGGTTCGGAGCTTCCGAACCATCCGAACCCTTGGGACCTTCCCGGCTATTTTCGAGTGTCCTGAATCCATTTCTGGACTTCGTTAACCCATTTGGAATTTCCTTAATCATGTTTTACTTAATTTAAACATGATTACACGATTAATATACTCATTAATTGCTAATTCTGGATACGGGTTACTACAACAAGCTCCCTATGAAAACTGTCAGTGAATCACATCATACCAGATGTAGTCTACCGTAAAAGTATGCATGTGCTAAAGCCTTAAAACATATAAAACAAGTAGCACATACTCAAGCAACACATATAATATATATCATGCTGGCCATCTCAGTTAGTACTTACGTACCTTACTACAGGCAGTTCCTAGCAGCCCTACTCTAGGTTCCAAGCCTATCATCATCTCTACAATGCAAATACTCATGCATCATTCATGAAGCTCTAAAAGCCTTAACTAAGCTATTTCATACTCATAAATAATTTAAGGAGACCATAGCTATACCTGGGTCCGTCGTCAGCCCACTAAAGGCGGTTGCCTCCAAAACATTGGCACAGCTCCGCTACGATGTCGGAATTGCTCCGCTAATTTTGGATTCCCAATAGGACGCCTAGAACTCCTTAGATCTGACTAGAAAGGCTAAGAAACGAAAGAAAAGAAAGGAGAAAGGCGAGTGGCAAATGAGCCTCGGCTCCCCTATTTATAGACGGCAAACGAAACGTCCGTTCTCCCATCGTTGCGTCCGATTGTCACATCATGGTCATAAGCAATGACGTCATCTTTCAGATGTCATGGATGACATCAAAAACATAGCGTTCGTTCTTCAACGTTGCTTCCGTTCAAGGTCACCCTTTTGGCCATTTCCGATCATTCTGAATCCATGTCTGAAGTACTTTAATCCATGTGAAATTTCCTTAATCATGTATTAAAAATCAAAACATGATCACACAATTAATATACTCATTAATCGCTATGTACGGATACAAGTCACTACACCTGTCATATTTTCGCAAGTTTATTGATACTGGTCCGCATCAACCTTCCCTAAACTCATTAGTTTGGCTCTCACATAAATTGGAAACTGTTGCATTACTTGAAATTCAAAACTAACATATCCCAACACCGATACACCTTTTGTCTTCAAAGAGAATTCCCCAAATATTCTTCCACCGAGCTAACACTTGCCTGTTCATATCTTGCAACTAGAGATATTTACACAAGAAAATTGGTTCCTTGTCGCATCCCGACATCAGCATGTCAAACTAGTATGTATCAAGATAAGACACTTGATGATCTCACTACATTGAAAAAATATTGGAAACTCAGAGTGTCCTCTATTACTTTATTTCCATATTGAAATCAATCAGATGATAGTTCACGAGTAACTTATGGTCACTGATTTTGTACCAATTGAACTAACCACGATCTCACTGATCAAATAGAACACAAACACCCGTGTTGTTCAAATTCACCATTTAAAGTGAATCTTATACAGACAAAACCCAAGTCATGACCTAAATGGTTCGTTACTTTCGTCTAATCACTAACTAGATTTGTCCATCTAGTAGTCTAAAAACACTCATAAAAAAAATACCCATAGTCAGGAAACACTCCCCCAACACGGTTATGTTTCATCAAAACAGGTATTACTCTGCAAGGGATAAAATTGACACCAATCTATACTTCAACGTAACTGTTTACAACGATTTTTAGATTATGGTAATCTTCCCACAACTCTATGAAGCACAACCAAGCTTCCTGAGCAACACTGGGAACTCAACCCACCACGTATAGTAGTAATCTCAGTTCAAGTTTCTCAGTATAACTCAACACTGTGTCCTTATTAAAGTTATCATATCTTGACAACTATATTCTTAAGGTCAACCCTTAACCATTGGTTCTCGAAGCCATATGCATACGCTGCAATGGTAAAAATCGCATCTCTGTTGATCTACGTCATCTCGACCACAGACTACTCACCTATGTCTCTCCGTTGATGGACTAGTCAAATCCACTTAACAATATCCCATTATCAAGACTAATAGAATTCAACTATGCTGGTCCTCCTCCTGAGCTATATCTCCTGCCATAACTGTGCACATATCAAGACTTAGGAAGATCCCCTCCGCAATTCCTGACTGGAACAAACTATCCAAGGTACACCTACATATGGTAACGCTCCTATCCTATCTCAAAATGCGACAGTCATTTGCCTTTATCATAACTCAACCTCGAGTCTCTGATGAAAACCATCATCATCAATCATAACCTTGCAAGGTAGAACCTACTGATTGTAATGGGTTGGGCCCTCACCCTCTGCTTCTGGCTCATCTTGCCTTCTACTCTGGGTGGCCCAGGCCCATACTCATTGATTTCTTCCCACCTGGAAAGGGGAGTTTTTCCCCTCCCAAGGGATAGAAACTTGGACCACCAGGCATATATCCAAGTTCTTATCATATCTGGTACCACTTAGCTCAAGTGGTACCATGAATGGATGATAAGAGCCTGTATATATGCCTGTTGGTCCAAGGTTCTATCCCTATGGAGGGCAAAAACTCCCCTTTCCAGGTGGGGAGAAGGCCATGAGTATGGGCCTGGGCTGCCCAAAGAAAAAGGCCAGATGGGCCAGAAGTAGAGGATGAGGGCCCAGCCCATTACATAAAAATTTTTGTTGATTGATTTCTTATCTCCTTGATTGAACTCCATTATGTTTAATTACCAATAATAATTGAGATTAGCACCGGAGGTCTCCACAACAGGTGGTATAAGAGCGTAAGTTTGTTGGACTGAGATAGAAGTTGAGCGGGGTAGATTGAGTCGCATTCATTTATAGTATTGCATGATTAATGCTTTACTTAATTTGATGAATTGCATGTTAGTATGATCTTCAAGTGAAAGGAATTCATGTCTTACTGATTTACGAATTTCTAAGTTTCTTATAGATTTTGTTAAAAGGTTACTCAGATGAAGTAAGCACCCCAGATTGAGTAGAACAATGTCCTCAGGTGAAGTAAGCACTACAGACTGAACATAATCGTATTTCATATATGAAGTATCTCAGATAAAGGAAGTAATTTAGATTGTACAGAACAGTATACCATAGAACCAATTGATGTTACGCTCATATCAATGAAGATATTACTTGAGATAATTCGGACATATCATCCGCCAACCTTGAAGGGTACAGAAGATGCCATTACTTGTAAAAGTTGGTACAAAGAGCTTGATCAGTTGTTCAAATCCTTAGACTATGCAGATGAATGTATAATCAAACTGATTGTACGCCAACTTCACAACCTTGCAAAAAGCTACTGGATTGTGACGAAGAAATTTTTAGAGAGCATAGATATCTTGATTTCTTTGCAAGTGTTTTGAACAAAGTTTTATAAACGGTTTCTTTCTGCCGTAGATAGAAAAAATGAGAAAGAAGAATATGCCAAGAAAGCAGAATATACCAATCAAAAGCAGAGAAATTTAAATATAAAGGAATATGTTACTAGATTTTCAAGTCTACTACGATTCTTTGAATTGCTGATAAGGAATAAGTTCAAGTTGAGTTGTTTATTAATGGCCTGAACTCGGAGATTTAGCCGGAGTAAATGTTAGTGATCGAAAAATTTTGTGAAAGCCATTGATAGGGCCAAGGGAACTGAAGCTGGTTTTATGAGGCAGAAGGAAATTGTAGACATGCCACAGTATGTGAGATAATCACAACCTTAGCTACAATTCCCATCACAGAGCAGATATGAAGCAAGAGATATGGGAGTAGTTGTTGGAAAATGGTGATCAGATCAATCAGAATTGATACCCGGTGCAGCGGAAGTTTTAAAAAATTTTATATGGAACGATTCCATATCATGGGTATCAAAACTTTACGATTAAATTGTGTGTGTAAAAATTAAATAACAATTAAATTTTTACCTTCAATCTCGAAACGAGATTATGGACACCAACAGATTACTCTGCTCTTGTTGTATATCCCAGGAACTGATGGACGAAAAATTCTTCAATCAGGTCCACGAACAGAAGTTTAATCCCTCTGATAGATTGCACTAGAAAATCTATCAGAAGTTTCTACGAAGAGAATTAACGAATTTGATCCGTTAAACCAGACTGCAAATTCAAAATTCACAGGCTGGGATTTTTCCAGAAGAGAAGGGATAGGGGGGCGGCGGCCACTAGGTCTCAAAAACCCTAGTAGATTTCGAAAATTATGCCTCTGTTGTATAATTTTTGTACTGCAATAACTTATTTATAATGTGGGCTGCTAACAGCTTAGGGCCCATTAGTCATAAGTTCAAGCCTGACAAGCAAAGCCCGCATGTTCAGAAATTAATATAAAATTCATCATGACTCCGATTGATAAACCGATTTCACCAATGTGCACAGAAACCATTCTGCACCTTTTAAAGTCAAGATAAATTTTTCTGAATCCGAATTCAGTGATTTCCAAAAATGCCCATCCCTATGTCATTTTAGGAAATCTTACTCCTCTACTCTGATATAAGAAGTCCTACTTCTTTGTTCATTAAATTTAACTCTTTAAATTTAACTATCTCAATGGGGATTAAAAATTCATTACTTGTGTGACCCTCAATGGTTCAGGGATACAGCTAGCCGTGGGCTCACAACTCCTTGTGACTCGAAACAACAATTTCCGACTTGCCCATCGAATCATGGTAAGAGCGCCTAGCAACATCGCCCCATGATTCCCTAGGTATCACTGATAGTGCCTGCAAGAACCAATAGATTTTGGTTAGCGTACAGTACGGTCCCTTCATCCATATATCCCGATCGAATCAACAACCATTGGTAAATCGAGAGTCGTTCGAGATTCGATAACTATGCAATGCATCTTGAAGATCAAATAGTGACATCGCATGTGCTACTAAGAAACCATTTCTTAAAACACATCATGTACTCTGGCCAAAGATTCGTCACACTAATATCTCCTCAGATTGCATAGGATATCCACACTCGCAAGTATGTGGTGAATCCTTGACAACAAAGCATCGACTCCTATATGTGTCGTAACTGTACCCAATCCCGACACCTGATGACCCCAATAGAGTCGGTAAACGAGTCAAAGTACAGTACTAGCATATAGAGTCTCAATGATGTTTCAAGTAGTAAGGACTAATGGTGTACAACCAAAACCGCGGACTTTATCCACTCGATAAGTGATAACCACTTGGAAAGTCCGGATAGGGTAGTTTGATCATTCATCGTATGAATATCCATTTGCATGCTTTGAACATCTCTATGTTCCATACCAATGAAACGTGGTACTCGGCATCGCAATTGCTAGTCTCAATCTCGAGCGATCCTTATACTTATTAACGGACGGCTCAATCGACTAGGAACTGTTTAGAATATACAGTGACTATAAGATGTGTTTCATGATAGCCATCCCCATGTGCCACCACATCTTACATACACTATAGTATATTCAAGGTCTTCATCTAAACATCTTATAGTATGTCACAACATAATAATATGATAAAAGATAAAGTAAACGCCTTTATAAAAGTGTAAAACAAAAGATTGTTTATACATAGAGTCATCAAAGCCCTTAGCCACAAGTTGACTCACTGAGCACTCACTTTTTCAATCTCCCACTTGCCCTAAAGCCAACTAGTCATACTACGCAGTCCCATTGCTTCACGATGTTTGTCAAATAATGGTACTGGCAAGGGCTTAGTAAGTGGATCATCGATATTGTCTGCAGGCCACTCTCTCGACAGTGATGTCTCCTCTTTCCACGATCTCCCGGATGATGTGGTATTTCCTCAGTACGTGTTTGGATCTTTGATGAGACCTTGGTTCCTTTGCCTGAGCAACGGCACCCGTGTTGTCACAGTACACCGGGATTGGACCAACAACTTCAGGAATGACGCCCAACTCTTGGACAAAATTCCTCATCCAAACGGCCTCTTTAGCAGCAGCTGATGCCGCAATGTATTCTACCTCAGTGGTGGAATCCGCTGTGGTGTCCTGCTTGGAACTCTTCCAAGAGACAGGACCGCCATTGAGCATGAACACAAATCCAGAGGTTGACTTTGAGTCATCCACGTCACTTTGGAAGCTAGAGTCGGTAAAGCCTTCCAATTTCAGTTCTCTTCCTCCATATACCATGAACATATTCTTAGTCCTTCGTAAGTACTTAAGAATGTCCTTCACGGCTTTCCAATGCATTTGACCGGAATTAGCTTGATATCTGCTCGTGACACTCAGAGCAAATGCTACATCCGGTCTGGTAGATATCATCCCATACATGATACTACCTATGGCTGACGCATATGGTACATGTGTCATTTTCTCTATGTCTTCATCAGTCTTGGGACACATGGACTTGGATAGAGAAACTCCATGACACATAGGTAGATGTCCTCTCTTGGACCCATCCATTGAAAACCTTTTCAATATGGTGTCGATGTAGGTTGATTGAGTGAGTCCTATCATTCTCTTAGATTTATCTCTATAGATCTGTATCCTTAGAATATAGGATGCCTCACCCAAATCCTTCATCGAGAATCTACCTGATAACCATATCTTTGTTGACTGCAACATCCCTACGTCATTCCCAATGAGTAGGATGTCATCAACATAAAGTACTAAGAATGTCACAGCATCCTTAACTACTTTCTTGTACACGCACGGTTCCTCCGGGTTCTTGATGAAACCAAAATCCTTTATTGTTTCATCAAATTTCTGGTTCCAACTTCTTGATGCTTGTTTGAGACCATAGATTGATCTCTGAAGCTTGCATACCTTATGCTCGCTTCCCATGGATGTGTATCCCTCAGGCTGCGTCATATAGATCTCTTCCTTAATGTTTCCATTAAGAAATGCAGTCTTCACATCCATTTGCCATATCTCATAGTCATACCAAGCAGCTATGGCAATAACGATTCTTATGGACTTGAACATTACAACTGGTGAAAAGGTTTCATCATAGTCAACTCCTTGTCTTTGAGTATAACCTTTCGCCACCAATCGTGCCTTGTAGGTCAATACCTTACCATCAGGCCCAAGCTTTCTCTTGTAGATCCATTTACACCCTATCGGAACAATTCCATCGGGAGGATCTACTAAAGACCAAACTTGGTTTGTATGCATCGAATCTATTTCCGACTGCATAGCTTCAAGCCATAAATTTGAATCCGCATCAGAAATTGCTTCCTTGAAGTTTCTTGGATCACATCCAACTTCGGGTTCATCTTGATCCCCTTCAAGAAGAAGACCATATCGAATAGGAGGTCTAGAACTCCTCTCGGATCTTCTAGGTATAAGCGTATCCATCAATGGTTCCTGAGGTGTAGGATCATTATTTTGTATCTTGGGTTATTCTCGAATTTCTTCGAGTTCCATCATCTCGCCTTTCTTATCCAATAAGAACTCCTTCTCCAAGAAGGTGGCATGTAGTAGCCCGTGCCCTAATTGAGTAATTAAAGGATTAATGCTAATTAAATAAATTGGGGATTGGACGGATCGGAAGCTCCGAAGGGACGATCGGAAGCTCCGATCGGGATCGGAAGCTCCGATGAGGATCGGAGGCACCGATGATATTACGTCATCCATGACGTGTGGCTGGATCGGAAGATCCGATCAGGACCGGAGGCTCCGATCACCCCTATCCGGAGTCATCAAGTGATATTTTGACACGTGGCAGATCAGGATCTTCGGAAGCTCCGATGGCAGGATCGGACGTTCCGATCGAGGTTCGGACGTTCCGATCGAGGATCGGAGGCTCCGATCGTTGTCTATAAATAGAAGGCCGAGACTTCATTTCTCCTTGCCAATTCCGGATTTCCTCCCTATTTCTAGTCATATTCGAGCTGTTCTAGTCTTCTTAGGCTTGGTCCGGAGGTCGAAGAGGCGTTCGATAGTCGTAGCGGAGTTGTGCCTAAGTTCTGGAGGCATCGACATCAAAGGGCTAACGACGGACGAAGGTATAGCTTTTGCTTCCTATAAATATTTAGGAGTATGCAATAGCTTAGTTAAGGCTTTTAGAGCACTATAATGATAGTAGTATCATTTCGCTGTGTAGGCGGACTTTAGGCTTGGACTTAGAGCTGGTAGTGCCTACCTGGTATTTGAGGTACGAAAGTACTGTTCGAGATATCCTGACTGAGTATGCATGTATTATATGACTGCATGATTTATATGCCATGATATTATGCTGCATTCATTTGCATCTTGCTGTATCTCCTTCGAGATGTCTATTAGTAGGGTTGTACCCTATCCTGTTAGTGGATGGACTTCCATCGATTTGGGTTCGGCGTTTCCACGGTTATCTCGGTATGGGAGCCACCTCCTGAAGCGACGGCACAGCGTGCTACATACCAGGGCCCGGTCTGTCTCTGTTATCTGATCCTTGACCTCGAGTCTATAGGGAGTTCACTTTGCATGCATGTATACTCATACTCTCGCACTGAGCGTTTTATGCTCACGTCTCGTACTCTGTATTTTTTGGACACCCTATTCCATGGGGCAGGTTTGCGATTGGACGAGGAGGGTGGATCCAGGAGGGGCTAGTCAGTGGTTGGCCAGCTGGAGCTTCGTCTAGGTTTTATTACAGTTGTTTTGGGTTTATACAGCTATTCGATTTGGTTGTATATTATTGGATAATTACAGATTCCTTTACTTGAGATTGTATAATGTTATTGGATTCCGCAGTTTTATTCTGATATCTGTTTTATTAAGTTAATTGCATGCATAAGTTCTGTTTAGTAGGTGATCCGGGCAAGGGTCACTACATTTATGGTATCAGAGCATGCAAAAGATTTCTTGGGATTTAGTCTCATCTTGAGGTATTTTTGTAGATGTCAAATCGTGACGACCAGAGTTCTCATGGCAGTGTTGGTGGGCGTTGGGGTGATGCCGACCGGGAGCCTCTTCGAGAACGGCGTCATCGTCACCATGACGACGAGCGTTTCACTGTGCGTCGATTCTTAGCTATGGGTCCTAAGCCCTTAGTTGGAGGTGAGTCTCCGGAGGATGCGGAGAACTGGTTAGACCGCATGGAGACGACTTTTCAGACTTTCCAATGCACCGATGAGCAGAAGGTGGAGACCCTTGGCTATCTTCTGGATGGGCGTGCGCGCAGGTGGTGGAGGTTTACTTCTGCACCTTTTGTTACGGCGAGAGGAGTGGCCACCTGGGCCGAGTTCCGCACAGCTTTCCAAAAGCGGTATTTTCCTCCTGCACTCCGACAGTCGAAGGCAGGCGAGCTACTGAGTCTGCGACAGGGAACTATGTCTATCGATGAGTATCAGCAGAGGTTCTTTGATCTGCTATCCTATTGCCCCGAGATTGCTGATAGCTCAGAGATGAAGTATAATCTATTCCTTCAGGGCCTTAACCCTGAGATCCATGACCGTGTGGCGGTTGGCGACGACATGTCCTATGAGGGTTTGGTGAGCCGTTGTCACCAGGCGGAGGACAGCATTCGGCGGAACAGGTCTTTCTCTCAGTCGAGACCTGCTAGTTCTTTGGGTCCCCGTGCCCAAACTTTCAAGAAGTCTGGATCTTCTTCTTCCTCTGGTTCTGGAGGTATTGTCCGTTTCGGTAAGAAGGACAAGTGTGATCACTGTGGGAAGAACCATCCATCCGACAAGTGCCGCAGAGCTTCTGGAGCTTGTTTCCGTTGTGGAGAGACTGTTCATAACCGGAGGGATTGTTTACTGTCTGGGGGAGGCGGTTCTGGTTCTGGTTCAGGATCGGGTTCTCAGGCCACCGTTCAGCAGAGGTCGCAGGGACAGTCTGCTGGGAGTTCTCATTTGAGGCCACGAGCTTCTGGCAAGGTGTTTGCCCTGAGACATGATCAGGCTGTGGAGGAGAATGAGAAAGTCATCGCAGGTACATTTATGCTTTATGGTATACCTGCTCTTGTACTTATTGACACTGGTGCATCTCATTCCTTCATTTCTGCACGTTTTGTTAAGAGGCATAAGTTACCATGCATTGCACTAGACGTAGTGATGTCTGGTTCTACTCCGACGGGCCAATCTGCTTTGGCTAAGCGTCTAGTGATGGGTTGCCCTTTAGAGTTCGAAGGGAACATTCTGTTAGCGAATCTCATGGTCCTGGCGATGGACGACTTTGATTGCATTCTGGGAATAGATGTGCTGACTACCTATCGAGCTTCAGTGGATTGCTATCAGAGATTAGTACGCTTTCATCCGGAAGGGAGTGAGAGTTGGTTTTTCTATGGTGAGGGAGCGCGACCCCCGATGCCTTTGGTATCAGCTTTGAGAGCCTGTCAAGCTCTGGAGTCTGGCGGGGAAGGCTACCTTATCTATGCAGTTGATTTGTCCGCTGAGAGTATTGGGATAGAGAGCATTCCTATTGTGGATGAATTTCCAGATGTGTTTCCTGATGAGATTCCGGGTTTTCCTCCTGCTAGGGAAGTTGAGTTTGGCATAGAGTTGATGCCGGGTACTTCGCTTATTTCTAGAGCACCGTATCGTCTGGCTCCGTCAGAGATGCGTGAGTTGAAGAATCAACTACAGGATCTTTTAGACAAGGGGTACATTCGTCCTAGTGTATCTCCTTGGGGAGCTCCTGTACTCTTCGTGAAGAAGAAGGATGGGTCGATGCGGCTGTGCATTGACTATCGGCAGCTGAATCGAGTGACTGTGAAGAACAAGTATCCGTTGCCTCGCATTGATGACTTGTTTGACCAGCTGCAGGGCACATCAATTTACTCCAAGATTGACTTGAGATCTGGGTATCATCAGTTGAGAGTCCGTGATCAGGACGTAGCCAAGACTGCATTCCGTACTCGCTATGGGCATTACGAGTTCCTAGTGATGCCATTTGGTTTGACCAATGCGCCGGCCGGCTATATTCATGGATCTGATGAACCGTGTCTTCAGGGAGTATTTGGACAAGTTTGTCGTGGTCTTCATTGACGATATCCTGGTTTATTCGCGTAATACGGAAGAGCATGTTTCTCACTTGCGGTTGGTACTACAGACTCTCCGAGATGAGCAGTTGTACGCTAAGCTGAGCAAGTGTGAGTTCTGGATGGATAGAGTGGTTTTTCTTGGCCATATCATATCCAGGGAGGGGATTTCTGTTGATCCAAGCAAGATTGAAGCGGTACTTAATTGGTCGCGTCCGACGACGGTTGCTGAGATCCGTAGTTTTCTGGGTCTAGCAGGGTATTATCGTCGCTTCATTCTGAACTTCTCTCAGTTAGCTCGACCGTTGACGCAGCTTACCCGCAAGGGTGTGGATTTTGAGTGGTCCTCCGAGTGTGAGGAGAATTTCCGTGAGCTTCGACGGCGGTTGACTTCTGCGCCGGTGTTAGCATTACCGTCAGGATCTGGAGGGTATGTAGTTTACACGGATGCTTCTCTTCAGGGGTTAGGTTGTGTCCTGACTCAGAATGGGCATGTGATCGCATACGCTTCTAGACAGCTGAAGCTTCACGAGGACAACTACCCAGTCCATGATTTGGAGTTAGCAGCCATTGTGTTCGCTTTGAAGATCTGGCGTCATTATCGGTATGGCGAGAAATTTGAGATCTTCACCGACCATAAGAGTCTCAAGTATTTGTTCACTCAGGCGGAGTTGAACATGAGGCAGAGACGTTGGATGGACTTGCTTAAGGACTATGATTGCGAGATTAAGTATCATCCGGGAGCTGCTAATCTCACCGCTGATGCTTTGAGTCGCAATGTGCGACTATCCGCACTTCAGACTTGTTCGATGTCTAGTGCGATCAGTGACTGTTGTACTTCAGGTTATACCTTCAATCATAAGAAAGGTATGCAGAGTATCCAGATGTTTGCGATATTATCTGAGCCAGCTTTGTATTCGCGGATCCGAGATGCTCAGATGTCTGATTCAAAGACCCAGCGTTTAGCTCGTCTAGCTAACGAGGGTAGCTCGTCTGGATTTCATTATCAGTCAGATGGCTTTCTGTGTTTGTCTGGTAGGCTTGTGATTCCACAGGATGAAGAGTTGCGAGAGGAGATTTTGTCTCAAGCACATCGCACTAAGTTGAGTATTCATCCTGGGAGCAACAAGATGTACAAGGATCTACGAACTCGTTTCTGGTGGAAGGGAATGAAACGCAGTGTTTATCAGTTTGTTTCGAGATGTTTGGTGTGTCAACAGGTCAAGGCAGAGCACCGACGACCTGGAGGATTGCTTCACAGTCTGCCTATTCCTGAATGGAAATGGGAGTTTATCACTATGGACTTTGTGACCCATTTGCCGGTATCCCCAAGGAACTGTGATGCTATCTGGGTGGTGGTAGACCGACTCACCAAGTCAGCGCATTTCATTGCCTATAGCCGGGAGTACAATGTGGATCGTATGGCTCGGTTGTACATTCAGGAGATCGTCCGACTTCATGGAGTGCCTGTGAGCATTGTCAGCGATCGGGACCCCAGGTTTACTTCTAGATTCTGGGGGAGTGTTCAGCGTGCGATGGGTACTACTCTCAGTTTGAGTACAGCCTATCATCCAGAGACTGATGGTCAGTCAGAGCGCACTATCCGTACGTTAGAGGATATGCTTAGAGCGTGCGTCATGGATTTTGGTTCAGCCTGGCAGGATCATTTGCCGTTGATCGAGTTCGCTTACAACAACAGCTATCATACTAGTATTGGGATGACACCTTTTGAGGCGTTGTATGGGCGACGTTGTCATACTCCACTCTTCTGGGAAGAAGTGGGGGAGAGACAGGCTGAGGGACCGGAGTTTATCCAGCAGGCGATAGAAATTGTTGATCAGATCAAGAAACGGATTAAGACTGCACAGGATCGTCAGGCCAGCTATGCTAATATCAAGCGTAGGCCTTTGCAGTTCGAGGTCGGGGAGAAAGTGTTTCTGAGAGTGTCACCTTTCCGCAAGATTCTCAGATTTGGCCTTAAGGGCAAGTTATCTCCCAGATTTATCGGTCCGTTTGAGATCTTGGAGAGTATTGGCGATTTGGCTTATCGACTAGCTTTGCCACCGCATCTATCCAGTATTCACGACGTGTTCCACGTATCTCTGTTGCGACGGTATGTGGCGGATGAATCTCATATTCTGCAGCGGTCTGAGGTTCAGGTAGACAAGGATTTGACTTATGTTGAGAAACCTCTTCGCATCCTTGATTTTAAGGATAAGGTTTTACGGAACAAAGTCATTCCTTTGGTTTTAGTTCAGTGGCAGCGCCGAGGAACTGAGGAAGCTACTTGGGAGCTTGAGGACAGGATGCTTAAAGACCATCCTAAGTTGTTTTGATTTCATTCTTTAAGTTGTATTCAGTTGCAAACTCTGTAAACGTTTGATTTGAATAAAGAATGTTTCTGATTTTTGTATTTGCATTCGGTACTTAAGATCTGATTTCGAGGACGAAATATCTTAAGTGGGGGAGAATGTAGTAGCCCGTGCACTAATTGAGTAATTAAAGGATTAATGCTAATTAAATAAATTGGGGATTGGACGGATCGGAAGCTCCAAAGGGACGATCGGAAGCTCCGATCGGGATCGGAAGCTCCGATGAGGATCGGAGGCACCGATGATATTCGTCATCCATGACGTGTGGCTGGATCGGAAGCTCCGATCAGGACCGGAGGCTCCGATCACCCCTATCCGGAGTCATCAAGTGATATTTTGACACGTGGCAGATCAGGATCTTCGGAAGCTCCGATGGCAGGATCGGACGTTCCGATCGAGGTTCGGACGTTCCGATTGAGGATCGGAGGCTCCGATCGTTGTCTATAAATAGAAGGCCGAGACTTCATTTCTCCTTGCCAATTCCGGATTTCCTCCTTATTTCTAGTCATATTCGAGCTGTTCTAGTCTTCTTAGGCTTGGTCCGGAGGTCGGAGAGGCGTTCGATAGTCGTAGCGGAGTTGTGCCCAAGTTCTGGAGGCATCGACATCAAAGGGCTAACGACGGACGAAGGTATAGCTTTTGCTTCCTATAAATATTTAGGAGTATGCAATAGCTTAGTTTAGGCTTTTAGAGCACTATAATGATAGTAGTATCATTTCGCTGTGTAGGCGGACTTTAGGCTTGGACTTAGAGCTGGTAGTGCCTACCTGGTATTTGAGGTACGAAAGTACTGTTCGAGATATCCTGACTGAGTATGCATGTATTATATGACTGCATGATTTATATGCCATGATATTATGCTGCATTCATTTGCATCTTGCTGTATCTCCTTCGAGATGTCTGTTAGTAGGGTTGTACCCTATCCTGTTAGTGGATGGACTTCCATCGATTTGGGTCCGGCGTTTCCACGGTTATCTCGGTATGGGAGCCACCTCCTGAAGCGACGGCACAGCGTGCTACATACTAGGGCCCGGTCTGTCTCTGTTATCTGATCCTTGACCTCGAGTCTATAGGGAGTTCACTTTGCATGCATGTATACTCATACTCTCGCACTGAGCGTTTTATGCTCACGTCTCGTACTCTGTATTTTCTGGACACCCTATTCCATGGGGCAGGTTTGCGATTGGACGAGGAGGGTGGATCCAGGAGGGGCTAGTCAGTGGTTGGCCAGCTGGAGCTTCGTCTAGGTTTTACTACAGTTGTTTTGGGTTTATACAACTATTCGATTTGGTTGTATATTATTGGATAATTACAGATTCCTTTACTTGGGATTGTATAATGTTATTGGATTCCGCAGTTTTATTCTGATATCTGTTTTATTAAGTTAATTGCATGCATAAGTTCTGTTTAGTAGGTGATCCGGGCAAGGGTCACTACATGGCATTCCTTGAAACAAACACTTTTGTTTCAGTAGGATGATAGAAGTAATATCCGATTGAATTCTTCGGATACCCTACAAAATAACATAAGGTGGATCGACTATCCAACTTATCTCCCACTGTCTGCTTCACGTAAGCAGGACATCCCCAAATCCTCAAGTACGAATACTTAGGAGCTTTGTCATTCCATAACTCGTATGGTGTTTTGTCCACTGCTTTGGTGTGGACGTTGTTCAACAACAACACCGTCGTTTCAAGCACGTAGCCCCAAAATGAAGGTGGAAGCTCAGTGAAGCTCATCATGGATCGAACCATGTCCAACAAAGTTCGATTACGACGCTCCGATACACCATTCAGTTGAGGTGTCATAGGAGGAGTTCACTGAGAGAGAATCCCATTCTCTTTCAGATAGTCCAAAAACTCGGTACTTAAGTATTCTCCATCTCGATCCGATCGAAGTGCTTTAATACTTTTACCTAGCTTTTTTTCTACTTCAGCCTTGAATTCTTTGAACTTTTCAAATGCTTCAGACTTATATTTCATTAAATATAAATACCCATACCTTGAATAATCATCAGTAAAGGTAATGAAGTAGGTGTGCCCAAATTGAGTACCAATTCTAAATGGACCACAAACATCTGTATGGATCAAATCCAACAGATTTTGACTACGCTCAGGTTTTCCCTTAAAAGGAGATTTAGTCATTTTTCCTTTCAGGCAGGACTCACAAGTAGGTAGAGAGTTAATATCAGACATATCAAACATGCCCTCTCCCACTAGCTTGTTCATCCTCCTTGAGGAAATATGACCTAGCCTAGCATGCCAAAGGTTTGCCGGGTTTTGACTATCGATTTTCCTTTTGTTCGTTGTTACCGGTTTATCAACATAATTTATTGGAACGTCTTTTAATTTTAAGTTATATAGATCGTTTTCAAGTTGTCCATTTCCAATCAAACATTCATTCTTGTAAATATTGCAAATCCCATTCACAAAATTGCAAGAAAAACCATCTCTATCAAGCATAGAAACAGAAATAATGTTTTTAATCAAATCTGGAACAAATAAATCATCTCTCAAAAGTAACTTAAAATCTTTCTGCAATATTAAATAAACGTCTCCTACAGCTTTGGCTTCAACTCTGGAACCATTTCCGAGCCTCAGCTGGGTCTCACCCATTCTAAGCTTGCGACTTCTTGTCATCACCTGCAAATCATTGCAAATGTGAGATCCACATCCGGTATCCAATACCCAATAAGTAGTATTAAGTGAAACATTTATTTCAATATAAAGCATACCCTTCGCAGTTCGCAACTGCTCTAGATATTCCTTGCAGTTACGTTTCCAATGACCGGGTTTCTTGCAGTGATGGCAAACATCCTTGGACTTTTCCATGTTTGAAGCCTTTGTCTTGTTCTTCTTCTCGGGTCCGGTTTTCTTGGGTAGGGCAGAACGTTTCTTACCCTTTGTACTTGGCCCCTTATTGGCTGAAGAAGAGGAGCCTACCAAGAGAACTGGTTTATCCTTCTTTAAAGTGGCTTCATATGTTACAAGCATATTGACCATCTCTTCAAGGGAGGCCTCTATCTTGTTCATATTGAAATTCACCACAAAACCGTCAAACGATGAAGGAAGAGAGAGAAGTAATAATCCACATCGAGTTCATGCTCCAACACCAAATCAAGCGTTACCAACTTCTGTATGAGCCAAATCACTCGTACCCCATGATCACGGACCGAATTCCCTTCACGCATGCGACACGTCATTAGCTCTTTTACAGTAGCGAACCTTTCAGCTCTCGATTGAGCCCCAAAAAGTTCCTTGAGTTGTACGTGAATGTCAGCAGCATTCACGGTATCCTAAAATCGCCTCTGGAGTTCATCAGACATCGAATCTTGCATATATCATTTGGCCTTGATATCATGGTCCCACCATGTATCAAGTTTGGCCAACTCTTCCGGACTTATGTCAGCTGGTGCTTCCTTCGGAGGAGATTTTTCTAACACGTAGAGCATCTTCTCCGAGGTCAAGACAATCTTCAACTTACGGAACCATTCCGTATAGTTTGCGCCAGTCAGTTTATTTTGTTCGAGAATAGAGAATAGTGGATTGCGCGAATTCATCTTAATGAAATACTGAAAAGAAACAGACAATAATCAGTGATTGTTTAATTAATTTACTAAGACATAAAATAGGCGAAATTTATTTTATGAATCTCACTCCCACTATTTTAACGATTTCACTACCCTCTAGTGAAAACGAGAAACTATTTTCCTTAGTGGGAACATGGAGTTCAATTGACAAACTATGGTCCCGAATAATATCAGCCAACCATAATTTTCAAAAGGTAGAGCCCAATTGCTTCCAAAGCAACCTCCATGTTTTTACCTCATGTCCAATAAGGGCCCAATAATATGACGCCGTTTATTGTGACATGTCAAGATGACCCATCAATATTAAGTTGTGATGGACGGTCGCCATGTGGATCCCCCAATAATATGAGCCGATCCCATGGGATTTCCACCCAACTTACAACATGTGTCGATCCAATGTACAGCTTTCCGACGAACGGGCCCCCCCAATAATATGAGCCGGACCGTATCCGCGGGTAGCATCTCATACATTGATCGTTGATGGAAGGTAGGAACATTTAAACAATATTTAAATTTCCTTTATTTATCTTGATATCAATTTTAAATCATATTTAAAATGAGGGATTTTAATTTTGAAAATTTGTCTCATCATTTAAAAATTTGTATGCTTGCGGAATTCATACAATTTAGTCTAAACATGCATACAACGATAATATCACATATTATATTTTAGGATGATCGATTCCATTACTAATCGACCCGTGGTTGCCAATCACGAGTCTAAGTCCAATCCTAGGTAATATGCAGGTATGCAATGCAATCCTAACATTTCTTCAGTCTTTATTGTCTGCTGGGCCCACCTCCGTCTTCAAATCTTCATCTCCCACTAAGTCTAATGTATTTACAATAAATAACTATGACAAGTAGGGGATACATTTTAAGGGGTGGGAACGGGCCATAAATTAGGCCCACTTTTATTACATATGACAATTCATATTGGGCCATAAACCAGGCCCATTAATAAATCCAACAACAATAAAAACAAATGTAAATTCCCTAACATACACCTACAAAATTGGTCATGGCAATCGATCATCCTTATCCAATAATATTTAATTCAAAATTAATTTATTGGATAACATGCAATGACAATTAAATTTAAAAAGGATAAAATCATATTCCATATATAAAATCTTATTTTACATACAAAATCATATTTTATCTTTTTATCAAATAAAATCATATTTTACATATAAAATCCAATTTTATACATAAAATCATATTTTACTCAATATATCCATAAGATCATATCTTATCATCAATTGTACCAAAAATAATTAATTTCATAAAATCTGATTTAACGGATAAAATCTATAAATTTTCCAAAAATTTAAATTTATCCAAAAATCAATTTTAAAATTTTCGGACTCGAACAATTCGATCCGACGCCTCGTGGACCAATCAAAAACAATTTTCGATCGGACCAAAAATAGAATTTTAACATATTAAAATTTTAATTAAAAATTAAAAATTAAATTTTTCACGGGCCGCCCGGGACGATCCCGGGCAGCCCGCGCCCCAAAAGGGGCTCGGGCCGGGCAGCCCGTCGCTGCCCCGGGCAGCGATCCAATCGCTGCCCGTGTTTTTGCCCGTCAAAAATTTTTAAATTTTTATTTTGTTTCAAAAACCGAGGCTTAAAAATTTTTTTACAATCGATTAATTTAATCGCTTGATCTGAGCAACCTGGCTCTGATACCAGTGTTGGAAAACGGTGATCAGATCAATCATAATTGATACCCGGTGCAGCGGAAGTTTTAAAAAATTTTATATGGAACGATTCCATATCATGGGTATCAAAACTTTACGATTAAATTGTGTGTGTAAAAATTAAATAACAATTAAATTTTTACCTTCAATCTCGAAACGAGATTATGGACACCAACAGATTACTCTGCTCTTGTTGTATATCCCAGGAACTGATGGACGAACAATTCTTCAATCAGGTCCACGAACAGAAGTTTAATCCCTCTGATAGATTGCACTAGAAAATCTATCAGAAGTTTCTACGAAGAGAATTAACGAATTTGATCCGTTAAACCAGACTGCAAATTCAAAATTCACAGGCTGGGATTTTTCCAGCAGAGAGGGGATAGGGGGGCGGCGGACACTAGGTCTCAAAAACCCTAGTATATTTCGAAAATTATGCCTCTGTTGTATAATTTCTGTACTACAATAACTTATTTATAATGTGGGCTGCTAACAGCTTAGGGCCCATTAGTCATAAGTTCAAGTCTGACAAGCAAAGCCCGCATGTTCAGAAATTAATATAAAATTCATCATGACTCCGATTGATAAACCGATTTCACCAATGTGCACAGAAACCATTTTTGCACCTTTTAAAGTCAAGATAAATTTTTCTGAATCCGAATTCAGTGATTTCCAAAAATGTTCATCCCTATGTCATTTTAGGAAATCTTACTCCTCTACTCTGATATAAGAAGTCCTACTTCTTTGTTCATTAAATTTAACTCTTTAAATTTAACTATCTCAACGGGGATTAAAAATCCATTACTTGTGTGACCCTCAATGGTTCAGGGATACAGCTAGCCGTGGGCTCACAACTCCTTGTGACTCGGAACAACAATTTCCGACTTGCCCATCGAATCATGGTAAGAGCGCCTAGCAACATCGCCCCATGATTCCCTAGGTATCACTGATAGTTCCTGCAAGAACCAATAGATTTTGGTTAGCGTACAGTATGGTCCCTTCATCCATATATCCCGATCGAATCAACAACCATTGGTAAATCGAGAGTCGTTCGAGATTCGATAACTATGCAATGCATCTTGAAGATCAAATAGTGACATCGCATGTGCTACTAAGAAACCATTTCTTAAAACACATCATGTACTCTGGCCAGAAATTCGTCACACTAATATCTCCTCAGATTGCATAGGATATCCACACTCGCAAATATGTGGTGAATCCTTGACAACAAAGCATCGACTCCTATATGTGTCGTAACTGTACCCAATCCCGACACCTGATGACCCCAATAGAGTCGGTAAACGAGTCAAAGTACAGTACTAGCATATAGAGTCTCAATGATGTTTCAAGTAGTAAGGACTAATGGTTTATAACCAAAACCGCGGACTTTATCCACTCGATAAGTGATAACCACTTGGAAAATCCGGATAGGGTAGTCGATCATTCATCGTATGAATATCCATTTGTATGCTTTGAACATCTCTATGTTCCATTCCAATGAAACGTGGTACTCGGCATCGCAAATGCTAGTCTCAATCTTGAGCGATCCTTATCCTTATTAACGGACGGCTCAATCGACTATGAACTGTTTAGAATATACAGTGACTATAAGATGTTTTTCATGATAGCCATCCCCATGTGCCACCACATCTTACATACACTATAGTATATTAAAGGTCTTCATATAAACATCTTATAGTATGTCACAACATAATAATATGATAAAAGATAAAGTAAACGCCTTTATAAAAGTGTAAATTATATTAAACAAAAGATTGTTTATAGATAGAGTCATCAAAGCCCTTAGCCACAAGTTGGCTCACTGGACACCCATTCTTTCAGTAGTTCCTTTAGCTCTAGCGGACCGAGACAAATTAGTTTGGGTCATAATGCAGAGTCTGCTAGTGATTATTGCACTAATTGTGGAGAGAGACATCATAGCAATCAGTGTAGAGAAGTTTCAGGCAGATGTAATGGATGCAAGTAAGTAAGACATTTTTCTAGGATATGTCCTAATCAAAGAAGATTTAGAGTAATTCAAAATGAGGAACATTCCCAGAATTATACAGAGGATCATAATGAAATTGCACCTGAGAATAAGAATTGTAGGTAATAGATTTATTGTTTTAGTTAATCTTTATGTTATTGGTGCAAGATATGTATTTATAGCTGAAAGCTTTATTATTTTTTAACCTCTGTATCAGAAAAGAATATTCGAGAATTTAATTAAAGAATTGAGGTTATAGTTTTGATGAAATGAAATTAAACATGATTTTGTTAGTTCTTGTAATATCTGTTTATGTTTCATGATAGATGATTGTGAGACCCCGTTTCTAATCGTCTAATCTCGAATAATTAAACACAATAAATCACGAAGAGCCGCGGAAAAATCGAATCAAAATTATTATTATTTTTTATTTTTTAAAAGGGGGGTCGCGCGCCCGCGCCTAAATCAGGCGCGCCCGTGCCGAGACCTCGCAAAACCAGCGCGCCCACGCCAGGAAGTTGCGCGCCCACACCGTCCATTCGAGCTGCAGAAAAACCAGGGCGAGAGCAATCTTTACAAACTCAAAATCAAAAATCCAAGCCACCAAGGTTCAATCCAAAGTTCATATTAGGAATAAGGGGTTCGAAATACCATCAAAAACGATTTAACCATACAAATTTGACGATATAATCATTCGACAAATCGAATAAATTCGAGTTCCCTAAACATGAATTAAGACATGAAATTTCATCAATCCTATAATGCAAGATTGCTAAAAGAACAAACTTCTAGACGGTATCTCACTCTATCACTTCCAACTCGATCTAGTCATGTATCTTTTGACACGATCCTGCCCCACCTGCCGTCAAGTACGCATACAAATAAAACGACAGCCGGATAATCCGGTGAGAATACAATTCCCAGTAAAAGAGACAAAACATGCATATCAAATAATATATCAAAACAAGATATATACATACAAGACAAGCAATTCCAAAAGCATGTCTAAACTCAATTCAAATGCATACAATGCAATGCATGTCTTTAAAACTCTGGGATTATCAAGTCTGGATAATCATGAGGTAAAGGTTCTCTTCTCTTATTTGGAATCCCGAGGATAAAATATCACCAACTCACCAACTCTCCCGATCGAGGTGGACGGTGAATATTTTACTCCTCTAGACTCTGGGCCCCTATAGAGAGTGTTTCTCGACAATTGGTAAAAATCTGCTAACCAATGTCACTCAACTATAGTCCACAAAACGTCTAATTCTTCTGGGCCTCTCTTGCCCGTAAAACCAAGGTAATTGGCTCAATATGAATGCAATGCAAGTCAAAACTCATTCAAGTAAAACAAATATCATATAATTCAAGTAGCATGCAAGTATGTGATTTCTTTTGGGCACTCGAATTAATTCAAATTCGAGCTAATCGTCCCATTCATTCAATTGTCATCTTCTTACCTTTCCAAGTTTGTCGAGAATTCAAATCTGAAAATAATAACGAACTTAATTAATATCGAATTGAATCAAAATAAGCCAAACAAGAAGTTAAATACTATACCGTCTTCAATCCTTGAAACGATTCAACTTCCAGTTCGTTCCAACCCCGAATCCTTTAATCAAAATCTGAAAAAGTTGAACATACGGATTCGATATAAATCTTCTAACTCAAATAAAACCCAGAAATCAAACCGAATAAACAACCGATAATCCAAAACTCGATTTCGACGGCATAACGGCAATAAACGGTCAATCCAAAAATCAAAAACATCATCAAACCACTCAAACCAATCCATAACATCTTCTAAACCAACCAAACAATCAAAATCCGACCAAAATCTAAAGACCCATTTTCGAAATTAACCTCCAAAAATCATATAAAATCCAAACATCATTCTTTTTCCGAACCATCTTCGAATACACGATCTATGCTAGCTCAAGAACAACATACTCGAAGATTATCAAATACTGACAACCCAACAAAAATCAAAGTCTATGGATCGTAGCAAAACTTACGTCCAAACGAAGCCCTCGTTGCGGTGATCGTGAATCTCAACTCGAATCTAAAATCTGACGGTCGGATTGAGCGAATTGGACGGAGCAGAAGCTTGGAAAAGAAAGCCATGGCGTCTCGGTCTCTCTATGGCGTGAGGGAGAAGGAGGAGGAGAGAGGAGAGAATGATGGGGAGTGATGGTGATGGAGATAATAATAATAACAAGTCAATGTCTTGACTTGGTCCAACTCCTCATCTTGCAACTCGGTCTCTGAATTTCCAAATTAAATCAATTTCAGCTCGGCTCAACTAATTCCCATCAATTCAATTCTAATAATTAATAAATTCCACTAATCCCAAAATGATTAATTTCAGGGCATTACAATTCTCCCCCTCTAAGAATCGATTTCGTCCTCGAAATCAAAGCAGTTCCATCTCAGAAAAACAAGATACAGTTCGAAGACTGCTATAATAATTCTTCTCTCAAAACAAATTTGAAATCGCGTTTCTAATCAAACTCCGCTTCTTGCACCGTTTCTTTAAATCCGTATCGGCTCAACGGCACAAACTCATCTGAAACAGTTCCGCTAAGAAGCTGCAGCTATATACGATCAACTCTGAATTGGTTGCCTCAAACAAAACTGGCGATACATTGATTTTTGTCCCAACATTAAGAAAATCTGCGAACTTGGCAACAAAAGACGTGAAGCACGTCGAGAATACCCGAAGAATACGGAAGAACAAAGTGATGGAAACAAGGAGAACTGAAGGAGTAAAAGTCGATAGGCGAGATCTCCTATCTCCTCTAGAATCTCAAAGGAACTCGTGAGTTCATTGAGACAGTTCTCTCCCTTATCATAACCGCCACAGCCTCGAAAAGGAGGAATCTTCTGAATTACTCGGCCTCTGTGAACGTAAGTACAGAGATCTGCATCGGAATCCGAATACTTTGTTCATTCTTCTTCTCACGTCGTCTCATTATTAGACAGAAAACTTCATCCGTCTATCAAAACTAGAATCAAATCTAATCCCAAGGCCGGGAACTCAGAAAATCATCCCAATCCAATTTGGATCCCCATTTCTTCTCATACAACTCATTTACAAAAAAAAATGCTATCAAGGTACTCGTCTGATAGCTATTGAACAGAGACTTCCCAAAAGACGATAAATCCATCCAGCTAGTGCCAAAATCTTGCACTACAGCTCAGCATATCCTCTTAAAATCTATATCGCTTATTCTTGGTTGTCCGTCATTTTGAGGATAATAAACTGAACCCGATAATAATACAATAACAAAGTCTCTCGAGGACTGAGTTCAAGGTGAGAGTTAACTCAAAATCTCATTCAGAGAGGACATACTTTGACAACTCAACTATCTGGAAAATCCTCCTGACAACAATCCCAGTCATACTGTCGTGTCTGAAGTCCATTATGCACGGAAATAGAAATAGACTACAACGATATCTCGATTATACTCAGATAGCATCTACAATTCAGACAGTTCTATACCTCCGTGACCACGAGTCTAACGCTCCCCAATTCAATTCTGCACGGATAAACTATGACAGGGCAAAACAATCTGAAATTATTCCGAAACATCGGGTCGAATCTGGAATTCATTCCGTACGGAATACCGCAGCAGATTTCTGCAATCGGTCTAATAAAGCTCAGATAGCTTCTAATTTCCAGACTGATCGATTCCTCAATCCTCTGAATATCGTTCGGTCTTCTGAAAGATTAAAGAATAACTGCAAAGTGCCAATCTCAATATACTCTGTCTCAATCAAAATCTCTGGCATAACAAAATAATTACTCACAACTGAGGTATCGTCATTGTCCTGAAACTCAGACTGCACCTAGTTCTGACTCTTTTTCATTAAATTCTCCATCTTCTAAATCAATTCTGGCTCAGTTCGGATAAAAGAATTCTAATAACTCCATATCTGTTCCAGACTCTAAATCAGAAGTGCTACACCCATCAGTCGGCAAAGTCAAGGATAGTAGATAAAGTAAGAACAGATTCATCGGATCAAAGAGAATAACGGTAGTAGATGAAATAATAATAGATCATTCTGTTTTAAACCTCCGTTTCTGCCTCGTATTACTTCGGATCATACTGGAATTCACCATCAGATTTTTCACCATATCCAATCTGTTCCTCAATCTCAAAATCAATTCGGTTGCAAAACTCATACTCTGACTTCTCAGTTCAGAAAAGACCTAAAAAATTTCACTGAATATAGTGATGCCCGATCTAACAAGCAATAAAACCACTGCCAATTCAATAACAGGAATCGGATGTTGAGTCTCGAACTGGCCCAACTGCTACTATGACTGTGCTAACACAGACTTCCTCTGAATAAGAATACCTCCAGAATCTGGATAAGAAGATGCAATGCACTGAAGATCATCAGTACAGAGGAAATAAAAATTACTGGAGCTCTGGGGGATCTCTTCTTCGCGTCAAACAAACTGATCTCATAATATTCGGTTCAGGTACAAGTGCATTCTCTGGAGTTAGCTGAGAAATCGGCTCCACAACTATAAGAATCTCTCAAAAATCTGCTATAGAACTCAAAACCTTCAATTCTCAGATACAGATGTCGAATTGGCTTCAATCAACGTAGCTTTGATCTTGCAATAATCACAGAAATTCCAGCTCTAGAATTACATGATCGAGGAAAGGAAATCTCGATACAATCCAAATTCAGACTTCAATAGCATAACATGCAATGTCTCGGCATGCAGTTCTGTAAGACCAATCTCCAAACTCTGTATGATCAGTACTATACTTCGAACACAACCGAAAAGATCGTTACAAATTATAATTCCATCTAAATACCTCTGATAGATTCAGTTCAAAAGATCTATGATACAGTAGACGAGTTTTCACTTCAAATGGTACGACTATACTCCAAGGCAGTCATACGTCGATCCAAGTCCAATTTGCAATACTTCTTCCTGTCAAACTCTCAACTGATGATGTCCGATCTCAATTCATTGCTGAATCTAACCTCATGACTCAGAGATAATCCAGAAACCTCATCCGGGTGATATTAACAAATCTCTAACCATTGGTTTATCAACCAATTCAGGATAGATTATAGGACATCAACTGCGAACGAGAGAATTCCTCCGCGAAATTCTAAATCAGAAGGTCATTCGGCAGATCAACAAATAAAGAATCCTAAAATCGAGAATCCTTACCGGAGGATTTCCGTTCGTCTCTTGACTCGGATCTGAATCTGTCAACTTCCTGAAACAATCCACAGTAATCCTGTACTGGAAAAAGCAGTTAACAGAAAATCAAATCGAAATCTGATAACTGAAGTACGATACTGCTCAGTTACAATCAAATCAAAACCTCAATCAAATCAGAATATGAGGTACAATACTGTTCGGTTCCAACTCATCCCATCAATTCAAAGAATTGCGACTACTGATAATCAAAATTCAAAAAACGATATGCAACAATAGATATCAATAAGAAGGAAGATGAGGTGCATAACCGATTATATTAGAATAAGAAAAGAAGCCGTACTCTACTGATTCCTGCGGTCGTCATCGGTGAAATCTAAGGCTGATCCTTAATAAGAGTACAACCAGAATCTGTTGCCTCGAAGATTGATTTGACAAATGATTATGTTCTCATGGATTCTGTCATTGTGGCTGATAGGAGCAACTGAAATGGCTAGTATCTTTGTCGAAGTTAAAGACACAAGAAAATTCCCTTCGAAGATCTTTCGATAATATCATGATGACGAACTCTGGCATAGTGTTCGGGCTGATGACAGACCTGACAGCATCTTCTGATCTCAAAGCACTGCTCACTGATTTCATAAACTGCTTTCTCTTCGATGAAAGATGATCTCCAAGTCCCCCTAACTCTGATCAAACGGTGAAAAGGAATATGTCGAAGAAATTCGGATGAAAGCAGATTCCAAAAAGTGATCGAACCTTGATTCCATAATGCTCTCTTCTTCAAATACTACCAACCTTTAACAATCCTCTATGTTGGTACCACACTAACCAAATTTTCCGGTCATCTGTGTAGTTCGGAGAATCACCCAACTGATCGATCTCTTCTATTCGACTCCCGCATCCAACAGCATTCTCGGTACTCTTCAAAATCGGTAACCTAAACGACCAAAACTTTCTCAGTAGAACTCCCATCGGTGTCAGGGTGACATCTATCAGTGAAGTAGTGGTACAATCTAGATCAGTCGAAGGAGTTACTGCTGGTTGTCGTCTGCTAAAATTCTTCAGGAGACAATTCTGATATTCAGTAAGAAAAGGAGTACCAAATCTCCATCTCAAAATTCCGTGTTCCACATCTCTGTTCGATAGGTTTAATCAATTACAGATTACTGAATTTCGGATCTCAATCGGATTCTAATTCACCTCACAAAAATCTCTGATCTGCTAGCTCAAGCAGATGGTGGAACTCGGATCCGAACTTAAAATACAATTCATATTCCAAGTAATTCATGCTTTTAAAATTTAAATCAGATAGCCACGTAATTCCAAGTAACTCATAAATAATAAAGCATGTTTTCAATCAAATCAAGTAATCGTGCTTCGAAAATTAAATCACAACTCATGTAATTCAATTAATTCAAGAATCAATAAATCATGCTCGCACGTATTTAAATAATCATTTAAATAAATCAATCACATGCGAGAATTCAATTCATGCGGACTCGATCTACCCCGCTCACTCTAATTCAAATCCAAGAATCTTATCGCTCTGATACCACTTAATGTGAGACCTCATTTCTAATCGTCTAATCTCGAATAATTAAACACAATAAATCACGAAGAGCCGCGAAAAAATTGAATCAAAAAAAAATATATATTTTTTTATAAAAGGGGGGTCGCGCGCCCGCGCCCAGACCTCGCAAAACCAGCGTGCCCACTCCAGGAAGTTGCGCGCCCGCACTCACGCCCCGCGCCGTCCATTCGAGCTGCAGAAAAACCAGGGCAAGAGCAATCTTTACAAACTCAAAATCAAATATCCAAGCCACCAAGGTTCAATCCAAATTTCATATAAAGAATAAGGGGTTCGAAATACCATCAAAAACGATTTAACCATACAAATTTGACGATATAATCATTCGACAAATCGAATAAATTCGAGTTCCCTAAACATGAATTAAGACATGAAATTTCATCAACCCTATAATGCAAGATTGCTAAAAGAACGAACTTCTAGATGGTGTCTCACTCTATCACTTCCAACTCGATCTAGTCATGTATCTTCTGACACGATCCTGCCCCACCTGCCGTCAAGTACACATACAAACAAAACGACTGCCGGATAATCCGGTGAGAATACAATTCCTAGTAAAAGAGACAAAACATGCATATCAAATAATATATCAAAACAAGATATATACATACAAGACAAGCAATTCCAAAAGCATGTCTAAACTCAATTCAAATGCATACAATGCAATGCATGTCATTAAAACTCTGGGATTATCAAGTCTGGATAATCACGAGGTAAATGTTATCTTCTCTTATTTGGGATCTCGAGGATAAAATATCACCAACTCACCGACTCTCCCGATCGAGGTGGACGGTGAATATTTTACTCCTCTAGACTCTGGGCACCTATAGTGAGTGTTTCTCGACAATTGGTAAAAATCTGCTAACCAATGTCACTCAAATATAGTCCACAAAACGTCTAATTCTTCTGGGCCTCTCTTGCCCGTAAAACCAAGGTAATTGGCTCAATATGAATGCAATGCAAGTCAAAACTCATTCAAGTAAAACAAATATCATATAATTCAAGTAGCTTGCAAGTATGTGATTTCTTTTGGGCACTCAAATTAATTCAAATTCGAGCTAATCGTCCCATTCATTCAATTGTCGTCTTCTTACCTTTCCAAGTTTGTCGAGAATTTAAATCTGAAAATAACAACGAACTTAATTAATATCGAATTGAATCAAAACAAGCGAAACAAGAAGTTAAATACTATACCGTCTTCAATCCTCAAAACGATTCAACTTCCAGTTCGTTCCAACCCCGAATCCTTTAATCAAACTCTGAAAAAGTTGAACATACGGATTCGATATAAATCTTCTAACTCAAATAAAACCCGGAAATCAAACCGAATAAACAACCGATAATCCAAAACTCGATTTCGACGGCATAACGGCTAAAACGGTCAATCCAAAAATCAACAACATCATCAAACCACTCAAATCAATCCATATCATCTTCTAAACCAACAAACAATCAAAATCCGACCAAAATCTAAAGACCCATTTTCAAAATTAACATCCAAAAATCATATAAAATCCAAACTTCGTTCTTTTTCCAAACCAACTTCGAATACACGATCTATGCTAGCTCAAGAACAACATACTAGAAGATTATAAAATTCTGACAACCCAACAAAAATCAAAGTATATGGATCTTAGCAAAACTTACGTCCAAACAAAGCCCTCGTTGCGGTGATCGTGAATCTCAACTCGAATCTGAAATCTGATGGTCGGATTGAGCGAATTGGACGGAGCAAAAGCTTGGAAAAGAAAGCCATGGCGTCTCGGTCTCTCTATGGCGTGAGGGAGAAGGAGGAGGAGAGAGGAGAGAATGATGGGGAGTAATGGTGATGGAGATAATAATAATAACAAGTCAATGTCTTGACTTGATCCAACTCCTCATCTTGCAACTCGGTCCCTGAATTTCCAAATTAAATCAATTCCATCTCGGCTCAACTAATTCCCATCAATTCAATTCTAATAATTAATAAATTCCACTAATCCCAAAATGATTAATTTTAGGGCCTTACAATGAGGATGCACTAACCAAGTGTTGGGTCAGGAGATCCTGGTTATTTGGAAGGAGAAAAAAAAGGCTCGAAAGCAGGCAAAGAATTCAAAATTCTCTTAGTTGAAATAATAATCTATTCTTAGTTGCGAAAACTCCTTCTTATGCGGTACAAAATAGCAGAAGATTGATTATAAGAAGCGATTAAGCTAGATCAGCAAGGTCAGAAAGTGCATTTGAATATGATGTTATGGTATGGGATCTAGAACTTAGATCCTTTTTATTTCGGTACGGTGTATATTATGTTTGACTACTAAAATTTCCGAAATAAGTATATTCTATGCACTAGATATGTTCATGAACTAAACCAGAATTGGTAGATATGCCAATGGTTAGAATTTGCATATATGTTACAAGTGAGATTTCCGATTTTATTTAAGTTGTGAACTGGAATTTAATAGAGAATTGATAAGATTATGAAGTGAATATTGCTATTAAGAGTTTATAGAATAGATAACGATAAGAAAACAAGTTATAGTTGAGTCTTTTCTTTGGTTATTCAGAAGCTATTACATCAGATTGGAGATATGATTCTTGAATTGTTTGATATTGATTGGCTCTCATTGCTTTATTCGTAGAGCCTAATTTAATTCACTCGCTTTGAGTTATGAGATGCAAGTGAGTTGTTTTGACTTAGCATAGTTTGTTATCTAGAAGATTTGATTTTTGAATGACCCTGATTGAGAGATTTTCTCAATCTTGATTTATTTCTTTTGATTTTGAGAATTATTGATCCTTTGATGGATATTTCAGCGTAGTTTGAAATTGTTGGCTGGTAACTGATATAGAGATTAGACTATTATCCATAATTATGGGTTGATTGTGTGACTTGTCCTCACTTGGGAAACAGAAAGAAAGAATGAGATAGTCATTCGATCAATTGATTACAGATTTCTGTGTATTCTAGCTTGAATTTTCAGACGGATGTACAACCAATCAGAATTATTTTCGATTGAAAATGATCTAGATTTGTTTAAGAAGATTGAAGAAACACAAAAAGTTAATCAAATCAGTTAGAATTCAGTAAAGAATGCCAAAGTAAGATGTGAATTGAAGCCTCAGATTAGAGTTCTATGGTGATTGCTTATATGATTGTGCTAGATGTTTCAAAAAGGAGATATCAGATTCTGAAAGAGACGCACAAAAACAAGTTCAATATCCATCTAAAAAGCTTTTATTAGAAAAGAAAGAAAGCAGATGTGACAAAATTTGTGCGTTTTAAAGCCTCACGTATAGAGAATTTTAGTTAAAGTTGAAAAGCATTGACCAGCTGGGTTCAGTTACAATTTAGTAACTCCAGAATTGGAATAAGATCACATTTCAAAAGATTATGTAACTAAACTACCAAGATAAGTCAGAATTCGTGATGCAAACTGTGGTAGTTATAATCAGATTGATTTGATTTACTGGATAAGATGATATATATTTATGACCAGATCACTGATATGTGGGTGAAAATTGTTGTGAGATTGCACAGTAAGACAAGAATTATTGTTTCAGATTGAGATTTTAGGTTTACTATTGATTTATGATACAGATTGTCAGGTACTCTGAGTACTCCTAAATGTGAGAATACAATATAACATCCGTAGATTGATGGATAGATAGAACGGACTAATCAAATTTCAAGAATACATTGTATTTGATGTAATGCAGGTATGAGTAGATAACTGTTATAAAGTTAGTGATATGATGAGATTACAGGATTTATTGAAATCTATTGTTGAGATAAAGACTTTAGATTTATTTGATAGAGTGTGGCATCGATTGTTCGATGTTCTGAGTGTTTGGTTATATGTGATTGCATTATACCATTCTCTGATCGATGGATTGTCTAAGTTTACTCTACAGATTTCCGAGGATATACTCAGAACTCTAGTGCCTGATTCGGTATTATCTGACTTGATGTTTTGCCACTTGATTATTCTGATTCCTGTGACAACTATCTGATAGATATAGAGATAGTGTTTTTGATTATGCGATGAGATGAAAATCAGAGTTATTTGTGTTGAAATATTATTTAAAAAGTATCAGTGATCAAATGTGATTTGAGAAAAAACAGAGAATGTAAAGATTGGTCTGTACAGAATAAGAACAGATCAGAATAAACAGAGTTAGCAAGTAAATGATAGATATAACTTTTGAAGCTGGAACAGTGTGCTCAGCAAGAAGTTATTTCTAGAACATCATCCGCTTCAGAAAAGAAGAAAAATAGAGTATGTTATACAGATTCAAAATGTGAATGTTGGATACAGATCTTGAAGCTGTGATCAGAATGACACTGTAGACTTGATATATGTTATGTGCAGAGCATAGAATGATATAGAAAAGGAAACAAGTCATCACAAAAGCTGAATTTCACTACATAAGATTTTAGACAGATTTAATGATTTCACTGAAAGATTTATTCTTTCCAGCGCGACAAGATATATCAGATATGTTCCATGTGTCTAAGTTAAGGAAGTATCAGTTAGACTATTCCTATGTACTTTAATCAGATGAGATAGATTATGAAAAGATTATGAGCTAAGTCCAATGTTTGACAGATCCTTGATTAGGTAGAGAAATAGCTCAGAGAGAATACTCCTCAACTAATCAAAGTACTAGAAAATAGACACAAAATGGAAGATATAAACTGAAAGGAGATTACGAGGTGAGAATTACTTCAGATAATCATTCAGTCTATCAGATTTGATATTCAGATTGAATGCGATTTCGAGGACGAAATCATTCCTTAGAGGGGAGGAATTGTAATGCCTGAAAACATTGAATTATTAATTATGGAATTTGAGATTTAAATTCATTTGGGAAAATATTAATTGGAGAATTTATGAAAATTAGAGAGTTAATTTCCGAGTTAAAAAATATTTAATTTGAGAATTTATGGATTTTGATATTTAAATTCCGGGATTCTTAAATTAAAAGATTAAATATTTGAATTGAATATATATGGGATTTAAGATTTAAAATTCTGAGTTTTGGGAATTAAAGAGGATTTAATTAGAAGGTGAAACTCGCGTAGGGGCTGAATTTCAAATATCTTAGTTTCAGGGGCTAAAGTGCAATTTTCATGCAAATGGCAATATATATTAATATGCAAGTAGATATACATGTAAAACAATTCCCAACAGCCGAAGAAACGAGGAAGGTGGAGAATAAGGCTTCCATGGTCGTTTTCTTTCTTTCAAATTCCGGTAAAAATCAATCCGCCCGGTAGAATTCAAGACTGATAGTATATTTGCGATCACGGTTTCGAGTGCTACATTTTGACGTAATTATGATGAAGTTATATGATGTTTGAATTTTTAAGATGTTGTTATAATTAAGATTTGATTGTATAGATATGTTCTAGTATAGACGACGATAGCATATCTAAGAAGGATCGGGAAAAGATCGTCGTTTAAACATGTTTTTGATTTATGAAATGATTTTATGAAAATTCTGGATTTTTGGGCTGCTGAATTTGTGTAATAGAGTTTGGATTGAGATTGATGTTGAGTTGTGATCATTGATATGATGATTATGCTTTAAGAATTACCGATTTTGAATCGTTATGCCGCCGGTTTGAGATTTTGAAATGATATAAATTCTAAAAGTTGGAGCTGATATTCACGAGAATTGACTATAAGATTGAGTTTAGAATGTAGAAATGATTTGAGTTGTTAGATTTATCGAATTCTAATCGACGAGTTCAAGTTCGAATGGTTTGAAGTGTTTGAAGTTGAATGAGCTTTGTTTCAATTTCAATCTGATATAGAATTGAGGAATGAGATTGTATAACTTCATTTCAGATTTGAAGTGAATGATATAGAGTTCGAGTTGACGAGTCCAAATGAATTGAAGTTAGAATGAAGATTTGAGCAACAAAGACGTGAAGCTAGCAAGATTGAACTTGATCTGAATTATGATATGAGTTTTGTTGAAGTGTCCATATTTGAAGCACTTTCAGATTCAAATGAAAAGGTATAAGATGACATCGATCGTAAAGGGAAAATGAAACTTGATATTGAAGATTCTTGAGTTTTCCCGTAAATCACATAGTTATTAGTTTATATGTTCTTGATTTAGAATGTGAATTGTTAATCCATCTCAGGTAATGGATTTTGATTTATATCGCTTATTGAATGATATGATATTGATTCTAATGCCGGTGTCAGATAGGAACCTTATTTTCGAGATGGATACAAACTACGATAGATGGATATCCATGTCAAGATCGGATACGAATCTCAATAATTGAATCAATTTGTGATATATGCGTTACTTTTAATTTATATCCTGAGTCGATATATTTTGAGTTGATATGTTATGTTTAACGCATGTATATGTCTTTTATAATGAGAAATATATTCTCACCGGAGTTATTCGTCTATTGTCTTGTTTTGTATGTGTGCATGATAACAGGTAGGAAAGAATCCAGTTGGAGTCGACATGGATATCTTGAGATGAGAGATTATAATTGGATACTTCGGGTTTTGCATAACAAGTTGTTGTCCTCAACTTTAATTGTGTTTAGTTGGTTGTATAACACCATAGCACTTGAACTTGTATCTACTTTTAGAAGATTGTGTGTTGAAAAACATGTTTAGATTGAGTTTAATGTTGTTCCATTCTATTTCATGTATTATAAGTTGATCATAGGTGTTATGTACAGTAAAGGACAACAAAAGAATATATTTCAGAAGTTCTAGGAGAATCGGACTCGCTCAAGAGAAGCTTTGCGCCCTCGAGCGAGCTCGGGTTGGTTGGAACCCGAGGAGGGCTCGCTCGAGCGCATGAGCATGCGCTCAAGCCAGACATGCTAGTTTTAAATTAAAAAAAATAAAAATTTTGATTGATATCTTATCTCCTTGCTTTAACTTCATTATGTTTAATTGTCAATAAGAATTGAGATTAGCACCCGAGATCCCCACAACAGGTGGTATCAGAGCGTAAGTTTGTTGGACTGAGATAGAAGTTGAGCGGGGTAGATTGAGTCGCATGCATTTATAGTATTGCATGATTAATGCTCTACTTAATTTGATGAATTGCATGTGAGTATGATCTGCTAGTGAAAGAAATTCATGTCTTACTGATTTACGAATTTATAAGTTTCTTATAGTTTTTGTTATAAGGTTATTCGGGTGAAGTAAGCACCCCAGATTGAGTAGAACAGTGTTCTTTTGGTGAAGTAAGCACCCCAGACTGAACATAATCGTATTTCATAGATGAAATATCTCAGATAAAGGAAGTACTTTAGATTGAACAGAACAGTATACCATATAATCAATGGATGTTATGCTCATATCAATGAATATATTACAAGAGAGAATTCAGACATATCATCTGCCAACCTTGAAGGGTACAGAAGATGCCATTATTGTAGAAGTTGGTTCAAAGAGCTTGATCAGTTGTTCAAATCCTTAGACTATGTGTATCGCACCAAATTTATCTTAATTGAGTTTATTTGAGATAATCGGAGATTTCAGAGTTCAAGAGCCGACTCGATTTTGATTATGGTCTATTTTGCAAATTTCATATTTTTCAGGTATTAAAATGCAAATTTGGAGTTTAATATATTATCTACTCTTGGTTGGGTTGACAATTCTTCATCTCCTTCCTCTTTTTCCTCTCCTTAGCCGTCTCCCACCATTGAAGTGCACCTTCTGAGTTTTCAAGCTTTCAGATTTAAGTCTGAGTTCGATCCGTCCATTGGAATTTATTTCTGAAGGCAGATTAGCGATCACCGCAGCGAGAGCTTCATTCTATCGTAAGTTTTTTTTCGATCAGATACACTTCTATTTTTGGATGTTGTTAGAATCGATTGAGTTTTGGTTATGTTGTTCTTGACAGAGTTCTGATCGTTTATTCTCAGTCGGTTTTGAATTAGAGCGTTGTTCGGATTTGTTATGGTTTTTGGAAGAATTTTTGAAAAAGTGGATTTTGAGATGTGTTGGATTTGAGTTGTTATTGTTGTATTAGCATTGAGATGAGTTGATATCGATATTATACTGCTTTTTGTGTTTTAGGTTTGATCAATTTATAGCCGTTATGCCGCCGGTTTGAGTTTTAGGGATTTTGAACCGTTTGAGTTGTTGAACTTGGCTATTGAGTTTTAATCGTCGTTGTTGATCTTCCTTGCCTCCATACAGATTTTTTTGGAGTTTGTCGAGCCCAGAGTTAGCAGTAGTCAATCGTCGAAGCATTGGACGAAGAGCGATAAAGAGTTTACCTTGAGCATTGTTGTTGTTGTTTAGGTTGTATATATTTTGATATAACCTTTTATTATCCGGAGTTGGAGCTATTCATATTGAAAGGTACAAGCAGTCATCATTTTAGCGGGATAGCACACTTGAGCAGTTGGTTCTTGAGTTTTCCCTTAAATCACATACTTACATCAATACTTGTTCTAGAATGTGGAGCATGTATTTTGTTGTTTGAACTTTGTTATATGGCTTAATGCTTTATGTTTCTTATTCATTCATCTTGTGCCAAACCTTTGATTTCAGCGGGCAGAACGCCTTTTTTATTTAGACGTTTTGGGGGCTATGTTGTGAGTGGCATGGGTTGTAGAAATTCACCTAGTGTCAGCATACTCCTCATAGTCACACCAAAGTATAGGGGATTGGGATATGTGGCACCACCTCGATTGGGAGAGTCGGTGAGTGGTTACGTGATCTCATCCTCGGGATCCCAAAAGCATAGCTGCAATCCCTTGTTTACCAGAGTTTCTATCCCGATTTTAAAGACATGCATTTCATTACATTGATATTGAATATGTTGTTGTCTTGAAAGCATGTTTGTTGTTATATTACTTGTTATTGCATGTTATGTTGCTTTTATTGGGAATATCATTATCACCGGAGTTATCCGGCTGTTGCTTTGTTTTGTATGTGTACTTGGTAACAGGTGGGGCAGGATCAAGTCAGCAAAGACCTGGTTAGCATCAAGAGTGAGAGATAGAAGTGGGACTCGATTTAGAAGTCGAATCAGCATGTCATCTGCTGTTTATTTAGCTATGTTCTGTCATCGCTCGATCGGTAAGATTTAACCGATTGAGCAATGACATTTGGGCCAAGTTTCTGTTTTGCATTTAAGTGGCCCGCTCGATCTGTTCAATCTTACCGATCGAGTGGAGCTGGTCTTCTTCGGGCAGTAACTTTAGCATTTGTTGCTCGCTCGATCGGTTGGATCTGACCAATCGAGCGAGGCCCTATTTCAAAAAATAAATATTTATTGCTTTTAACCTAGGATTATTGTATGCTTAATTATTGTTTAATCCGAGATTAGTTGTTTAGAACCGAGGTCTCACATTAAGTGGTATCAGAGCCATAAGATTCTTGGTTGAACAAGAGTGAGCGGGATAGTTCGAGTCCGCATGTATTGGCTCCCCGCATGTGATTGAATTATTTATTGTTTAATTAATTCTATGCGAGCATGCTTTATTATTTAAGAATTATTTCAATTACATGATTATGTGATTTAATTTATAAATCATGGACTACTTGAGATATAACTGTTTTTGTTATCGACTGGTATCCGATATTCTGAGAGGTTGAGAGGGCACCGGTTTGTAGCAATTGAGATATCTCGTTTCCTAACCTTTGATTATCAGATGGGTCTTCGTCGAGTTATTAACAGAAACCCACCGCCAATTACTCCTCCGAATGAGTAAGCTAGTACAAAAACTGTTCAAATGGATGCTACAGCAACACCGATGGAAACCTTGCTGAAGAGGTTTCAGTCTTTTAATCCGCCTTTGTTGTTAGGTACAAAGAATCCTGTTTACTGTGAGAGCTGGTTGGACGACATTGATCAGTTTTTCGATTCCCTTGATTATTCAGATGACCGCAGAACTAGGTTAGTCATTCATCAACTTCGTGGTATTGCTAAAAACTGGTGGATCACGACGAAGAAAGCCATGGAGAATCGAGGTATAGTTATTACTTGGTATCTTTTAAAAACTGAGTTTTATAAGCGGTTTTCCCCCATTTTGTACCGAAAGTACAAGGGAGCCGAGTTTGCCAATCTGAGACAAGGAAACTTGAACATCAAGGAGTATGTAACAAAATTTGACAGTTTGCTGAGATTTGCACCACACATTGCCGACAATGAAGAAGCAAAATTCGATCAGTTCATAAATGGCTTGAACCCCGATATCTTCACATTGGTAAACACTGCTAGGATTGATAACTTTGCGGATGCCATGAATCATGAAAAGCGAGCTGAAGCAGGTTTGTGGAGACAGAGAGGAAATCAGATGGTACCTCTGCAGTCGAGACAGTCTCAGAATCAATCGTCTGAGCATCAGAATCAGCCATCACAGTATCAGTACTAACCACATAAGTATGAAGGAGGAAACAGTGGGGGTAACAGAAAGTATCACTTCAGAGCCAAAGGGAAACAGTTCAAGAAGCAGAGGAACAGTCCTTCTAGTTCCAGTGGTTCCAAGCAGTTCGGTTCAGGACAGAGTTCTGGATCTTCATCTTTGTTCTGTAACAAGTGTGGAGGTAGAGACTCCTCGGATCAATGTGTAGGAGTCTTTGGGAACTCCAATATCTGTCAGCAACAGGGAGACTTTGCTAAGGTGTGCCCTCAGCGAGGTAGAGATTGAGCTCAGAGTGAGAGTTCTTCTAGACCTGCAGCTCAGCCTGAGAGGCAGACTTCTGTGGTTCACTCTTTCCAGCCTCAGCAACAGAACAGACAGGTAGGTAACCCGAATGCAAATCAGCCTCCGAGACAGCAGGCACTAGTTTTTGCTTTGTCAGAGGATCAGGCTCAAGCAGCACCTGACGATGTTATAGCAGGTAACTATTCGATTTTCAGTTTTTCTGCTCATATATTGATAGATACATGTGCTTCTCATTCCTTTGTCTTTGAAAAATTTGTGTTGATGCATGCTTTGCCTACTGAGATTTTGCCTACTATAGTAGCTGTTACATCACCTTTGGGTGGAGGAATTATTTCTGTCAGATTAGTCAGGAACTGTGAACTTCTTTTTGAGGAGAATTTGTTAGAATTCGACTGTATTGTACTTGGGCTGTTAGATTTTGAGTGTATTGTTCGTATAGATGTTTTAACCAAGTACAGGGCAACCGTCGATTTTTTTCAGAAGGTTGTCAGATTCAGACCCGAAATGGCAGACGAGTGGAAATTATTTGGTAAGGGTTCTCGATCTATTATTCCTTTGATTTCTGTGTTATCGATGACTCGTTTGTTACAGAGAGGTGCAGAGGGATTTTTGGTTTATGCAATTGATGTACTGAAATCTCGCCCTTATTTTGTTGATATACCAGTGGTTAGAGAATTTGTTGATGTGTTTCCGGAAGAGATTCCTGGATTTCCGCCAATTCGAGAGATCGAATTCAGCATTGATTTAGTGTCAGGTACTTAACCTGTTTCCAAAGCTCCATATCGTATGGCAACGGTCGAATTGAGAGAATTTAAGGAGAAGCTTGAGGATTTGATTTCCAAGGGATACATCAGACCTAGTGTATCGCCTTGGGGTGCTCCTGTTCTGTTTGTTCGAAAGAAGGATGGTTCTATGCGGCTCTGTATTGACTACAGTCAACTGAACCAGGCTACGGTAAAGAACATGTATCCTTTACCCCGAATATATGACCTATTTGATTAGCTGCAGGGTTCTTCTGTCTATTCGAAGATTTATCTGAGGTCAGGTTATCATCAGCTGAGAGTGCGAGAGGAAGATGTTCTTAAGACTGCATTTAGAATTATGTATGGTCATTTCGAGTTTATAGTAATGATGTTTGGTTTGACTAATGCTCCAGCGGTTTTTATGGGTTTGATGAACCGTATCTTTCAGCGTTATTTAGATGAGTTTGTTATTATCTTCATCGATGATATTCGTATCTACTCGAAGAACCGTACTGACCACGCAGAGCATTTGAGGATCGTTTTGAAGATTTTTTGAGTTGAATAGTTGTTTGCCAAGCTATCTAAATGTAAAATTTATTTGGATCGAGTTGTCTTTCTTGGTCACATTATTTCAGGAGATGGGATTTCTATCGATCCCAGCAAGATTGAAGCGGTTATGAATTGGTCTAGACCGACAACAGTGCCTAAGATCCAAAGCTTTTTGGGTTTAGCTTGTTATTATCGCCAATTCATTGAGGGAATCTCATCTATTGCCAAGCCGATTACCCAGCTGACTCAGAAGAATGCGCCTTTTATCTGGACTGCAGATTGTGAGGCTTGCTTTGTTGATCTGAAGAGGAGACTGACCAGTGCTCCGATTCTTTCTATTCCAAAAGGTACTAAAGGTTTTACTGTGTATTGCAATGCTTCTAACCAAGGCTTGAGATGTGTTCTTATGCAGCATAAGCATGTGATAGCGTATGCATCGAAGCTGAAGCCGCACGAGACTCATTATCTGGTTCATGATCTTGAACTCGCTGCGATCATCTTTGCTTTGAAGATCTAGCTTCACTATCTGTATGGTGTGTCTTTCGAGATATTTTCTGATCATAAGAGTCTTAAGTATTTGTTTTCATAGGCAGAGCACAATATGAGACAGAGAAGATGGTTAGATCTGTTGAAAGATTTCGATCGTGAAATCAAGTATTACCCGAGAAAGTTGAATGCAGTTGCAGATGCCTTGAGCCGAAAACTTTGTTCTTTATCTCTTTCTACTATCGGTGTTTCTCAGTTGATCGATGATTGTTGCACTTCTGGTTTGGAGTTTGAAACAGGTAGGAGGACTATCAGAGTGTTTGCTATTCAAGCCGAGCCGGAGTTATTTGTAGCGTTTAGAGAAGCACAGAAATCCGATGGGAGTATTCAGAATTCGATAGAGAAAGTCAGATCGGGACATCAGTCTGAGTTTCAGGTCATGGATGATGTTTTATTTGTGCATAATAGGGCGGTCTTTTGCACAGTCTATCTATTCCTGAATGGAAGTGGGATCACATTTCTATGGATTTTGTCATGAAGCTACCGCGATCTGTTCGAGGATGCGATGCTATTTGGGTAGTGATCTACAGATTGACGAAGTCTACTTGCTTTATTCTGTACAGGATGACGTATCGTCATGATCAGATGTCCAAGTTGTATGTCAGAGAGATTGTCAGATTGCACGGTGTGCCAAGATCGATTGTTTCAGACCAAGATCCTAGGTTTACTTCTCATTTCTGGCATAGTCTATAGAAGGCTATTGGTACTCGATTGAAACTGAGTACAGCTTATCATCCTCAGACCGATGGACAGTCAGAGTGGACTATCCAGATGTTAGAGGATATGCTTCGAGCAGTAGTGCTAGACTTTGGCACTAGTTGGCCGGATTCTTTGCCTCTTCTCAAGTTTTCTTACAACAACAGTTTCCAAGCGAGTATCGGTATGACGCCTTTTGAGGCTTTGTACGAAAAGAAATGCAGATCTCCTCTGTACTGGGATGATATGTCTGAGTCCCCGGACTTGGGACCATATATGATTCGTGACATGGAAGAGCAGGTGAAGATTATTCGATTGAGAATGAAGACTGCTCAGAACCGACAAGTGAAGTATGCGAATATCAAACCCAGAACTCTATATTTTTATCAAGGAGACCGAGTCTTTTTGAAGATTTCTCCTATTAGAGGTACCGTTAGATTTGGGAAGAGAGGGAAGTTGTCACCGAGATTCATTGGTCCGTATGAGATTTTACAGAAGATAGGCGATCTTGCATATATATTATCACTTCCTCCTTCGTTATCTGGTATTCAAGATGTTTTTCATGTCTCGATGTTGAGAAAATATCATCCGGATCCTTCTCATGTTCTTCAACCTGACGAAGCCAAACTTCACGAGACTTTGAGCTACTTTGAGTGACCGATTCAGATCCTTGATCGGAAGGAGAAACAGCTCAGAACCAAGTTGATTCCATTGGTCAAAGTGCAGTGGAGCCGTCACGACATCGAGGAAGCGACTTGGGAGGCAGAATCTGACATGAGACATCGTTTTCCTGAGTTATTTGGATGACGTGAGTTCTTCTTACTGTCGTTCTTTATTCTATTTTGTGAGAAGTGATTCTTATTGATTTCAAGGACGAAACTCTTCTAAGAGGGGGAGAATTGTAACGCCCCAAATTTATCTTAATTGAATTTATTTGAGATAATCGGGGATTTTAGAGTTAAAGAGCCGACTTGATTTTGATCAGGGTTTATTTTGCAAATTTCAAATTTTTCAGGGACTAAAATGCAAATTTGGAGTTTAATATATTATCTACTCTTGGTTGAGTTGACAAGCCTTCATCTCTTTCCTCTTTTTCCTCTCCTTAGCTGTCTCCCACCATTGAAGCGCCCCTTTTGAGTTTTCAAGCTTTCAGATTTCAGTCCGAGCTCTATCCGTCTGTTGGAATTTATTTCTGAAGACAGATTAGCGATCACCGCAGCGAGAGCTTCATTCTATCGTAAGTTTTTCTTCGATCAGATACACTTCTATTTTCGGATGTTGTTAGAATCGATTGAGTTTTGGTTATGTTGTTCTTGACAGAGTTCTGATCGTTTATTCTCAATCGTTTTAGAATTAGAGTGTCGTTCGGATTTGTTATGATTTTTTGAAGCATTTTTGAAAAAGTGGATTTTGAGATGTGTTGGATTTGAGTTATTGTTGTATTAGCATTGAGATGAGTTGATATCGACATTATACTGTTGTTTGTGTTTCTGGTTTGATCAGTTTATAGACGTTATGCTGCCGGTTTGAGTTTTAGTGATTTTGAACCGTTTAAGTTGTTGAACTTGGCTATTGAGTTTTGATCGTCATTTTGATCTTCCTTGCCTCCGTACAGATTCGTTTGGAGTTTGTCGAACCCAAAGTTAGAAGAAGTCGATCGTAAAAGAGTTGGACGAAGAGCGGTAAAGAGTTTACCTTGAGCGTTGTTCTTGTTTAGGTTGTATAGATTCTGATATAACCTTTTATTGTAGCTTATCCAGAGTTGGAGATATTTGTATTAAAAGGTACAATAAGTCATCATTTTAGCGGGATAGCACACTCGAGCATTTGGTTCTTGAGTTTTCCCTTAAATCACATACTTGCATCAATACTTTTTCTAGAATTTGGAGCATGTATTTTGTTGTTTGAACTTTATTATATGGTTTAATGCTTTATGTTTCATATGCATTCATCTTGAGCTAAACCATTGATTTCAGTAGGCAGAACTGCCCTTTTTATTTAGACGTTTTGGGGGCTATGTTGTGAGTGTCCTAGGTTGTAGAAGTTCACCTAGTGTCAGCATACTCCTCATGGTTACACCAAAGTCTAGGGGATTGGGATACGTGGAACTACCTCGATTGAGAGAGTCGGTGAGTCGTTACGTGATTTCATCCTTGGGATCCCAAAAGCATAGCAGCAATCCCTTATTAGAGTTGATATCCCGATTTTAAAGACATGCATTTCATTACATTGATATTGAATATGTTGTTGTCTTGAAAGCATGTTAGTTGTTATATTACTTGTTATTGCATGTTAAGTTGCTTTTACTGGGAATGTCATTCTCACCGGAGTTATCCGGTTGTTTCTTTGTTTTGTATGTGTACTTGGTAACAGGTAGGGCAGGATCAAGTCAGCGAAGACTTGGTTAGCATCAACAGTGAGAGATAGAAGCGAGACTCAGTTTAGAAATCGAATCAGCATGTCAATCTAGTTTATGATTTGAAGCATGTTAGAACTCGAACTTGTTGTTGTTTGTAGTTTCTATTATTTGAATATTATGGATTTAATGTCGTCGTTGCATGTAGTATGAACCTTGTTATGCATCTTGATGCATTAGACTTGAGCATTTGGCAAGTTTTTTGCTGTTAATTTAGCTCTGTTTTGTCACCGCTCGATTAGTAAGATTTAACCGATCGAGCGATGACATTTGTGCCAATTTTCTATTTTGCATGTAAGTGGCCCGCTTGATCGGTTGAATCTTACCGATCGAGCGGAGCTTGTGTTCTTCGGGCAGTAACTTTAGCATTTGTTGCTCGCTCGATCGGTTGGATCTTACCGATCGAGCGATGCCCTATTTCAAAAAAAAATATTTTATTTCTTTTAACCTTGGATTATTGTACGCTTAATTATTTTTTAATCCAATATTAGTTTTTTAGAACCGAGGTCTCACACTATGCAGATGAATGTAGCCCTTTTATGCAATGACCACACCCTCTGCATCTGCCATCATCTAGGCTCAGCTCTGGGTGGGTTTGTGAGGACTCGGTTTTAATCATCTAATCTTACGATAAAGAAATCGACCAAAGAAATTAAACAATAAGGATTAAAGAATAAAAAAAATCTTAAAGGCGCTCGCTCGTTCGGTAAGATTCAACCGATCGAGCGGCTGAGAAATCTTCAAGTCTCTGCCCAGAAATTTAGGACCCCCCGCTCGATCGGTAAAATCTTACCGATCAAGCGGACAAGAATTGCCCAACTCTCTGCCTCGGTATAGGGGTACTCGCTCGATCGGTAATATTCCACCGATCGAGCGAGATGCTCTGTACCAGAAAAATTCTGGTTTTCTTCCTTCAAAATAAATCTCAACTCAAACCATTCAACCAAACATAATATCTCATTCAACAAGATGCAAAATGATAAGATCTAGATTATACAATTCTTCAAAATATAATATGCATAACAAAAACTAGTTCAAACTATTCAAAATAAAAAAAGGAGTTCGAATACATAAACGACTCCTAACAATCAAGCCTCACTCTATTCTCTCAACCATCTATCCATGCTGCCTCTGACTCGGTCCTGCCCCACCTGTTGCCATGTACACATACAACAAAGACAACAGCCGGATAATCCGGTGAGAATAATATTCCCAATAAAGAGACTAGCATGAAATAACACATAAACATATCGAAACATGATATGCATCAACTTCCATATAATATATGAACTCAAGATATATAAGAAATCCATTCAAATGTGGAATAAATATGATAAGCATGACTTCAAAACATCAAGATTATCGGACTCAAATAATCGAAATACAATTATTCTCTTCTTTTCTTCAGTTGGGATCCCGAGGTTTAAATATCCAACAATCACACCGAACTCCCTTTTCAAGGTAGACGAGGTATACTTTAATCCACTAGACTCCAGAACATCATAGTGAGTTAATCGAAAAGGTAGTAAATCGCCTACCAAAACCACCCGACTACAATCCCTAGATCGTCTAAATCAAAATGAATAATCAATAGGCTCAATATGAATGCATACGAAATCTCATGAATTCAATATAAATCAAATAAGCATTCAAACATGCAAGTATGTGATTTTCTCCTAGAACACTCGAATCAATCCAAACTCGAGTTAATCATCCCATTTCATTCCAAAGTCATCTTATACCTTCTCGTCGTTTCACAATCTTCAATCTGTAAAACAACAATCTCAATTCAAAACTCATTCAAGTTCTCCGATAGATAATAAGAAAATCGATACTATACCGGTTTCGATATTCAAAATTCACAAAGCTGCAATCTCGCAACTCCACTGGCTTCAAATCAATCTATCAAAAGAAGCCATCAAGATCAATATAGGCATCTAATATTTTAATCAAACGATACGATCAAATTCAAACAAGACAATATCCAAACTTCAAACTGACGGCATAACGACTATATTATGATAAACCGGAAACGCAGACAGCATAATATCAATCAAATAAACTCAATAAAATCAACAAACATCAATTCCAATTCAAACCCAACACATCTAAAAAATCCATCTTTTTGAAAAACAATAGAAAATTCATATCAAATCCAATCGACGCTCTATATCAATTCCGTCTGAGAATAAACGATAAGAATAATCTCAAGAACATCATACCCGAAAAGAATCAAATTCCAACTACATCAAAAAAATAAAACATATCTGATCGAAGAGAAACTTACGATAGAACGAAGCTCCCGATGTCGTGATCACTACACTGCCTTTAGAAATAAATTCCAACAGACGGATTGACCGAAAACTCAAATCCAAAAGCTTGAGATGTCGTTTCTTTCTTCTCTAATGGAGGAACCGATGTGGAGGGGAAAAGGTTGAAGATGAGAGACTTGGTCAAAGTCAAAGAATATATAACAAATCCACTTTTTGCATTTTAGTCCCTGAAAATTATGAAAATTGCAAAATAGTCCCTGATCAATAAAAAGTCGGCTCTCGAATTCGAAAATCACTGAATATCTCAAATAAAGTCAATTAAGATAAAAACGGGGAATTTCAATTCTCCACCTCTAAGAATAGATTTCTTCCTCGAAATCAATAATATCAACTCATAAGATAGAGAAATAAGAATTCAAGAACATAATTAAGGACTCACGTCAAGCGAATATGTCTGGAAATCTCTATCTCATGTCAGATTCTGTCTCCCAAGTCGCTTCTTCAAATCTGTGATTACTCCACTGAACTTTCACCAAAGAAATCGATTTGGTTCTAATCTGTTTCTCCTTTCTGTCAATTATCTTAATCGGTCTCTCGAAGTAGCTCAGAGTTTCATCAAGTTCGGCTTAAGAACATGAGAAGGATCTGGATGATATTTCCTCAACATCGAGACGTGAAATACGTCGTAAATCCCAGATAAAGGAGGAAGTGCTAATCTGTAGGCTAGATCGTCTATCTTCTCGAGAATCTCATACAGTCCGATGAATCTTGGTGACAACTTCCCTCTCTTCCCAAATCTAACAGTACCTCTAAACGGAGAAATCTTCAAGAATACACGCTCTCCTGATCGAAAGATAGAGTTCTGCGATGGATATTCGCATACATCGCTTGTCGGTCCTGAGCAGTTTTCATTCTCAAACGAATAATCTTCACCTTCTCAGCCATGTCACGAATCATATATGGTCCCATGTCCGGGGACTCAGACATCTCATCCCAGTACAAAGGAGATCTGCACTTCTTTTCGTACAACGCTTCGAATGGTGCCATTCCTATACTCTTCTGGAAGTTGTTGTTGTACGAAAACTCCACAAGAGGCAATGAATCCTACCAACTACTGCCAAAATCAAGAACTACTGCTCGTAGCATATCCTCTAGTTTCTAAATCGTACGCTCTGATTGACCATCGGTCTGAGGATGGTATGTTGTAATCAAGTGCAAACGAGTACCAAGAGCCTCCTGTAGACTATGCCAGAAGTGAGAAGTAAACTGAGGATCTCGCTCAAAAACAATTGATATCGTTACACCGTGCAATCTGAAAATCTTTCTGACATACAACTTTGCCATCTGATCGTGACGATATTTCATCCGATACAGAATAAAACAAGCAGACTTTGTCAAACGGTCCATCACTACCCAGATCGCATCACATCCTTGAACTAAACATGGTAGCTTTGTGAAGAAATCCATAGAGATGTGATCCCACTTTCATTCCGGAATAGATGAACTGTGTAGAAGCCCGCCCGGTCTCTTCCTCTCGGCTTTCACCTACTGACAGTTCAAACATCGGGATACAAACCTTGCGACATCACTCTTCAAATTCTTCCACCAAAATTTACTCCTCCGGTCGTTATACATTTTCCGGCCTCCAGGATGAACACTGAACCGACTACAATGTGCCTCTCGTAGAATACTCTGTCTCAACTCGAAAATATCAGGCACAACAATACGGTTATTCACAAACAAGATATCATCCCTGACCTAAAATTCAAATTGATGTCCCGATCTCACCTTCTCTATAGACTTCTGAATACTCTCCTCGAATTAATGTGCTTCTCTGATCGACACAAACAACTCAGGCTCAACCTGGATAGCACAAATTTTGATAGGATTCCTATCTGATTCAAATTCCCAACCAGAAGTGCAACAATTGTCAACCAAACGAGAAACACCGATAGTCAAAAGAGATAAGGAATAGAGCCTTCAACTCAATGCATTATCAGCTGCATTCAACTTCCCCGGGTAATACTTAATATCACAGTCTAAGTCCTTCAACAAATCAAGTCATCTACTCTTTCTCATATTCAACTCTGACTGTGAAAACAAGTACTTAAGACTCTTATGATCAGAAAATATCTCGAAAGACTCACCGTACAGGTAGTGTCACCATATCTTCAGAGCAAAGACAATAGCATCAAGTTCAAGATCATGAACTGGATAACGAGTCTCATGCGGTTTCAACTGCTTCGACGCATAATCTATCACGTGCTTCCTTTGCATAAGAATACATCTGAGACCTAGATGATAAGCATCGCAATACACTGTGAAACCTTCAGTACCTAATGGAATAGAAAGAATCGGACCGCTAGTCAATCTCTTCTTCAGATCAATGAAACTGGCTCACACTCTTCAGACCAAATGAAAGGCGCATTCTTTTGATTCATCTGGGTAATCGGCTTCGCAATAGATGAGAAACCCTGAATAAATCTGCGATAGTAACCCGCTAAACCCATAAAACTTCGAATTTTAGGCAAAGAAGTCGGCCTACGCAAGTTCATAACTGCCTCGATCTTACTGGGATCGACAGAAATTCCATCTCCAGAGATAATATGACCAAGAAAAATGACTCGGTCTAACCAAAACTCTCACTTTGACAGTTTGGCATACAACTGCTCGGCCCTCAAAATCTGCAAAATGGTCCTCAAATGCTGTGCATGGTTAGAGCGGCTCTTCAAATAGATAAGAATATCATCGATGAAAATAATAACAAACTCATCTAAGTACCGCTGAAAGATACGGTTCATTAATCCTATAAAGACTGCTGGAGTGCTAGTCAAACCCAACGGCATGACAATAAACACAATGTGGCCATACCTTGTCCTTAACGCAGTCTTTGGAACATCCTCTTCCCGAACCCTCAGTTGATGATAGCCCGACCTCAAATCAATTTTTGAATAAATACAAGAACCCTGCAACTGGTCAAAAAGATCATCTATTCGAGGTAAAGGATACATGTTCTTTACCGTCTCCTGATTCAATTGACGGTAATCGATGCAGAGTCTCATAGAACCATCCTTCTTGCAAAAAATGAGTACCGGAGAACCCCAAGGGGATACACTAGGTTGAATGTATCCCTTGGCAATCAAATCCTCTAACTGCTCCTTCAATTCCTTCAATTCGATAGGAGCCATTTGATATGGAGCTTTGGAAAATTGTTGAGTGCCTGACAACAATTCAATACCGAATTCTACCTCACGGATAGGCGGCAATCTAGGAATCTAATCCGGATATATGTCAGAAAACTCTCTAACCACTAGTATGTCACACTTCAAAACATCCATGGAATAAATCAAAAATCCTTCTGCTCCTTTCTGTAATAGTCGAGTCATAGACATAACAAAAATTAAAGGAATTCTAGACCGAGAACCCTTACCAAAGAATTTCCACTCATCTGTCATCTTCGGTCTTAAACACACTAACTTCTGAAAACAATCCATTGTAGCCCTGTACTTGGTCAAAACATCAATACCAACGATGAAGTAAAAATAAGACAAACCAAGTACAATACAGTCTAACTCGGTCAAATTCCTTTCAAGACTCAATTCACAATTCCGTATGAATTTCATATAAGCAATACCCCCACCCAAATGTGAAGTAACTGAAACTACAACAGGCAAAAGTTCACAAGGCAAGGCATGCATCAAAACAAATTTCTCAGAAATAAAGGAGTGAGACACACCCGTATCTATCAAAATATAAGCAGGATAAACAAAGATTGTACAGTTACCTTCAATCACACATCTGGTGCTGCCTGACCCTGATCCTCATTCAGAGCAAAAACTCTCGCCTGCTGTCGAGGAGGTTGGTTCAAGTTCTGGCTACCTCCTTGAAGATTCTGCTATTGGGGTTGGAAAGAGTGAACTGCATTCGCTTGCCTCTGAGGCTGTGCGGACTGTCTAGAAAAATTTCCACTATGCGCTTGCTCAGAACCCCGCTGAGGGCAAAGTCTAGCATAATGTCCCGTCTGCTGACAGATGTAGAAATTCCCAAAAATTCCTCTACACTGGTCGCTGGAATGACGACCTCTACACTTGTTACAAGAAGCTCCAGAAGAACCTGAACCTTGTCTAGAACTGAACTACTTCAAGCCACTAGAGCTCGAAGAACTGCTTCCTGATTTCTTAAACTATTTTCCTTTCGGACGATAGTAATCCTTTCTATTGCCTCCAGTCCTCCACTACTACCACCCTCGGACCTCTGAGGCTGGTTTTGATATTGGGACGGTTGGGTCTGAAACTATCTTTGTTGCTGCTGAGAAGCAAACTGATTCCCTCTCCGCCTTATCAGTCCGGATTTCGCACCCTTGGCCTGATCCATAGCATCAGCAAAATTATCGGGTCTCCCAGTATTCACCAAAGTAAATATCTCAGGATTCAAGCCGTTAATGAATTGGTCAGCCTTGGCTTCTTCATTGTCAGCAATGTGCGGTACAAAACTCAACAAACTATCAAACTTAGTGACATAATCTTTAATATTCATGTTCCCCTGTCATAGATTTGCAAACTCTGCACCCTAATCTTTTCTGTAAGAAACTGGAAAAAACCTCTTATAAAATTATGATTTGAAAATATTCCAGTTGATGGCCGTACCTCGGTTCTCAATAGCCTTCTTTGTCGTGATCCACCAATTTCATTGCGACACCTCGCAGTTGATGAATAACGAACTTGGTCCGGCGGTCATCAAAGTGATCGAGAGAGTCAAAAAGCTGATCTATATCATCTAACCAGCTCATACAATCAACCGGGTTCTCTGTACCCTTCAAAGTCGGCGGCTTGAAAGATTGGAACCTCTTCAATAAAGTTTCCATCGGCGTGGCGGTGGCATCCATATGGTCGGTCATTGTACTGCCCTGTTCATTCGGAGGAGTGTTTACAGGTGGATTCTCATTCGGAGGAATAACTGGAGGTGGGTTCCTATTCAACATCCTTTGAGGACCCATAATCTGATAATCAAAGGTTAAGACACAGATAATCCAATTGCCATAATTCCATTAGGTGTCCAAAATATCCTCTTTGAATAATACCACAAATTCGAGAATATTTGAATTTGATCCTGGAATCCAAACAATTGATATCTCAAGTAATTCATGCATTAAAATTTAAATCACATAATCATGTAATTCAAATAGTTCTCAATCAATAAAGCATGATCGCATCGTATTAAATATATCAATTAAATAACTTAAACACATGCAAGAAGCCAGTGCAAGCGGACTCAATCTACCACGCTCACTTCTAAATTCAAACCAAGATCTTATCGCTCTGATACCACTTATGTGAGGACTCGGTTCTACTCATATAATCTTAGGATAAAGCAATATACCAAAGCAATTAAACAATAAGGATTAAAGAATAAAAAAATTTAAAGGTGCTCGCTCGATCGGTAAGATTCAACCGATCGAGCGGCTTAGAAATCTTCAAGTCTCTGCCCAAAAATTTAGGACCCCCCGCTCGATTGGTAAAATCATACCGATCGAGATGACAAGAATTGCCCAACTCTCTGCCTCGGTACAGGGGTGCTCGCTCGATCGGTAATATTCCACCGATCGAGCGAGATGTTATGTACCAGAAAAATTCTGGTTTTCTTCCTTCAAAATCAATCTCAACTCAAACCATTCAACCAAACATAATATCCTATTCAACAAGATGCAAAAGGATAAGGTCTAGAGTTATACAATTCTTCAAAATATAATATGCATAACACCAACTAGTTCAAACTATTCAAAATACAAAAAGGAGTTTGAATACATAAACGACTCCTAACAACCAAGCCTCACTCTATTCTCTCAACCATCTAGCCATGCTGCCTCTGACTTGGTCCTGCCCCACCTGTTGCCAAGTACACATACAACAAAGACAATAGCCGAATAATTCGGTGATAATAATATTTCCAGTAAAAGAGACTAACATGCAATAACACATAAACATATCGAAATATGATATGCATCAACTTCCATATAATATATCAACTCAAGATATATAAGAAATCCATTCAAATGCGGAATTAATATGATATGCATGACTTCAAAACATCAAGATTATCAGACTCAGATAATCGAAATGCAATTCTTCTCTTCTTTTCTTTGGTTGGGATCCCGAGGTTAAAATATCCAACAATCACACCGAACTCCCCTTTCGAGGTGGACGAGGTATACTTTAATCCTCTAGACTCCAAAGCATCATAGTGAGTTTATCGACAAGGTAGTAAATCGCCTACCAAAGACACCCGAATACAATCCCTATATTGTCTAAATCAAAATGAATAATCAATAGGCTCAATATGAATGCATATGAAATCTCATGCATTCAATATAAATCAAATAAGCATTCAAACATGCAAGTATGTGATTTTCTCCTAGAACACTCGAATCTGTTAGAGTAGGTGCCCATCGAGCCAATGTGTTGGTCAATGGTCCTTGAGAGAACTCTTGTATGACAATCTTTATTATAATAATATTTGACATTATTTAATTTGGCACACCTTTATCTGTATACCCATGCTAGCTGCATAGATAAAGCCCTTGAATATACAAATAGTAGAAAGAATATAAGATGGTCATGTGATGACTATCATGAAACTCATATTTGGAATATTGTATATTCTAAACTGTTCCTAGTCGATTCAGCCTCCACAAATAAGGATATAGGCCGCTCGAGCTTGAGACTAGTATTTTCGATGTGAGTACCATGTTTCATTGGTAGGGGACATGGTGATGTCCAAGCATGCAAATAGGTTCTCCTTGTAGAGTGCACTGAACAACCCCCCCCTAAAGGACTTTCCAAGTGGTTCTCACTTATGGAGTGGAATTGTCCTAGTTTATGGTTGTACACCATTATTCCTTATGACCCGGGACAACATGGAGACTTTATATGCTAGAGCTTCACTTTGACTTGTTTACCAACTCAACTGGGGTCATCAGGTGACAATGTTGGGTGTTGTGTCGAAATATATAGGAGTCGATGCATCGTAGTCTGGGATTCACAGCTTACCTACGAGTATGGATATCCTATGTGTTCTCATGCATATGTAGCTTGAAATCTCTGATCAGAGTAGGTGGTAATTAAGAAAGGGTTTTTTGAATTACACCTTCGATGCAACTACAAAATGACACATAATTATCGATTAATTGACAACTCTTGATATACCAATGGTTGCCGAATCGGTCGGGATATATGAGTTGAAGGGACCGTACTGTACGTTAACCATAATTATCAATTGATAGCTAGGGAGTCATGTAAGCGATGCTGCTAGATGTTTAACATGACTGGTTGGGTACTATCAGACTTGAGTTTTCTGATGTTCTTATTATCAAGGGGTTGATTAATAAGAATGGAGCTATATAGGGTATGCTCACATAAGAGACTTGTTGATCCCGAATCACATGGAGATGTGAACCCACTCCTAGTTGTATCAATGAACCATTGAGGGTCACACAGGTACTAGCTTTCTAGATCCCGTTGAGATTAAAATTAGTTCAATGTGTTGAACTTAACAAATTAAAATTTGACTTGAATAAATAATTAGTTTTTGAAAATTGTGATTTTCAAAACTATTATTTGAACTTAATTAAATTAATTCAAGTGTTGAATTAATTTTACACTAGTAGACTTTTTTAGAGTCTAAATAATTAAATTAATTTAAGTGTTGGATTAATTAAAAATTATTGAGTCTAGTAGAGCTCAAAATAAATGTAGTGTTGAATAATTATTTTACTAGTGGGCTTGAATGAGTTCAAGTTGGATTTAATTTATTGATTAAACTTAAACGAGTTTGAGTTTATTAATTAATTAAATATTAAGTTCAAGAGTTATATATATAATATATTTGATATATATACACAATATATGTGAGAGGGAATATGAAATGTTAAAGGTTGGATGCAATTTCCATGAATGGTTTAATTTCATATTTATTTTATATTTGACCATGAATATTATATATCAAATATTCCTCCCCATTTTAAAGTGGTGGCAGTGCACTACAACAAAAGAATTCTCCAATTTTGTCTGTCAATTTTGGGAAGAAAATGGCCGTCCACTCCAAGCAAAAATTATCCAATTTGTCTTTTGATTTTTGGGAGAAAATTCAAGAAACATCTCAATGAAAAATGCTCTAAATATTCTAATGCATATTTAGAGTGGATCTAGATTGTCTAGTCGTGGATCTAATTCAAAGAGGAGCTAATTTCAAAGAAGGTGTATTCTTGAAGGCTTGAATCCATTTGAGCAAGGTGTGTTCTTGGAAGCTTGCAGATAGTGTCTACCATTTCAAGAGCTAAGTTGTTCACAACTTGGTTGGAGCCATAAATCAATCTTTTGAGATTGATAGGTAAAATTTTCTAAAAAACCCTATGGATGGTTGATGATTTTGAATGCTACACAAGTTCTCGATTTTCTTTTGATAAAAATTTTAAATTTCCGTTGCGTATCCGGGCACTAGTTAACGGATCCTCAACAGTGGTATTAGAGCCAGGTTACTCTTTTGTGTAGCATTTGTTGAATATTATATTGAGGTAAATTTTTAACCGCGTGAGAAAATCAAAATCCATCAACTTAGGGGCTGTTTTGAAAAAAAAATTTATAAAATAAGGGGCTGCCCATTTCGGGCATCTTGGGGCAGCCGAGGGCTTCCCCACGGGCAGCCCATTTTTAATAAAAAAAAAATTTTGGTTGGCCGAAATCCGGCGACGGTGCTCCGACAATGACTATGACGAATTAGATTTCCAAAAGGTGTTTTGGGATATTGAAGTGTCATGGGCCCTAAGTTGTTAAGATTATAATAGTTGATATTTTTGTGAAAAATTAAACTTTATGATGTATGATTTTTCTCATGAAATAAATACTTAAAGTGTGACTTTGATTATTTATAGTAAATTGTGATTTACAAGAAATTTGGTTATAAATAAATTAATTGGAAAGTAAACAAACGTGTTTGTTTATTTTGTTAATTTAATTTATAATTGTGGCGGTTAGTGATTGGACCAAGATATATAATATTTGATCAATTGATTATTATGATAATTAATTGATGGTGTATGATATGTGATATTATGCATGAAGGATGATCAAAAGCCCAAGACCAATTTGCTAGGTGTATGCTAGGATATTTTGTATTGAATGGGTTGTAATAATTATCAAATTATAAAGTGGGTTTGGTTTATAGCCCGTTCTCACCCCATGAGAGGTATCCCTATTTGCCATGGATATTTTATTGTAAATATTTGATAGTGGAATATAAAGATTGGAAGATGGTGGCCATGAAGAATTATGAAGATCCAAGACATGTAAATAATGGAAGCTTATGTAATTGTGTCATTTGCATCCCGTGCATTTCCTAGGATTGGACCTAGGCCCGTGTTTGGCTCACACGGGCCAAATAGTTTTGGGGCGATTGATCATCCTTGTTAGTTTACTATTTATAATATATGTATGATATATTATAAATAATGGGTATGAACGTTATTATTTTATAATAACAAAGTTGCATGAATCCGGCAATCATACAATCAAACATGGCGAGTTTTTAAAATTAACGATGAGACCATTTCAAAATTAAAAACCCTCATTTTGAATTAGATTCAAAATTTATATCAAGCCCGAAAATGGAAATTATAAATTTTTTTATAATTTTCATGTCTTCCATCGACAATGGGTGTATGATGAACGCTACCCGTATTCAATGCTCGGCTCATATTATTTGGGGGCTTGGATGCTGGAAAGCTGTGACATCCATTGACATGGTGATGTGAACTATGTGGAACTCCCATGACTTTGGCTTATATTATTGAGGGAACTCATGGCGACCGTCCATTAAGGTTCGATATCGATGGGTAAGTCTTGACACGTAAAGGTGAACGACGTCATATTATTGGGTCCTAATAAAGAGTGAGACAAAAGTTTACGTAAGGGTTGCATGGAGATGCAATTGGAAACTACCTTTTAGGAATTTTGATTGGTTGATATTATTCGGGATCATGATTGGGTAATTGGACCTTATGTACTTACTGAGGAAAGGAGTTTCCCGTTTTCACTAGAGGGTAGTGAAAATTTCAAAACAGTGGGAGCGAATATTTATAAAGTAAAATTCCATACTTTATATCTTACTAAATATTTTAAAATAGTCATTAACATTTATCTGTTATTATTTTTAAGTACAGTTTTTGACAATGTCATCGATTTGCAATCCGTTATCTGCAATACTCGACAAACATATGCTAACCGGTCAAAATTACCTCTATTGGCTAAGAAATCTTAAAAATATCTTGAACTCAGAGAGGATTGCATATACACTTGATAAGTCACCCCCTGCTGAGGCTCCGAATGGATGTAGCCCTGCTGAGCTACAAACATTCAAGGATTGGTGTGATCATGACTTGAAAGCCAAGTGTTATATGCTGGCTTCTATGTCTGTTGAGCTGCAGAGGCGTTTTGAGGATGCTAAGAATGCTGCTGACATTCATCTACATATCTGTAAGCTCTTTGGTAAGCATACACGCCCACTTAGGCATGGACATTGTAAGCGTAACTACAAGGAATATCTTGAGCAGAATGGTTTTGGAAAGGATACATTCTACATTGAAGCAAATATTTCAATGAACTCTTCTTCTTGGGTGTTTGATACCGACTGTGGGTCACATCTCTGTAATGATTTGTAGTTGATGGCACGAAGTAGGAGACTCAGGGAAGGTGAGACCTTCTTGAGGTAGGGCAATGGGGCAAGAGTTGCTGCCAAAGCTGTGGGAGATGTTTACTTATTGTTGACCAATGATTTTAAATTAATTTTGAGAGATGTTTTGTTTGTACCAGATTTGGTGAAAAACATTGTTTTCATTTCTATGCTTGATAAGGATGGATATTCTTGTTTATTTGGCAAAGGTGTTTGCAATATTTACAAGAATGAATGTTTAATTGATACAGGTGAATTGGAAAACGATCTCTATAATTTAAAATTGAAATATATTCCAATGTATAATGTCCAAGAGATATTAAAAACACACAAGAGAAAACAAGATACTCTAAATCCGGCACACTTGTGGCATGCTCGATTAGGTCATATATCTTTAAGAAGGATGAACAAGCTAGTGGGAGAAGGCATGCTTGATATATCTGATATTAATTCTCTTACTACTTGTGAACAATGTCTAAAAGGAAAGATGACCAAAATTCCCTTTAAGGGCCATGTGGAGCGAGCCAATGGACTGTTGGATTTGATCCATACAGATGTGTGTGGTCCATTTAGCATCACCACTAAGCACGGACATTCTTACTTCATCACCTTTACCGATGGCTTCTATAGTTATGGGTATGTGTATTTGATGAAATACAAATCTGAAGCTTTTGAAAAGTTTAAAGAATTCATAAATGAATTAGAAAAACAATTGGGACAAAGCATCAAGGCACTTCTATCGGATTGAGGTGGTGAGTACTTGAGTGCTGAATTCCAAGAGTATCTTATTGAGAATGGGATTCTCTTGCAGTGGACTCCACCTGCTACACCTCAGTTGAATGGTGTTTCAAAACGTCGTAACGGGACTTTCATGGACATGTTCGGTCTATGATAGGGTTCACGGAGTTGCCGCCATCCTTTTGGGGATATGCGCTTGAAACAGCGGCACTGTTGTTGAACAATGTACATTCAAAGGCAGTTGATAAGACACCAAATGAGATATGGATGGGAAAGCCTCCTAATTATTCTTATCTTAGAATATGGGGGTGTCCTGCTTATGTGAAGCAGACAGTGGGAGATAAATTGGATGCTCATCCATTTTATGCTACTTCGTGGGATATCCAAGGAATTCGGTTGGATATTATTTCTATCATCCAAAAGAAACAAAGTTGTTTATTTCTAGGAATGCAACCTTCTTGGAGAATGAATTTCTATTGGATAGAAAATGGGAGATGATAGAACTTGAAAAAGTTTGAGAAACACCCACGATTGTAGAGCCCATACCCAAACAGCCAAGAGAGGAGATACATGCTCCTAGAAGATCCGAGAGGATCTCGAGACCACCTATGAGGTATAGTCTGCTTCTTGAAGAGGGCCAAGATGAGCCTGACCATGGATGTGATCCAAGGACCTTCAAAGATGCATTGTCTGATACCGATTCATCCAAGTGGCTTGAAGCTATGGAATCTGAGATGAATTCCATGCATTCGAACCAAGTGTGGAATCTTGTGGATCCACCTGAGGGAATTATTGTCATAGGGTCACGTCCCATCATGTCTAGTCATGGTCATAGTCCACAACTCTCGGCATATACTGGACCTCGTTCCTAATGAAATCCCCTCATTATGAATATCAACCTACAAAGTTCACACAGATCACTGTTCTAAGGAAACAACCTAGATCAAAGCCCAATATTCCAAACCGAACAATATTCCAATGCCTCCAGATGAATTGCCTCATCACTGGCACTAACCAAGTCAAACGAATAATTAGGCCAATTCTAGGAAAACACCTACAGTAACCACAAGTCAAATAGTTACAGTTGGTTTACTCAAAATCTATGAGTTACAACAGTTGAACACTAATCAACTAATTTCAAGCCGAACATAGAAAATCACCGCAGTCATTCACAAATTTTTTGATAAATAATACACGTATCATTTCTTCAAGTTATGTACAATTCCCTTTATTACAATCCCATGTAATACAATTACAGTATTCCAAAAAAATACAACAAAATTTACAAATAATAACTTGAATGATACAACCCGATTCTGATGATTCATTACAACTGAAATACTGTTTTACAATTACATCAATACAGTATTTAAAATCATCGTACTAGTCTTTGTTCCTTGAGCATGAAGATTTAATAGAAACACGCATCAATGCTAGCGTAATCCTGACCAAATCTCTCTACCCATCCTCCTGCAAAGACATCCGGAGATATGATTTGCGCTCGCTAATCAGCTATGCTCTACATCAATTCCTGTCAGTTGACCTCTTCTGCTCACGATCTACCATCAGCGTTCTTCTTGTATTCATATTATGCTTTTGAACATGAAGTTTCCCGTGTGCCTACCGAAAGCATCGATACATGCATACCGGCAAAACCACGTTCTGCATGAGTTTAAAGACCTTACCTTAGAAACCAGTCGTACCTTAGCCACTTGAGGCATTTCCTGGTGAAGGTATTTATGACAATCTCTCCAACTATGAGTGTAGAATCTCTTCGGACAGGAACCATATGGGTTATTACTAACCATTAATTCCAAAAAGTCCTCAGAGGTATCTGACGCGATATACTCGTTCTTCTCTTCCAGTCTTTCCCGGCTGGAATCCATATGTTCTTCGATCGACATCCCAATGCATCGAATAATGAACAGCCCACAGCAGTCAACATATCTATTGATATGCAATTACTGGTGTTCTCATCACTGTTGCATTCCTTATAGTAAAGACTTCTGCCGCAAACCTCGACAATGAAGAATCAAATCATCCTTCGTTAGGTCTTACCAATCCTACAAGGATAATCCAAAGTCTCAGTACTATATCCAAAGTCTCTTGCATGCAGCTCTGATACCCAATATGTGTCGTAACTGTACCCAATCTCGACACCTGATGACCTTCATGGAGTCGGTAAATGAGTCAAAGTATAGTACTAGCATATAGAGTCTCCATGATGTTTCAAGTAGTAAGGACTAATGATGTACAACCAAAACCACGGACTTATCCACTCAATTAGTGAAAACCACTTGGAAAGTCCTAATAGGGTAGTTTGATCATCCATCCAATGAATATCCATTTGCATGCTTCGAACATCTCTATGTTTCATACCAATAAAACGTGGTACTCGGCATCGCAAATGCTAGTCTCAATCTCGAGCGATCCTTATCCTTATTGTGGACGGCTCAATTGACAAGGAACTGGTTTAGAATATACAGTGATTATAAGATGTGTTTCATGATAGTCATCCATATTCACTATCACATCTTACATGCACTCTAGTATATTCAAGGTCTTTATCTAAACATCATATAGTACGCCACAATCATAACAATATGACAAAAGATAAAGTGAATGCCAATAAAGAGTGTAAATTATTAAACATAGATTGTTTACAAATAGAGTCATAAAGGCCCTCAGCCACAAGTTGGCTAGCAGGGCACCCACTCTTTCAATCTCCCACTTGCCCTAAAGCCAACTACTCATACTACGTAGTCCCATTGCTTCGTGATGTTTGTCAAACAAGGGTCCTGGCAAGGGCTTAGTAAGTGGATCAGCGATATTGTCTGCAGAGGCCACTCTCTCGACAGTGATGTCTCCTCTTTCCACGATCTCCCGGATTATGTGGTATTTCCTCAGTATGTGTTTGGATCTTTGATAAGACCTTGGTTCCTTTGCCTGAGCAATGGCACCAGTGTTGTCACAGTACACCAGGACTGGACCAACAGCTTCAGTAATGACCCCGAACTCTTGAACGAAATTCCTCATCCAAACAACCTCTTTAGCAGCAGCTAATGCTGCAATGAACTCTGCCTCAGTGGTAGAATCCATTGTGGTGTCTTGCTTGGAACTCTTTCAAGAGACAGCACCAGTATTGAGCATGAATACAAATCCAGAGGTTGATTTCGAGTCATCCACGTCGCTTTGGAAGCTAGAGTCGGTATAGCCTTCCAATTTTAATTCTCCTCCCCCATAAACCATGAATATATTCTTAGTCCTTTTCAAGTACTTAAGAATATCCTTCATAGCTTTCCAATTCATTTGGCTGGGGTTGGCCTGATATCTGCTCGTGACACTCAGGGCAAAGGCTACATATGTCTGGTAGATATCATCTCATACATGATACTACCTATAACTGACGCATATGTTATGTGTGTCATTTTCTCTATCTCTTCGTCAGTCTTGGGAGACATAGACTTGGACAAAGAAACTCCATGACACATAGGTAGATGTCCTCTCTTGGACTCATCCATAGAGAACCTCTTCAATATGGTGTCGATGTAGGTCGCTTGAGTGAGTCCTATAATTCTCTTAGACCTATCTCTATAGATCTGTATTCCAAAAATATAGGATGCCTCACCCAAGTCCTTCATCGAAAATTTACCAGATAACCATATCTTTGTTGACTGTATTATCCCTACATCATTCCCAATGAGTAGGATGTCGTCAACATAAAGCACTAAGAATGTCACAGCATCCTTAACTACTTTCTTGTACACGCACGGTTCCTTCAGGTTCTTGATGAAACCAAAGTCCTTTATTGTTTCATCGAATTTTTGGTTCCAACTTTTTGACGCCTGTTTGAGACCATAGATTGATCTCTGAAGCTTGCATACCTTATGCTCGCTTCCCATGGATGTGAATCCCTCAGGCTGCATCATATAGATCTCTTCCTTAATGTTTCAATTAAGAAACACATTCTTCACATCCATTGGCCATATCTCATAGTCATACCATGTTGCTATGGAAATTAGGATTCTTATGGACTTGAACATTGTGACTGGTGAAAAAGTTTCATCATAGTCAACACCTTGTCTTTGAGTATAACCTTTTGCGACCAATCATGCCTTGTAGGTCAACACCTTACCATCAGGCCCAAGTTTCCTCTTGTAGATCCATTTACACCCTATAGGAAAAATTACATCGGGAGGATCTACTAATGACCAAACTTGGTTTGTATGCATGGAGTCTATTTCAGACTGCATGGCTTCAAGCCATAAATTCGAATCGGCATCAGAAATTGCCTCCTTCAAGTTTCTTGGATCACATCCAATGTCAGGTTCACTTTGATCCCCTTCAAGTAGGAGATTAAGTCGAACAGGAGGTCTAGAAGCCCTTTCGGATTTTCTAAGAAGTGGCGTGTTATTTATTGGTTCTTGAGGTATGGGGTTGTTATTTTGTATCTCGGGTTCTTCTCGAACTTCTTCGAGTTCAATCATTTTGCCTTTTCTATCAAGTAAGAACTCCTTATCAAGGAAGGTGGCATTCCTAGAAACAAACACTTTTGTTTCAGTAGGATGATAGAGGTAATATCCGATCGAATTCTTTGGATACCCTACAAAATAACATAATGTGGATCGACTATCCAACTTATCTCCCACTGTCTACTTCACGTAAGCAGGACATCCCAGAATCCTCAAGTACGAATACTTAGGAGTTTTTCCAGTCCATAATTCGTATGGAGTTTTATTCAATGCTTTAGTGTGGACATTGTTTAACAACAACACTGCCGTTTCAAGTGCATAGCCCCAAAACGAAGGTGGGAGCTCAGTGAAGCTCATCATAGATCTAACCATGTCCAACAGAGTTCGATTACGACGCTCTGCTACACCATTAAGCTGAGGTGTGGCAGGAGGAGTCCACTGAGAAAGAATTCCATTTTCTTTCAGATAGTCTAAAAACTCGGTACTCAAGTATTCACCGCCTTGATCAGATCGAAGTTCTTTAATACTTTTACCTAGCTGATTTTCTACTTCAGTCTTGAATTCTTCGAACTATTCAAATGATTAAGACTTATATTTTATAAAATATAAATACCCATACCTAGAATAATCATCAGTAAAGGTAATAAAGTAGGTGTGACCAAATTTAGTACCAATACTAAATGGGCCACAAACATCTGTATGGATCAGATCCAATAGATTTTTACTACTCTCAAGCTTTAGATGAGCCACAAACATCTGTATGGATCAGATCCAATAGATTTTGACCAAGCTCAGGCTTTCTTTTAAAAGGTGTTTTAGTCATATTTCCTTTCAAGCAAGACTCACAAGTAGATAGAGAGTTTATATCTGACATATCAAACATGCCCTCTCCCACTAGCTTGTTCATCCTCCGTGAGGAAATATGACCTAGCCTAGCATGCCAAAGGTTTGCTTGGTTTTGACTATCGTTTTTCCTTTTCATTGTTGTTGCCGGTTTATCAACATAATTAACTGGTACGTCTTTTAATTTTAAGTTATATAGATCATTTTCAAGTTGTCCATATCCAATCAAACATTCATTCTTAAAAATATTGCAAATCTCATTCACAAAATTGCAAGAAAAACCATCTCTATCAAGCATAGAAACAAAAATAATGTTTTTAACCAAATCTGGCACAAATAAAACAGCTCTCAGAAATAACTTAAAATTGTTCTGCAAAATTAAACAAACATCTCCCACAGCTTTTGCCTCAACTCTGGAACCTTTCTCGAGCCTCAACTGGGTCTCACCCATCCTCAGCTTACGACTTCTTGACATCACCTGCAAATAATTGCAAATGTATGATCCACATCCGGTATCCAATACCCAAGAAGTAGTATTAAGTGAAACATTTATTTCAATATAAAACATACCCTTCGCAGTTCACAACTGCTCGAGATATTCCTTGCAGTTACGTTTCCAGTGTCCGGGTTTCTCGCAGTGATGACAAACATCTTCAGACTTGTCCGTTAGAAGCTTTGGTCTTGTGCTTCTTCTTGGGCCTAGTTTTCTTGGGTGGGGCAGAACGTTTCTTACCCTTTGCACTTGGCCCCTTCTTAGCAGAAGAAGAGGAGCCCACCAAGATAACTGGTTTATCCTTCTTGAATGTGGCCTCATAAGTGACAAGCATATTGACCATCTCTTCAAGGGTGGCCTCTAGCTTGTTAATATTGAAGTTCACCACAAAACCGTCAAACAATGGAGGAATAAAAATAAGCAATAAGTCCACACACAGTTCGTGCTCCAACGTCAACTCGAGGGTCACCAATTTTTCAATGAGCCAAATCATGCGTACCCCATGTTCACGGACCGAAGCCCCTTCTCGCATGCGGCACGTCATCATCTCTTTGACAGTGGAGTACCTCTCAGCTCTCGATTGAGCCCCGAAAAGATCCTTGATGTGCATGTGTATGTCAGCAGCATTCACGGCATCCTCAAATCGCCTCTGGAGTTCATCAGACATCGAAGCTTGAATGTAGCATTTGGCCTTGATATCATGGTCCCACCATTTATCAAATTTGGCCAACTCTTCCGGACTGACATCAGCCGGTGCTTCCTTCGAAGGAGATTTTATAGCACGTAGAAAATCTTCTCCGAGCATAGGACAATCTTCAATTTATGAAACCATTCCATATAGTTTGCACCAATCAGTTTGTTTTGTTCGAGAATAGAAAACATTGGATTACGCGAATTCATCATAATGATATACTGAAAAGATAACAAAGAATAATCAGTGATTTTTTAATTAATTTACAAAGACATAAATTAAGGCGAGTTTAATATTATGAATCACTCTCCCACTATTTTAATGATTTCACCACCCTCTAGTGAAAACGAGAAAACCATTTTCTTTAGTAGGATCATGGAGCCCAATTTACAAATTATAGTTCCGAATAAAATCAGCCAATTATAATTTTAAAAAGGTAGAGTCCAATTGCTACTAGAGCAACCTCCATGTTTTTACCTCATATCCAATAAAGGGCCCAATAATATGACGCCATTTATAATCATATGTCAAGTTGGCCCATCAATATTAAGTTGTGCTGGACGGTCGCCATGTGGACCCCCAATAATATGAGTCGATCCCATGGGAGTTCCACTCAACTTACAACAATTGTCTACTCAATGCACAGCTTTCTGGCGAACGGGCCCCCCCCCCCAATAATATGAAACGGACCACGACCGCGGGTAGCATCCATCATGCATTCACAGTTGATGGAAGGTAGGAAAATATAAACTATATTTAATTTCCCCTTTTTGTTAAACTTGATATTAATTTTAAATCATATTTAAAATGAGGGACTTTAATTTTGAAAAATTATATCATCATTTAATTAGTTTGTATGTTTGCAGGATTCATGCAATTTAGATTAAACATGCATACAACAATAATATCAAATATTAAATAAAGGATGATCGATGCCTAGATCTAGTCGACCCGTGGTTGCCAATCACGAGTCTAAGTCCAATCCTAGGTGATATGCAAGTATGCAATGCAATCCTATTACATTGAGCTTCCAATTTACATTTCTTCGGCCTTTATCATCTACTACTGGGCCCACCATCATCTTCAAATCTATATCTCCCACTAAGTCTAAAAAATTTACAATAAATTTCGATGACAAATAGGGGATACATATTTTAAGGGTGAGAACGGACCATAAACCAGACCCACTTTTATTACAGATGACAAATCAAATTGGGCCATAATACAAGCACATTAATAAAAACCCAACAACATAATAAAAACCAAATGTAAACAAGGGTCATGGCAATCGATCATACTTTTATCCAATTATTTACTTCAATTAAATGATTCGATAACATGCAATTCAAAATGGCAATATATTTAAACAGATAAAATCATATTTTATACATAAAATCCCATTTTATATATAAAATCATATTTCATCTAATTTATCCATAAAATCATATTTTATACATAAAATCTAATTTTATATAAAATCATATTTTATCATCAATTGTACCAAAATAAATAATTTTTCATAAAATTTAATTTATTGGATTAAATTTATAAATTTTCCAAAAATTCAAATTTATCCAAAAATTAATTTTCTTAAAATTTCCGGGTTCAAACAATTTTGACCCATTTCCTCGTGGACCAACCAAAACAATTTTAGATCGGGCCAAAAACTGGTCCCAATAACTGTTACCGGGCTGAAATTCATAATTTAAAAAAAAAATAAAGAAAAATACAATTTTCTGGGGCTGCCCGGGACGATCCCGGGCAGCCCACACCCTGCCCAGCTGCACGCTAGGCTAGGGCAACATTTGCACCAACCCAGCCGCCGGATGCTGGGCTGCCGCGTCTGGCCCAGCACATTGGGCTGCTGCCCGCTGCCCCAGTCCAGAATTATTATTTTTTTTCATTTTTTTTTACTGAAAACCGAGGCTAAGTACAATCGATAAAAATTTAATCGTTAGATCTGAGAACCTGGCTTTGATACCACTGTTGGAACACGTTCTCGGATCTGTCAGATCTGATACCCATGGCAGCAAAATTTTAAAATTTTTATTTTTAGATCTGGAACGATTCCAGATCATAGGGTGCCAGATCCTTACGATTAAAACAATTATGTAAAATAAAACAGAATTAAATTTTATCTCTCAAGTCTCAACTTGAGGTTATGGACTCCAACAGATAAATCTGCTCTTCTTGTATATCCCAGGAACCGATGCCGCGATCAACTTCTGAATCAGGTCCATGAACAGAATTCTAATCCCTCTGATAGACTTCACTAGAAAGTCTATCAGAAGTTTCTACGAGGATATTAACAGATTTGATCTGTTAAATCAGACTGCAATTTTCGAAAATTGCAGACTGGATTTTCGAGAATGGGAGACAGAGGGGTCTGCCAACCCTAGGGAGAAAGCTCTCTAGGTTTTCGAAAAAATGAGCTGTGTTGTTTAATTTCTGTACTGGAATAACTTATTTATAACATGGGCTGCTAACAGCTTATGGTCCATTAGTCATAAGTTCAAGTCTGACAAGCAAAGCCCGTATGTTCATAAATTAACATAAAATTCATCGTGAGTCAAATTGATAAACCAATTTTACCAATGTGTATAGAAACCTTTTCTGCATATTTTAAAGTCAAGATAAATTTTCTGAATCCGAATTCAGTGGTTTCCAAAAATGGCATCCCCATGTCATTTTAGAAAATCTCACTCCCTCTATTCATCAATAATAAGTCCTACTTCTCGTTCGCTAAATTTAACTCATTAAATTTAACTATCTCAATGAGGATTAGAAATCTATTACTTGTGTGACACTCAATGGTTCAGGGATACAGCTCGCCGTGGGCTCACAACTCCTTGTGACTCGGAACAAAAATTTTAGACTTGCCCATCAAATCATGGTAAGATCTCCTAGCAACATCGCCCCATGATTCCCTAGGTATCACTGATAGTGTCTGCAAGAACCAGTGGGTTTCGGTTAGCGTACAGTACGGTCCCTTCATCCATATATCCTGATCGAATCAACAACCATTGGTATATCGAGAGTTGTTCGAGATTCGATAACTATGCAATATATATTGAAGATCAAATAGTGACATTGCATGTGCAACTAGGAAACCAAGTAACCTAAAGCACAACATGTGCTCTGGCTAGAGATTTGTCACACTAATATCTCCTCAGATCGCATAGGATATCCACACTCGTAAGCGTGTGGTGAATCCTTGGCAACAAAGCATTGACTTCTATATGTGTCGTAACTGTACCCAATCTCAACACCTGATGACCCTCATGGAGTCGGTAAATGAGTCAAAGTAAAGTACTAGCGTATAGAGTCTCCATGATGTTTCAAGTAGTAAAGACTAATGGTGTACAACCAAAATCACGGACTTATCCACTCAATTAGTGAAAACTACTTGGAAAGTCCGAATAGTGTAGTTCGATCATCCATCCAATGAATATCCATTTTCATGCTTTGAACATCTCTATGTTCCATACCAATGAAACGTTGTACTCGGCATCGCAAATGCTAGTCTCAACCTCGAGCGATCCTTATCCTTATTGCGGACGGCTCAATTGACTAGGAACTGGTTTAGAATATACAGTGATTATAAGATGTGTTTTGTGATAGTCATCCATATTCACTATCACATCTTACATGCACTCTAGTATATTCAAGGTCTTTATCTACGTCACAATCATAACAATATGACTAAAGATAAAGTGAATGCCAATAAATAGTGTAAATTATATTAAAGAAAGATTGTTTACAAATAAAGTCATAAAGGCCCTCAGCCACAAGTTGGCTAGCAGGGCACCCACTCTTTCACGGATAAACATACAAATGTGATGCATGAAAATGACAGGGTATCAATATTAGGGATAATTGTATACAAACTGCTACGACTGGCGCCTGGGATATGAGCTCGTCACATCAGGGTAGCTAACCATTGTGTGCGACCACTTACTCCTGAATCTCAGACGCGGACCACGAAGTCCTCTAGGTACCAGTACCTAAAGGTACTCGATATCAAACGTCCAAAAAGGGCTGAGCAACCCTAATTGGCTCATCTCAAAAGATGTACAAATGTACAGGCACAAGATGATATGTAGCCACATAACAATAATAACATGCAAACACATAAATGCAATCATACGAGCATGCATATCCACTAGCAATCTAAGTCAGTACTTAAGTACCTTACTACAGGCAAACCTAGCAGTCTCACTCTAGGTTCCAAGCCTATCATCAAATCTAAATTGCAAATACTCAAGCATCATTTAATAAGCTCTAAAAGTCTTAACTAAGCTATTGCATACTCCTAAATAATTTAAGGAAACCATAGCTATACCTGCGTTCGTCGTCAGCCCATAAATGACAACTATCCCGCAACTAGGGGCACACTCCTATTGCAGCTCCACAACCTTGAGCACGGATCCCCTACACGAGCACTGCTCCTCTACTATGTCAGCCACTGTCTGACTATTCTAAAATATACTCCCTACTCCAACTCTAAAATAAGAGTACCCAAAGCCCAAAAACAGAGTCACGTGGGCAAAGGAGGGGATTTGGAATTCGCAAGAAATGAAAGCCTCGGACCTTATATTTATAGGACACGATCGGAACCTCCGTTGCAGCATCGGAGCTTCCGATAGCCCTTATCTGCCACGCATCGTTCCCTCATTGGCTGGCTGTAGATAGAGGAAATCGGAACCTCCATTCCCGATCAGAGCTTCCGTTGTCTCTTACGTCATGGCTGACGTAATATCAATGAAACGGCCGTTACACATCGGAGCTTCCGATCACCATCGGAGCTTCCAATTATCACAACGGAGCTTTCGTTCTTGGTCACCCAACGGGCCATTTCCGATCCTTCTGAGTCCATTTCCGAAGTCCGTTAATCCATCTGGAATTCCCTTAATCATGTTTTACTTAATCTAAACATGATCACATATTAATTACTCATTAATCGTTAATTATGGATACGGGCTACTACAGTTGTACTCACATTGTACTCACCTGGAAAGTCTAATTTGTAGACGTTGTCATTGATCCGCTCTAAGACAGCTTGGAAAGGCCCATCTCCCCTAGGTAGTAACTTAGAATGTCGCTTATCCGAGAACTGCTCCTTCCTCAAATTCAATCATACCCAATCACCGGGTTCAAACACAACTTTCTTTCTACCTTTGTTCGCTTGCTTTGTATATTGCAATTCTTCTTCTCAATGTTCGCCTTAACCTTCTCATGCAAATTTCTCACAAACTCTGCCTTTTTCTTGCCATCCGTGTTAACCCTTTCACTCGTAGGCAAAGACATCAAATCCAATGTAGTTAAAGGATTAAAACCATACACAATTTCAAAAGGTGAAAAATTCGTAGTAGAATGCATGCTACGATTATATGCAAACACAACAAATGACAAACATTCTTCTCAACTCTTAAAATTCTTTTTGATTATAAAACGCAACAAAGTTCCTAGCGTTCTATTAATGACTTCAGTCTGACCATCCGTTTGAGGATGACATGTAGTAGAAAATATCAATTTAGTACCAAGTTTGCACCATAACATTTTCCAAAAGTAACTCAAGAAACGAGTATCCCTATCAGAAACAATACTCATAGGCATGCTATGCAATCTAACAATTTCATTAAAGAACAAATCCGCAACATGAGAAGCATCATCAGATGTATGACGCGCTATGGAATGAGCCATCTTAAAAAACCGATCAACCACAACAAAAATAGAATCACTCCTCTTCTTAGATCTCGATAGTCCTAAAAAAAATCCATAAAAATGTCTACCCATGGTTTACTACTAACGGGAAGCGGCATCTACAATCCATATGGTTGTGTCTTAGACTTAGACTTTTTACAAGTCACATACCTCTCACAAATATTTTCAACATCATGCTTCATATGTGGCCAATAAAAATGTTCATGCAAAGTTTAATAAGTTTTAGTCACCCCAAAATGTCTCATCAAACCACTTTCATGTGATTTCCTAACAAGTAATTCACGAATGGATGATTTAGGCACACATAACTTATCTTCCTTGAACAAATATCCATCATGCACGAAAAATTTATCCTTTAGACAATGCAAACATGACGCATAAATGTCACAAAAATCAAGATCACAAGCATACAACTCTTTCACATACTCAAATCCTAAAAATTTATAATCTAAAGTAGATAAAAGTACGTACCTTCGTGATAGAGCATCCGCTACCACATTTTCCTTCCCCTGCTTGTATTTGATAATGTAGGGAAAAGTTTCCACGAACGCTACCCACTTGTCATGTCTCTTGTTCAACTTTTGTTTTCCTTTGAGATTCTTCAAGGATTCATGATCCGTATGAATTACAAACTTCTTTGGCCTCAAATAGTGTTGTCATGTCTCGAGTACCCTCACCAGTGCATAGAACTCCTTGTCGTAGGTAGGATAATTCAATGACACCAGACCGCTTAAATCGGTGTCTACTAGCAAGTATACTAGGTCAAGTAATATTAAAGTGGACAGAGAGACCAAGTATCGATCCCACGGAGACTGTAGTCAATTCTCAAGAATTAATTATTTAGCTTAATCTAGACAGAATAATAAAAATGTTGCGATGAATTAAATAAAAAATAAATTATTAAAAATAATAAGAATTTAAAATAGAATAATAAATTCAATTAAATTGATAAAACCAAGACACACGCAGGTACCTAACAAATCATATAACATATAGACGATTCAGGACTCAGGTTTAATCTTAAATTACGGCGATTTTTCCTAACTTGTTTAAATGTCTATTTCTAGAACAATTAAACCTATTCAAATATTGACGGATTAATTTTTCATAATTCTAATCAAACTAAAATGCATTAGGAACTATGAGAATTCAGTTTGCACCTAAAACCGCACGATGACATCGAATATTATTTCTAGTCAATTTTACCTCGTGTTAATTATTAGAGTGATCGAAATCAATTTCTCCACTTTTGACTTGGAATCGATTAACATGCAAGCAAACAATTAGCCAGATCATTCACAAGATAAATATAAATGTAATAATCAATAAAATAAAACCAAATCGGAAAAATCCTAAACAAACATCCAAGTTTTCTATATAGATTTGTTCGGCCCAATCACGTGGCCTTGTTTGAAGAAAATCAATCAATAGTTGAAAACAATAATCAAACAAAAATTAAGAAAGAAGAACAGAAGAAAGAAAAGAGAAATATTCTCTCCCAAAATTGTAGCTGCATCTATGTGTTGTGCACCTTCTCTTTATGAAATCTGGAACCCTTCATCTGATATTTTTTCTCCTTTTTATATGGCTTTGAAAGACCATAAAATAAAGCCCAAAAAGTTAATATTTTTAATTCCCAAAAATTCCATACTCTGAGTCTGCGCGATGCCTCGCTCGAGCGGCAAAAAGTTACCACTCGAGCAGACAACTTTCTGCCCAAAACACGTATTTTTCCAGCACAGGTCTCGCTTGAGTGGTAACAAATTCCCGCTCGAGAGAGCGAGTTTCAGTCTAGCGCGCAGCGTTTTTAAAAATTCATATCTGGAGTTCTAGCCGTTGGATCGAGCCGAAATTTTGACATCAGCTTCAAAACATCTTGAACTTGAATTTGAATGATGCAGATTGGATTTGAATCTCTTAAATTCAAGAATGAATTTTTTATCATTGCTGCTCTATATTTCATTCTTGCGACTCTTCTATTGCTCCAAATTCTTGATTTCTTCAATATTTACTTCAAATAAAACGCGGAGAGTGAAATGCACATGCATGAGATAAATTATAAATAAAACATATAAAAACACACATGAAACCATATGAATGCATGCCAAGTAAATCTAAAAAAACACAAAATAATGCACACAAAAGACACTTATCAATTCCCCCATACTTAAACCTTTCTCGCCCTCGAGCCCTCAAGAAAGACATATGACAAGAAAACACAAAACACAAACAAAAGTAGGAATGATTCATGGTAAGTGTCAGCCTCAGAGAAGTTCTATTGTCAACTAAAAAACACAAATGCTCTCAACCATTCATAATAAACCTTCGGTTTAGCGTGAACGTGCGTGTGTGCCATGTCATTCTAGTTACATACAACTTAGACAGAATCTGTTCTATGACTGCTTAGCGAACTATGATAAATCAGTGCAAGTTTCACAATCAAGTTCTCCTTCATCTCAAAAAAATCTAACAAAAACACAACTCTCTTGAGATAGATTACGCACCTCCAGATTTTACACCCGGTTTTCTTAAGCCTCAATAATTACCCGCAAACTTAGCTATAACTATGATAAGATTAGAATTTAAATCCCATCTTCTATAGCCCGGATGGAGCTACAATCCCATTGAATCCGCAGACTTAGTCTTGGACGTGGTAATTAGGATTTCAATTCCTCGTTCATGACCCGGATGGAGTAGATTTTTTCAAAGAATTTTTATTTTTATTTTTTTTTTAAAATTTTGGTGCGCCCAAGATCATAAGTGAAAATTTAGAGACTCATCAAAATTCACAGAACACAGGTAAGCTCCACAAAACACCTATTGTCGTGTAATGATCAAATAGAAAGAAAATACATCAAATCTTTTGCTAAAATTCACTGGTGTAACATGAGTGCTTTAAAATATTTACGGGTCAACCTACAGTTTCTCATTACAAGTTAAGAGCAAAAACAAAAAAATTTCACAAAATTCAAAACTTCATATCATCATTAGCTTCCAATTATCATCCTACTCAATACACATTCAAACAACAACAAAATTGACACGAACTACATGCAAACAAAGTAAAACATGACATATGCAACACAAATATAGTAAAAATAAAAACATAAAAACTAGACTACCCCCCCCCCCCCCGGTACTTATCCAAAGAATTGCCCTCAATGCTTTAGATAAAATGAACATAATGCAGAAACAAACAGACAAATGAAAAACGAACAAAAACACAATGAAAACAAAAATAACACTCACCTGGTTTATGCGTCTGCATCTTCCTCCTGCTGTAGAACTTCAACAACAACTTCACTTATCAGGTCAACATACTGCACATACAAAGGCGGCGGGTAAGACGTTAGATTAGCAAAAAAATAATAGAAAAGAAAATAACAAAAATAGATAAAGGAAAGAAAACACTGGGTTGCCTCCCAGTCAGCGCTAAAGTTATAGTCTATAGTTCGACTATGCAGAAGCAACCATCAAAGAGCGGTTGCCGCCCATAGTAAGAATCATACGACTCTATGTATGGGTCTTGATTTCCTACGCCCTCAAGCTTTGCGTGATATTGACATGGAAAGCTCGTGCCTCAACAATACTCGGCATGAACTGATTATTTTGGAAGAAGACTCCTAATCTAAGCTGAAGCTCATCGAGGATATAATACTGTGAAGGTGGCTGATGGGCATGTTTGTGTTGCATATTTTAATATCATTGTGTTGTTATTTTGCATGCGTTTATGTGTTTTAATTAAGCATTGTGTTCATGTAACGCCCCGTTTTTATCTTAAATGAGTTTATTTGAGTTAATCGGAGATAACAGAGTTCACGAGCCGACTCGATTTTGATCAGGGTCTATTTTGCAAATTTTGGATTTTTCAGGGACTAAAACGCAAATATTGAGTTTAATATATTATCTACACTTGGAAGAGATTTGACTTAGTCTCTATTGCTTCTCCTTCTTCCCTTCCATCGTGTTCTTCCATTGGAGCTTGGGGAAACGCTTCTTCAAGCTTTCAAAATCCAGTCCGAGCTCGATCCGTCCGTTAGAAATTAATTCTGAAGGCAGATTATCGATCACTGCAGTGAGAGCTCTGTTATATTGTAAGTATTTCTCCGATCGGATATGTTTTGTTTTTCGGAGGTTGTTAGAATCGATTTAGATTCTAGTATGTTGTTCTAGACAGAGTTCTGATCGTTTATTATCTGTCGGTTTTGAATTAGAGCGACGTCCGGATTTGTTATGATTTTTGGAAGCCATTTTCGAAAATGTGGTTTTGAGATTTGTTGGAATTTCCTTGATATGGGTGTATTGGCTTTGTTATGAGTTGTTATCAATATTGAACTGCTGTCTGCATTGTCGGTTTGTTCAGTTATAGCCGTTATGCCGCCGGTTTGAGTTTTAGAGATTTGAACCGTTTTTGGGTTGTTGGACTTTTGCTTGAGTTGAACGTTGTTGTTGATCACTTTTTGTCTCTGGACAGATTCGTTTGGAGTTTGTCAAGCCAGAGTTAACAGCATTTTGATCGTCAAGAGTTGGACGAAGATCGGTAAAGAGTTTTACCTTGAACCGTTGTTGTTGTTTAGGTTGTATAGTCGTTGATACAATCTTTTGTTGTAGCTTGTCCGGAGTTGGATCTACGACATTGAAAGGTAAAAGCAGTCATCGTAGCGGGATAGCATACTCGGGACAGTTGGTTCTCGATTTTCCCTTTCATATCACATATTACATCAATACTTGTTCTAGCATGTGGAACATGTATTTTGGGTTGTTAATTGAGTTGTTTATGTGGCTTATGTTTATGTTTCTGTTCTGCATTCATCTTGAGCCTACGTTGATTCAGCGGGCAGAACCGCTCTTTTTGTGTGGACGTTTGGGAACTATGATTGAGTGGCCTAGGTCGTAGTCGTATCGCCTAGTGCTAGCATACTCATTATGGTTGCTCAAAGTCTAGAGGAGCGAGATATGTGGCACCACCTCGATTGGGAGGGTCGGTGAGTCGTCACATGATCTCATCCTCGGGATCCCAAAAGCACAGCAGCAATCCTTTGTTTATCAGACTTGATATCCCGGTTTAAAGACATGCATTTCATTACGTTGTTATTGATTGTGTTGTTGTCTTGGAAGCATGTTTATTGTTGTATTACTTGATATGTTGCTTTTACTGGGATTATCATTCTCACCGGTTATCCGGCTGTTGCTTTGTTTTGTATGTGTACTTGGCAACAGGAAGAGCAGGATCAAGTCAGCATAGACCTGGTTAGCGTCCAGAGCAAGAGATAGAAGTGAGACTCGTTTAGAAGTCGAATCAGCATGTCAACCTAGTTATGTTTTGCGAACATGTTTAGTTATTCGAACTTCTCGTAATTGTTTTGTAAGCAAGAATCGATGTAGGTACTACCGTATTGAATGTTTCTCTTCCCTAAACCTTTCTTGTATTGTTTTGGCATGTCAAATACTCTTAATGCAAGTGTTTAGGTTTTGATTGGGTAAATTTCAGTGCTTTCACTTTTCTGGGCGAGGGGACGGCGCGGGCGCGCGTTTGTTGGCGCGAGCGCGCGGCCTCCTTGCGAGGTTTGGGCGCGGGCGCTCTTATTTAGAGCGCGGGCATGCTAGTCTTTGCGCAGCATAAGCGCGGGCGCGCTGCCTTAGGCGCGGGCGCGCTGATAATTGCGGGGCTTAGGCGCGGGCGCGCTGATGTCAGCGCGGGCACGCGAGCATCCTTTTTAAAAAAATATAAATTATTGGTTTCTTGTTTACATATCGCTTGCTTCTCTGATTTTAGTGGATTAGAAACGAGGTCTCACATTAAGTGGTATCAGAGAGTTAAGATTCTTGGTCGAACTAGAGTGAGCGGGTAGATCGAGTCTGCGTGTATTGACTCCTCGCATGTGTTTGAATTATTTTAACGGTGTACTTAATTCCATGCGAGCATGCTTTATTATTGAGAATTATTGAATTACATGGTTATGTGATTTAATTTATAAAGCATGATCTACTTGAGATATAACTGTTTCTGTTACCGACTGGTATCCGGTATTCCAAGCGGTTGTAAGGGCACTGATTGTAACGATTGAGATATCTCGTGTCCTAACCTTTGATTATCAGATGGGTCCTCGTCGAGTGATAAACAGAAACACACCGCCAGTTATCCCTGCGACTGAGCAGGCTAGCACTGAAGTTGATCAGTTGGATGCTTCAGCAACGCCTATGGAAACCTTGCTGAAGAGGTTTCAGTCGTTCAATCCGCCGTTATTGATGGGTTCAGAAAATCCAGTTGACTGCGAGAGTTGGTTGGATGATATTGATCAGCTGTTCGATTCCATTGATTACACAGATGACCGCAGAATCAGGTTAGTCATTCATCAGCTACGTGGGGTTGCTAAGAGCTGGTGGATCATGACAAAGAAAGCAATGGAGAGTAGAGGTACGGAAGTTATTTGGACTCTTTTTAAATCTGAGTTTTATAAGCAGTTTTTCCCTATCTCGTATCGCAAAGATAAAGGAGCAGAGTTTGCCAATCTGAGGCAAGGGAATCTGAACATTGAAGAGTACGTGGCTAAGTTCGATAGTCTGTTGCGTTTTGCACCGCTAATTGCCGGAGATGAAGAAGCTAAGGCAGATCAGTTCATCAATGGTTTGAACCCCGACTTCTTCACGTTGGTAAACACCAACAGGCCTAAAAACTTTGCGGATGCTATGAATTACGCAAAGGGAACGGAAGCAGGCTTGTGGAGGCAAAGAGGTAACCAGGTAGAACCTCAGCAACAAAGACAGTATCAGAACCCACCATCTCAGTATCAGAATCAGCCACTGCAGAATCAAAACCAGCAGCAAAGGTATGAAGGTGGAAACAGTGGGGGAAACAGAAAAGATCAGTACAAAGCAAGAGGTAAACAGTTCAAGAGGCAGGGGAACAGTTCTTCGAGTTCCAGTGGTTCGAAGCAATTCGGTTTCGGACAGAGTTCTGGATCTTCAGCCTTGTACTGCAGCAAGTGTGGGGGAAGACACTCACCGGATCAGTGTGTGGGAGTCTTCGGTAATTGTAACACATGTCAGCAACCGGGACACTTCTCTAAAGTGTGCCCTCAACGTAATAGAGATAGAGCTCAGAGTGGGAGTTCGTCTAGACCTGCAGCTCAGCCAGAGAGGCAGTCATCTGCAGTGCACTCTTTTCAACCTCAGCAACAGCAGAACAGACAGGGAGGTAGCACTAGTGCGAACCAGCCTCCGAGATAGCAAGCACGAGTCTTTGCTCTGAAAGAGGATCAGGCTCAAGCAGCACCTGATGATGTTATAGCAGGTAACTGTTTGATTTTTGGTTATTATGCTTATGTCTTGATAGATACAGGTGCTTCCCATTCCTTTATCTCTGAGAAATTTGTGTCATTGCATGCTTTGCCAACTGAATTGTTGCCTACAGTATTAGCTGTTACTTCACCTTTGGGTGGAGGAATTGTTTTTGTCACACTAGTCAGGAACTGTAAACTTTGTTTTAAGGGAAATTTGTTAGAATTAGACTGTATTATGCTTGGGTTGTCAGATTTTGATTGTATTGTCGGTATAGATGCTTTGACCAAGTACAGGGCAACAGTTGATTGTTTTCTGAAGGTTGTCGGGTTCAGACCTAAAATGGCAGACGAGTGGAAATTCTTTGGTAAGGGTTCTCGATCTTGAATTCCTTTGATTTCAGTGTTATCTATGACTCGTTTGTTACAGAGAGGTACAGAAGGATTTTTGGTTTATGCGGTTGATGTACTGAAATCTAGCCCAGCTTTGGTTGACTTACCAGTGGTTAGAAATTTTGCTGATGTGTTTCCGGAAGATGTTCCTGGATTGCCACCCATTCGAGAGGTTGAATTCAGCATTGACTTAGTGCCAGGTACTCAACCTATTTCAAAAGATCCTTATCGTATGCCACTTATTGAATTGAGAGAGTTGAAGGAGCAGCTTAAGGATTTGATTGCCAAGGGATACATCAGGCCTAGTGTATCGCCTTGGGGTGCTCCTGTGCTTTTTGTTCGGAAGAAGGATGGTTCTATGCGGCTCTGTATCGACTACCGCCAATTGAATCAGGCTACAGTTAAGAACAGGTATCCTTTACCCCGAATAGATGACCTTTTTGATCAACTGCAGGGTTTTTCTGTCTACTCTAAGATTGATCTGAGGTCAGGTTATCACCAGTTGAGAGTGCGAGAGGAAGACGTTCCTAAGACCGCATTCAGAACGAGGTATGGTCATTTTGAGTTTATAGTCATGTCGTTCGGTTTGACTAACGCTCCAGCGGTTTTTATGGGTTTGATGAACCGTATCTTTCAGCATTTTTTAGATGAGTTTGTCATTATCTTTATCGATGATATTCTTATCTACTCGAAGAACCGTACTGACCATGCAGAGCACTTGAGGACCGTACTCCAGATTTTACGAGCTGAGCAGTTGTTTGCCAAGTTGTCTAAGTGTGAATTCTGGTTAGATCGAGTTGTCTTTCTCGGTCATATTATTTCTGAAGATGGGATTTCTGTCGATCCCAGCAAGATTGAAGCGGTTATGAATTGGCCTAGACCTACTTCAGTGTCGGAGATCCGAAGCTTCATGGGTTTAGCTGGTTATTACCGTCGTTTCATCGAGGTTTTCTCGTCTATTGCCAAGCCTATTACCCAGCTGACTCAGAAGAATGCGCCTTTTGTCTGGACTGCAGATTGTGAGGCTAGCCTTGTTGATCTGAAGAGGAGACTGACCAGTGCTCCAATTCTTTCTATTCCGAAGGGTACTGGAGGTTTCATAGTCTATTGTTATGCTTCTAACCGAGGCTTGGATTGTGTTCTTATGCAGCATAAGCATGTGGTAGCGTATGCATCGAGACAGCTAAAACCGCACGAGACTCGTTATCCGGTTCATGATCTTGAACTAGCTGCGATCGTCTTTGCTCTGAAGATCTGGCGTCACTATCTTTATGGTGAGTCTTTCGAGATCTTTTCTGACCATAAGAGCCTTAAGTACTTGTTTTCACAAGCAGAGCTGAATATGAGACAGAGAAGATTGTTAGACCTGTTGAAGGATTTCGACTGTTAAATCAAGTATTATCCGGGGAAGTCGAATGCAGTTGCAGATGCCTTGAGCCGAAAGCTTTGTTCCTTATCTCTTTCTACTATTGGTGTTTCTCAGTTGATCGATGTTTGTTGCACTTCTGGTTTAGAGTTTGAAACAGATATGGAGACTATCAGAGTGTTTGCTATTCAAGCCGAACCGGAGTTGTTTGTTGCAATCAGAGAAGCACAGAAGTCTGAGCCGAGCATTCAGGTTTCAGTAGAGAAAGTCAGATCTGGGCATCAGTCTGAATTCCAGGTTAGAGATGATGTACTGTATGTGAATAACCGTATTGTTGTGCCTGATATTTCGGTGTTGAGGCAGCGTATTCTTCGAGAGGCTCATTGCCGTCGGTTTAGTATTCATCCTGGAGGTCGTAAGATGTACAACGATCTGAAGATTCAGTTTTGGTGGAAGAGAATGAAGAGCGATGTAGCGAGGTTTGTATCTCGGTGTTTGAATTGTCAGCAGGTGAAAGCAGAACGAAAGTGACCAGGAGGTTTGTTGCACAGTCTATCTGTTCCTGAATGGAAGTGGGATCACATTTCCATGGATTTCATCACGAAGCTACCACGATCCGTTCGAGGATGCGATGCCATTTGGGTAGTGATCGACCGATTGACGAAGTCTGCGTGTTTTATTCCGTACAGGATGATGTATCGTCATGATCAGATGGCTGAGTTGTATGTTAGCAATGTGGTGAGACTGCATGGTGTGCCGAAGTCGATCGTTTCAGACAGAGATCCTAGATTCACTTCTCACTTCTGGCACAGTCTTCAGGGGGCACTTGGTACTCGATTGCATTTGAGTATAACTTATCATCCTCAGACCGATGGACAGTCAGAGCGGACTATCCAGACGTTAGAGGATATGCTGCGAGCGGTAGTGCTAGACTTTGGCACTAGTTGGCAGGATTCTTTGCCTCTTGTCGAGTTTTCTTACAACAACAGCTTCCAAGCGAGTATCGGTATGGCGCCTTTCGAGGCTTTGTATGGTAGAAAGTGCCGATCTCCGTTGTTTTGAGATGAATTGTCCGAGTCACCAGATTTGGGACCACAGATGCATAGAGATATGGCAGAGCAGGTTAAGATCATTCAGACCAGAATGAAGTCAGCTCAAGATAGACAGGCGAAGTATGCGAATTTCAGGCGTAGACCTCTGAGTTTTGATCAGGGAGACCGAGTCTTTCTGAAGATTTCACCTTTCAGAGGCACTGTCAGATTCGGTAAGAGAGGGAAGTTATCTCCGAGATTCATCGGGCCGTACGAGATTCTCGAGAAGATAGGCGATCTTGCCTACAGACTTGCACTTCCTCGGTCATTATCTGGTATTCACGACGTTTTTCACGTCTCTATGCTGCGAAAGTATCAACCAGATATTTCTCATATCCTTCAGCCTGACTAAGCCGAGTTAGACGAGACTCTGAGCTACTTTGAGCGACCGATTCAGATCCTTGATCGGAAGGAGAAACAACTCAGAACCAAGTCAATCCCGTTAGTGAAAGTGCAGTGGAGCCATCACGGCGTCGAGGAAGCGACTTGGGAGACGGAATCTGACATGAGACAGCGATTTCCGGAGTTTTTCGGATGACGTGAGTTCTTCTTACTGTCTTTAGTTCTTTATTCTATCTTATGAGTTGTGGTTCTAGTTGATTTCGAGGACGAAATCTCTTCTTAGTGGGGGAGAATTGTAACGCCTCGTTTTTATCTTAAATAAGTTTATTTGAGTTAATCGGAGATAACAGAGTTCACGAGCCGACTCGATTTTGATCAGGGTCTATTTTGCAAATTTTGGATTTTTCAGGGACTAAAACGCAAATATTGAGTTTAATATATTATCTACACTTGGAAGAGATTTGACTTAGTCTCTATTGCTTCTCCTTCTTCCCTTCCATCGTGTTCTTCCATTGGAGCTTGGGGAAATGCTTCTTCAAGCTTTCAAAATCCAGTCCGAGCTCGATCCGTCCGTTAGAAATTAATTCTGAAGGCAGATTATCGATCACTGTAGTGAGAGCTCTGTTATATTGTAAGTATTTCTCCGATCGGATATGTTTTGTTTTTCGAAGGTTGTTAGAAACGATTTAGATTCTAGTATGTTGTTCTAGACAGAGTTCTGATCGTTTATTATCTGTCGGTTTTGAATTAGAGCGACGTCCGGATTTTTTATGATTTTTGGAAGCCATTTTCGAAAATGTGGTTTTGAGATTTGTTGGAATTTCCTTGATACGGGTGTATTGGCTTTGTTATGAGTTGTTATCAATATTGAACTGTTGTCTGCGTTGTCGGTTTGTTCAGTTATAGCCGTTATGCCGCCGGTTTGAGTTTTAGAGATTTGAACCGTTTTTGGGTTGTTGGACTTTTGCTTGAGTTGAACGTTGTTGTTGATCACTTTTTGTCTCTGGACAGATTCGTTTGGAGTTTGTCAAGCCAGAGTTAACAGCATTTTGATCGTCAAGAGTTGGACGAAGATCGGTAAAGAGTTTTACCTTGAACCGTTGTTGTTGTTTAGGTTGTATAGTCGTTGATACAATCTTTTGTTGTAGCTTGTCCGGAGTCGGATCTACGACATTGAAAGGTAAAAGCAGTCATCGTAGCGGGATAGCATACTCGGGACAGTTGGTTCTCGAGTTTCCCTTTCATATCACATATTACATCAATACTTGTTCTAGCATATGGAACATGTATTTTGGGTTGTTAATTGAGTTGTTTATGTGGCTTATGTTTATGTTTCTGTTCTGCATTCATCCTGAGCCTACGTTGATTCAGCGGGCAGAACTGAACTTTTTGTGTGGACGTTTGGGAACTATGATTGAGTGGCCTAGGTCGTAGTCGTATCGCCTAGTGCTAGCATACTCATTATGGTTGCTCAAAGTCTAGAGGAGCGAGATATGTGGCACCACCTCGATTGGGAGAGTCGGTGAGTCGTCACATGATCTCATCCTCGGGATCCCAAAAGCACAGCAGCAATCCTTTGTTTATCAGACTTGATATCCCGGTTTAAAGACATGCATTTCATTACGTTGTTATTGATTGTGTTGTTGTCTTGGAAGCATGTTTATTGTTGTATTATTTGATATGTTGCTTTTACTGGGATTATCATTCTCTCCGGTTATCCGGCTGTTGCTTTGTTTTGTATGTGTACTTGGCAACAGGAAGAGCAGGATCAAGTCAGCATAGACCTGGTTAGCGTCCAGAGCAAGAGATAGAAGTGAGACTCGTTTAGAAGTCGAATCAGCATGTCAACCTAGTTATGTTTTGCGAACTTGTTTAGTTATTCGAACTTCTCGTAATTGTTTTGTAAGCAAGAATCGATGTAGGTACTACCGTATTGAATGTTTCTCTTCCCTAAACCTTTCTTGTATTGTTTTGGCATGTCAAATACTCTTAATGCACGTGTTTAGGTTTTGATTGGGTAAATTTCAGTGCTTTCACTTTTCTGGGCGAGGGGACGGCGCGGGCGCGCGTTTGTTGGCGCGGGCGCGCGGCCTCCTTGCGAGGTTTGGGCGCGGGCACTCTTATTTAGAGCGCGGGCGCGCTGGTAATTGCGGGGCTTAGGCGCGGGCGCGCTGATGTCAGCGCGGGCGCGCGAACCTCCTTTTAAAAAAAAAATAAATTATTGGTTTCTTGTTTACATATCGCTTGCTTCTCTGATTTTAGTGGATTAGAAACGAGGTCTCACAGTTCATATTTCATACATCGTGTCTACATTACACGCTCCCGTGTTTAATGTATAGGACGTAGCGTATTGTCGAGGAAAAGATGGAAAAGCTATTGCGCAAGAATGAATTACGGAGCAGCAATGATCAGAAAATCATATTTAAGTTTGTAAAAATCCAAACCCGATCTACACCGTCCAGAATAAAGTTCAAGATGTTTGAAAGCAGCTGTCCAAATTTTAGCTCAATCCGACGGCTAGATCTCTGGATATGAATTTTTCAAAATCGCTGCTTGCTGGGAGAAAAGTTGCTCGCTCGATCCGCAACATCTTGCCGATCGAGCGAGACATGCTGTTCGGGAAAATATTTGTAATTTAGGAATTTTTATTATTTAGGACTCTAGCCTTAATTAAAAGATATATCTCAAATTTTAGAGTCATATTTTGAGAGAGAAAATAGAGGAGACGCAAGGGAGGCTCTGAAAGAGTTGATGCCCCGCTAGCCAACTTGTGGCTTAGGGCTTTGAGAGTCTCTTTTTGTAAACAATCTTTGTTTAATCTAATATACGTTCTTTAAATGGCGTTCACTTTATCTTATTATTATATAATGATATACTATTACTATTTTGATAAAGACCTTGAATATACTAAAGTAAGATGAGATAGTGAATATATAGAGAGATCACTGTCATGAAACACATCTTATGTTAACTGTATATTCTAAACAGTTCCTAGTCAATTGAGCCGTCCACAAATAAGGATAAAGATCGCTCGAGATTGAGACTAGCATTTGCGATGCCGAGTACCACGTTTCATTGGTATGGAACATAGAGATGTTCGAAGCATGCAAATGGATATTCATATGATGAATGATCGAACTACCCTATTCGGACTTTCCAAGTGGTTATCACTTATCGAGTGGATATAGTCCGCGGTTTTGGTTGTACACCATTAGTCCTTATTACTTGAAACATCATTGAGACTCTATATGATATTACTGTGCTTTGACTCGTTTACCGACTCTATTGGGTTCATCAGGTGTCGGGATTGGGTACAGTTACGACACATATAGGAGTCGATGCTTTGTTGTCAAGGATTCACCGCACACTTGCGAGTGTGGATATCCTATGCAATCTGAGGAGATATTAGTGTGACGAATCTCTGGCCAGAGTACATGATGTGTTTTAGGTTACTTGGTTTCCTAGTAGCACATGCGATGTCACTATTTGATCTTCAAGATGCATTGCATAGTTATCGAATCTCGAATGACTCTCGATTTACCAATGGTTGTTGATTCGATCGGGATATATGGATGAAGGGACCGTACTGTACGCTAACCAAAATCTATTGGTTCTTGCAGGCAGTATCAGTGATACCTAGGGAATCATGGGGCGATGTTTCTAGGCGCTCTTACCATGATTCGTTGGGTAAGTCGGAAATTGTTGTTCCGAGTCACAAGGAGTTGTGAGCCCACGGCTAGCTGTATCCCTGAACCATTGAGGGTCACACAAGTAATGGATTTTTAATCCCCGTTGAGATAATTAAATTTAAAGAGTTAAATTTAGTGAATGAAGAAGTGGGACTTCTTATTTAAGAGTAGAGGTAGTAAGATTTCCTAAAATGACATAGTGATGGACATTTTTGGAAATCACTGAATTCGGATTCAGAAAATTTATCTTGACTTTAAAAGATGCAGAAATGGTTTCTGTACACATTAATGAAATTGGTTTATCAATCTGAGTTACGATGAATTTTATATTAATTTCTGAACATGCGGGCTTTGCTTGTCATCGAAATTTATTATAAATTTTAGACTTAGTGGGAGATGAAGATTTGAAGACAAAGGTGGGCCCAGCAGACAATAAAGACCAAAGAAATGTAAATTGGAAGCTCAATGTAATAGGATTGCATTGCATACTTGCATATTTCCTAGGATTGGACTTAGACTCGTGATTGGCAACCACGGGTCGATTAGTAATGGAATCGATCATCCTAAAATAATATATGATATTATTGTTGTATGCATGTTTAAACTAAATTGTATGAATCCCGCAAGCATACAAATTTTAAATGATGAGACAAATTTTCGAAATTAAAATCCTCATTTTAAATATGATTTAAAATTGATACCAAGATAAACAAAAGGTTATTTAAATATTGTTTAAATGTTCCTACCTTCCATCAACGATCAATGTATGAGATGCTACCCGCGAATACGGTCTGGCTCATATTATTTGGGGGGCCCGTTCGTCGGAAAGCTGTACATTGGATCGACACATGTTGTTAGTTGGATGGAACTCTCATGGGATTGGCTAATATTATTGGGGATCCACATGGAGACCGTCCATCACAACTTAATATTGATGGGTCATCTTGACGTGTCACAATAAACGGCGCCATATTATTGAGCCCTTATTGTACATGAGGTAAAAACATGGAGGTTGCTTTGGAAGAAATTGGGCTCTACCATTTGAAAATTATGGTTGGCTGATATTATTCGGGACTATAGTTTGTCAATTGGACTCCATGTTCCCACTAAAGAAAATGTTTTTCGTTTTCAATAGAGGGTAGTGAAATCGTTAAAATAGTGGGAGTGAGATTCATAAAATAAATTTCGCCTTATTTTATGTCTTAGTAAATTAATTAAACAATCACTGATTATTGTCTTTTTCTTTTTAGTATTTCATTAAGATGAATTCGCGCAATCCACTATTCTCTATTCTCGAACAAAACAAACTGACTGCCGCAAACTATACGGAATGGTTCCGTAAGTTGAAGATTGTCTTGACCTCGGAGAAGATGTTCTACGTGTTAGAAAAATCTCCTCCGAAGGAAGAACCAGCTGATATAAGTCCGGAAGAGTTGGCAAAACTTGATAAATGGTGGGACCATGATATCAAGGTCAAATGCTATATGCAAGCTTCGATGTATGATGAACTCCAGAGGCGATTTGAGGATATTATGAATGCTGCTGACATTCACGCACAAGTCAAGGAACTTTTTGGGGCTCAATCGAGAGCTGAAAGGTTCGCTACTATAAAAAAGTTAATGACGTGTAGCATGCGTGAAGGGACTTCGGTCCGTGATCATGGGATACGCGTGATTTGGCTCATTCAGAAGTTGGTAACACTTGAATTGGTATTACAGCATGAACTCAATGTGGACTTATTACTTCTCTCTCTTCCTTCATCATTTGACGGTTTTGTGGTGAATTTCAATATGAACAAGATAGAGGCCTCCCTTGAAGAGATGGTCAATATGCTTGTAACTTATGAAGCCACTTTAAATAAGGATAAACCGGTTCTCTTAGTGGGCTCCTCTTCTTCTGCTAAGAAGGGGCCAAGTACAAAGGGTAAGAAACGTTCTGCCCCATCCAAGAAAACTGGACCCGAGAAGAAAAACAAGACAAAGGCTTCAAACGTGGAAAAATCCAAGGATGTTTGCCATCACTGCAAGAAACCCGGTCATTGGAAACGTAACTGCAAGGAATATCTCGAGCAGTTGCGAACTGCGAAGGGTATGTTTTATATTGAAATAAATGTTTCACTTAATACTACTTCTTGTGTATTGGATACCGGATGTGGATCTCACATTTGCAATGATTTGCAGGTGATGACAAGAAGTCGCAAGCTTAGGATGGGTGAGACCCAGCTGAGGCTCGGAAATGGTTCTCGAGTTGAAGTCAAAGCTGTGGGAGACATTTGTTTAATTTTGCAGAATGATTTTAAGTTATTTTTGAGAGATGTTTTATATGTGCCAGATTTGGTTAAAAACATTATTTCTATTTCTATGCTTGATAGAGATGGTTTTTCTTGCAATTTTGTGAATGGGATTTGCAATATTTACAAGAATGAATGTTTAATTGGATGCGAACAACTTGAAAACGATCTATATAACTTAAAATTAAAAGACATTCCAATTCATTATGTTGATAAACCGGTAACAACAAATAAAAGGAAAATTGATAATCAAAACCCGACAAACCTTTAGCATGTTAGGCTAGGTCATGTTTCCTCAAGGAGGATGAACAAGCTAGTGGGAGAGGGCATGTTTGATATGTCTGATATTAACTCTCTACCTACTTGTGAGTCCTGCCTGAAAGGAAAAATGACTAAATCTCCTTTCAAATAAAAACCTGAGCGTAGTCAAAATCTATTGGATTTGATCCATACAGATGTTTGCGGACCATTTAGTATTGGTACAAAATTTGGTCACACCTACTTCATTACCTTTACTGATGATTATTCTAGGTATGAGTACTTATATTTGATTAAATATAAGTCTGAATCATTTGAAAAGTTCAAAGAATTCAAGGCTGAAGTAGAAACAAACTAGGTAAGAGTATTAAAGCACTTCGATCAGATCGAGGTGGAGAATACTTAAGTACCGAGTTCTTGGATTATCTAAAAGAGAATGAGATTCTCTCTCAGTGGACTCCTCCTATGACACCTCAGCTGAATGGTGTTTCGGAGCGTCGCAATCGAACCTTGTTGGACATGGTTCGATCTATGATGAGCTTCACTGAGCTCCCACCTTCATTTTGGGTCTATGCTCTTGAAACGGCAGTATTGTTGTTAAACAACGTCCACACTAAAGCAGTGGACAAAACACCATACGAGTTATGGAATGGCAAAGCTCCTAAGTATTTGTACTTGAGGATTTGGGGATGTCCTGCTTACGTAAAGCAGACAGTGGGAGATAAGTTGGATAGTCGATCCACCTTATGTTATTTTGTAGGGTATCCGAAGAATTCAATCGGATATTATTTCTATCATCCCACTGAAACAAAAGTGTTTGTTTCAAGGAATGTCACCTTCTTGGAGAAGGAGTTCTTATTGGATAAGAAAGACAAGATGATGGAACTCGAAGAAATTTGAGAAGAACCCGAGATACAAAATAACGATCCTATACCTCAAGAATCAACACAAGACACGCCTATTATTAGAAGATCCGAGAGGACTTCTAGGCCTCCTATTAGATATGGTCTTCTTCTTGAAGGGGATCAAAGTGAACCCGACATTGGATGTGATCCAAGAAGCTTCAAGAAAGCAATTTCTGATGCGGATTCGAATTTATGGCTTGAAGCTATGCAGTCAAAAATAGATTCGATGCATACAAATCAAGTTTGGTCTTTAGTAGATCCTCCCGATGGAATTGTTCCAATAGGATGTAAATGGATCTACAAGAGAAAACTTGGGCGTGATGGTAAGGTACTGACCTAGAAGGCACGATTGGTTGCAAAAGGTTACACTCAAAGACAAGGTGTTGACTATGATGAAACTTTTTCATCAGTCGCAATGTTCAAGTCCATAAGAATCTTTATTGCCATTGTTGCATGGTATGACTATGAGATATGGCAAATGGATGTGAAGACTGCATTCCTTAATGGAAACATTAAGGAAGAGATCTATATGATGCAGCCTGAGGGATTCACATCCATGGAAAGCGAGCATAAGGTATGTAAGCTTCAGAGATCTATCTATGGTCTCAAACAGGCATCAAGAAGTTGGAACCAGAACTTTGATGAAACAATAAAGGATTTTGGTTTCATCAAGAACCCGGAGGAACCATGCGTGTACAAGAAAGTAGTTAAGGATGCGGTAACATTCTTAGTACTTTATGTTGATGACATCCTACTCATTGGGAATGATGTAGGGATGTTGCAGTCAACAAAGATATGGTTGTCAGGTAGATTCTCGATGAAGGATTTGGGTGAGGCGTCCTATATTCTAGGGATACAGATCTATAGAGATAGATCTAAGAGAATGATAGGACTTACTCAAGCTACCTACATCGACACTATATTGAAAAGGTTTTCAATGGATGAGTCCAAGAGAGGACATCTACCCATGTGTCATGGAGTCTCTCTATCCAAGTCTATGTATCCCAAGACTGACGAAGAGATAGAGAAAATGACACACATACCATATGCGTCAGCCATAGGGAGTATCATGTATGGGATGATATCTACCAGACCGGATGTGGCATTTGCTCTGAGTGTCACGAGCAGATATCAAGCCAATCCCGGTCAAATGCATTGGAAAGCCGTGAAGGATATTCTTAAGTACTTGAGAAGAACTAAGAATGTATTCATGGTTTATGGAGGAAGGGAACTGAAATTGGAAGGCTATACCGACTCTAGCTTCCAAAGTGACGTGGATGACTCGAAGTCAACCTCTGGATTTGTGTTCATGCTCAATGGCGGTGCTGTCTCTTGGAAGAGTTCCAAGCAGGACACCACAGCGGATTCCACCACTGAGGCAGAATACATTGGGCGTTATTCCTGAAGTTGTTGGTCCAGTCCCGGTACACTGTGACAACACGGGTGCCGTTGCTCAGGCAAAGGAACCAAGGTCTCATCAAAGATCCAAACACGTACTGAGGAAATACCACATCATCCGGGAGATCGTGGAAAGAGGAGACATCACTGTCGAGAGAGTGGCCTCTACAGACAATATCGCTGATCCACTTACTAAGCCCTTGCCATGATAATTATTTGACAAACATCGCGAAGCAATGGGACTACGTAGTATGACTAGTTGGCTTTAGGGCAAGTGAGAGATTGAAAGAGTTGATGCCCCGCTAGCCAAATTGTGGCTAAGGGCTTTGAGAGTCTCTTTTTGTAAACAATCTTTGTTTAATCTAATATACGTTCTTTAAATGGCGTTCACTTTATCTTATTATTATATAATGATATACTATTACTATTTTGATAAAGACCTTGAATATATACTAAAGTAAGATGAGATAGTGAATATATAGAGAGTTCACTGTCATGAAACACATCTTATGTTCACTGTATATTCTAAACAGTTCCTAGTCAATTGAGCCATCCACAAATAAGGATAAGGATCGCTCGAGATTGAGACTAGCATTTGCGATGCCGAGTACCACGTTTCATTGGTATGGAACATAGAGATTTTCGAAGCATGCAAATGGATATTCATATGATGAATGATCGAACTACCCTATTCGGACATTCCAAGTGGTTATCACTTATCGAGTGGATATAGTCCGTGGTTTTGGTTCTACACCATTAGTCCTTATTACTTGAAACATCATTGAGACTCTATATGCTAGTACTGTGCTTTGACTCGTTTACCGACTCTATTGGGGTCATCAGGTGTCGGGATTGGGTATAGTTACGACACATATAGGAGTCGATGCTTTGTTGTCAAGGATTCACCGCACACTTGCGAGTGTGGATATTCTATGCAATCTGAGGAGATATTAGTGTGACGAATCTCTGACCAGAGTACATGATGTGTTTTAGGTTACTTGGTTTCCTAGTAGCACATGCGATGTCACAATTTGATCTTCAAGATGCATTGCATAGTTATCGAATCTCGAACGACTCTCGATTTACCAATGGTTGTTGATTCGATCGGGATATATGGATGAAGGGACCGTACTGTACGCTAACCAAAATCTATTGGTTCTTGCAGGCAATATCAGTGATACCTTGGGAATCATGGGGCGATGTTGCTAGGCGCTCTTACCATGATTCATTGGGTAAGTCGGAAATTGTTGTTCTGAGTCACAAGGAGTTGTGAGCCCACGGCTAGATATATCCCTGAACCATTGAGGGTCACACAAGTAATGGATTTTTAATCCCCGTTGAGATAATTAAATTTAAAGAGTTAAATTTAGTGAATGAAGAAGTGGGACTTCTTATTTAAGAGTAGAGGGAGTAAGATTTCCTAAAATGACATAGTGATGGACATTTTTGGAAATCACTGAATTCGGATTCAGAAAATTTATCTTGACTTTAAAAGATGCAAAAATAGTTTCTGTACACATTGGTGAAATTAGTTTATCAATCTGAGTCACGATGAATTTTATATTAATTTCTGAACATGCGGGCTTTGCTTGTCAGGCTTGAACTTATGACTAATGGGCCCTAAGTAGTTAGCAGCCCACATTATAAATAAGTTATTGCAGTACAAAAATTACACAGAATCACAGGCATAATTTTTTAAAATAGGGTTTTCGGCCGCCCCCTCGCTTACTGTGTTCGAGAATTTCAGTCTGCAAATTTCGAATTTGCAGTCTGAATTAGAAGATCAAATCTGTTATTTCTCTTCGTAGAAACTTCTGATAGACTTTCTAGTGAAGTCTATCAGAGGGATTAAACTTCTATTCGTGGACCTGATTGAAGAAACGTTCGTTCATCAGTTCCTGGGATATACAACAAGAGCAGTTTAATCTGTTGGTGTCCATAATCTCGTTTCGAGATTTTAATGTAAAATTTACATTGTTATCAATTTTAATCGTAGGAATCTGATACCCATATGGAATCGTTCCATATAAAATTTTAAAACATCCGCTGCAACGGGTATCACTTTTTTTTCGATCCGGAGAACGACCATGTTCCAACAGGCTCAAGAACATCTGGCGGCTAGGTTTTATCTTTCTTGTTCTTAGATTTTAATTCTTCTTGTTTTTAGTACTTGGTTGAGGAAGACAAAACCCTTGATTTAGTTTATTCATGAGATTTTGATTTTCATTGTTTGATTTTTATCAAGTATCAAGATTTTTCTGAATTGATTGATATGCTTGTGTATGAGATTTTTAGATTGGTCATCTTAGGATTTCATTATACAAACGAATGCTAAGTTAGAATTCAAATCCGTAATTGTTTGAAACCTCTAATTTGTGAAACAACTATGATTAATATTTTCTGCTGTTAAATTTGTTAAATCGTAGAAATAATAATTGACTAGGCTAAATTCATCCGCTTGTGTATGGGTTGTCTAGCTTTATCAGTTTTACTAGTTTGAATGCTACCGTGGATTTAAATCTGATCGCTGGTATTGGGTTACTTTATGGGGTAAGGGTTAACTTAGACTGATGTTGTCTAATTAACTAATATTACGGTGAAACAGGAATTGAATTTTCAATGACGAATATTTAATAAGATTAATTATTTTTAGATGATCAATGATTGAATTAATAATATCAAGGGTGTAGTCGACCGATACCAAATCTTATTTCTTATTGATTTCCTCAGTTAATTTTTAATCTTGCGTTATAGTGATAATTTAATTATTTAATTGCTAAGATTTTTAGTAGTTAATTTCAACTCCAAAACCCCCTTTTTATTTTAAAGAACACTTTTAAATTTACCTTTCCTTGTGGGAACGATCCCTACTCACGCTACTGCATTATTTGTTTATCTGATTGAGTCGGGTAATTTGCGCATACGCAATAAGCGCTACAAGTGGCGTCAATGGAAAAAATGGATATTCTAGTGGTGCCCATTTAAAGATCATTGAAGAGGTCAAATCATTCTCCTTGTATATTTCTTCCTCCTCCACTGTCACTTTTGGCTCATCTTCGCATTCAAATTCCTCAAATAAAATTTCCTCTTGATCTAGATTAATTATGGTTGCAGGATCACATTTCCATGAAAATTGATCAACACAAATCGCTTCATTCTCTTGGTTGATATCAGGAACGGATTGCATCAGAAGCTTCATTTGTTCATCCAAGAAACTCAAAGAATTGATGTGAGTTTCTGAAAATTTCTGGTTGATCTCTAACTGTTTATTAATAATGTCCTGCAATTGATTCAAAAATTCTTCAGAGTAGTTATGCTCAAGATATTGCTTTGAATATTTTGGGTAGTGGGGTGTTGGAGGATATTGGTGACTCCAAACGTACAGTGAAGAATCCCAACGCCAAAGGTAGTCGAAATCTGCCATATCATTTAACAAGTGCATCACACTGTTGTAATCTCTATTGAACAAGTGACTGCCCATTTCCAAAGCTCCATGATCTACCCAACTTCTTGTTGTTTTATTCAATCCACCATAGAAAAAATCGAGTAAGTACCAATTTGAAAATTTGTGGCATCGGAATTTGTTAGCCAAATCATTGAATCTCCCCCAAGCAGCATAGAAAGGCTCCGAGTATTGTTGGCCAATCTTTGTGAACATCTGTCGATGATCCGTCTCCAAGTACCTCACAAGTAAGAAAAATTAAAATTAAGAATTAAGAATTAAACAAACGTAAGAAAAAAAAGTCTAGTCTCAAACAAATAATATATCCTAATATTAATTAAACAGTCCCCAGCAACGGCGCCAAAAACTTGACCGCTTAAATCGGTGTCTACTAGCAAGTATACTAGGTCAAGTAATAGTAAAGTGGACAAAGAGTCCAAGAATCGATCTCATAGAGACTGTAGTCAATTCTCAAGAATTAATTATTTAGCTTAATCAAGACAAAATAATAAAAAGGTTGCGATGAATTTAATAAAAATTAAATTATTAAAAATAATAAGAATTTAAAATAGAAGAATAAATTCAATTAAATTGAGACAACCAAGACACACGCAGGTACCGAACAAATCATGTAACATGTAACCGATTCAGGACTCAGATTTAATCTTAAAATACGGAAAATTCCCCTAACTTATTTAAAGGTCTATTTCTAGAACAATTAAACCTATTCAAATATTGACGGATTAATTTTTCATAATTCTAATAAAAATCAAATGCATTATGAACTATGAGAATTCAGTTTGCACCTAAAACCGCACGATAAAATCGAATATTATTTCTAGTCAATTTTACCTCATGTTAATTATTAGAGTGATTGAAATCAATTCCTCAATTCCTCCTCTGTCAACTTGAAATCGATTAACATGTAAGCAAACAATTGACCAGATCATTCAAAAGATAAATATAAATCTAATAATCAATAAAATAAAACCAAATCTGAAAAATCCTAAACAAACATCCAAGTTTTCTACAATGATTTGTTTGGCCCAATCACGTAGCCTTGGTTGAAGAAAATTAATCAATAGTTGAAAACAATAATCAAACAAAAATTAAGAAAGAAGAACAGACGAAAGAAAAGAGAAATCTTCTCTCCCAAACCTGTAGCCGCCTCTCTGTGTTGTGCACTTTCTCTTTGTGAAATCTGGAACCTTTCATCTGATATTTTTCTCCTTTTATATGGCTTTTGATGCCCATAAAATTAAGCCCGGAAAGTTAGTCTTTTTAATTCCAGAAAATTCCATATTCTGTGTCTGCGCGACGCCTCGCTCGAGCGGCAAAAATTTGCCGCTCGAGCGGGAAACTTTCTGTCCAAAACATGTATTTTTCCAGCACAGGTCTCGCTCGAGCGGTAACAAATTCCCGCTCGAGTGAGCGAGTTTTGGTCCACCGCTCAGCGTTTTTAAAAATTCATTTCTACAGTTCTAGCCGTCGGATCGAGCCAAAATTTGGACAGCAGCTTCAAAATATCTAGAAATATAATTTTAACGGTAGAGATTGGATTTTGATATTTGTACCATTAAAAATAAATTTTTTATCATTGCTTCTATGTATTTCATTCTTGCGGCTCTTCTATTGCTCCAAATTCTTGATTTCTTCAATATTTCCTTCAAATAAAACCTGGAGAGTGAAATGCAAATAAATTATAAATAAAACATATAAAAACACACATGAGACCATATGAATGCATGCCAAATAATTCTAAAGAAACACAAAATAATGCACACAAAAGACACAACGCCCCACTAAGCTTCTCACTAAAGTATGCAACTGGTCATCCACCTTGCATTAAGACACCTCCAATACCTACATCTGACGCATCACATTCAATTTTCAAAAGTATTAAAAAAATCATGTAATACAAGTAAAGGCGCATTAATTAATTTTTGATTGATAATATTAAAGGACTTCTCTTGTTCCTCGCCCCAATGGAATGGAACATTCTTTTTTGTCACCGCTATCATAGGAGCTGCCAAAGTGCTGAAATATTTTACAAATCTCCTATAAATACTTGCTAGACCATTAAAACTTCGAACTTGACCAATGAAAGTAGGCGTTGGCCAATCTCGAATTGCACTTACCTTGTCTTCATCAACTTTCACACCTTGAGCACTCACAACAAATCCAAGAAACACAAGTTCTTTTGTACAAAATACACACTTTTTCAAATTAGCATACAAGTGTTTAGCTTTTAGTGTGATTAGCACAATTCTCAAGTGTTCAACATGCTCATTCAAGTTCTTGCTATACACCAAAATCTCATCAAAATACACCACTACAAATTTTCCATTGTAAGCACGCAACACATGATTCATCAACCTCATAAAAGTACTAGGTGCATTAGTTAACCCAAAAGGCATAACCAACCACTCATACAAACCATACTTAGTTTTAAAAGTCATTTTCCACTCTTCACCTTCTCTCATTCTAATTTGATGGTAAAACCACTTTTAAGATCAATTTTACTAAAGATACTAGAACCATGCAATTCATCTAACAAATCATCTAGCCTAGGTATAGGATGCCTATACTTGATGATAATGTTATTAATGGCTCTACAATCCACACACATACGCCATGAACCGTCTTTCTTAGGAACTAATAAAATAGGCACAACACAAAGAGACATTGACTCACGCACAAATCCCTTATCTAAAAGTTCACTTACCGGCCTTTTTAGCTCTTTTGTTTCCTCCGGGTTGCTCCTATAAGCTGGACGATTTGGCAACGCACTTCCAGTACAAAATCAATTTGATGCTCAATTCCTCTCAAATGTGGTATTCCTTGAGTTAGATCCTCCAGAAATAAATCTTCAAATTCCTACAAAAGAGAAACAACACTGCTCGGAAGATTTTCGGCTATATCACTTGTGTTAAGGAGAATATCCTTATACAAAATCAACACAATTGGAGTATGCACATGTAAAATCTCTGGCAACTCACTCTTTTGGGTCATACATATTTTTTTATTGGTCTCTTTCCTCTAAATTTTTTTCTCATCTTTTCTTCTTTAATTATTTGTTAATAAGGTCATCTCACTTTTTTGTTCACTCTTATTTTCGACCTCTTCTCTCTTTTTCTTTTTCAAATGATCCTCCAACACTTTCTTTGGAGTCATAGGAAACAATACAACAGACTCTTTTTTTATAGTAAAATAATTGCGATTTTTAAAACCGTCATGTACCACTTTCCTATCAAATTGACACGACCTCCCCAACAAAATATGACAAGCCTGCATAGGCACTACATCACACAACATTTCATCCTCATACTTCCCAATAGAAAAAGGCACCATAACTTGCTTATTCACTCTCACCTCCGAACTATCATTAAACCACTACAATCTATATGGTTGGAGATGCTTCAAAGTAGGAAAACTCAACTTTTCAACAAGCTCACAACTCGCCACATTAGTACAACTACCCCCATCAATAATGACACTACACAATTTATTTTTCCCAAAACATCTAGTATGAAATCAGTTTTCTCTTTGATTTTCTCCCTCCTCCTTTTATTGCACATTTAAGACTATTCTAGTTACCAACAACTCTCCAACAACCACATCATATCCCTCATCATTGGGATCCTCCAACGCAGGTATATCATCATAATTTTCCTCCTCACTCTTTGACTCAAACTCACCACAAGCATTCACAATCATGATTTTTTTATTAGGACATTACTAGCAATATGACCCACCCCTTGACATCTAAAGCATTTAATATCTCTAGAACGATTAGTAGGAGTTTCAGATTTACCTTGCACTCCTTGCTTTGGTGTCTCTTGCTTGGTGTCAGTTTTTGGCTTGGACAATGGCTTGACATCCTCTCGTTTTACAATTTTTGGACGCCAATAATTGGAAGAGCCTCCAGCCATATTATTTCGTCTCATGCCTCTCCTTTTGAGTTGTTGTTCCACTTTCATAGCAATTTGCACCATCTTCTCAAGATCCATGCAATGTTTAAGCTCCACTTGGTCTTGAATATCCCTATTCAAACCACATAAGAAACGAGCCATAGCTGCTTCACGATCCTCCTTAATGTTAGCTCGAATCATGGTGACTTCCAACTCTTTGAAATAATCTTCAACACTCTTGGAACCTTGCTTCAAATTCTACAGCCGCCTAAACATGTCATGATAGTGGTAATTCGAAAAAAATCTCTTCCTCATAATTTGCTTCATCTCATCCCATGTTTCAATAGGTCTCTCTCGATTCCTCCTCCTAGAAGTAACAAGCTGATCGCACCAAATAAGAGCATAATCCACGAACTCCACAACCGCCAATTTTATTTTTTTCGAATCACTGTAGTTGTGGCAATCAAACACGGACTCCACTCTCATCTCCCACTCCAAATAAGCTTCCGGATCAGATTTTCCATGGAATGAAGGAATCTTCATCTTGATCCATGTAGAGACCCAACCAGGATCCACTACCTAATCAGAGTTATAGTAAAAGCGCACGCAATAAAAGCTTAAAGCGTAAAGTGCGGATAATAAAAATACAACAAATCCAATCGGCAGAATACAACCGACGCTATCACAAGTGTATAAATACTGTTATACAACCAAATCGAAGGTTCAAGGTAAATAAATTCCTACCCTCTACAACCTCGCACTCCCCAAGCTCAATCCTGCTGAGAGCCGCCTGGACCGTCCAGCCTCAAACCTACCCCGTCACAAGGTACACAATACCCAAACACAGGGGCGTGAGCTAAAATGCTCAATACGAAGCAATGATATAAATACAAATATGCGCACACAGATGTTTTAAAACTCAAGTGAAAACACTTGCTCATGGCGCCAAGAATATACAGTACCGGCTAGAGAGCTACTCTGCGGGGTACTCGTATATTCCATATCAGGGCTGAGCCAACCCCATCCTGACCCGAATCCAAAATAGGATACAAGTCCCATATGGAAACTGTCATACCTGACTCGAGTCCAAAATGACATCATCGTTCCCTATGGAGATTGTCAATGACTCACATCTCTCCGGATGCAGTCACACGTAAAATCATGTATGTGCTAAGACGGTAAAACATGCTAAAACATGATAAAACATATAGCACATACTCATGCAACAAATAAGCAAATATATCATGTCGGGTATCTCGGTCAGTACTTACGTACCTTTAACACTGCTGGTCAAACCTAGCTCCACTAACCTAGACTCCAAGCCTACTAGTCCAGTCTACTGCTACTACAATAAAAATATCCTTGCATCAACAATTAAGCTCTAAAAGCCTTAATTAAGCTATTGCATACTCCTAAATATTTTTAGGATGCCAAAGCTATACCTGTGTTCGTCGTTAGCCCTTTGCTGACGATAGCCTCAAAACTAGGCCGTAGCTCCGCGACAACGTCTAGATCACTAAGCCACTTCCGGATTCCCCGTAGGATGCCTAGATCTCCCTAGATCTGAGTTAGAAGGCTTAGGAATCGAGAGAGAAGAGAGGGAGCGAGAAAATGAATTCTCGGACCCTCTATTTATAAGCAACGTTCGGAGCCTCCGAACCTGGTTTGGATCATCCGAACACGATCGGAACCTCCGATCCCTCCTTCGGAGCGTTCGATCGCCCAATATTACGTCATCCATGACATCACCTTGCTGATGTAAGCGATGACGTGTGCCCTGGTCCCGATCGGAACGTCCGATCTTACCAACGGAGCTTCCGATCCACTTTGGAGCCTCCGATCCTGAGTTCGGATCCTCCGAACCCGTTCGGAGCCTCCTGACTTGGTTCGGAGCTTCCGATCCACCCGAACCCTTGGGATCTTCCTGGCTATTTTCGAGTGTCCTGAATCCATTTATGAAGTCCGTTATCCCAACAGGAACTTACTTAATCATGTTTTACTTAATCTAAACATGATCACGTGATTAATTACTCATTAATCACTAATTAGAAATGCGGGTTACTACAATCCTACTAATATTCACATCTTCTCTACCCCCGTCGACGTATCTTCCTCTCACCGCTCCCATTCTATTCCTTTCTCCCTCTTGCGCCCTCCTATATCTTCCCCAATTTTCACCCAAACTCTCTTCATCCTCAGCACCTGTTGGAGAACGCGGGATCAGATCAATCAGGATTGATACCCAGTGCAGCGGAAGTTTAAAAATTTTATATGGAACAATTCCATAATGGGTATCAACCTTACGATTAAATTGTGTGTGTGTAAAAATTAAATAACGATTATAAATTTTTACCTCCAATCTCGAAGCGAGATTATGGACACCAACAGATTGCTCTGCTCTTTTTGTATATCCCTGGAACTGATGGACGAACTGTTCTTCAATCAGGTCCACGAACGGATATTTAATCCCTCTGATAGATTGCACTAGAAAATCTATCAGAAGTTTCTACGAAGAGATTAACGAATTTGATCCGTTAAACCATAATGTAAATCAAAATTCACAGACTGGATTTTCCGAGCAGAGGGGAGAAAGGGGGCGGCCACTATTGAGAGAAAAATACTAGGGTTTTCGAAAATTGTGACCTGTTGTGTGTAATTTCTGTACTGCAATAACTTATTTATAATGTAGGCCGCTCTTAGGGCCCATTAGTCATAAGTTCAAGCCCGACAAGAAAAGCCAGCATGTTCAGAAATTAATATAAAATTCATCGTGACTCCGATTCATAAACCGATTTCACCAATGTGCACAGAAACCATTTCTGCACCTTTTAAAGTCAAGATAAATTTTTCTGAATCCGAATTCAGTGGTTTCCAAAAATGTCCATCCCTATGTCATTTTAGGAAATCTTACTCCTCTACTCATAATTAAGAAGTCCAACTTCTTTGTTCATTAAATTTAACTCTTTAAATTTAACTATCTCAACGGGGATTAAATATCCATTACTCTGTGTGACCCTCAATGGTTCAGGGATACAGCTAGCCGTGGGCTCACAACTCCTTGTGACTCGGAACAACAATTTCCGACTTGCCCATCGAATCATGGTAAGAGCGCCTAGCAACATCGCCCCATGATTCCCTAGGTATCACTGATAGTGCCTGCAAGAACCAATAGATTTTGGTTAGCGTACAGTACGGTCCCTTCATCCATATATCCCGATCGAATCAACAACCATTGGTATATCGAGAGTCGTTCGAGATTCGATAACTATGCAATACATCTTGAAGATCAAATAGTGACATCGCATGTGTTACTAAGAAACCATTTCTTAAAACACATCATGTACTCTGGCCAGAGATTCGTCACACTAATATCTCCTCAGATCGCATAGGATATCCACACTTGCAAGTATGTGGTGAATCCTTGACAACAAAGCATCGACTCCTATATGTGTTGTAACTGTACCCAATCCCGACACCTGATGACCCCAATAGAGTCGGTAAACGAGTCAAAGCACAGTACTAGCATATAGAGTCTCAATGATGTTTCAAGTAGTAAGGACTAATGGTGTACAACCATAACCGCAGACTTTATCCATTCGATAAGTGATAACCACTTGGAAAGTCCGGATAGGTTAGTTCGATCATTCATCATATGAATATACATTTTCATGCTTCGAACATCTCTATGTTCCTTACCAATGAAACGTGGTACTCTGCATCGCAAATGCTAGTCTCTAACTCGAGCGATCCTTATCCTTATTATCGGACGGCTCAATCGACTAGGAACAGTTTAGTATATACAGTGACTATAAGATGTGTTTCATGATAGACATCCCCATGTTCTACCACATCTTACATACACTATAGTATATTCAAGGTCTTTATCAAAACAACAATAGTATATCACAATATAACAATATGGAGAAAGATAAAGTCATTGCCATTAATAAAAGTGTAAATTATATTAAACAAAAGATTGTTTATACAAAGAGTCATCAAAGCCCTTAGCCATAAGTTGGCTCACTGGGCACCTACTCTTTCAATCTCCCACTCTCCCGGATGATGTGGTATTTCCTCAGTACGTGTTTGGATCTTTGATGAGACCTTGGTTCCTTTGCCTGAGCAACGGCACCCGTGTTGTCACAGTACACCGGGACTGGACCAACAACTTCAGGAATGACGCCCAACTCTTAGACGAAATTCCTCATCCAAACGGCCTCTTTAGCAACAGCTGATGCTGCAATGTATTCTGCTTCAGTGGTGGAATTCGCTGTGGTGTCCTGCTTGGAACTCTTCCAAGAGACAGCACCGCCATTGAGCATGAACACAAATCCAGAGGTTGACTTCGAGTCATCCACGTCACTTTGGAAGCTAGAGTCGGTATAGCCTTCCAATTTTAGTTCTCTTCCTCCATATACCATGAACATATTCTTAGTCCTTCGTAAGTACTTAAGAATATCCTTCACGGCTTTCCAATGTATTTGACCGGGATTAGCTTGATATCTGCTCGTGACACTCAGAGCAAATGCTACATCCGGTCTGGTAGATATCATCCCATACATGATACTACCTATGGCTGACGCATATGGTACATGTGTCATTTTCTCTATCTCTTCATCAGTCTTGGGACACATAGACTTGGATAGAGAAATTCCATGACACATGGGTAGATGTCCTCTCTTGGACCCATCCATTGAAAACCATTTCAATATGGTGTCGATGTAGGTTGATTGAGTGAGTCCTATCATTATCTTAGATCTATCTCTATAGATCTGTATCCCAAGAATATAGGATGCCTCACCCAAATCCTTCATCGAGAATCTACCTGATAACCATATCTTCGTTGACTGCAACATCCCTACGTCATTCCCAATGAGTAGGATATCATCAACATAAAGTACTAAGAATGTCACCGCATCCTTAACTACTTTCTTGTACACGCATGGTTCCTCCGGGTTCTTGATGAAACCAAAATCCTTTATTGTTTCATCAAATTTCTGGTTCCAACTTCTTGATGCTTGTTTTAGACCATAAATTGATCTCTGAAGCTTGCATACCTTATGCTCGCTTCCCATGGATATGTACCCCTCAGGCTGCTTCATATAGATTTCTTCCTTAATGTCTCCATTAAGAAAAACAGTCTTCACATCCATTTGCCATATCTCATAGTCATACCAAGCAGCTATGGCAATAAGGATTCTTATGGACTTGAACATTGCAACTGGTGAAAAAGTTTCATCATAGTCAACTCCTTGTCTTTGAGTATAACCTTTCGCCACCAATCGCGCCTTGTAGGTCAATACCTTACCATCAGGCCCAAGCTTTCTCTTGTAGATCCATTTACACCCTATTGGAACAATTCCATTGGGAGGATCTACTAAAGACCAAACTTGGTTTGTATGCATCGAATCTATTTCCGAATGCATAGCTTCAAGACATAAATTTGAATCCGCATCAGAAATTGCTTCCTTGAAGTTTCTTGGATCACATCCAACATCGGGTTCATCTTGATCCCCTTCAAGAAGAAGACCATATCGAATAGGAGGTCTAGAAGTCCTCTCGGATCTTCTAGGTACAGGCGTGTCTATCAATGGTTCCTGAGGTGTAGGATCGTTATTTTATATTTCGGGTTCTTCTCGAATTTCTTCGAGTTCCATCATCTCGCCTTTCTTATCCAATAAGAACTCCTTCTCCAAGAAGGTGGCATTCCTTGAAACAAACACCTTTGTTTCAGCAGGATAATAGAAATAATATCCGATTGAATTCTTCGGATACCCTACAAAATAACATAAGCTGGATCGACTATCCAACTTATCTCCCACTGTCCGCTTCACGTAAGCAGGACATCCCCAAATCCCCAAGTACGAATACTTAGGAGCTTTGCCATTCCATAACTCGTATGGTGTTTTGTCCACTGCTTTAGTGTGGACGTTGTTCAACAACAATACCGCCGTTTCAAGCGCATAGCCCCAAAACGAAGGTGGAAGATCAGTGAAGCTCATCATGGATCGAACCATGTCCAACAAAGTTCGATTACGACGCTCCGATATACCATTCAGCTGTGGTGTCATAGGAGGAGTCCACTGAGAGAGAATCCCATTCTCTTTTAGATAGTCCAAAAACTCGGTACTTAAGTATTCTCCACCTCGATCCGATCGAAGTGCTTTAATACTTTTACCTAGCTTGTTTTCTACTTCAGCCTTGAATTCTTTGAACTTTTCAAATGCTTCAGACTTATATTTCATTAAATATAAATACCCATACCTAGAATAATCATCAGTAAAGGTAATGAAGTAGGTGTGGCCATATTGAGTACCAACTCTAAATGGACCACAAACATCTGTATGGATCAAATCAAACAGATTTTGACTACGCTCAGGTTTCCCCTTAAAAGGAGATTTAGTCATTTTTCCTTTCAGGCAGGATTCACAAGTAGGTAGAGAGTTAATATCAGACATATCAAACATGCTCTCTCCCACTAGCTTGTTCATCCTCCTTGAGGAAATATGACCTAGCCTAGCATGCCAAAGGTTTGTCGGGTTTTGACTATCGATTTTCCTTTTGTTTGTTGTTGCCGGTTTATCAACATAATTTATTGGAACGTCTTTTAGTTTTAAGTTATATAGATCGCTTTCAAGTTGTCCATGTCCAATCAAACATTCATTCTTGTAAATATTGCAAATCCCATTCACAAAATTGCAAGAATAACCATCTCTATCAAGCATAGAAATAGAAATAATGTTTTTAATCAAATCCGGAACAAATAAAACATCTCAAAAGTAACTTAAAACCGTTCTGCAAAAATAAATAAACATCTCCCATAGCTTTAGCTTCAACTCTGGAACCATTTCCGAGCCTCAGCTGGGTCTCACCCATTCTAAGCCTGCGACTTCTTGTCATCACCTGCAAATCATTGCAAATGTGAGATCCACATCCGGTATCCAATACCCAAGAAGTAGTATTAAGTGAAACATTTATTTCAATATAGAACATACCCTTCGCAGTTCGCAACTGCTCTAGATATTCCTTGCAGTTACGCTTCCAATGACCGGGCTTCTTGCAGTAATGGCAAACATCCTTGGATTTTTCCATGTTTGAAGCCTTTGTCTTGTACTTCTTCTCGGGTTCGATTTTCTTGGGTGGGGCAGAACGTTTCTTACCCTTTGTACTTGGCCCCTTCTTAGCAGAAGAAGAGGAGCCCACCAAGAAAGCCGGTTTATCCTTCTTTAATGTGGATTCATATGTCACAAGCATATTGACCATCTCTTCAAGGGAGGCCTCTATCTTGTTCATATTGAAATTCACCACAAATCCGTCAAACAAAGAAGGAAGAGAAAGAAGTAGTAAGTCCACGTTGATTTCATGCTCCAACACCAAATCAAGGGTTACCAACTTCTGTATGAGCCAAATCACTCGTACCCCATGATCACGGACTGAAGTCCCTTCACGCATGCGACACGTCATTAGCTCCTTTACAGTAGCGAACCTTTCAGCCCTCGATTGAGCCCCAAAAAGTTCCTTGAGTTGTACGTGAATGTCAGCAGCATTCACGGTGTCCTCAAATCGCCTCTGGAGTTCATCAGACATCGAGGCTTGCATATAGCATTTGGCCTTGATATCATGGTCCCACCATGTATCAAGTTTGGCTAACTCTTCCGGACTTATGTCAGCTGGTGCTTCCTTCGGAGGAGATTTTTCTAACACGTAGAGCATCTTCTCCGAAGTCAAGACAATCTTCAACTTACGGAACCATTCCGTATAGTTTGCGCCAGTCAACTTATTTTGTTCGAGGATCGAGAAAAGTGGATTACGCGAATTCATCTTTATGAAATACTGAAAAGAAACAGACAAATATCAGTGATTGTTTAAGCAATTTACTAAGACATAAAATAGGCGAAATTTATTTTATGAATCTCACTCCCACTATTTTAACGATTTCACTACCCTCTAGTGAAAACGGGAAACTGTTTTCCTTAGTGAGAACATGGAGTCCAATTGACAAACTATGGTCCCGAATAATATCAGCCAACCATAATTTTCAAAAGGTAGAGCCCAATTGCTTCCAAATCAACCTCCACGTGTTTACCTCATGTCCAATAAGGGCCCAATAATATGACGCCGATTATTGTGACATGTCAAGATGACCCATCAATATCAAGTTGTGATGGACGGTCGCCATGTGGATCCCCCAATAATATGAGCCGATCCCATGGGAGTTCCACCCAAATTACAACATGTGTCGATCCAATGTACAGCTTTCCGACGAACGGGCCCCCCCCCCCCAATAATATGAGCCGGAACGTATCCGCGGGTAGCATCTCATACATTGATCGTTGATGGAAGGTAGGAACATTTAAACAAATTTAAATTTCCTTTATTTATCTTGATATCAATTTTAAATCATATTTAAAATGAGGGATTTTAATTATGAAAATTTGTCTCATCATTTTTAAAATTTTTGTATGCTTGCCGGATTCACACAATTTTGTCTAAAACATGCATACAACAATAATATCATATATTATATAGGATGATCGATTCCATTTCTAATCGACCCGTGGTCGCCAATCACGAGTCTTAGTGCAATCCTAGGTAATATGCAGTATGCAATGCAATCCTATTACATTTTGCTTCCAATTTACATTTCTTCTGTCTTTATTGTCTGATGGGCCCACCTCCATCTTCAAATCTTGATCTCCCACTAAATCTAATGTATTTACAATAAATAATAATGACAAGTAGGGGATACATTTTTAAGGGGTGGAAACGGGCCATAAACCAAGCCCACTTTTATTACATATGACAATTCATATTGGGCCATAAACCAGACCCATTAATAAATCCAACAACAATAAAAACAAATGTAAATTTCTAACATACACCTAAAAAATTTGTCATGGCAATCGATCATCCTTATCCAATAACATTTAATTCAAAATTAATTTATTGGATAACATGCAATGGCAATTTAAATTTAAAAGGATAAAATCATATTTCATATATAAAATCTTATTTTACATACAAAATCATATTTTATCTTTTTATCAAATAAAATCATATTTTATCTATAAAATCCAATTTTATACATAAAATCATATTTTACTCAATATTTCCATAAGATCATATCTTATCATAAATTGTACCAAAAATAATTAATTTCAAAATTCAATTTAACGGATAAAATATTTAAATTTTCCAAAAATTCAAATTTATCCAAAAATCTATTTTAAAATTTTCGGACTCGAACAATTCGATCCGACGCCTCGTGGACCAATCAAAAACAATTTTCGATCGGACCAAAAATAGAATTTTAACATATTAAAATTTAATTTAAAAATTAAAAAATTAATTTTTCCCGCGGGCCGCCCGGGACATTCCTGGGCTGCCCGCGCCCTAATGGGGTCGGGCCGGGCAGCCCGGCTGCCTCTAGGGCAGCGACCATCGCTGATCGCTGCCCGGGTGGGGGGGGGGGGGCGCTGCCCAGGGCACTGTTGGAGAACGCCGCGATCAGATCAATCAGGATTGATACCCGGTGCAGCGGAAGTTTAAAAATTTTATATGGAACAATTCCATAATGGGTATCAACCTTACGATTAAATTGTGTGTGTGTAAAAATTAAATAACGATTATAAATTTTTACCTCCAATCTCGAAGCGAGATTATGGACACCAACAGATTGCTCTGCTCTTGTTGTATATCCCTGGAACTGATGGACGAACTGTTCTTCAATCAGGTCCACGAACGGATATTTAATCCCTCTGATAGATTGCACTAGAAAATCTATCAGAAGTTTCTACGAAGAGATTAACGAATTTGATCCGTTAAACCAGAATGTAAATCAAAATTCACAGACTGGATTTTCCGAGCAGAGAGGAGAAAGGGGGCGGCCACTATTGAGAGAAAAATACTAGGGTTTTCAAAAATTGTGACCTGTTGTGTGTAATTTCTGTACTGCAATAACTTATTTATAATGTAGGCCGCTAACAGCTTAGGGCCCATTAGTCATAAGTTCAAGCCCGACAAGCAAAGCCCGCATGTTCAGAAATTAATATAAAATTCATCGTGACTCCGATTGATAAACCGATTTCACCAATGTGCACAAAAACCATTTCTGCACCTTTTAAAGTCAAGATAAATTTTTCTGAATCCGAATTCAGTGGTTTCCAAAAATGTCCATCCCTATGTCATTTTAGGAAATCTTACTCCTCTACTCATAATTAAGAAGTCCAACTTATTTGTTCATTAAATTTAACTCTTTAAATTTAACTATCTCAACGGGGATTAAAAATCCATTACTCAGGGATACAGCTAGTCGTGGGCTCACAACTCCTTGTGACTCGGAACAACAATTTCCGACTTGCCCATCGAATCATGGTAAGAGCGCCTAGCAACATCGCCCCATGATTCCCTAGGTATCACTGATAGTGCCTGCAAGAACCAATAGATTTTGGTTAGCGTACAGTACGGTCCGTTCATCCATATATCCCGATCGAATCAACAACCATTGGTATATCGAGAGTCGTTCGAGATTCGATAACTATGCAATACATCTTGAATATCAAATAGTGACATCGCATGTGTTACTAAGAAACCATTTCTTAAAACACATCATGTACTCTGGCCAGAGATTCGTCACACTAATATCTCCTCAGATCGCATAGGATATCCACACTCGCAAGTATGTGGTGAATCCTTGACAACAAAGCATCGACTCCTATATGTGTTGTAACTGTACCCAATCCCGACACCTGATGACCCCAATAGAGTCGGTAAACGAGTCAAAGCACAGTACTAGCATATAGAGTCTCAATGATGTTTCAAGTAGTAAGGACTAATGGTGTACAACCAAAACCGCGGACTTTATCCACTCGATAAGTGATAACCACTTGGAAAGTCCGGATAGGGTAGTTCGATCATTCATCATATTAATATCCATTTGCATGCTTCGAACATCTCTATGTTCCTTACCAATGAAACGTGGTACTCTTCATCGCAAATGCTAGTCTCTAACTCGAGCGATCCTTATCCTTATTATCGGACGTCTCAATCGACTAGGAACAGTTTAGAATATACAGTGACTATAAGATGTGTTTCATGATAAACATCCCCATGTTCTACCACATCTTACATACACTATAGTATATTCAAGGTCTTTATCAAAACAACAATAGTATATCACAATATAACAATATGGAGAAAGATAAAGTCATTGCCATTAATAAAAGTGTAAATTATATTAAACAAAAGATTGTTTATACAAAGAGTCATCAAAGCCCTTAGCCACAAGTTGGCTCACTGGGCACCTACTCTTTCAGCACCATCATCCTCTTCTTTAAAAAATTTATTTTTATTCTTACTACTAACCCTACTAACTTCAAGCCTCTCCCACTTAAAAAATTTTGTCCCTTAACCAAAGCTGCCACCATCATCTTGGACAATTCATACATTTGATATTGAGAAAAATTTTGGCTAGTAGAACTCATTGTACCTGCAAGAAAAGGTTAGTAATAAAATTCCTCACTAAAAATCTCACAAGTCACTCCAAAACAAATTCACTCTATCACTCCTTTCTTTTCACTCAAATTTATGTTGGCTTTGGCTTTGTGTAGAAGAGTATCAAACTCACAAGTTCAGAACTTGTAGACACTTGAAATTGAATCTTGAAGATTAAACAAAAATAAGAAGAAGAAATTTATGGACACTTGAATTTTTTTGACTTGCACCCAAGGATGAACAAAGGAAAAATAATAGGCCACAATTTATCATAACTTCATATCATCATTGGCTCTCATTCATTATCCTACTTAACACACATGTAAACAACTAAAAAACTGACAAGACACAACAAACTAAACAATTACAAATGCAACACAAACTTAACAAAACACCAAAATAAACTATTCTACGCCCATACTTATCCAAATAATTACCCTCAATGCTTCAGAACAATGAACAGAATGCAAAACAAACAAATTCAAAAGAAACATAAACACAATGAAAACAAAAACAACACTCCCCTGGTTATAAATTCGTCCATTTTCTTCTCGGCATTATCAGTTGGGGCGATAGCAGCAGACTGGGTAAAATGGTAGGTTATGCGATCATGGATGGATCGCGTGTTGCTGAGGAAGCTAAGGACCCATTGGAAATGCCATGTGGACAATTTAAGAGAGGTCAAGGCAAGAAATTTAAGGAGGCTCTTCAATCGTTGATGACGGATTATCAAGATGGTGTTGGAATGCTTGAGAATCACTTTGAAGGAAGCTATAATGTTATTGAAGTCCAAAAGGACAAAGAAAGTGAAGAAAATATTGAAGAAAATTCAAAAATACAAAGCTGGGTTCGAAGCACATGTGCGCCCGCGCCTTGGAGAACGCGTGCCCGCGCTGATGAATGATGATTTTACGAAGAATGTGTGAGGCTCAAGAGCGCCTGTGCGTCCTGTGTAGCACGCCCGGGCTGCATTTGCGCAAGCCATGCATGCCCGCGCATCCATGTTTTACACACACCGAGCATGTTTGTGTGTGTGTTCGAGAATTTCAATATTTTTGGCATTATTTTCCTATTTTTATGTATTTTAAGACTACTAGGAAACTTTTAAGAGATATTTTAATATCTTTAGTTATATTTTTGCGATAGCTTTTATTATTTTGAGATGTAATATAAATACTATACATTCATTATGTAGTAGCCCGGTTCAATTTTACAAGATTAAGTAATTTAAACATGTTAAAAAATTACATATAATTTTAAAAGTGTCAAAACATGTTCAAGGATTTCTTATTTGGTGAAAATAAGTGTAAAATCATATCTGAAACGTCCGAAAATGATAGGGTAGGTCATGGGGGTCCAAAATGAGTTCGGAAGGACCAAAATAGTTCGGAGCGTGTGGACAAGTTCGGGCCATCCAAACCCATTTCGGACCATCCGAACTTAGCAGAGTCCAGGTGTCAAAAGTGTCTCGGGCAAGTGGCAGTTCGGACTGTCCGAACTCACCGCCAGATTGAGGTGTCAAAATGCACTCTACAAGTGCGAAATCATGCTCGGATCGGAGCCTCCAAACCCAGTTCGGACCGTCCGAACCCAGGCCTATAAAAAGGGATCCTAGGCTCTCATTTGGAATATACAATTCACTCTCCTCTCCCAGTAATGGCTCTATTTTAAGGGGTTCGGGACTCTTTCTTTAGGAGTTGGAGTAGGAAATAGTATTTTTATAGCGGACAGTGTCTGCAGTAGCATCCAGGTGGCGGAGCTCTAGCGAGGCATCCAGGGGTCATAGCTAGGCTATGCCCAGGCTCTGGGGAATGCGACATCAGCGGACAGACGACGGACAAAGGTATGGCTTTGGTTCCCTATAGTAAATAGGGAGTAGTTTATAGTTTAATTAAGTCTTTTAGAGCCTAGTAGATGATGTTTGGCATGCTAGGTAATGCATGGTTATTTATGTTGTAGTGCTTCATGGTAGGCTTGGACCTAGATGGGAGCTTTTAGGATCTGCCTTAGTAAGGTACGGAAGTATTATTCGAGATATCCTGATTGAGTATGAATGCATTATGTTTTTGCATGGATTATGTGATTACATGTTTTATATGTCTTTATATACAACATGTCATGACTGTATGTTGCATACATGAGCATATTGAGCCTTTACATAAGAGGAATCCTATAGTAGGGGTGCTCACCCTACGAGTTTGTGGATGGTTGGATACGTAAGTCTTGTGTTAGGTCACCGTGATGGTTGGACACATGTACTAGTATCAGGTCACCATATTCACTGGGTATATGAGCCACCTCCTGAGGCGACGGCGCAGCGTGCTATATACCCTGGGCCCAGTCTATGAGCTAGTTTTTTGACCTCAGTGTCTTGATACACAGTTCATTTGCATTCATGCGCATATAATAGTGTATACTCATACTCTCGTATTGAGCATGTTAGGCTCGCTTTCGGTTATTTTCTGTTGGCTAGATGCCCTATTCCATGGGGAAGTTACAGGTAGTTCTCTCGGAGTTAGGGAGGTTAGGTGGTGGCCAAGGCTGGATAGCAGGGTTGACCACTAGGTTTTTCTTACCTGTTATTTGATTTAATTTAATTTCAAAGTTACACTGATTAAGTTTATTTTATTGATTAATTGCATGCTTAAGTTTTGATTAGTAGGTGATCACAGCACGGGTCACTATATTTATGGTATCAGAGCATGCAATATGATTCTTTGTGATTTAGTAATGATTTTGGGTTATCCTTTGTAGGATTGCGAGTTGGATTCAATGACGATAGCAGTATCAGGATTTTGAATAGCAAGATGTTTAGGTTTTCCAAGATCATCATTTCCAAGGTTGGCATCAGAGGTTCGTATTATGTGGATCCCAGCAAGATGGAGCTGGAAGAGAAGATCCAGTTTTCAAAGCCAGGTGCTTCGCAGGGTTGAACGGAATGTGTGACATGTAGTCATCCATTCTGCGTCGACCAAGGAAGCCACCCGGTTAGATCCTACCAAGAGGATGTCTCAGGAAGCTTTGGGCATCTCTAGTAGGATATATTTTTATAAATCTTTCAGATCTTGCGATGAAGAAGGTCTGATGACATGAGAAAAACTTCATGTTCAAGATCAGTAGACGGAATGAAAGACTTTTGCAGGAGTTTAAATAATGTATTTTGTTGTAAATAGTATTTCAGTTGTAATCAGATATATTAAAGATTTCATAATTTGATGTACTTTGATTTTGTTGTAAATGTACATATTTAAGTGTAATATTTTGATTAAGTTATGTATTACATGAGATTGTAATAAAGATTGTATTAGAACCTGGATTAGTGGTTCAAGTATTTTAATCTTTGAGATTTTTCTTGGTAAAAGATTGATCGTTTGTTCAAAAGTATATTTGAGATTTTTCATGAAAAGTTCTAGATGTTTTACCTAGAATATTCTAGTAAGCCAAGTGTTTGCCAGTGATGATGTGATTCATCAGGGGACATGGATGTTTGTTTAGGGGGGTTTCTTTAGGCCAGTTGGCTGTTTTGACCCCTTTAGGTTATTGCCTTGTGATGATGGATTTTCATCAAGGATGTCAGGATAAGTAATACCAAGAGATGTGGATTGTGACCAGGACTAGACATGAGTAGGCGCAACCCTTAGTCGGTATTTCTCTGGAAGTTTTAATACTTCAGAGATTGTTTGAAAGCCTTTGTGCTCCAAAGACTATATAGGGAAGGCTACTCAGTCTAGAAGTTTGGCAACAGTCACGGCAGGGTATAACTTTGGATAGGACAAATACCTTGTGTGGTATCAAGGTATAATTATAGTCTGATAGGAATACAGATGTCCAGTTGTCAGAACAGTCTTGGAATGGATTTTCCTTGACATGTAATCGTTCTGAACAGATTGAACTTGGCCTTAAAATTGAGGTTTCGAGGATTTAATTCAAGAGTTTAGTTAAATTGGTATTCAACAGGATTTTACTGTGAGATGTTTGCAGATTCAGGATTTGAGTTGTGCCTCTGTAGAGAGTTTTTCTTGACCAGTGATTTTTGTCCGGATAGGAATATTTCATAATATCAAAGACTCAGGGATGAGTTATTCCAGGGTGCTCTTGACTGTCGGGTTTTGAGATGGTATAGTAAGTGCGACCTTATGCCGGTGTACTCTGGAAGAATTCTTTTGTTCCAGTTTGGCATTATAGGAAGACTTACCTTAGTCTCGTTGTACGTATAGTCATAGCAATGAGTATAACTATCAGAAGAGTATTCAAGATTTATTTGAGTCTTTTGGAATTATACTTGGTGCTGGATTAGTGCGAAGGGAATGTGGTGAGTTATTGTCTTACTTCATCAGAGATATAGACTTTGGTTTCCGTAAACAAAATAGTCTTAGAACGGATTCCTTGACAAGTGAATATTCTGGACGGGTAGTTCTCGCACGTGATACTGGGGGAGAACTAGGAGGTTTTACTAGTATTTTCTAATTCTATCAGAGGTATAATTAGTGATCAGGATCTTGATTACAAGATGAACAAGAAATTCTAAGTGATGAGTTTACTTAGGTAAGTTTTCCTTTAAGAATTGGAATTTTATTGATGGGTTATCAAGCAAAGATGAGTTTTATTAGGACACTGGGATGACTTATACTGGAAGACATGAAATATGATCAATGCAATAGTTATGTTAAAGTATAATTTGGTGTCAGTTTGATAACCTTAAAAAGATACTCGATTCTATTGACAGATGTCATGGGCCTGCTAAGTTACAACATGGATACGACAATATAAGAATTCATTTGGATAGTGGAAAGATGAGCACTTAGGTGTTCATGTATTTTTTGAAATGGCCAGTTAAACTGGTGCAAGTTTGGTACCCAGTGACTATTTGCAACTATTTGTCTGGGGTAGATACAGATGTTATAACCCCGTGATGGGGGAACTAAATATTCTTTTGATAAAAAACGATTGGAATTGTTCACTTTTTGGTAGACTGATAAGATGAGTACAGTACTCAGATATTCAGTTCTCAGGAATGATTTGTAGTAATTCTGGGACTTAAGTGTCAGAAATTGATCTAATAAGCGTTTGAATTTTAATGGATACTAACATGATAGCATCAAGTATTTAGACATGGAAAAAGGATAGCAGCTGAAATCTAAGGTTATCAGATCCAGCGGGATTGTTGTCACCAATTTTCCGGAATGTTTATTGGATGCGTTATTCATTGATATGATAGATTCGATGAGATCGATTCAAGGGATTTGCTAGGTTGTATTGGTTTAAGGACTTTCCAAAGAAGGATGAAATAGTTTTGTTCATCTGAGTAGCGCAAATCAAAATTCAGCAAGGAATTATTATTTGTGATATGATAAGTAGTATTCTCATTTTCAGGTGTTATCTCACGTTATGAGATAGATGTCAATATATATTGGCACTAGAGATTGTACTAATCGATTTGTGAATCAACAAAATAATTGTATTGATATTTCCAAGAAGAAAACCTGAAGGGTTCAGGAAATCAAGAATTGTGGACAACGACGTTGTCATTAGTGTTATGACAAGTTTTAGTCATAAAATATGAGAATCTTTCCGGTGTACAAAGATTTGCGTACGAGGTTCTTTCTGGTGGAAAGGAATGAAGAAAAATGTGTATCAGTATGTTTCTAAATGTTTGGTGTATCAGTAGGTCAAGGCAGAACACCGATAACCAAGAGGATTTCTTCATAGTTTATCCATTCATGAGTGGAAATGGGAGTTGATCATGATGGACTTCGTGACCAATTTACCGGTGAGCTCGAGGAATTGTGATGCTATCTGGGTTGTGGTGGACCGACTCACCAAGACAGCACATTTTATTCCTTATAACCAAGACTTCAGTTTTGACAGGATGACACAATTGTACATCCAGGAGATTGTTCGATTGAAGGAAGTGCATGTGAGCATAGTCAGTGAAACGACCCTAACCTCTAAAATTAAATAAATAATAAAAGAAAATACGGAATTTTTTTAAAAAAAATTTTTTTGCCATTACTTGTTTGTAAGTAGGTAAAACCTCCCTGTCCCAGAAAACAATTTAAAAAAAGGCAATAAATGCGGTAATCATAACTACTGCGATAATCATAAGTACGAAAAGGAAAGACAACCACCACCCAAGTGCCAAAATAGAAATAACATTTTTAATAAATAAAACTTAAGCACAGGGAAAACACATCCTGGCTATTACCAAAAGTAATTAGTTTTAAAAATTCATTATTACAACATAACTAATGCGGAAACATGAATCAACGGTCGAAGGACCTAGCACCACCGGAGTGCCTCGCCTCAAGGGTCCTGCCCCTCAGTCCCTACGAACTCCTCCTCACCTGGCAAACAAGAAAGTGTAGTGAGTCTAATGACTCAGCAAGTATAAGCAGTATAATAACAAGGGTTTAAAATACATGCAGTAATACTAAAAATATAGTACATAATATACATTGAATCATAAGCTGCAAAGTATTCACATGTGCAAATGAATGAGATGACATGTAAAAAATGAACACATGCCAACTCACACTATGAAGCTTTGAACTTTCCTTTCTTAACTGAACATCATGCTTTACTGGACACCAAATAGATTAAGACGAGTCAAAGTAGCTTTGAAACTGAAACTGAAGCTGTAAACTGTAAACTTAGATCCTTGAGATGTGACCCTCTGTTTTGATCGATCAATGGCTGCAGTGCACTATGCCGGCAAGACATCGAGATTTCTCCCGACGCGACTTACCCCTTTAACTTTCATTTGGTAGGGATCTCGAGATTTCTCCCGATCTCACTCTACCCGTCTGGTTTGGTAGGGATCCCGGGATGTCTCCCGATCTCATTCTACCCGTCTATTTGGCAAGGGAGTGAGGCATGCCCCACCCCACAATACCCTGTCTTGTCACAATCAAATCACCTTGTTCATAAAAATATTTTCCTTTCTTTCTTTGACCTCGACTCAAAATATTTAGCATGAAATAAAAAGAACGTCTTTCTTTATAACCTCTTTTTGCTCGACCCGAGGCCAAGCCTTTAAAAGAAAACACGTGTATGCCTTTACATGAATAAATTCTCAACACATAATGTGGGTAATGGGTGAGTGAGGAGCTGCCCCTAAATGCTAACTCATTCCTTAACTCAAATTCTCACTTTCAAGGTAACAACCCGAGCAATCACACCGAAAACCTCCTAACTCTATCATCCCTTAACCAAATGCAACACCATTCAAACCGTCACTCTCCAAACAGTCCAAACTAACCATATGACCAGATTTCAACCTCATTTGACAGCCTATGCAACTTGCCAACAAACTCATTCCGGACAGCCCACTTTGCCCATTAAAATTTTGCACCGATACCTCAACTTCAAAAATTCATAACTTATTGAATACTTATCCGAAACGAGCCCATTTTATACCGACACGACCACAACATCATGAACTAGACCTAGGACCAACCCGAAACCAGCCTGCCCTGCTCAATGAAAGCTCACTCAACCACACACCTTCCTTGAAATAAACACCACCCATCCTATTTCCCTACCTCTACCTCCCTCCAAACCCCCAAACACATGCAAAAACATCTCTTAGAACTTATCAAAAACACATTGGAAGCCCTTAAACTCACATCAACACCACAATTCAAAAACATCAAGTTTTATGCACCAATATAAATTGAATTCTTGAAAAACCAATGTAATATATTGCCAAACAATAAAACACACTCCACATGCTTCAAAAACAGCCCACATACCATGAGCATTTCGAAATTTAGGCTATATTTACCTCTAAAATTTTCAAAAAAATGCTAATATACATTCAAACCTCTCATTCCTTCACATCACAAATCACCATGCATCATTTAAACATCCATGCCCAATCAAATTTCGAAATCACCAATAACCCTACTGAAATTTTTGTAAAAACCGAACCTTATCATGTTGAAAATCATGTGCATTTCGAAATATGTCAAGAAACAAGAAGGAAAAATCTATGTAGCTAACTTGTATGCCCAAAGAAAAGCCAACACTTGCCTTGTCCAATTTTTACTCAAAAATTCGAATAGATAGGGGAAGGGTGGAGATACTTCAGCTATCTTCAAGATAATCCTTCCTAGGTGGTGCTCCGGTGACGACGACGACAGCTGGAGGCGGCTACAAGGGGAGGGGGTCAACCGATTGAGAAGTGGAGAGGGTATGAAATGAGAGAGTGAAGGGGCGGCTAAGGCTTGATTTTAGGGGCTAGGGTTTTAAAAAATTGTTTTGTGTTTTATTTTAAGTGTATAAGTGTGTATATATGGGTGTATGTAATTAAAAGTAGGTGTGTGTGCTTTTAAAATTACAATTTTTCCTACTACTTACACTAATAAAATTCCTAAGTTTAAAAACCCCTAATCAAAAATATTAAATTGGGTTTTACTAATCTGGGTTTATGAAATTTCTAATTTTTGAAAAAGTCAAAGAATAAGCCCAATATTGCAATTGTAGTAGCCCGTAACCAAAATCAGTAATTAAGGAATTAATCATAATTACTTGGGTAGAGTTCGGAAGCTCTGAACAGGATCGAAAGCTCCGATGGTATTACGTCAGGCATGACGTGTGGCAAGATCGGAAGCTCCGATCACCCCTATCCGAAGTCAACAAGTGATATTTCGACACGTGGCAGATCAGGATCTTCGGAAGCTCCGATGGCAGGATCGGACGTTCCGATCAAGGTTCGGACGTTCCGATCGAGGATCGGAGGCTCCGATCGTTGTCTATAAATAGAAGGCCGAGAATTCATTTTCAATTGCCAATTCCGGATTTCCTCTTTACTCTAGTCGTATTCGAGTTTTTCTAGCCTTCCTAGGCTTGACCCGGGAGTCATCGAGGCGTTCGATAGTCGTAGCGGAGTTGTGCCCAAGTTCTGGAGGCATCGACATCAAAGGGCTAACGACGGACAAAGGTATAGCTTCTGCTTCCTATAAATATTTAGTAGTATGCAATAGCTTAGTTAAAGCTTTTAGAGCACTGTAATGATAGTAGTATCATTTGGCAGTGTAGAGCAGACTATAAGCGTGGACCTAGAGTTGGTAGAGCTTGCACTGATTTGAGGTACGAAAGTACTGTTCGAGATATCCTGACTGAGTATGCATGTATTATGTGACTGCATGGTTTATATGTCATTGATTTATGCTGCATTCATTTGCATACTGAGCTATCTCCTTCGAGATGTCTGTTAGTAGGGTTTTTTCCTATCCTGTTAGTGGTTGAACTTCCATCGATTTGGGTCCAGCATATCCACTTGTATTAGTATGGGAGCCATCTTCTGAAGCAACGGCACTGCGTGCTACATACCAAGGCCCGGTTTGTCTCTGTTATCTGATCCTTGACCTCGAGTTTATAGGGAGTTCACTTTGCATGCATGTATACTCATACTCTCGTGCTGAGCGTTTTATGCTCACGTCTCGTACTCTGTGTTTCTGGACACCCTATTCCATGGGGCAGGTTTGCGATTGGACGAGGCTGGTGGATCCAAGAGGGGCTAGGCAGTGGTTGGCCAGGTGGAGCATCGTCTAGGTTTTATTTCTGTTGTTTTGGGTTGATACAGATATTCGATTTGGTTGTATAATATTTGGATAAATTACAGATTCCTTTTCTTGGGATTGTATTTATTTATGGTTTCCGCAAGTTTATTCTGATATCTATGTTATTAAGTTAATTGCATGCCTAAGTTCTGTTTAGTAGGTGATTCGGGTAAGGGTCACTACATTTATGGTATCAAAGCATGCAAAAGTATTCTTGGGATTTAGTCTCATCATGAGGTATTTTTGTAGATGGAAAACTACGATGATGAAAGTAGCCACGGAAGTGGAGGCGGTCGTTGGGGCGATGCCGACCGAGAGCGTCGTCGAGAACGGCGTCATCTTCATCATAACGACGAGCGTTTCACTGTGCGTCGATTCTCAGCTATGGATCCTAAGCCCTTAGTTGGAGGTGAGTCTCCGGAGGATGCGGATAATTGGTTAGACTGCATGGAGATGACTTTTCAGACTTTCCACTGCACCGAGGAGCAGAAGATGGAGACCCTTGGCTATCTTCTGGATGGGCAAGCCCGTAGGTGGTGGAGGTTTACTTCTGCACCTTTTGTTGCGGCGAGAGGAGTGGCCACCTGGGCCGAATTCCGCACAGCTTTTCAGAAGCTGTATTTTCCTCCTACACTCCGTCAGTCGAAGGCAGGCGAGCTTCTGAGCCATGTCTATCGATGAGTATCAGCAGAAGTTCTTTGATCTGCTATCCTATTGCCTCGAGATTGCTGACAGCTCTGGGATGAAATATAATCTGTTTCTTCAGGGCCTTAACCCTGAGATCCATGACCGTGTGGCGGTTGGTGACGACATGTCCTACGAGGGTTTGGTGAGCCGTTGTCACCAGGCGGAGGACAGCATAAGGTGGAACAGGTCTTTCCCTCAGTCGAGGCCTGCTAGTTCTTTGGGTCCCTGTGCCCAATCTTTTAAGAAGTCTGGATCAACTTCTTCCTCTGGTTTTGGAGGTGTTTTCCGTTTCGGTAAGAAGGACAAGTGTGATCACTGTGGGAAGAACCATTCATCCGATAAGTGCCGTAGGGCTTCTGGAGCTTGTTTCCGCTGTGGAGAGACTGGTCATATCCGGAGGGATTGTCCACTATCTGGGGGAGGCAGTTTTGGTTCTGGTTCTGGTTCAGGATCTGGTTCTCAGGCCACCGTTCAGCAGAGGTCGCAGGGACAGCCTGCTGGGAGTTCTCATTTGAGGCCACGAGCTTCTGGCCAGGTGTTTGCCCTGAGACATGATCAGGCAGTGGAGGAGAATGAAAAAGTCATCGCAGGTACATTTCTACTTTATGGTATACCTGCTTTTGTACTTATTGACACTGGTGCATCTCATTCCTTCATTTCTGCACTTTTTGTTAAGAGGCATAAGTTACCATGCATTGAACTAGATGTAGTGATGTCTGTTTCTACTTCGACGGACCAATCTACTTTGGCTAAGCGTCTAGTGATGGGTTGCCCTTTAGAGTTCGAAGGGAACATTCTGTTAGCAAATCTCATGGTCCTGGCGATGGACGACTTTGATTGCATTCTGGGAATAGATATGTTGACTACCTACCGAGCTTCAGTGGACTGCTATCAGAGATTAGTATGCTTTCATCCGGAGGGGAGTGAAAGCTGGTTTTTCTATGGAGAGGGAGCACGACCCCCGATGCATTTGGTATCAGCTTTGAGAGCCTATCGAGCTCTAGAGTCTGGCGGGGAAGGCTACCTTATCTATGCAGTTGATTTGTCCGCTGAGAGTATTGGGATAGAGAGCATTCCTGTTGTGGATGAATTCCCAGATGTTTTTCCTGATAAGATTCTGGGTTTTCCTCCTGTTAGGGAAGTCGAGTTTGGCATAGAGTTGATGTCGGGTACGTCGCCTATTTCTCGAGCACCGTATCGTCTGGCTCCGTCAGAGATGCGTGAGTTGAAAAATCAGCTACAGGACCTTTTGGACAAGGGGTACATTCGTCCTAGTGTATCTCCTTGGGGAGCTCCTGTTCTTTTTGAAAAGAAAAAGGATGGGTCGATGCGGCTGTGCATTGACTATCGGCAGCTGAATCAAGTCACTGTGAAGAACAAGTATCCGTTGCCTCGTATTGATGACTTGTTTGATCAGCTGCAGGGCACGTCAATTTACTCCAAGATTGACTTGAGATCTGGTTATCATCAGTTGAGAGTCTGTGATCAGGACATAGCCAAGACTGCATTCCGTACTCGCTATGGGCATTACGAGTTTCTAGTGATGCCATTTGGTTTGACTAATGCGCCGGCTATGTTCATGGATCTGATGAACCGTGTCTTCAGGGAGTATTTGGACAAGTTTGTCGTTGTCTTCATTGACGACATCTTGATGTATTCACGTAATACGGAAGAGCATGTCTCTCACTTGCGGTTGGTACTGCATACTCTTCGGGATGAACAGTTGTACGCCAAGCTAAGCAAGTGTGAGTTTTGGATGGATCGAGTGGTCTTTCTTGGCCATATCATATCCAAGGAGGGGATTTCTGTTGATCCAAGCAAGATTGAAGCGGTACTTAATTGGTCGCGTCCGACGACAGTTGCTGAGATCCGTAGTTTTCTAAGTCTAGCAGGGTATTATCGTCGCTTCATTCTGAACTTCTCTCAGTTAGCTCTACCTTTGACGCAGCTTACCCGCAAAGGTGTGGATTTCGAGTGGTCCTCCGAGTGTGAGGAGAACTTCTGTGAGCTTCGACGGCGGTTGACTTCTGCGCCAGTGTTGGCATTGCCGTCAGGATCTAGAGGGTATGTGGTATACACTGATGCTTTTCTTCAGGGGTTAGGTTGTGTTCTGACTCAGAATGGGCATGTGATCGCATACGCTTTTAGACAGCTGAAGCTTCACGAGGACAACTACCCAATCCATGATTTGGAGTTAGCAGCCATTGTGTTCGCTTTGAAGATCTGGCGTCATTATCTGTATGGCAAGAAATTTGAGATCTTCACCGACCATAAGATTCTCAAGTATTTGTTCACTCAGGCGGAGTTGAACATGAGGCAGAGACGTTGGATGGACTTGCTTAAGGACTATGATTGCGAGATTAAGTACCATCCGGGAGATGCTAATCTCACCGCTGATGCTTTGAGTCGCAAGGTGCGACTATCCGTACTTCAGACTTGTTCGATGTCTAGTGCGATCAGTGATTGTAGTACTTCAGGATATACCTTCAAGCATAAGAAAGGTACACAGAGTATCCAGATGTTTGCGATACTATTTGAGCCAGCTTTGTATTCGCGGATCAGAGATGCTCAGATGTCTGATTCGAAGACCCAACATTTAGCTCATCTAGCTAACGAGGGTAGCTCGTCTGGATTTCATTATCAGTCAAATGGTTTTCTGTGTTTGTCTGGTAGGGTTGTGATTCCGCAGGATAAAGAGTTGTGAGAGGAGATTTTGTCTCAGACACATCGCACTAAGTTCAGTATTCATCCTGGGAGCAACAAGATGTACAAGGATCTACGTACTCGTTTTTGGTGGAAGGGAATGAAACGCAGTGTTTATCAGTTTGTTACGAGATGTTTGGTGTGTCAACAGGTCAAGGCAGAGCACCGACGACCTGGAGAATTGCTTCACAGTCTGCCTATTCCTGAATGGAAATAGGAGTTTATCACAATGGACTTTGTGACCCATTTGTCGTTATCCCCGAGGAACTGTGATGCTATCTGGGTTGTGGTGGACCGACTCACCAAGTTAGCGCATTTAATTGCCTATAGCCGGGAGTACAATGTGGATCGTATGACTCGGTTGTACATTCAGGAGATCGTTCGACTTCATGGAGTGCCGGTGAGCATTGTTAGCGATCGAGACCCCAGGTTTACTTCTAGATTCTGGGGGAGTGTTCAGCGTGTGATGGGTACTACTCTCAGTTTGACTACTGCCTATCATCCGGAGAATGATGGTCAGTCAGAGCGCACTATCCGTACTTTGGAGGATATGCTTAGAGCGTGCGTCATGGATTTTGGTTCAGCCTGGCAGGATCATTTGCCATTGATCGAGTTCGCGTACAACAACAGCTATCATACTAGTATTGGGATGGCACCTTTTGAGGCGTTGTACGGGCAACGTTGTCATACTCCACTCTTCTGGGAAGAAGTGGGGGAGAGACAAGCTGAGGGACCGGATTTTATCCAACAGGCGATAGATATTGTTGATCAGATCAAGAAACGGATTAAGACTGCACAGGATCGTCAGGCCAGCTATGCTAATACCAAGCGTAGGCCTTTGCAGTTCGATGTCGGGGAGAAAGTGTTTTTGAGAGTGTCACCTTTCCGCAAGATTCTTAGATTTGGCCTTAAGGGCAAGTTGTCTCCCAGATTTATCGGTCCGTTTGAGATCTTGGAGAGTATTGGCGATTTGTCTTATCGACTAGCTTTGCTACCGCATCTTTCCAGTATTCACGACGTGTTCCACGTATCTTTGTTGCGACAGTATGTGGCGGATGAGTCTCATATTCTACAGCGGTCTGAGGTTCAGGTGAGCAAGGATTTGACTTATGTTGAGAAACCTATTCGTATCCTGGATTATAAGGATAAGGTTTTGCGGAACAAAGTCATTCCTTTGGTTTTAGTTCAGTGGCAGCGCCGAGGCACTGAGGAAGCTACTTGGGAGCTTGAGGACAGGATGCGTGAAGACCATCCTGAGTTGTTTTGATTTCATTCTTAAAGTTGTATTCAGTTGCAAACTCGAGGACGAAATATCTTAAGTGGGGGAGAATGTAGTAGCCCGTAACCAAAATCAGTAATTAAGGAATTAATCATAATTACTTGGGTAGAGTTCGGAAACTCCGAAGGTGAGTTCGAAAGCTCCGAACAAGATCGGAAGCTCCGATGGTATTACGTCAGGCATGACGTGTGGCAAGATCGGAAGCTCCGATCAGTATTGGAAGCTCCGATCACCCCTATCCGAAGTCAACAAGTGATATTTTGACACGTGGCAGATCAGGATCTTCGGATGCTCCGATGGCAGGATCGGACGTTCCGATTGAGGTTCGGACGTTCCGATCGAGGATCGGAGGCTCCGATCGTTGTCTATAAATAGAAGGCCGAGAATTCATTTTCAATTGCCAATTCCGGATTTCCTCTTTACTCTAGTCATATTCGAGTTGTTCTAGCCTTCCTAGGCTTGACGCGGGAGTCGTCGAGGCGTTCGATAGTCGTAACGGAGTTGTGCCCAAGTTTTGGAGGCATCGACATCAAAGGGCTAACGACGGACAAAGGTATAGCTTCTGCTTCCTATAAATATTTAGGAGTATGCAATAGCTTAGTTAAGGCTTTTAGAGCACTGTAATGATTGTAGTATCATTTGGCAGTGTAGAGCAGACTATAAGCGTGGACCTAGAGTTGATAGAGCTTGCACTGATTTGAGGTACGAAAGTACTGTTCGAGATATCCTGACTGAGTATGCATGTATTATGTGACTGCATGGTTTATATGTCATTGATTTATTCTGCATTCATTTGCATACTGAGCTATCTCCTTCTAGATGTCTGTTAGTAGGGTTTTTCCCTATCCTGTTAGTGGTTGGACTTCCATCGATTTGGGTCCGGCATATCCACTTGTATTATGGTATGGGAGCCACCTCCTGAAGCGACGGTACAGCGTGCTACATATCAGGGCCCGGTCTGTCTCTGTTATCTGATCCTTGACCTCGAGTTTATAGGGAGTTCACTTTGCATGCATGTATACTCATACTCTCATGCTGAGCGTTTTATTCTCACGTCTTGTACTCTGTGTTTCTGGACACCCTATTCCATGGGGCAGGTTTGCGATTGGACGAGGCTGGTGGATCCAAGAGGGTCTAGGCAGTGGTTGGCCAGCTGGAGCTTCGTCTAGGTTTTATTTCTGTTGTTTTGGGTTGATACAACTATTCGATTT